>NC_142026.1:115990529-116620428 GCF_982192425.1 Myodes glareolus | reverse complement strand
GAGTGGGAGAGGGCCCCCTCCTCTCTCTTCCCCGCTTTGTCTCTCTCTGTTTCTCTCTCTGTTTTTCTCTCTCTCTCTGTTTCTCTCTCTGTGTTTTTTTCTCTCTCTCTGTTTCTCTCTGTGTGTTTCTCTCTCTCTCTGTGTTTCTCTCTGTGTGTGTTTCTCTCTCTCTTCCTTCCCTTTCCTACCATAGCCCACTGAATAAACTATACCCAAACCCCCTCAAAAAAAAATCAGGAGAGGGCTTAATATGTGGTTATGATCACAATCAATTTCATAATACATCTATGGAATTGTCAAAAATAAAAAGATCATATTCTATAAGAATGTTTTTTAAAGATTTATTTGTTTGTTTGTTATGTATACAACATTCTGCCTTCATGTATGCCCGCATGCCAGAAGAGGGCGCCAGATCTCATTACAGATAGTTGTAAGTCACCATGTGGTTGCTGGGAATTGAACTCAGGACCTCTGGAAGAACAGCCAGTGCTCTTAACCCCTGAGCCATCTCTCCAGCCCCTAAAAATGTTTTCCTAATAAAGTCTGTTCTACATGTACATTCCATAAAACTTGTATGTATGTGTCCCCTATGCAAGGCAGAAGATAGTTCATGGCATATAGCAGACACTCAACAAACACATGTTAAATAAACATGTTACAGAAAGAAAATGTGGGATGTATCCTACCATCTGCAGGGAGAAGTCAGCGTCTGCAGATTTGCTCTTGGATTTTTGTGAGAGAGTCTTACATGCCTTGATTGATTTACACTAAAAAGAAGAATCCTGGGGCTGGAGAGTTGACTCTGTGGTTAAGAGTATTTGCTACTTTTCCAGGGGACCAGGGTTCAGTTCCAAGCACCTACATGATCATGATGGCTCACAATCATCCATAGCTGCAGTTTCAGGAAAGCTGATGCCCCTCTGACCTCTGAGAACATCAGGCACACATGAGGTGTATTTCACACACATAAATAAGACAAACGAAAGAGGAACCATTGCTTGCAGTAGACATGGAGGCACAAGCGTATAGCAACAGTAGTCAGGACACTGAGACAGCAGGGTGAAGAGTTTGAGACTAGATGGGCCACACAATGTATCTCAGAAACTACTAGGCATTTGTCAGCCATACCTGGCGACCTGGGTTTGATCTCTAGAACCCACATAAAGATGGAAGGAAGGAGCCAACTCCACAGGTTGTCCTCCGGTCTCCAAGTGTGTGTTGTGGGACATGTGCACCCACAACACACCAGGTACACATACACACAATAATAATAAACTTACTAATTAAAACAACAACAACAACAACAAAAAGCACAGCAATTTGAATGAACGGGACAGAGTTGTTGGCTGGGAGTCTAATGGTTTCTTCTACACCTTCCAATAGCTGCTTTCAGCGCCTGGCTTCCCGGAGGGTTTTGTGCAATGTGTGTTGGTCCTAGTGAATCTCACTCCTTGCCTGTGAGGCTTCGTGGGCCTGTTATTTACCACGTCTCCTTTTCTCCTGGCACACTTATGACTTCTGTTTGTAGACAAAGTAGACCTGGCTTTGCCTCATCTAAGGTAAATGCTCTCTATTCTTTGGAATGATCCAGGGAGTTACTTTACTCTCGTCAACTGATAACCACAGCAGCCCAAGCGTTTTAGTGGAGTTCAAGTGCAAAGCAAAAAAAGTGTCTGTGTTTGGGTATTCTTGGTATTTGTTTTCTAGGTCTGTGCCACTGAAAGAAATAGACTTCTTTTCCCTTTTAGCTGGTAACTTCTACACGAGATAACATTTCCTTCCCGACTGGAGTGTATTTCGTTTATTCCTACTTTTAATATCTAGGCCTGTTCCGAACTGCCAATCATTTCTCCTAACTGGTTAACAATCGGACATGGGGAGGAGCTGTAACAGATTCACTCAGCCTGGTGTGGGCTGAGTTAAAAGTGAGGTGGCAACGTGACTAAGCTGTCCTCTGCAAAACAAAATGAAAAGACGGGAACACAGTGAGCAACTCTCTCACAGGGAGGGTGAATCTAGAGATAGGAGAGCTGGGTGTGGTAAGTGACTGCACTGGATTCTGGACCACAGGGGGAAGTGTAGCATTGTGTGTACTAAGAGAGGAGGATGCTGCTGGGTCAGTAAGGGATGCTGATGAGGTCTGTGATGGGATGTGAATCAGAGCTGGTGTGGGAGGATGAACTTTGATTTTTCATCAGTGTCCTCGTTAGAAAATGCAAACTGAAGGACTGGAGAGAGAGTTCAGTTAGAAAAGCACTTGCCTTCCAAACACAAGGAGCCAAGATCTGTCACCAGAACCCAAGCCATGTATGCTAGCATCCACTTGCCAACCCAGATCTGAGGACAGGGAGACAGGAAGATCACTGGGCCTTGCCAGCCGGCGTGGCATACTGGGCAAGGCCAGAATAAGGAAAGACCCCGTCTCCAAAATCAGTGTCTAAGGAACAAAACTCAAGATTGTTTTCTGGACAGCACATGTATGTGCACACACATGTGCCTGCATCCCCATATGCACCTGGTCACACACTAATACAAAAAAGAAATAGAAAATCGACACTGCCAAAGATTATGAGAATCACATTTACAACTTAATCTCCAGTGGTAAAGGGTAACAAGGCAAGCTTGATACAGATGTTTACTACTGAGCAATACACTATTAAACTTTAATCAAGTAGAGGAATCCAGATGGAAAGGGCAAAGAAAGTATTTATATTATTCTTGCCTAAAAGTTATGGGAAAAGAAGAGAGATCACACAGGCAGTGGGAGGCACGCCTTTAATCCCAGCACTTGCAAGGCAGAGGCAGAGGCAGTTGGATCTCTGCATTCAAGACAGCCTGGTCTACAGAGTGTGTTTCAGGACGGCCAGGGCTACACAGAGAAACCCTGTCTTGGAAAACAGAATAAAACAAAACAAAACAACAAACCCCCCAAAAGAGAGAGCGGGCACTTAATTCATTGCATGTTGTATATGGACCTATTTCCTGGCTGTGTTTAAGTTACTGCTGTTTGTTATCTCTAGTCATACAGCCTCGTCACATCCAGAGTCGGTGCCTTAGAACTTGTTGGCTGCACAGTCTGAGAGATGACGGTGTTGTCTATGTACAGGGCTGGCACCATATGATAGTCACCAACGGGTCACTTGAGGGCTGTCTCAGTATTGATGGTAAAGTACAGGTAATAACTGGGTCACTCCTTTGAAACTAACATTCACACCGAACAAGACCATGACACACTGAGAACAGTTAGGAACCAAAGGATATGGTTCCAACTACGAATTTAGAATTTAGAACCTCCTGCTCCTCCTCCTCCTCCTCTTCTTCTTCTTCATCCTCCTCCTTCTTCCCTCTTCCCCTCCTCTTCTTCCTCTTCTTCTTTTTAAAAAAGACTTACTTTATTTATATTTGTGTGTGTGTGTATACATGCATGTGTATGTACACATGCACACACATTACCCTTGGAGAGCAGAACAGGGTGTTAGATTCCCGGGAGCTGAAGTTACATGAAGTCACGAGCCACTCTAAGCTAGTGCTGGGCAGCAAACTCCAATTCTCTGGAAAAGCAGCAAGCACTCTTAACTTGTGAACCATCTCTCCAGCCCCTTTGAAAGAAAATTTGCTCTCATCTTGGAATTTTAAGAAAATTAGCAAAATAACATGTAAAGCTGAAATTTTCCAACCACTTTTTCTTGAAGTGTTGGGAACATACATACCCCAGGGGATTGCACATGCTAGATAAATACAGCAGCAACCACCTTTTCAAAGAAAGGTCTCTGGGTATCTTTGGAATGTTTGCTTCTATCACCATCCAGCTTTGTAGAATCTACTGCTGCATCCCAGAGAGACAGAGGAGGAAAGTGGGGTGTGAGTATCTTAGAACCTAGACTTCAGTTATACGTGTTTTATGTTTGTGCCAGGTCTGCTCTGCTACCAGGCTCATGGTGAAGAAATATGAATCTTAAGCAAGGAGAACAGAAAATGCCCCAATTACGCTTTTTTTTTTTAAAAAAAAAAAATCCATGCCTGAGCAACAGAAGGAAGGTTTTTGCAGCAATGACACCCAGCTCATCACTTTGCACTTAATGTTGCCAAGTAAGAAATCAACGAAGAGAAATAACAACACATAAGGAGAAAATGAACAAAATGTGCTTTGCTCATTTTCTTGCGACAAGGATAGTTTTATCTAAATAATTCATGACAGTGCTTTGCAGTATATTACTGAATGCACAGTGTGTACTTTCCAAAACAACAGAGCTCAGTGCTAGGGGACTCAATCTCATTTTTTTTTTTGTTAAATTTCTGATATGAAGGAGAAAGCAGCTGCCAAAATTATGAAGAGAATGGCTGGGAGGACAGCCTGGGGAGGTGGCTGGAGAGGGTGAGTGGGTGTGGCTGAGGTCTTTGTTTTCTGGTTGCCTAGGCAGCACATCTCAGTCTAGAGGCTTCTTGAGAACACTCAGGGCAAGGTAAGGTCCTGCTGGGCAGTTTATGCCCTGGTTTCAGCCAGTTCCATAGACTAAGAAGACAAGTCAGCAGGATGAGAGGTACCAACAGCCACCCCAAGGTGCCTTTGAATCCACCAATTTATCCTCTAGGAGTTTGTTCTTAACGACTGAGGACACAGCCAGGGACTCAGCTAAAAGAGATTCCTGTATGTGTTGTTTCTATAGCAAATGCCAGGGAAACAAGCTAAATGTCTGGGATAAGTTATGGTATATTTATAAAACCTAATAACTCTTTCTAGAAATTAAAACTGAGTCGAAAGGGGAATCTACATGCTAATTTCAAATGCATAGGAGTACTGGGGAATATAACAATAATATTTTAAAGCGTCTTCCAAAAAAGGGTAATATAAAAGTAAATCTGCAATTTACTGAAATAAAACACACACACACACACACACACACACACGAGCGCACACCCACAAGGCATGAAAGGAGGAGGGGCTAGTTGGAAAGAAGGGGTCTGTCTACAGGAGAAGGAGGGTAATAAGACAGGGTAATGAGGGTGTGAATACGTTCAATTCATTGTATACATGTAAGAACTGTCAAAAATTAAAAGTGTAAAAAAAAGGCTCACTGAAAATTATTGACTACTATTTACTATAAAACTTGATGAGAAAATGAGAAACCAATGATTCCCTGGAGAGGAAAACACTGTATGCTTCCATAATCTAAGGTGGATCTCAGAAGGAGAAGACCAGCAGGGAAGGAGGCAAATGAAACAAGAAGATGTGTATCAATTCAGGAACCAGAAGAGATTGAAGAGTCAAATGAAGTCAAAGCATAAGTATATTAAGTATTTAGAAGGAATCAAGGTACAACAGGAATGATTTTAACTGTCCATTTTGAAGAGAAAAATATTTTTTTAAAGTAAAGGAGTATAGTTTTTTTTTAACAACGAATAAACTAAATGGATAAGTTGGGAGAATAAACTTGGAACAGATGAAGAGGAAATGAGAGAACATCTTAAATACTCCTTCTCTAAAGAGTATATGATCCAAAATTATTTCAGAACTAAAAGGCTATTTTGTACATATTTGCTGCAGTTTGATTCATTGATGTATTCCTTAAATCAATACTGATTGAATCTCTCATTATATTTTAGAATCTTAATGATAAAAAGGGGGGGGGGGAGGAAGAGAGGAAGAACGGAAGCCAGATGTGGTAGTACATACCTGTAACCCCAGTACTCAGGAGTCAGAAACAAGAGTCAGATAACAAGTTCAAGACCACCCTGGTCTATGCTCAGAGTTTCGCAATGGTAAGAGCTACATAATGAGACCCTACATCAAAAAACAAAACAAGGGGTTGAGAGATAGCTCAGCAATTAAAAGCACTTACTACTTTTACAGAGAACCTGGGTTTGGATCCCAGCACCCATACAGTGGCTCATAAACTGTCTGTAACTCCAGTCCTAGGGGACCTGAGCTTCTCTTCTGGACCCCACAGACACCAGGCAGGCTGACAGTGTACATACTTATGTGTAACAAACACTAACACATATAAAATCAAATTCAGTAAATCCTAAGCAAAACAAAAACAGGAAGGAAAATAGCATGATACAATACCTGCATTTATGGAGCTTTTAACCTGATCAAAAAAAGCATTGATATATAAAAATCTTACAGAAAATAAATACTTCTTTTTTCTTTTCTTTCTTTCTTTTTTTTTTTTTTGTTTTGTTTTTTCAAGACAGGGTTTCTCTCTAACTTTGGAGCCTGTCCTGGAACTCACTCTGTAGACCAGGCTGGCCTTGAACTCACAGAGATCCACCTGTCTCTGCCTCCCAAGTGCTGGGTTTAAAGGTGTGCGCCACAACTGCCCAGAATGAAAACGAATACATCATAAATGTAATAAATCTTACAGCAAATAAGTATACATTCTTATACCATTGTTGAATTGATGGAATGAGCCGACCTGTGAGGTAAGGAGGCTTTCCTGAAGGAGCCGAGTGGAGGAGAATCAACCTGGAGAAGAGGGTGGCGGGAAAAAGTTCCTTGTAAGCAGAAGGGAAGGTCAAAGTCACTTCATCAAGGCATTGCAAAGAGCTGGAAAAACAGGGAACTTCGGAGATGTGGTTAGAAGGAAACCTGAGAGGCTAGGGAGATGGCTAAATGGGCAAGAATGCTACCCATGGATGAGGACAGGCGTTTGGATCCCAGCATCCCTGTTAAAAGCTAGACATGGCCACATGCATGCCTATTACCCCAGCACTACAGGAGAGAAAGAGACAGAGGATCACTGGAGGCCTTCTAGGTGCCAGCTCCAGGTTCAGTTGGAGACCTTTGTAAACGGAGACTACGCTTGCTTTTCCTGGCCATCCAGAGCCAAATAATCACATAGAAACTATATTAATTACAACACTGCCAGGCTGATGACTCAGGAGTATTTCTGGCTAGCTCTTACATCTTGAATTAACTCATTTCTACTAATCTGTGTATCACCACAAGGCCGTGGCTAACAGGGTAAAGTTCTAGATGTCTTTCTCCTTTGGCAGCTACATGGCATCTTTCTGACTCTGCCTACTCTCTCTCTCTCTCACTCACGTTTGGAGTTCCCACATGGCTTTACTCTGCTAAGCCATTGGCCAGAACAGCTTTATTCAATAACCAATAAAAGCAACACATATGCAGAAGGACATGCCACATCAGACCTTGTCTCAGAGTTATATGGTTGGGAGTGTTAGAGCACAATGTTCTTCTGGCTTCCTCTGACCTCAGTGAGCACACATGCACCTTCACACACACACATGCATACACACTACACACATATCACATACACATAATAATAATAATGATGATGATGATGATGATGATGAAGAAGAAGAAGAAGAAGAAGAAGAAGAAGAAGAAGAAGAAGAAGAAGAAGAAGAAGAAGAAGAAGAAGAAGAAATAATAAAGGGTGGACTAGCACTATATCCTCTTCATAGTCTTGGGGACCAAATGTAGAAGCAGAAATGTTAAAAGGTCATATTGGTGCCATCACAGCATAACATTGATTCTGTGGAAGAAGGAACTGAGAATGACGGAGAAGTTCAGTTAGAGGCTGTGGCTAGAGCTTGCTACCATGGAGGTGGATGGATGTGTAGGATGAAGATGTAGAAAACAGAATAAACTCTAGAGCCTGAGGGGTAAGTGGACAAATGACGATTAGATGACGATTATGTCTCTGACTCAAGACAGAATGGTTGATAGCACCAACAGTTAATAGAGAAAGAGAAATGATCATGTTTTGCCTACAAAAATATCACTTAATGCAGGTTGTTTTTGAGAGAGATATAGTTAAGATACTAAAAAAACAAATATCAGAGCTGGGTGGTAGTGCACGCCTTTAATCCCAGCTTGGGAGGTAGAGGCAGACAAACTCTGTGAGTTTGAGACCAGCCTGGTCTACAGAGATAGTTCCAGAACAGCTAAGCCTACACAAAGAAACTCTGTCTTGAAAAAAAAAAACACAAAAATAAGTAAATAAAGAAATATCAAGTAAGTAGTTGGGTATAAGGTTAGGATAGCACAAGAGATGTCAGGACCCAAAATAAAAACTCTCTGGGACAGAAATGTTAATGAAATTAACATTTCATTTAAGGGGCTTAGGACATATGAAGAATGAAAGGAGAAGCAAGGCTAAACAGATGGGAGGAATATTAACATTTAGGGACGTAGTGTTTGTGAAATATTAACATTCTTTAGCATTTTAGGCCAAGGCCACAGGGGCAGAGAATTAGGCAGTCATACTCGATAAGTCAGAGAGAGTTTTGCCATGGGATCCACAGGAAAGAGTATCTCTGGGAGCCAGAACTAGATATTACTGAATACTGCAGAGAGATCAAGGGAGGGGGAATGGAGGCCTCTGGACTCCGCATATGGGTTAGCAAGGATACAGACCAGCTTAGGGTGTGATGAGCTGGTGCTGACCTGATTGATGCACCTGACGGAGAGGAACGGCCTAGGAATGATGGTCTACGCTTCAGGGATTTCATCTTTTATTTTTATTTTTTTGCTGTTGTTGCTTGTTTACTTATACTTTTGTTTTCTGGTTTTGATTTAGGGGAGAATGCCTGTTTTTGATGTGTGAAATCAGTCCACTCGTTCATTTACACACTACCTATAGCTTCACACTTCATTATTAGAGATTCCACAGTCCACAGAACTGAACATACTCATAGGTGCAATCTTCCTTAACTGAAATACTTAGGGCCAGAAGTGTTTTGAATCTGGGAATTTTTTTTTCCTTTCAGATTTTGGAATGTTTGAGCACAAATAATGAAATATCTTAGGGATGTAACCCAAATCTAACCATAAAATTTGTTTATATAGCAAGTGTATGCATAGTCTGAAGGTAATTCTATACCATACTGTAAATAATTTTGTGCACAATGTAGTATGAAATTTTTCATGTGTCGTATCAGCACTTCAGAGTACTTCAGGCTTTAAACAGGTTCAAGGCCAACAAATACCAACACTGAAAAAGGGAAGCGGATGCAGAGTCCCACTCCTAACCAAAACACTCTTTCTTTTTCCTTTCTTTTCTTTCTTTCTTTTTTTATTTTTTTTCCCAGACAGGGTTGTTCTACATAGTGAGTTCCAGACCAGCCTAGACCACATACTGAGACCACATAGTGAGACCTCATTTCAAACAAAACAAAACAGCTAACCAAACAACTTGAAATTGGGTCACATCGAAATATTTAAATTCATAATAAAATTACGTGAGTTCATAATGCTACTAGGAACTCAATTTCCAGGTATGGAAGAAGCTAGAAAACCAGATTATTGTTGTCTGCCTTTTCAGGACAAACAGCACTTCCAGAGAAACAAACTCAGCAAAGACAAGAGGCCTCTCTTTTGAAGAATTTCAATTAGTAAGCTAAAAAGGACTGAACTTTAACAAGTCAACATTTTGCAACTCTTAATAACATAATGGATCTAAGCGAAGAAAGGCAGATGGCATCCAGAGAGACATCTGACACGCCCTTCTGAAGGGGAACCCTAAGAACACTTATCATATCTTCTTATCAAAAAATCAAACCGCAACTCAATTAGGTAGGCCCAAACACCTAATTTTCAGAAACTGCAAGAGACAGAAGGATACAATCAACAAGAATAAAATTGTGGGAAACTCTACAAGTTAAAAGGGAATATTGAGGGCAGGGCACCTATACATTCTGAGAAATCTAGGAGACTTACTTAATTTGTTTTTATTTTTTCCTTTATTTTTATGTGAACAGGTGTGTTGCCCGCATGTGTGTCTGTGCACTGTGAGCCTTCAGTGCCCACAGAAGCCAGAGAGACTGTCAAATCCTCTGGGCCTGGAGTTACACAAACTTGTGAGCTGCTGTGTGGGTGCTGGAACTCAAGGCTGGGTTCCCTGGAAAAGCTGCCCATGCTCTTAACCACTGAGCCTTTTCTCCAGCCTCGGGAGTCCTATTAAGTCCACCGCAAGGTATTGGGTTTATTGTAGTCCACATCAGAACAAATATATAGTGAGACCTTGGCAAAACAAAACAAAACCCCCCTTTAAAAAATGTATTTATTTATTTTAAAAATGTTTTTAGGATAGTGGTCCACTCTGTAGCCCTGGCTACCCTGATATTGGCTATGTTGCCCAGGCTGGCCCTAAACACATGGCCATCTGACTGTCCCAATCTTCTGAGTGTTGAGTCTTTAAGTGTGTCAGCATGCCCAGCCCAACAGATTATTTTTTTCTTATTTATTTATTTATTTATTATTAAAAATTTCCACCTCCTTCCCTCCTCCCATTTCCCTCCCCTTCCCTCCCCCCACTCTTCCTCCCCCTCCTTCTCCAGGCCAAAGAACGGTCAGGGTTCCCTATGGGAAGTCCAAGGTCCTCCCCACTCCCCCCAGGTCCAGGAAGGTGAGCCCAAACAGACAAGGCTCCCACAAAGCCTGTCCATGCAGTAGAATCAAAGACCAGCGCCATTGTCCTTGGCTTCTCAGTCAGCCTCCACCGTCAGCCACATTCAGAGAGTCCGGTTTGATCACATGCTCCATCAGTCCCATTCCAACTGGCCTTGGTGAGCTCCCATTAGATCAGTCCCACCGTCTCAGTGGATGGACACACCCTTTGTGGTCCTTACTTCCTTGCTCATGTTCTCCCTTCTTCTGCTCCTCATTAGAACTTTGGGAGCTCAGTCCAGTGCTCCAATGTGGGTCTCTGTCTCTATCTCCATCCATCACCAGATGCAGATTATTTTTTAAAAATATTTTGTTTGTATTTTGGGGCGGGTACATATGTGCCATGACCTGTGTGTGCCAGTCAGAGGACAACTGTAGGGGTCAGCTCTGTCATCCTGTCATGCGGATCCTGGAGATTGAGCTCAGATTAGCATTGTGGGATCTTTTTCTCTTTTTGTTTTTAGGGGCCCACCACCTAGCTCCCAGATGAAGCACACACAGAAGTTTATTCTTAGTAATGAATACCTGGGCTTAGCGTGGCTTGTTTCTTGTCAGCTTTTCTTAAATTAACCTGTCTACCTTTTGCCTCTGGGCCGTTACCTTTCTCTCCTGTTTATCTTTCTTTTCTTCTTACTGGGTGACTGGCTGGGTGGTTGGGTGGAAACAGTAGAACCAATTGACGAGGAGAACCGGCTAAACAAAGAACAGTCAGGCTGGGGGAGCTAGAATGTGAACAACAGGAATTCCCATGCTTTGTTCACCATTGAACCCCAACACAACCAGAAATGGGTTTGACCCACAGTGGGTGCCAAGTGAAGACTCTCAACTTTGCTAGCCATCACTTTCCCTTCTTTATGCGAAATGACCTCTATTTATTTTTAAGGTTTATTTTTTAAGTGTGTGTGTGTGTGTGTGTGTGTGTGTGTGTGTGTGTGTGAGTGAGTGAGTATGGTGCCTGAGGAGGGTAGAAGCATAAGATCCCCTGAAACTGGAGTTACAGATGGTAATGACTTCAGTTTCTATTCTGTGGTCCATGGGTATCCATAGAAACTGACTCCTTCTCTAGATCTGAGCAGCACAGGATCAAGGCCAAGTCACTTTATATGGCTTAGTCTCTGACAGCACTCACCCAGACACTGTCCTGAACTAGGGGTACGGCTTAGTTAGTAGAATGTTTGTCTGGCATGCACAGAACCCTGGGTTTGTTCCCCAGCACCACCACGTACATGGGCATTGTGTCACGGGCCTTTAGCTTCAGCGCTCAGGAGGTGGCAAGAGAATCAGGAGTTCGAGTCACCCCGGTACTAGCCTGAGATACACAGCCTTCTCAGGGGTACAGGGGGCTGTATGGGAGGGTGCTGGCCTGAACATATAAGCTAGTCCAGTTACAATGAAACCCCAAACAATGCACTTCCTTCCACCGTAGACACACTGAGGATGCATAAGAAGCCAAGGCCGCTGACGGCAGAGCAGGGAAGGAGAGAAACAAGGCATTGGCTTTATTGCTGAAACTTGACTTCATCTGCAGCCACATCTATTCCTGGAATTTCCAGCCATGTAGGAAGAAAATCTTCATTATTCCCGTCAAGTTGAGGGCCAACTGCATAATGAAGCATCTTCTAAAACCACTAAGTAGCCTCAGCAGTGTAGGATGCAAAACACACTTACAAAGTCAGGGTGGCCGTTGTTGCCAGTGTTCCTGCCTCCAGGAAGTAGGGAATCAAGAGGCATGCGGAGCCTTTGGGCCTAGAGAGCCTAGCGTGTGTTGTCCTTGGCTATGCACCAGATCACCTGGGGAACTTGCTGACAACAGTTTCCTCAATCCCATTCCAGGCTACTTGAGCTAAAGTCTCTATCAAGACTCATGATCTGTGTTTTACAAACTCCAGGCCAGTCTGATGGCACGCGCTTGTTCAGCATTGGTGAACTTCACTTCCCACTGGTAAGGAAGTGGCAGGCAGCGGGGCGGATTCTGTGGCTGCAGCTGATTCAAGTACACAGCACAGTGTATACACATGGTTGGAGGAGAATGTCTGTCTATACACACCTCTGATGAACTACCTAGACCACATGTGTGGGTGTGATGGGCTTTCTCACATCTGTGTGACTGCCAAGTGCCTCCCCCCCCCCCAGAGTTGAGATGTCCAGAGACGTGGCTAGTACATAGCAAGACTGTTTTAGACTTTCGAATCAGGGCAGCTTCCGATTCAAGGAGCCTATGATGTCATCACAGGCCCAGGATTTCTGCATGTTGGTTTCGCCATCCTCATGCTCTGGCTCTCTGAGATGGTTTCCCCGGGGACTCTGAGCACTAACCTTGACATACCAGAGACCCCAGGGCGGGAGAGGGCACACACCCATCCTTACGTGCCAGCTAAGGTTTAAGGCTGAAGAAAACACCTCGAGGAGTTCTTTACATTGCTCACATCTCTTCGGCAGAATCACCCCCTCCAACACACACTCAAGGCCTCTCCTCAACCAAACACACTCAAGGATGTAAATCCCGTGATGAATTCAGTCTAATCCCCAGGTGCCCTGGACTCTCGGGGCCCTTGGGTGTGGGGTAACCAAATAATCCTCAGGCACCTAACACCTGAGGGGTGGGGAACAGGGGAAAGAGACTTCGAATGGCCTGGGTGTGCAGGTAATGGAGTGTGTAAACCCTAGGCGGGAACTGGGAAGAGTGAAGAACATTTCTTCCTGCTCCTTTCTTACACATCTCAAGCCACTCCCTGTACACTGGAGATACTCTGGGGCCAGCCTTAGGATAGAGTGGTTTAGACAAACAAGGGACTGTATTTGGTGGCATCCCCCAGGGTGGGTGGTTCCTACAGGAGGAGGAGGGGATACAGAGGACTGAGAACTTAAGTGCAAGGACCTGCTTTGCAGCCCCACTACTGCACTACATCCCCAAGGCAATACTCCTCCCTGCCACCCCAGACAGGGTTTCTCTGTAGCTTTGGAGCCTGTCCTGGGACTCGCTCTGTAGACCAGGCTGGCCTCGAACTCACAGAGATCCACCTATCTCTACCTCCTGAATGCTGGGATTAAGAGGTGTGCGCCATCACTGCCTGGCTTTCCTTTCATTTTAAGCTAAGCTTGTTTCTTGGGGAGGGGACAGGAGAGATGGCTCAGTGGTTAAGAGCTCTGGCTTGCTTTTTCAAAGAACTGGGTTCCATTCCCAGCCCTGACATGGTGGCTCACAACTGTCTGTAACTCCAGTCCCGGGAGATTCAACACCCTTTTCTGGCCTCTGAAGGCACTACACACCCGTGGTGCACAAACATACAGGCAGGTGAAAGCACCCGCACACGTAAAATAAAATAAAAATAAACAAACTCAAGTGTTTTATTAGCACCATCCATCCCTACAAAAACATTGCAGCAATGAATGGAACTATTTTTCATTCAGTGTGTGACTGTCTCAAACAAACCAAAACTGCGAAGAAGCTGGAGAATGCTCAGAACATGGGCCTTAGGGGAAAAGAAACAAAATGACCCAAGCTTCCAGACTCTCTGCATGTCCAGATAACAATAGTTTGAAGTACAGAGGTATACAGCTCGGCCTCTGAGCACTGCCTGCACCTTTCTGACTAAACTTTTCTAATCCTCCCAGGCTCCTGGGCAGCCTCCTCCTCCGTCCTTCAGAGAGCTCCATTGTAAAACCTAGTCTTAGCAAACAACATTGTCAAACCCTAAACCCTTGAAACCTGATCACCCTGGAAACGTGATCAGGTTCCTGGTCCGTCACTGCCCCTCAGAGGACGTCTGCTCCCCTGGCCTGTCTCCAGCAGGAGCTTGCTAGGTTGGCTTAGACCGAATCCTCTCACCCCCGCAGTTCCTCCGAGTGATTTCCCAGCCCCTTGCTCTGCTCTGCCCCTCGGCTAGAATTTTCACTTTGCCTGTGTTGCGTTGCCATTTGAGCTGCACCCTTCTCTGGGGCAAATACCACACCAGGGATCCCTCTGCCCGTTGTCAAGGTCCTCAAAAGCTGGTTCCATCCTGCTTTAGGGTTAGACCATCACTGAAGGTATTTTTTCCTTAACAACGTCCTCATTGTCAGGTGGAACTAACTTCCTTTAGAATGAGTTTCTGGACGCGGAGTGACACAGCTGTGTGGGCTCCAAATTAAGACTGAAGTGCGTTTCTCTGAAAAACCGCACACCCAGTTTTCTCTACAGACCACACACAAGTGAGGCTTTCCTTACAGGAGCCTCGTGGAAAGAGCGGATGAATGTACTGGAGCAGGCAATGTTCTTTCTTAAGTGTACCTGGGTGCATATGTTTGCCCGCCCGCCCGCCCGCCCGCCCGCAAGTCCATTCTGCTCTGATGGAGACAGATGGCCAGAGCTGATCTCTCTTGCGTTGCTCAAGACCTTCGTTCTTTCTTCTGGCCCTCGCTTCCTCCCTCCCCCACCTCTTGAAAATGCAGTTGCGTGGGCGCTGCCCCACCCACCCAGGAAGGCAACAAGTTTAAACTTCTCCAGGTCCGGAATGAAAGGCCTTTGTAAAAAAAAGGCAATGCTGGCAGCTGGGCAGAAGCAATTTAAAACCGGTCCCACCAGTGCAGCAGGGCGAGCAAGTCACAGTCGGCTTCTCCAAGTGTGACAGACACTTGCCTTCAGAGTCAAGTGGAAGAAGGCAGACACCAGTTGGAGCCATGAGGCCTGTTATGTCCCGGGGAAGACCCGGGATGGAAGGACAGAAACACTTCCAGGAGAGGGAAGTCTAGGAGGACCATTGGCCAGAAGGACGACTTGAGACGCTAAATCAGCGAAAAATAGCCTAGTTATAAAATTCCATTTAAGATCGTCCTAAAAATTAACAGTGGAATATTAAGTCTTTGATGTTTAAATATATCTCATAAAGGTTAGGGATAAAGTTTCCAAGAAACTTGGGATAATATAATCCTACTGATATCGAAATACCATGTTTATAAATGTGGCTATCTGAATTAAAACGTATTTGGAAAAAACAAAATAAACATTTAAAACAATGACCTCCAGAGAAAGAAAAGGAGTGGAGTGGGTGTGTGAAGCAGTGGGGAGGACCTGGGAGGAGCTGGAGAAGGGGAGAAGTGTGATCAGAATATATTGTCTGAAAAGGATTTTTATTTTTTTATTTTTTTTTTTAAAGATTTATTTATTTACTTTCTTTACAGTGTTCTGTCTGCATGTGTGCCTGCAGGCCAGAAGAGGGCACCAGATTTCTTTACAGATGGTTGTGAGCCACCATGTGGTTGCTGGGAATTGAACTCAGGACCTCTGGAAGAACAATCAGTGTTCTTAACCTCTGAGCCATCTCTCCAGCCCTGAAAAGGATTTTTAAAAAACAAATTGTAAAACAAACAAACAAACACTGGTCCTGTCCTGAGAGACGCATTGGTCTGTAAAGACAGCAGAGTTTCCAGAGTTCAAGCCCAAGTGATGGATGATTCTCTTATTTATTAAGTTTGCAGTTATGGGAGGAGAAAGACTACAGGAATAAGGAGGATTCAAAAGAAACATAATAGATAAATAAAGTTTGATGGTACTGTTTGTTATAATTATGCTGTCTGTTCTGTCACTTGAGAACCCTGTCCCTTTAAGAGACAAGCTCCGCCCACTCCCCCCCAGCTCCTAAAGTGGTCTCCACTCCCTCCCTTCTCCCTGTCCAGCTCTTCTTCAAAGAAGCAGCTGTCTGCCCCCATCCCCTCCCCTCCTCTCCCCCCCCCCTCAGTCCCTCTTTCTCTTTCTCTGTCTCTCCTTTCTTTTCCTCCCCATACCACCTCTACCCTTATACCCTCCCAATACCCACTAAATAAACTCTCCATACCCAGGCTCTCTCTGCATGGCATATCTGTCTGTCCCTTTCCTGTCACAGTCCTCTGCCCGCCCACCACCGTGGGATCTGCCAGGGCCGCTCCATAAATCATAACACGGTTACTGATAGAGCCATTCATTTCATTCTTAAACATATATACTTCATAGCTTCTTTCACCCGTAATGAGGATTGGATTCAGGCTCTTGCACATGCTAGGCAAGAACTCTACCACTAAGCCCTCTTCTTCTACCTATGCTAAAAAGATCAAAGAGCCAGAAAAGAAACACAAACAAAAAGAGGAAAATAAAAGTTCCTCTAAGTTTAGCCAGGCAGAGGTGGCACACACCTTTACTGTGAGCACTCAGGAGGCAGAGGCAGGAGAGTCTCTGTGAGTTTGAGGCCAGCCTGGTCTACAGAGAGAGTTCCAGACAGCCAGGGCTACACAGAGAAGCTCTGTCTCAAATAACCAATAAGTAAATAAATGCAGGCACCCCTTTAGAAAAACTGGATACAGAAGTTCACAGGAACATGATCTTCAACAGCCTGAAGGAGAAACCAACCAAAGGTCTATCAGCTGATGAAAGAAAAGTGCTCAAGTGTGCTATAAAATGGACAAGGCTTAACATTTTAATACATGAAAGAATCATGTATAGCTTGGGTCTATTTATACAAAGAGTCCAGAGGGGGTAAATTTAGAGAGACGGGAAGTAGACTCCTGTATGGGCACCTTTGAACCGACTGGAGATGGAGAAGGATTGTTACTGACCAGGAGGGCTCTGGGAAGGACGGCAACGCGCTACACTTAGATTGTAGGTGACCTCACAAATCACTTGAGTCTTGTGGTTGCCAAATGTTATCGTATACGAATTGTATCTCGATAAAGATGTATTACTTTATTTATTTGTTTATTTTGATAAAGATGTTTTACAGAAAGCTGATTCCATTAACTTGTTCAAAACTGAGCTGAGCGTCTAGAGCTAACGAATGTGGAACACAGCTCTAGTGGAATTAGTTAGCAACCCACAGTGAACCTTTGGGAACAGTTGAGGGTAGGTCAAGTCTTCCAAGTATGAAAGCCTGAGACGGAGGTGGGGGGGGGAGGGGGTGTGTGAAGAGAAACAGACTGTTTCAATAACAAAACCATCTCTACAGTTTAAAGATGACCTCAGAAGGTCAGATCCAGCAAACAGCAACTCACATACAACTTCCTGTGAGCTCAGCAGTCCAGAGCAGGCTAACGGCTGCATGAGCTATGACTCACTCGTTGCTCCCTCCATGGGAACACAGCTGCTGTCAAGCAAAGCAAAGACATTCTGCAGAACACGTTGGTCGCACATGCTTATCCCACAGAAAGAAGAATCCAGGTAGGCAAGGCTGCAATTTCCAGTGACCGGCTGACTACCGGGCCTCAAACATACCACAAGATCTCGAATGCCCTCCAGTGGTCACAGCAGAAACTGCTTGGTTTATGGTCCCTGAGGCGAGAAGGAGCTGTGTAAAGTGATGATGGATATGAGGTTTGGTCTGTTATTATTTTTTTTTTCTGGAAAGCTGCAAGGTAGGATAAAAGGAATGACAGCAAATACCAATGGGGAAAACGGCTTTCCTGACCTTCAGACACTGACTGCAGAGCCTGCGCTAGGGCTGGGAGCTATCTCAGTGGTCAGGAGCGCACACAGCTCTTCCAGAGCAGCCGGGCTCTGTTCCCACGTGGCACAGCATCTTACAGGTGCCTGTACTCCCATCTCCAAAGGATGTGACAGACTCTTCAGGCTTCTGTTGGTGCCCTTTCCCAAGACACACACTTTAAGTATAAATAAATAAATAAATAAATAAATAAATAAATAAATAAATACAGATTATTTAAATAAAAGAGTCTTCGCAATTCATTCAACACAGCCAGGGAACTGCCTCCTTTCCGTGACACCCCCCCCCCCACACACACACACACCAAGAAGCCTCAGAGAATGTTCTATTCTGTGCGCACAGATACAGGAGCAAGAGCCAGTGGAGAAGAGAAAAAAAAATAACTGATCTCAATGTGATGGGCAGAGACAGCTGGAAGGAAGGGTAGAAGGCAGCTTTTGGAGAAGAAGCCAGTTTGCCCATGCCTACCTCTTGATGATTTCTGATAGCTTATATAGAAATTGAAGGTTAATTTCTCCTTGAGCTCAGAGTGAAATCAACTAACCCCAGCTGATGACATACCCAGTTTCACGAAGCAAATGGTAGGAAATAAGTCACTTCCTTGAGTCTCCTCTGCAGGTTTGACAGAGTTGGTAAAGAGTTTCACTCCTTGGACAAGGGATAACATCTCAGAAATGCTATTGAATTATGATTGTTGGCTGAAGTTACCAGCAGTTATCCCAGAAGGACTCAAGATCACCTCTTTGGGGATGAATCCTGCAAAACCATCCTTACAGCACCTGCTACTGGCCCAGCTAGGTTCTTCAGTCAGGTCCAGGCACACTGAGGGGCTTTCTAGAATATACTGGTTAGAAATAGTGAGTATTTCTAACATTTAGCTGGCTGTTTAATAAGTCCCTGGTTGGTCTGATTAACTCCTGAGTCTGATGTTTGCTCTGTTACCTGGGAAATACCTGAAAGTTGCAGAACCATTGTGACCTTCTCAATAAGAGAAAGTTAATGAAGGGCTGGGGAGATGCCTCAGAGATTAAGCACTTACTCTTCTTCCAGAGGTCCTGAATTCAATTCTCAGCAACCTCATGACGGCTCAAAACCGTCTATAATCTGACATATATATATATATATATATATATATATATATATGACGTCTATATATATAATCCGTCTATAATGAGATCTGATGTCCTCTTCTTGTGTGCAGGCATACGTGTAGACAGAACATTGCATACATAACAAATTAATAAATCTAAGAGAGAGAGAGAAAGCTAATGACCTCTAGAATACGAATTCCTGATCAGGACATTAGCCTCCCTGGCTGTGATTTTAACTAACGAATGCCACACTATCTGTTTCAAAGAGGAAGGGGAGAAGTAAAAGCAGGAATCCACAAATAATCAATTAGCTGTATATCTTGTCCATAACCCTAAAGGCCACTAGTATTGCCCCTTTTTACATGTTTAGATCCATCCACTGTTTAATAATCATTACGAACTGTCTACCCATCTGGCATATATTGTCTGTCTGATAGCTCCAAGAAGAATTTAATAGACCAGGAGAAAAGACCAAGCCACTGACAAGTGTTTGCAAAAATGAAGCAGCCGCCCAGTGGTACGAAGGTGTTAAGCCCCCGGGCTCTGTTTCAGACTCAAAGAGGAAGCAGGCACTAGAAGGATCTGTTCATAAACCGTCAAATAACAATGGCCTCATTTTTTTTTTATAGAGAAAAGAGGAAAAACGTCTTAAGGCTTATATAAACATGCTACCATATTTTAGCTTAAGAACCAATAACTCTATCATTATGCTATTTTTTTTTTTACCTTAGCTGTGACTTAGAGCATTGCAAAAGAATTGAAAATAAGAACTCCTGCCGCTGCTTGTGGGTCCAGAGGCCAAACCAGTGACTTATCAGGGCAACTCTTTCTTGAAAGAGCTAGAAGAGAGGAAAACAAGATTTCACGGTCGGCTTCCAGAAGGCCTCAGTTGCTAAGCAGTCGGTCAGCTAATAACCTCAGAGCTAATAGTCACATGCTCATGGTAGCTCACAGTACTTTCACACAGGCTGGAGGGTCTTTGCTTTGGCCTTCAGGTCAGCCAGGCAAGCTAGGGCTTGTCCGTGGGCCAGTGGGGAAAACCAGGGGGTGTATAATTACAGAGGGGCCAGAAAGAGCCTCTGGAGAACACAGGTAAGATGAGCCAGGGCTCCTGTGTTTACCTAGGTTAGTGTGGCCCAGGGCAAGAATCCAAGTATTCCACCTTGTCTACAGGCCCCACTCCCTGAATGGTGGAAGCAGTACCATTCAGTATGGATTTGGTTTTCTTTGCCCTTTGCTATGGGGCTTTATAATGCCCACAAAACTGAAAATGAGTAATAATGCACAATACCATTGTTAGCTGTGTCTCTGGTGAGGACAGACACGGTGAACCAACATTCCTGAAAGTCTGGTTTCAGCCCAACTTTCTTACACAAGGACATATGCAAACCCATCATTTTTCCTGTTGATCAAGTTTTATCCGCCAGCTAGCTACCTCCTTGCCTCCCTCTATGGAAGCAGCTGAACCCACGTAAGCTCTGTCTCCATGAAAATCTGGCAAGACTGCCCTACAGTTCAAAGAATTCTTCTTCAATAACTTTTCAAAAGAACAGGTGCTCTCGGGCTCCGTGGAATCATGCAATGTGCATACAATAGAAGAACAGATGAAAGACACATAGAAACATATATGAGAGCGCCCTTGCCGCCTCTCGGAAGCCCTTCCCTTACTTCCCTCCCCCACCACAGAAGCCCATGGTGTCCCGGAGGAGCAGAGTGGGAGTAGGGGGCAGATGCTGTGCCTTCCTGGGTAACAGAGCCTTGGGTGAGGAGCCTCTCACTCTGAGACATAGTCAGGTTTATTTTTTTAAAAAAGACTCAAAAGCTAAGTGATTTTTTCTTTAAAAACATGATAGCATAAGACTCAACATACTCAGTAAAATTGACGTTACCAATTGAACTCACTGTAGAGCATGGGACTCACCTGTCTGTTTAAGGACCGGTTGTTAAAAGGAGTCCAGGTGCTGAATCTCGTGTGGAAACTCTCCATTTCCAGACTTCTCTGGGAAAAATTCCCGAGTGACATCTCAGCAAATTACTTTCTTCCACTTCTAGGAACTATTGGTTCAATTTAACAGATGTATGGATAAGAACACTTAGAAGCAACCATAATATTGTTTTCTCTATGGGAATCACAGAATTACTATATCCATTAATATACAGGTAAACCATCCACAAAATTACAATTCAGGTATGTCTATGCATATGTATAGTAGACCATGAAAATACCCACCAAGTGTCCACAAACTCCTAAGTGTGACATTTATTTTGTATTTATATATGTGTATCTAGATCTGAATCTAAACAAGGGATTTTACTTGGCTGGGAAAGTGGAGAGCTAAAACGGGGTTTCGGAAGTACTGTTGCCCAGTCAGAGCTGGTGTGAAATTGTTACCCATTGCTGCATTCCCAATCACTCCAAATTTTAGTTTGAAACATCAAACATTTTTTATTTTTAAATCTCAAGATTCCTGGAGGTTAAGAAAAAAGGTGTAAGTCCAGGGCGATGGCTTTGTGGGTGAAAGGGCTTTTCGCACAAAGCCTGAGGACCTGGGTCCCAGGTCCAGAAGCCATGTAACCAGCCAGGTGTGGCGCCCACATCTGTAAGCCCAACACACCTACATTTATTGGAAAAACAGAAACAGGAAAATGGGCCAAAAACTCAAATGTCACCAAGCCTAATTTATGCAGTACAGTGGCAGAAACAAGAGAGACCCTGCCTGAGCAAGGGGAAAGATGTTGAACACTGACTGCCAACCACACCGTGGTCCACTTCTGAAAATGCAGTCAGTAGTAATGAGTTTATTGTAGTAACATTCATTTTATACCCCTTCGTATAAAATACAAGCTCACTCTGTATATTAAATGTCTTTGGACTACTGTTCTACTTTTTTCCCAGTAGCATAACATGGAAGATGGGTTTCCATCTTTCGGTGCTGTGAGCCTGTTGTTGACACACCACTTGGACTGCATTGATCTGACCATAGATTCTTGTTCTTAGAACTAATGTCTGCATCAACTGAAGATTTAAGGAATAAGTCACACTAGATTTACATGAGCGCTTTTCAAAGGAGGGAGAAAAGGGTGGCGATTCCAAAATAAAACATTGATACTGGTTTACTACCATAAATAGAGATGTAGAAATCACCCACTTAAATTCAGTGGTTGCTGCTTCTTCTCCTCCTCCCCTTCCCAGGGTCCTATAGCATAGGCTGGCCTCTAACATGCTCTAGCTGGGGATGACTTTTGAACTTCTGATCCTCCTGCCCCTCGAAGTGCCTCAGTATTGAGATGACAAGGCTGTTCCACTACTTGGGATTTATGTGACACTAAGGGTTGCCCTCAGAGTTGCTGCAGGCATGCCAGACGAGTGTTCTACTGGCTGAGCTACATCCCCAGCTCTAGATTTAGTCTTCAAGTGTAAATGTGACATTATGTCAGATTGCTAAATGATGACATGTACTACAATATGTCAAATATAATCCGACATCATAAAATCAATGTGCTTATCATCATAAACTAAACAAAGAAGAAAAGTTATATAATAATCTCAGTAGACACAAAGCGTGTATTTTATATGTTTCTACCACTTATTCACTGACACACACACAACCCTTAGTAAAGCAGCCATGGGGGGGGTTACAAATCCAAATGTGGGTATAGATAAGAAATGTATGTCAAGCATGGAACTCTACAGTGAAGTGGACCCTTCCCTCTGGTTACAATTAGCATCTTTATTTGACATTAGTCTGAGTGCTCTTTGCAGTGTGATAAACCAATAACCAAAAAAATGTCTAACAATGTTAATGAGAGAAATGAAATTGTCATTTTTGGCGTATATACTAAAGAATCAACAGACAAACTCGACATGTTTAAAAGCTGCTTCTTAAAGGTCAACAAGCAAAATCAATTTTAATTCCATATGTTCACAAACATTTAAAAGATTTTTAATGATTTATCTTCATTTTATGTGCATTGATGCTTTGCCTGCATGTACGTCTGTGTGAGGGAGCTGGATCCATGGAGATGGAGTTCCAGGCAGCTGTGAGCTGCCACATGGTGCTGGGAACTGAACCCTGGACCTCCAGAGAAGCAGACACTTAACTACTGGGTCACCCCTCCAGTCCCTCACAAAGACTTTTTAAGCAACAATGTATCATTTATAAAAATCTTTAAAATCCAATTCAAATTTGAGGGCTAAGCATTCCACATAGAATACTAACTAAAAAGTGTATCAAGAGAAATAGTAAGAGATTATAAATAAGAACATGAATGTTAAAGATGTCTATTCTCCCAAATTACTCTATTACCCAGTGTAATCTCAACCAAAATCCAAAAAGCATTGGACAACTGATTAGAAAATGTATCTAGAGCCAGGTGGTCATGGTGCAAGCCTTTAATATCAACTCTCTGAAGGGAGAGGCAGGTGGGTCTCTGTAAGTCGAAGTCAGCCTGGTATAAAGTGTGAGTTCTAGGACAGCCACGGCTACAGAGAAACTCTTCTTGAACAACCAAAAGAAGAAAAAAAAAAAAAAGGAAAATGTATCTAGAACAGCAAAAGCCAGCTTGGCAGAGAAGGGGGAGTCAGGACTTGGCTGCAGTCCAAGTGTTAGGACTTGTTTATCCTAAAGTTAAGGTAACAAGCCCATGAGATTTTGGCTCAAGAATCGCCAAAACAATGGAAGCCCAGAAACTGAGCCATGTGTATATGGGTAGTTGACTTCTGACAAAGGTGGCACTTAGATTGCGGGGAAAGGACAGCTCCAGCCACAGCACACAGAGTGGGACAGCCGCCCAGGTCACTCTGCTGAGCACCTGAACCAGGACAATGCATCACTGTTGTTTCGAGCTCCTGTTTTCTTTAAGGTGGTTTGCTATTCAGAATTAACAAACCCCAACATGCCTGGAAGTATATTTACGCCATATGTAACTTAACACAGAGCACTGAGACTGGGCCCAGGGTGATGAGGGGACGAAAGGGCAGAGCTGATGGGGAGACGAAGAGGGGGTGCATCACTAAGACAGGCTCAGAAGGTGATCTGGG
Organism: Myodes glareolus; assembly: GCF_982192425.1. Classification (NCBI taxonomy): domain Eukaryota; kingdom Metazoa; phylum Chordata; class Mammalia; order Rodentia; family Cricetidae; genus Myodes; species Myodes glareolus. The sequence goes on along the minus strand of NC_142026.1, from coordinate 116,596,434 downwards.
TTAGTGAGCTACAGAAAGCTGAGTGACCCTGTTGCCTGTGTTACTGTGACTAACCCAAAGTGCCACAGAGAACACATATACACGTGACTGGAGGGGTTCCCAGCAGAATCTAGAAACTGATGGTCGATTGACTTTTTTTTTTTTTTTTTTTTTACATATGGCAAAGTCCAGCGAGACAGCCAGCGCCAACGCGAAAGATTTTAGTTTGGTGGTAGACTATTCAGTACAATTTCCAGCAGGCCATAGCGTCTCAACAACAATCAGCCTTTGGACAAAGATCAAACAGAGAGTGTGGTCGTGAGACTCTGGTAAGATTTAGGGTGATACTGGGTAGATCCTCCCATTCAGCAAGTGAAAGGATTTCTTTTTCCCAATTTCTTTGTATTTCTGTGTGTGTGTGTATATCTATGTGAGTGTATACCGTGTGTGTGCAGGTACCCACAGAGACCAAGGAGGCCTACAAATAGAACCACACAGAGGAAGCCAGAACACTTACAACGCTGTGGGAAATAAACGATTATTGTTTCATGCCGCTTGACATTTTGGGATGGTTTGTCACCCAGCACAGACTTCAGAGTGCCAGCTGCAGGTGGGCAGTGGGAACTCAGACACAGCTGGTGCCAATGCACTTTAGACAGCTGTTCGGCATTACTTACTGAAGCTGAGCATATACATGTAATTGCCCTAACAGAAAACGTGCAGATATGAATTAAAACATCAAAAGCACCGGATTGCATTGAGTGGGGATCATTCAAGCAAGCATCTATCAACAGCTGGATGGATAAATGTATCATATATCCATGTAACAGAAGGGATGAGACTTCATGAGATGAGGAGCTCACACACACACATCCTAGTGACGGAAGAGGCTAGGAACAGAATAATACAGGTTGATCACAATGGTTGAAGAACCAAGACAGTTTCCTTTGGAGAAGGAAAGAGCAATATTTAGGAGGGGGCACTAGAGGTGACTCCAGGGGCTGAGAATGATCTAGAAATAGGAGTCCAGGTGAGCTCACTTCATAACACTTTGTAATTCTGTATTTTGAACAAGAAGTTTTTAAAGTATATAGTTACAACAACATCAAATACAAGTGGTGTGGGAGAATTGTCTGTATTCTGTCAATCATATTTTAATAAAATGCTGATTGGCTAGGCAGGCAGTATAGGCGGGAAAGCCAGACAGGAAGTAGGGGTGGAGCAACGAGACTGGGAGTATTCTGGGAAGCAGGAAGCTCCCTCTGCCATTCCTGTCCAGACCACTGAAGAAGCAACATGTAAGCTGCCCCTGCTGGAAAAGGTACTGAGCCATTATGGCTAACATAGATAATGATAATGGATTAATATGAGTTACAAGGACTAATAAGGAGCCTGACCTAATGGGTCAATCAGTTTATAACCTAATGTAGACTATGTGTGATTTTCTTTGGGACTTGACGACTGTGGGGTACTGGGCGGGACAGATACCCCAACAAACCGGCCCCCTCACACTACATACAAGTGCCATGAGAAAAAGTGAGTATAAATATTATGAAGAAAATCATAACATTTTATTGAAAAATATTCTCATCGGGCAGAGGTGGCACAAGCCTTTGATCCCAGCATTTGGGAGGGAGCAGCAGGTGGATCTTGAGTTCGAGGACAGCCTGGTCTACAGAGTGAGTTCCAGAGAAGCCCTGTCTCAAAACAAAACAAAAGGAAGAAAACTATCCCAACGTTCTAAGTGATCTAAAGTCTGAAGTGAATGGAGAGGTGTGCCCCTTCACGGTCACAGGATTTAGCAGAGTGGTTACTTCTCTCACTGGTTAACTTCAACACACTTGGTGAGACATGAACAACAACAGAAGAATCCAGAGGTGATCGCACATCATTTCCAGCCAGCCAAAAGTAACACAGCAAGGCTCTGTCTAAAAAAAAAAAAAGACTTGGTAGTGTCAGAAAAAAATTGTAAAAATTACTTTAGACCTGAGATGACTCATCCCAGAGAACACCTGGCAACCTGAGTTTTGTCTCAGGAATCCATTGCTAGGACACACACATGTTGTTTCTCTCTCCTTCCTTCCTTCCCTCCCTCCCTCTCTCTCTCTTTCACACACTCACACACATGCACACACACACACACAAACACACACACACTAAGTAAATGCAGAACAAGTCCTCCAGCAGCTCCAGTTGCCCCACTATGCCCATTTCCAGATAGAGTAGAGCTCAAGCTGGGTTGCCCCGTGCCAGTGATATTCCAGCTGACACACAAGCAATGTAGAAGTTTCTAGTCACCCTTGGGTGCGATAAATTTGAAGTCAGCAAGTAACTAAAGAAGAGACTGGGGCAGAAGAACCCCAAAGACAAGCATTTACATATGTCCTGCCCCCTTGCCATACAATCCAAGAGAAAGGCACATTTTAAAGTGATCGTATTTCAACGGCAACAACTGGGGAAATGTTACAGGAGGGTAGCACCACATACAAATACACGCAGCCATGCAAGGCAGTAAGTACTATGTTACAAACAGCACAGTGATATGCTGTTCAGATTGAAAACCTCAGGGCAACGTGGGAAATTAAATATCTCCGTCTGGATCAGCAAATCAAAATGAAGCCTATGACACAAAGGTGTTATAAGATATTTGACTGTTATTATGGAAAATCACCCTAGGAGCCAACGTAAGAGACTTGTACTTAGCAAGTTTCTCAGAAGCATTGCCATCCTCTGTGTGGAGGGATTCCTGACTTACATAATGAAGCAAACACAACAGAACAGTTGCTGTCTCTGCTGGGGGGCTTAAATACATGGTCAGGGTGTGTGTATGTGTGTGTGTGTGTCTGTCTGTCTGTCCGTGGTGTGCAAGTTTACATAAAATTATTTTCATTATCTGTTATGTCAGTTTGGGACTGGGAACATAGCTCAGATGGTGGAGGGCTAGCCTGCTACCCAGGAAATACCCTGGGTTTGAACCTTAGTATAATAGAATCGAGTGCTGTTGTACAGACCTGTAATTCCTGTACCTGGGGAGGTAGAAGACAGTGTGGGGAAGTTCAAGATCATTCTCCACAAGTTCAAGGCCAACCTGGGATACTTGAGACCCAGTCTCAGAAAGTAAAAACCAAGGTCAGTTTTCCTAACTAGCTATTCACCCAGGGTGCAAATGGCTGCCCCTCCTCCTTTAATGCATGATTTGATGCCCTGTTTGGAGAAAGGGCTCACTCTGCAGCCCAGGCTAGCCTCAGACTCATAAGCAGTTCTCCTACTCCTGCCTCTCAAATGATTTCTTTTCTTGTTCCAATCTTTTATAATCATCCAAAGAGTAGTTCTACAAGGTATTAGGGGCTGTTTCCTCAGAAACAGACTCTGTGATTAAATATAATTAGGAAATAAATGACCAGAATTAATGTTTCTTTCGTTGCACAATGCTTTAGAAGTTTTGACATACTGGTGTTACAGTGACTCTGTGAGAGGAAGAAGTAATACAGAGCATTTTCTCTCACTCACCATGACATCACACTCAGCAGTGTGTGTGCTATTCTGATGCAAACATCACGGTGTTTATCTAATTCTAGCAAATCATTTCCCAGTCAGTGGCTGACTGTAACAAACACCTGTTATCTCCTGGTGTCGGTGAGTTAGGAGTTCAGGCACAGCTCAGGCAGGCCTCCAGCGCAGGGCCTCTCAGAACAGCTGTCAACTAGAGATTAGTCGTCCAAAGCTGGACCGAGGAAAAAGTCCCTTCCGAGCTCATGCAAATGGTGCTGAGCCATTCCTGAGTCCGGTCTCTGATGCCTGTAGCCCTAACCTGGGAGCTGTGATTGGCATCTGCTGTAGTTTGGATCTTGACGATCCCTCCCAAAAGCCCACGTGTTAGAGGCACGGCACCCAGAGTGGTGCCGCTGGAGGTGTTTAAACGAGGTGGGGCTTTTCTGAGTACAAACTCAGAGGAAAGTTTGAGGTCACTGACTGCAAACCATTGAGGAAGACTATGGGACCTCAGTTCCTTCATTTTCATTCTCTTTTCCTCTCCACCGCAGTATTTTGTTGTTCCAAAGCAGCGGGGCTAACTTCAGGGACTCGAACCTTCAAAGCTGTGGGCCCAGATAAACCTTTCTTTACAAGTTATCTGGGATCTGTTACAGTGACAGAAAGCCGATTAGCATAGCCTGTAAACTAACTCCAGCTGGACACTGTCGGGCGTGGACCTGAGAGCAAGAGCCACCTACTCCTACTGGGAGCCGGGGAGGACTGGGAGAGAGACAGCTCCCACTTCGGTGGCCAGCGTGAAGGCATATTCAGCAAGTCTGTGCGCAGAGAGGAAAAGCTGCTGCGTTTGTCCTGTTTCCTTGTATTTTCTTGGAACAATCAAACCCGGATTAAGAGATGAGATGGCCAGGCAATAGCCAGTCCACGGAGAGAGCTGCCTCACCGCTGGGATAAACCAGAAAGCTGTGCCATCAATTCACTGCTTCCCCGAGTGATTTGTGTTATAGCTGGAGAAGTGCAAAACAGGCCGCTCCTGCTCCACTCCTGCAGAGGGGACATCTTAGAATATCATAAGCAAAATGTATTTGTTGGGGGTGGGAAGATGGCTCAGCTGTTCTAAGTGTTTGCAGCTCTTGGCGAGTTCAGTTTCCAGCACCCACATGGGTACCCTCACCGTCACTTCTAACTCCAGCCCTCTCTGGGCTCTGTGGGCGTCCTAATGTTTGCACACACACACAGACACACACACACACACACACAGACATACACAGACACATGCACACGCATGCACACACAGACACACATGCAGACACACACACACACACACACACACACACACACACACATTTTTGTTGTTTGGAGACAGAGTGTCCTTACATAACCCTGGCTATCCTGGAATTCACTATGGAGACCTGGTTAGTCTCAAACTCAAAGAGATCCACCTGCCTCTGCCTCCCAAGTGCAGAGATTAAAGGGTGTGCCACCATGCCCGGCTCATGTAATAATTTTCTAAAATGTTACTCCTGGGTAGAGAGGTGATTTCATTTGGCACTTTACAGCTTACACATACAAATAACTGGGAGGTACTTCATTTAGTGTCTGAAATGCAATTCATCCTAAAAGAACCTCTCACAAAGGTTATCTCCAATAACAGTGAAGAAATGCAACACACAAAAATGTGGAGGGAACCAGCAAAAAACCAGAAGAGAAAGACAATCCCGGTCCAGTTCATTTACCTGCATTTAGAGCATGATTTAATATGAATGCAAGCCAGTATACTCATATTTACATTGAATATGCAAGAAAATAGTAAGTAATGGAGCAATGGGAGGGATGGCTTGAAGAAATCTGTGCACTGAAGCACCATAGCTTATAGAAAACACAATAACAACTGAGGCTACAGATGTAGGTCAGTAGGCTGAATGCTTGCTCAGTGTGCAGGAACCCCTGGGTTCCATCTACACCATAGAAACTGGTTGGTGTCACACATGTGTACCCCAGTTCTGGGAGACAGAGGCAAGCGGGTCAGGAGTTAAAGGGCATTCTTGGCTACAGTTGGGGGCCAGCCTGAGCTACTTTAGACACACACACACATGCACGTGCACACAGAAAATTAAGGAAAAATGCTACCTGTGTTGGTATTTTAAATGGTAGATATGCTTACTAATTTAAAGCTACAAAATCAAAACAAGAAGTAACTGCACTATTTAAATTCACTCAAGAAAAATAACATATTACCGTTGCCCTATTTTTTTTTAAACTTTCTCCACTCCTATTTCCCTCCCCCTGAAATCAGTGTTTTTAGAACACGATTTCCAAGGCTCCCGAGTAACACACAGTCAAGTTTCTGAGGACAAACTGCCACATGGGGATGTGCAAACCACTGCTTGAATCGCATGAACTTGGATACAGATGCTGCCAGGAAACTGTTCTGATATTTACAGCAATGTTTATTAATAAGTACACCACCAGTACTTCTCAAAAGATAAACACTTAGCAATGGCATAATTATTCACCTTATTCATGAAATCATAGCATATGAAATATTAGAACCACGAACCAGTCACTGTAGAGTCTTAGCCTCTTCTTTATTAGCCCTACTGCCCCTTCCCACGTCTTTGGACTCCAAGGTAGCAAATAGAGCAAGGTGAGAGAGCCAGAGGGGGAGAGCTAGCCTGAGCTAATTTAGAGTCTTGTGAAAAATCAGTGTTTTCCAAAGTGCGGGAGCACTTCTTTCTACCCCAGGAGAGGTCTGGAGGAGGGAAGGCTTTAGTTGCCACTGCCCAACTCAAAACTGACCCTGCCGGGGCCCTCCAAGGGCATGGGGCCCCAAAGAAAAGACATCGCCAAGAAGGCAGGGGCTTTACCTCCGGGAAGTGGCCAAGGGGCTGAGCAGGGTTGCAGCAGACTCCTCTTGGCACGGTATAGTGAAATGGAGAGGCAGTTCTCCAGATCACAGCCGGGGCAGGGACAGCCCCATCTCCATAGGGATGACAACACAGGCCCGCCACCACGCCCCACATGTCCGGTGCCCTGCTCAGTGCCGCGCTCCAGTGGCCAGCCTCGGTCTTTGCTGCAGGAGGGCTCTTACGTCTCCTTCCTTAGGTTTTCTGAACAAGTTCTGGGTGGTTTCTTTAGCAGGCGGTTGGGAGGCAGTTGCTGTCCGACCTCCAGGGTCTTGAAAGTCACTGGGAGGTGACAGACACAAAGCTGCCGTCTGTCAAGAAAGGCTTAGACACTGAAGCGAAGTTTGCTTAGCTTTACACAGCCAGCAATGATGACGACCTATGCTGGTAAGGGCGGCGTTTTCTTAGCCTTTCTCATGTTCCTTAGGAAACTTCAGAGTTTTTTTTTTTTCTTACCAGAATGAGTTATGCAGGAGTTAGACGTACGAACACCAACATGTTTCTGCATTGATCAAAATGCCTTTGTCTATTGTGACGCCTCCCTCTCTCCACCGCTTCTTTGTACTTAACATGGCTAATTGCACAATAATTAAGGATGGGAAAGCTAACAATCCTATGAATGGGGGCTGAACAAAACCCAAGTATGAAGCCTGAAAGGAAACACATAACGAAGTTAAAAAACAGTTTGCTCTATACTAGGTTTTTGGAGACCATCTGTAATTCGGTTAAAAAAAAATGCAACGATTCTAACAACATCTATGTTAAAAGAGTGGCCTTTATATATCAAGGAAATGTAAATTAAAATTGAGATTATATCTTATCTTAGTCAGAATGGCTGTCATCAGACTATCGGTGCTGAGGAGAACAAGGGGAAAGAGGAATCTTCACCCACTGTGGCGGGAATGTAAACTGGTGCAGCCACTAGGGGAATCTGTGTGGAAGTGTCTCCACAAGCTAAAATTAGAACTACCATATGACCCAACTGTACCACTTCTGGGCATACACTCAGAGGATTCTACAGCCCATCACAGGGACACCTGCTGCTTAACTGACAGCCACGAGGAAATGAAACCAGTCTAGACATTTTCTGGAAAGTGGATGGAACTGAAGAATAGGATAGAGAGGTAACCCAGACTCAGAAAAGCTTCTTTCTCTCTTGTGTAGACGCTAGAAGCACATCCTTTAGGTTTGTAAGTTTTAGGTGAGGACGCAGGGCCCGGGAGGCCTTAACCGGGGCGAATGCACAAAACAGATGTGACAAGGGAATGGGTGGGTTCAAGTGTTTCAGCAGGAGTGAGGGTTGGGGTGTGAGGGCGAGACAAGCACAATTAAGGATGTATGAAAAGGTCAACTGCTTTGTTAACAAACTTTAAGATATTTTTAAAAGGAGTTTGAACAGAGGTATCTTTAACGGACAATGTTCCCCCAGAAGACAGGGTTTTTAAATGAAAATCTCATTGTCAGGTATGAGACACTTCCCTATGAGATATAGGTCAGAAAGAACCCAGAGGTTCCCCCAAATAACACAAGTTATCACTATTGTTCTTGGTTATCCACCATAGCTAAAAGTTAAAGCCCAGTTGACAAATACATAAAGAAATGTAGCTAGTTGCTACAGCGACAGACGGTGTTATATTGTCTGCCTATCAACAGACTACACACTATACTACTACCCTGCTAAGCAATAACTGCCTACTGGTGTAATAATAGCATGACTCTTAACGGAGTAACCAACCGCTTTTGGATTGGATTTCAACCCTGTTACAAAGGAGGGAATTCATGTGTTGTACTGAAAACTTGGTCAAAAGCCCATGACGGGAGAAGCATGGGTCCTGCAGGAGTACTGACTGTTGTGGTCTAATTGTTTCCTAAATATTGGTAAACGTTTCCATCCTTAGATTAGTGCTATTCTTAACTCTAGTCAGAGAAGCTTTGCTCTGCAGTGGGCGGCAACCTCAGGTGTTGAGAGTAATTAACTTTGAGTATTCAGCCCTGAACAAGCCAGCTCTATCACGTCCCCCAAGGCTCAGGGAACATCACAGAAAAAGCAGCAGAAAGAATGTAAGAGTCGGAGGAAGGGAGGGATGCTGTGAAATGCCATCTTCCAGACATGACATGGTGATTGCACTGACGGGCTCAAGCCGGTCAATATTCCCCATGCAGGAGAGAGGAGCTCATGAGGCACCAGTCACCCCCAGCTGAAGAGCTATTCACAGCTGACGGCTACTAGGGGAGTGGGAGTCGGTTTTCTTTAGGGGCATGTCTGCTTGTAGGCTGCCCATGGATGGCCCCAGGGCCATGCCCATGTGGTCCACTAACTGGACCCCGTGAGGCATAAAAATAAAAATCAACAAGGACATGAATGTGGCAGAGGGAAGAACTACGGGGTTCAGGAGGACTGGAAGGAGGGTGTTGGGGTGGCATAATCAAGGCACAATGTATATTCATGAAATTGTCAAGAATTTAAAAAAGTAATTTTTAAAAAGAGGGTGACTGGTGTAGTTTAATGACACTGTTTCCTTAGCGCTCCTGAGTCCGGGGCGTGACCCTCATCACTGAAACAAAGAAGTGAGGGGAAGGTAGTGAGGCTGTATCCCCCGAGCTTTCCTGGCATTAGCCTCATGCTAGGCGTCTTTCGTGCATTTCTATTATCCTCACACAACCACCACCAGCCGGTAATTCTCACATGCTACATTGAAATGTAAGGTGAACTCAGCCCGTTAGAAAGCTAAGGGGAACTCGGCCCGAGTACACACACGCTAGAAAGCTAAGGGGAACTCGGCCCGAGTACACACACGCTAGAAAGCTAAGGGGAACTCGGCCCGAGTACACACACGCTAGAAAGCTAAGGGGAACTCGGCCCGAGTACACACACGCTAGAAAGCTAAGGGGAAGAACGGGCATCCAAATCAGGCTCAAGCTTTACAGCCATGCACTTTCATTAAACAGTATTTACACGCACAAAGGCACAGAATTTGCAGAGACGGCACAGAAGCCTCACATTATATACACATGGTTTCCTTTGGAGGACTGAACCCTTGTTTCCAGACAGAAGGAAGACTACCGGGTCTTCCAAACAGACAACAGAGACAATCATTCAAAACAATCACTTTATTAAAAATAGCGAATCTCACAAATACTTATTAAACATTTGTCACTGGCCATTGGGGAACACACCTGCGTGTGTACTGATTGTCTGACGTAAACTGAAGCTGGGCTGCCGCAGGAGGCCTGTGCATCACCAACGTGTGACCAGAACTGGGTCAGTGTGGTGACCGCAGGAAGGACAATTCCTTCAGCCCTACCGAACGTTTAGCACAATGCATTTCAAGTATAACCCTTAAGGCAACAGAAGAAAACACAGCAGCATAGCCCAGCATCCCGCTCCTCAAGGGCCCTGCAGCCAGGCCACGCCCCTCAGCGGTGAATGACAGCGAGCACATGGACTAGAAGCGGCGTGAGCACAATTGCTGCACTTGTACTCCATCACTTGAATTGTGTTGTGGGGATGATTCTGCTACTGGACTCGGCGAAAGCAACGACGGCTGCTTCTCTGCAAACCCCCTGAGCAGGCTGCATACTGCCTTAGCCGGTGGATGGATTGGGTACATCTTGCGCGTCTGCCAAATGCAGCTTCTGTCTGAATCCATCAGTTAAGGTGGTTTTCATTTCAGAGTGAGTACTTCTTGTACATTTCAGGAATTTACACTTAGTAACTGGGAAACAGAAGCAATGGGATAAAGGAAAGGAGGGAGGGAGGGAGGGAGGGAGGGAGGGAGGGAGGGAGGGAGGGAGGGAGGGAGGGAGGGAGGGAGGGAGTAGTGGAGGCTTCAAGGGAAAGCTGTCATGTTGCCAACATGTTTGGACCGTAGTTCAGTGCAGAGAAAAATGCTATGTGTATAATTTGAAGCTTAAAAACATTTAGGAGTTCTGCAGTCTCAAAGTCCAGATCCTCAAAGTCAAACATGAAATATTTATCACAACTCTGGAATCTTTTATGTAATCTTAATCATCCTTCAAGAAAACTGAATAAAAAAGGACTTCCACATGAGTCCTCGCCCCCCTCCCGGCTACCGCTCATTTCCTGTCGTCCTAAACTGTGTGCTGTCGCCCACCTTTCCAACAGTGACCGGAGCACACCCAGGGCAGCTGCGACCAGCGGGGCTCACTGGCAGAGTGCAAAGGCACACAGACAGAGGCATGGCCGTCCAAAGTACTCTTGTCTACTTGGGGGTTTGAGACTTAACACACGGAAAAATCATCAGACAGTAAAGCAAGGCAGAGCGTCAGCTGACAGGGGCAAATACTCGATGGAGTGGTGAGCAGGAGTGACCCTGTCTGACAGAGAGGGGGGGAGAGCAGGCCAGAGTGTCTGCATCAGAGCCAAGCTGAGCAAAGGACATCACGGGAGGAGTGAACAGGACGTGCTCCAAGCCAGAGAACACAGCTTAGTGGGAACAAGAACTCTCACACGATATATATGTTGTAAGCACCTGGAAAAAGTCTATAAAAAATTGATGATGGTAAAAAAATAAAATAAAAAAGCATTGGCAAGAGTCAATGTATAAAACCAGAGATACGGACAGTGAGGCAGGATAACTCCTGCAAGTTCAAGGCCAGCCTGCGCCACACAGTGAGTGCTGGGCCAGCCTGAGGTGTAGAATGTGATCCTGGTTGAAAAGCAAAACAAAACAAGAATCAAAGATAAAAAAATGTTTTAAGAAAATTAATGCCAATGTCTGAAGTACAGAGTTTTGAAAGTTCCTATCACTGAGTTAAAAGGAAAAACAGGTGACATTAATTTAAATGTTTCTACTTAGATATATTAAAATTTAAAAACTTTTAATCTACTGTGTGTAGGTGGCCATGCCACTGGGCATGTGGACAGCTTTATGGAGCCCACTCTCTCCCTTAACCTTCCTGAGTCATGGTGCTAAAACTGTGTAACAAGCACCTGCTGGCTCTATCGAGAAATAATTTATTTAAAGTTCAAATCAGGCCTGGTAGACATGTGCACCTGTAACTCCAGTACTTGAAAGGCACAGGCAGGGGATGCTTATGATGCCAGCCTAGGGTATCTAAGGGAGATCTTGTCTCAAAATAAAATACCAGCAGCAATGGTTTCAATGAGCAATCCTAATTGAAATGTTTCATGTTTGATTTTTTTATGTATGAAATTTACTGTCCTTATTACAGTCAAAGTATATTTTAATTCTGACTTGCTAAACATGTCATATGCTCAGTAGCCATAGAATTAGGGGCTTCCATGTTTAACTGGAAGCTCAAGTCAGAACATAAAATCAGAACACTGAAGAATCGGGTTCTGAGCGCTTGCAGCGTCGTGTGGAGAAAGAAGGAAGGCTTGGAGCAGACGTGGTAAGAGCTGACACGCGGCAGGAAAGACAAGTGGGACTCATAATCATGTCCGAGCTGAAGGCAAAACACAGACTTAACTGCTGTGGCCCACGGCTGAGCAGTCAGTAACAGCGTAAAATACAGCAGTGTTCAGATTTGCTGCTCTACCCTCGCATGTGCTATGTAGTTTACAAATTTCCTCATACATCCCATTACACAATACATGACCGCTGCTGGTGCTGAACAGGCCCCTGAAGCTGTTAAAGAACGCGTGGACTGTGACATTACTAAGTGTGAACATCTCAGAAGTCCCATCTCGTGTCATTACCGTGTTCAAAGAGAGAGTGTCCTCACATAAAAGCAGGTTGAAGGCAGGGTTGTTTCCTATTATTGTGTATCAGCAATCATGTTGACAAATACATGAAAAAATAGAAAAATTCCTTAAGTTATTGTTTCAGACTGAAATATCAAAATCAAAATAACCTACCTGTGATTTGGTGCTTTCCTCCATGCTAATTCTACTGCACTAGCTTTGGCACGGAGCTGCCACTTCACAAGCTGTGGAAGGACCCCTTGAATACTGTGCTTTAGCGCACCTGGATTTCAATTTTATGCACCTTAAGTAATAATATTAAGTATATCTTTGGGTACCTGTCAGGTTAGTTCCAGAATCTAAGAGTCAAAATAATTCTTATAGTCCAATATGCAATTTTCATGACTTGAAAAGTAATAATTAAATTTGTTTTGAAAAAGTAAGTGAACAATATAAAACAACCAACCAGACACGAAATTTCAGCATGCAAAACCACAGAACAATCTGATTTAGAAACTAAAAGAAGAGACATAGCCCTAGTAAATAAAGTAAGATATAGCAGAAATTATTTACCCAGAACTACAGATTATGAACTTTACACTGTTTGTAGTAGGCAAAGGATACATAGAAGAATTCAATTCTTCTAACTGCAACACAAAGAAACAAACTGAATATTAATTTTTACAAGATAAATATTAGTAGGTCACTGTTAACCATGTTTTAAAATAGCTTCATGTAGGTGTTTCTTTAACTGAAAGAAGAAATTATTTAAAAAGTTCTGAAAAAGTTTTCTAGGCTGGGAATTCCTTTGTACAGAATAACTATCAAGTAGCTGCAGCTTAAAAGAAAGACCCTGAGGCAAGAATAGAAGCAAATGCTGAAGACTAGAGCTTTGGAAGTGTTCCTAGAATCACGTACAATGGCAATAATCTCTACTGTGTTTGGATTTCTTTTTGAAAGAGAATCTCACTAGACAGTGGTAGCATACGTCTTTAATCTCAGCACAGACAGGTGGATCTCTGAATTTGAGGCCCGCCTAGTCTATAGAACAAGTTTCAGGACAGCCAGGGCTACACAGAGAAAACCTGTTTTGAAAAATCAAAAACAAACAAACAAAAAACAGAAAGAAAAGAAAAAAAAAAAGAAAGTCTCTATATGTGATCAGGCTGGTCTTGAACTCCAGAATGCTGGGATCACAGATATGTAACCACTTGTTCTCTTAACAGAAACTGTATCATTATTGTGTGTGCAATGTTGGTTGTGTGCGAAGGCAGCACACGTGTGAATGGGGCTGGTTCTCACCCTCGGCTCTTACATGAGTTCTAGGAAGTAAACTCAGGTACAGATTTCACCAGGTTCACACTGCAAGCACTTTTCCCTCCTCAGACATCTTGCTGACCCCACGACTAGCTTAAGTTTTGTTTTGTTGTTTAAATTGCCATTTCTGTGACCTTAATCTTTGAAACCTATATTATTTATAAAAATACTTACAAATATTTTAATTCTTACTATAAAGTAGAATTTATCACTCCTTGTCTTAGTCTGTTTGGGCTTTTATTTAAAACAATCATTAAATTAGCATTTTGTAGAAAAAGAGAAACTCATTTCTGATGGCTCTAGAGATCAGCCATGTGCAATTAAGAAGCCAACAGAGCCCGAGTTTAGCTAATGGAACAGTGCCTTGTACGATGTCCTCACAAAATGGCAGCAGCGGAGTTTCTCTTTTCTGCTCCTTTTTCCTGGATACTAATCTTACTCCCGACCTAATTACCTTCCAAAGACCTGTCTCTTTTTGCACCAGGGTGAGGACTCAAAAGAATGAGTTCTAGAAAGATACAGACATCGTCCGGCAGTGGTGGTGCACGCCTTTAATCCCAGAACTTGGGAGGCAGAGGCAGGTGGATCTCTGTGAGTTTGAGTCCAGCTGGTCTACAAGAACTAGTTCCAGAACAGGCTCCAAAGCTACAGAGAAACCCTGTCTCAAAAAAAGAAAAAAGAAAGAAAGAAAGAAAGGAAGAAAGAAAGAAAGAAAGAAAGAAAGAAAAAGAAAAAAGAAAAGAAAGATACAGACATCCAGACTACAGCATCTTTAATTTTAGAAGGAGAAATATAAAGTATAGAAATGCGGTCTGAGGCTGTAGCTTAGTGGTGGAGTGCCTGACTTGCATCCATGAAACCCTAGGCTTCATCTCCAGCACCTCAAAACTGTTTAAAAAACAAAGGAAGGTGGGCAGGTAGGCTAATGAGACTGTTCACCGTCACCAAGAGCAACACTGGTACAAGCCCTGCACTAGGCCTCCTGGTTTCAAAGTATTCTTTCTGCCAAAATGCAGTATTTTCCCAGGTGCACTAAAAGTACACAAACTAAGCTTATATTTAATGGAAATAAAGCATAGATATGAACTAAATACTTGTGACACTAAATATTATATGGCAGATCTGACCTTTAAAATACAGGTTTGACAGGATTTTTGTTTGTTCTTGAGAGGCTGACTTTGAACTCCTGTTCGTCCTGCATCCACTTCCCAAGTGCTGGGATTACAGGCAGGCACTGTTAATCTTCTAGGTTTAAAGCTTTAAAAGAATGCCTTTAATCCCAGCACTTAGGAGGCAGAGGAAGTGACTCTCTGAGTTTGAGGGCAGCCTGGTCTACAGAATGAGTTCCAAGACAGCCAGAGCTACACAGAAACCTTGTTTTGACAGCTGCCTCAAACTTACTTACTAAAAAACCCCAGCAGAAACAAACTCTTGCCACTGCTGAAAATGAAGATAAGCTATGTTGAAGTCAGTTTTTATTTATTTTCCTTTCTTCTAAAAAGGTTTTGTGGATTCCTAAAGTTCCTGTGTATGCAATCTGCACATACGGAAGCCAAAGGTCAATGTTTCGTGTCTTCCTCAATTGTCTCCCACCTTACTTTTATCAGAGAGTATCTCTCACCAAACCTGGAGCTCACTAATTTGGCAAGAACTCAGGCCCTCACGCTGGTGTAGCAAGATCTTTGCCGACTGAGCCATCCTCCTAGCTGCCTAAAGACGGTTTTAAAGATTTATTTATTTTTATTTAATGGGTGAAAGTGTTTTGCCCACATATTAGCATGTGCACCACTTGTGTGCCTGGTGCCCTCAGAGGCCAGAAGAGGGCTTCAGATCCCCGGAACTGGAGCTACAGACGGTTGAGGGCCGCCATGTGGGTGCTGGGAACAGAATCGGGGTCCTCTGCAAGAGCAGCGAGTACTTTTAGTCGCTGAGTCAGCTTTTCAGCTCCCTAAAAAAGGTTTTAAAGAAGCAAATTTACAAGACGTTATGGGCTGAGTTGTGTCCCACTCCATCCCCAACTTATGTCAGTCACAATAGGTTAGAATATGTGGGTATGTGGGGACAGAACCTTTAAAGCGGTAATCAGTCAAAATGAGGTCAATGGGGGGCCCTAATCCAATGTGACCTGAACAAGAAAAGGAGACCTAGACCATGTGCACAGGAGAAGATGTCATGAGCATTAAGAAGACAACCCACAGTGGACAACTGAAGCCTTAGGCGACACTTGGATCCCCAACTTCCAGCTCCCAAAACTGGGAGAAAATAAATTTCTAGTTATGGTAGCACTAAGCTGACAGACGTGGCAATGAGCTGAATTGCTGTAGGGACCAGTACTGCCCTGTATTTACAATAAGTAACCATCCGAGCAGGCAAAGGGCTTCTGACTGGTGTCTTCGATGGACTTATGATCCGCATATGAACAAGGTCTCTGTATGATACAGGCCTTATATAATGTAATATAATAATACGGATGTAAAAATGTACAGAAGCAAGTATTTCCTTTGGAAGTCTGCCAGGATTATGATAATACATGCTTCCACAAATCTAAGTTCAAGCATTTCGTAGATTATGTTTCTTTAAAGAGTCAAGTGTAACAAGAGATGAATTCTGAGGACACCACACTAAGAGAACCCCCACCCCATGAGGGCACACACTGCATAATGCCATCTGTATGAGGTGCCACAGAGGCCAGCTCATCAAGACAGAAAGTACGTGAGGGGTTGCTAGGGCATTGGGAGGACAAACTAAAGAACAGGCCTCTTTAGGGGGTAGAGAAAATGTTCTAGAACTAGACGGTGGTAATGACTGCAAAACACTTTCTATATGATCTCACATATATAGAATATATGAGTATATATAGTTAAAATTCTGATAGCTAAAATTTGAGTTGTGCTATGTGTGTGTATTGTTGCAAGAAGATGTTTTTTAAACAGAGCACTCCACTCACGTCCGACAGAAGCCTGTCCAAGTTGGCGTCACTGGCTGCTTTCCGCTTATCCTCAGGAAGTTCCTCTAACTCCCCGTAGAGCTCCAAATTCAAGCGAGCTAATTTCTCCTGCATTCCCCGGACATGTTCCATCTGTTCTATGGAACATTCATTTCCTGGGGAACATTCCAGAACATTAACAAAGATTAGTGTTAAAGCCTATAACCCTCAAGAAACAGCTTTTAAACTCCAGGTGCGCAAAAGAAATTCAGTTTCTTTGTTTGTAAATTGCCTTGCTAATAACTGTTTTCTGGGTACAATCACAAATCCTTTATTTTTTTGAGACAGGGTAGCTAAGCTGGTTCAAACTCACAATCTTCCTGTTTTGGACTCTTGTCTGTTGGGAGCAAATAAAATTATTGGCCAGGAAAACAATGGCCAACGATGACTAAGAAATAATCCTGGGCCCTAAAATAAAATTATGCATAAAATTTTTAAAAGTAAAATCATTCCTTAAGTAGGGAGATGTGTTCTTTTTCTTCCACTGTAACACTGTATATAGAAGCAATAACCATAATTCTGTCCATTTTGACAACTGCCAGGTGAACTGAAAAGCCAATATTTTGTAGTACTCTGAGTAAAATGAAGAATTCTCTGAGAATTTCAACCATAAATTATTTTTCACCAGTTATATATTCTTCCTTTAGGAAATATAAATGCCAATATTTAAAGCATAATGATTATACATTACACAGTATAATATTTTCAATCATACACAAGACAGCTTCACTAAGGCAGGGATCTCATTCTTTCTTAAGTCCAGCATGGTGACTTTACCTGCCCAGAACTAGTGTACATACACATGACATAGTCTATATCATCATCTGGTTTAAGTGCAGCCTCTGCAACCTTTTGGTATCCCAATGGAAAAAAAAAAAACAAAACTACTTTTCCCCCTAAATATATTGCAGAAGTATACTGTAATTCAGTTAGAGTGGAAATACAGTCAAGTGTGGCATCGTAAGTGTATATATAAGCATTTGCATCTCCTGAAGATGTGTTCCGGCAACAGGAGGAAGATGGGGAAGGAGAGGAGGGGAAGGAGAGTGGTAGAGAGGCAGAGAGAAAATGAATGAGAATAGGAATGAATGAACACAGAGATGTAGACCTAACAAAGAAAATGGAGAGGAAGACAGACCTAGCTGGCCTGCTTCACAAGAGAAAAGGGACAAAGGACTTGCTCTAAAGGACCAAAGATGAATCAGCAGCTAGGAAAGGCTTAGTGATTCCCTGGAGGGAGCCATGAGAAAAGACCCAGTCCTCACATTTATCCAGATAAGTGCCCACAGTTACTGATAGAGAGGTGGTGGTGGGTTCTTAGACATTAAGCTGTAAAATAAAGTTAATGGCCCAGTAAGAAAAAAACTGACTAGCAATGGAATTTTCATGGCAACACTTACAGCCACAGGGCTGCGTGACAACGCAGGGAAGGAAGGACTTCAATCAAACACAAAGTCACCTGACCTGAAGGGAGGAAGCAAAGTAAAAGAGGTCCAGAGATTGCCCCTGAGAACAAGTGAACGGGGAAGAGAGGAAGAAGTGACAACATTCTGGGGTACCATGTTGTTGGGGTGCAGTAGAACATGAGATGGGGGAACATGTCTGTGAAGTAAGTAATGCTTATTTATTTGGAGTCAGGGGCTCCTATGTAATCCAGCCTGGCCTTAAAGTCACGATTCTCCTGCCTCAGCCACCCCAGTACAGAGATTATAGGCCTGAGTCCTTGTCCAGTGTAAGCATTACCAAGGACTAAAGACCCAGAAACCACAAAAGAAAAGAGATGTGAGTACACAAAACTCCAGCACTTCACAGGACCAACATCTGTAGAAATAAATATATTTGGAAAAATAAGTTTAAAAAGTGTATTGTTTACGTGTAAGACATACAAAGGGCTCCTGACAATGACAAAGTAAGAAATTACCAAACTAGCCAGGCAGTGGTGGCAGTGCTTGCCTTTAATCCCAGCACTAGGGGGCAGAGACAGGCAGATCTCTATGAGTTAGAGACCAGCCTGGTCTACAAGAGCTAGTTCCAGAACAGGCTCCAAAGCTACAGAGAAACCCTGTCTTGAAAAACCAAACTAAAAACTATGTAAAAATTCTAAAAAGAACAATCCAACTAGTAGACAAGTAGACATATAAATTAAAATTTGATGGCCATTTAAAAAAATTTCACTTGACTGACAAAAACTGACAGATAATGTCTGCTGCAGGATACTTCTATTACAAATAAAATTAGGGCTGGGTGTGGTGAGCCACTCCTCTATTTCAGCCCTTGGAACCTGGAGACAGAAGGAGGATCAAGAATTAAAGAGCAGCGTCTGGTACATAATGAATTCAAGGCTAGCCTACAATACATGAGTTCCTGCCTTAAAAAAGGGGGGATGAGACTGTTAACTCAGTTGGCAGAATGCTTGTTTAGCAGTCACAAAGATCACATTCAGTTCCCAGTCTGTATAAATACTATATAAATAGGACGTCAAATCCTAGTAGTTTGACTACTACTAAATAGTAGTCAAATCCACGTGACTACAATCCTAGCAGTTGGAGACAGGTAGCAACAGGAAAATCACAAGTTCAAGGTCATCTTCATCTACACAGTGAGTTTAAAGCCAGACTGAGCTACACAAGCCCCTGCCTCAAAAGGGGAGAAATTCCCAGTGCATGGAAAGCTGAGGCAGAAGATCATGAACTCCAGGATAGCCAGGCTATGTACAGAGCAGGACACTTTCGAAAATCAAAAGCAAATTGAACACACTAAGTCTAAATTGGTTTAACTAATAAAGACTTCCCCTACTATTTTAAATAGATAAATTATATGATATGGTTTTGGTTTTCAAAAATAAATTAGGTTGCTTTCTAAAGAAGGAAGGGGCATACAAGACCATACATAGGGATAAAGAATCTAATTTAAATAAGGACTTCAGACGGTTATTCCGTAACAGTAATTCTACTTTAACACTTCTGCTAATCTTCCCTTGTGTGTGTTCATAAGTGTAGTGTTGTATAGTATGCAGGAGTGCACCTGCATGCCGGTGTGCAGAGGCCTGAGAGGAGGATGTCAGCTGTCCTGTCCATCACTCTGCCTTATTTCTTTAAGACCAGGTCTTTCTGAGGACCTGGACCAAGGCTGACAGCCAGTAAGCTCCAGAAATCTGCTTCCCATACCTCTGGGTTCCAGGTCTGCCTGTGCCCAGCTTTTAACACAGGTGGCTGGGGTACAAACTCAGGGCCTGACGTCTGGGCGACTGTCTTACCCACTAAGCCATATCTCTGGCCCAGAAAACTCCCTTTTAAAAGTCCCCCCAAAAATTTTAGGGAGGAAATTATATTCCACGACAATAAAATCTAAAATTCTTAAACTTTGTGTCTCTATATTTTGTGGTTCCCTTCTTTCTCTTTCCCCAACACTGAGTGTGTGTTCTTGTGTATTTGTTTCTGAGGCAGGTCTCAAGTAGCACAGGTTGCCTCCAAAGTCACTGTGTAGCTGAGGATGTCTCTAAACTGTCTAGCTCTCCTGCCTCTATTTCCCGAGAGGTAGGATTAGAGATGTGCCTGGCTTTCTGTAGTGCGCGGTGTCAAACCAAGGACTTTGTAAGCACTAGGCAGTCTACCAACTACCAACAAAGCCATATACTTAGACCTCTCTGGGCATGCGTGTCCTGAGACACAGTCTTGGGTAGCCCAGAATGGCTTCAAACTCTCTATGTAGTTGAGGGTGACCTTTAACCTCTAATCTTCCTGGCCTCTACCTTCTAGATACTGGGATTACAGGCATGAGTCACCACATCCAGTGTTCCTTCGCTTTTTAATAAAAGAAAAAGATACTTTGAGAGCCCCTCAAACAACTAGGTGGGTGGTAGGTGGGTGGTGCTGAAGGACACCCAAGGCTGTCCTCTGCTTACACACACACACACACACACACACGCACATGCACACAAGCACAAGAACATACCAAACAAAAGGAAGAATGAAACACTGCAGAACATGGGATGCAAACATCCTAAAGAAAAAGCATGGAGAACGCACTGCTGTCTTACCAAATGCCTGCAGCTTTCCCGAGTGGAAATCATTTAGCAGACTGAGGAGCCCGCGCTCCATCTCCTGGACATCGGAGACATCTGTGAGGAAGGAGTGCTGGATGGGGGTGGACTGAGCCCCTTTCCCTTCTCCTCCTGGAGGCTTGTTCTTTTCTTTCACCACTCTGCAGAGAAGACACAATGGACCTCGGTTAGATCTTCCAGGTTGTTCTAGATTAAATGCCTGCTTTACTTCTCAGTTACATAAATGTACATTTCTTAAAAACAGGATATCAGAAAAGAGTCAATACTAAAATGAAGTCTGAAACCTCAAGCCAACAGCAAACGAAAACAGGTGGTGAAAAATCCCAACTATATAAAGTGTAACCACTGAGAAACAGAAAGTTTGGTTGCTATGTTTATGGCAATATGCTAATTTGTTAGACTGAAAAGGTATTGAAAGGAAAATTGGTAAATCTTTTCAGTGTCCTATTTTACATATTTCACTTCTCAGTAAAACATACTACACATTCTACTTTTGTTTTCCAAGACAGGGTTTCTCTGTGTAACAGTCCTGGCTGTCCTGGAACTTTTTTTGTAGACCAGGCTGGTCTCAAACTCACTGAGATCTGCCTCCCAAGTACTGGGATTAAAGGCCACCACCTGGCTACACACTCTACTTTCTAAATAGTATTCTTCAACTTTTTATAGCTGGGTAAGTAGTTCTGGGCTCCTGCTCTAAAGACAGTATGCCAAGAGTGCTTGGGCTTAGGAGAGAAACATTTAAAATCCAAACTCAAGCACCTGGTAACATCCTGAATTCCA
The DNA here is from genome assembly GCF_982192425.1 of Myodes glareolus. Classification (NCBI taxonomy): domain Eukaryota; kingdom Metazoa; phylum Chordata; class Mammalia; order Rodentia; family Cricetidae; genus Myodes; species Myodes glareolus. The sequence goes on along the minus strand of NC_142026.1, from coordinate 116,575,243 downwards.
CCACCTTCCTTGGGGTCCCTCATGCAGTTTCAAAGTCAGGCTGAGTAATGTAATCTAACTTCTCTATTGCTCTCCTTAGCCACTGTCACCATGTTGTATCTTAATCTAACAGCTCCCCACACCTTCCCAGATGGCCCACCTGGTCCTGTGTATGGTTGTTGGTCCCCTTTTCCTCCCTAAGAAGCAGACAAGTCCATTTCTAAATAATTCCAGGCCATATAATTTAAACCTTCAAGAGCAAAGGCTGGCCTTAATCCAATACTCTTAAGAAACCCTACTTTCCTTGGGTGTGGCTGTTCAAAACATTAATACCAATGCAGAGGAAGGAGGCAGAGGCAGGGGGATAACCAGCCTGATTTACCTAAGTCCAAGGACAATGAGGGCCATCTAGTGAGACCCAGTTTCAAATAAAACAACCAGTCAGTCCCTAACCATATTAGCCTCCTAGAAGCACAATGGCCATCTTCTTATCTGAGTCCTGGTCCTACATTCAGATCCTTCACTTCCCACCATCTTTGCCAGGCCACTGCTCACAATCCCTTCAAGCCTCAGTCTAGCTGCGATTTCCCCAGAAAGGCACATGGGAATCTTTGATTAATTCTTAACACATACATCTGCATACACCAGGCTCTCAGACACCAGGGAGATGGCGCCATGCACATCCTATATAAAAACGGGAGAAACAGGAGTTCACAAGGCACAGAGCCAGCCAGGCTTCTAAAGGTGATGCCCAAGCAAGGGTTAAAAAGCCAAAGGGGTTGGTGTTATCTTTAACTAGTACTGGTTCTGGATTCAGTCCTCCACCTACAGAGACTCAGTACTTGATTTTTACATCATAATGAATGAAGACCTCATCCCCACAACTATACTTACAAAGATAAGATAAATAGGGTGTGTATATATGCACATACATCTTTGTGTGAGGTTCTGGGAGTGTAAGCCCATGCATGGGGTTGGGTAAAGAAACTAACAACTCTTAAGAAATTTAGAATTCAGGCTGGAGAGATGACTCAGTGGTTAAAAGCACTAGCTACTCTTCCAGAGGACCCAGGTTCAATTTACAGCCTCCACATGGCAGCTCATAACTCTCTAACTCCAGTTACAGAGGATCCAACATCTCTCTTCTGATATCCACAGGTACCAGGCATGCACAAACAGACTGGAAGACAAAACACCCATATGGATAAAATGAAAATTTAAAAAAATTGGAACTTGGAGTGGTGGTATACAGCTTTAATCTGAGCATTCTGGAGAAAGGGAAGAAGAGAGAGCCCTACATGTTCAAGGCCAGCCTGGTCTACACAATGAGTTCCAGGCCAGCCAAGGCAACAAAGTGAAGTACTTCTCACAATCAAAAACAAAAAAACCAACAGGAGAAAATTAATTTAGAACTCATAGTCTGTCAGTTCTTCACAAGAAAAGGTTTACATATTGTGTGTGTGTTATGCAGTGAATGCATGTACATGTATGTGCATGTGATGTGGGATTAACCTCTGCATGCTGTGAATATATTTTATTATCATTGGTTAAAAAAGAGGCTGCTTTGGCCTCTGGCAGGGCACAATATTGCAAGGCAGGAAATCCACGCAGGGATAGAGGGGGAAAGAAGGCGGAGTCAGGGAGACACCATGTAGCCATCCAAGAAGCAAGATGTAAGGTTAACAAACCACGAGTCTCATGATAAAAAAAATAATAGAAACGGCTAGTTTAAGATACAAGAGTTAATTACAAATATGCCTGAGCCATCAGGCAAACGGTGTTGTAATTAATACAGTTTTTTCGGTCTGGGTGGCCGGGAAACAGAAGCACACTCTCTGTTTACACACATGCATGTGTGGAGTGGCCAGAGGTTGATGTCAGGGAGACACATCTTCCTTTGTTGCTTTCCACCTTATTTTTTAAGACAGACCCTCTCATCAAACCTGGAGCTTGCCACACTGGCTAGACTGCACCAGCAACAAGCCCCAAGAATCCCTACGTCCACATTGGTGGTGCCCGAGTCCAGATGTGCACTGCCACACCTTGATTTTTTACAAGGATGCTGGGGGTCCAAACTTAGATCCTCATGCTTGTGTAGTGAGCTCTTTATCTGAGTAGTCCCCAGCCCCAAGGCCTGTATTTTTTTACTGGTATTTCATATGGTGTTAAATGACATCACTTAGATCCTTACTTCTGCTTCCTCTTACTTTCATGAAGACCATGACAGAAAGCAACCCAGGGAGGAAAGGGTTCATCTGACTTACAGCTTCTAGTTCACTATGCAGGGAAGTCAGGGCAACTCGAGGCAGGAACCTGGAAGAAGAAACGGAAGCAGAGCCCACGCTCTGTTGACTGGTTTGCTCAGCCTGCTTTCTTATACAAGCCAGAAGCACTTCAAGGGTGGCACTACCCACAGCAGCCAGGCCATCCCACATCAATAAATAATCAAGAAAATGTCCTACAGAATTGCCTACAGGCCATTTTTTTTTTCAGCCGAAGATTCAGCTTCCCAGGTGAGTCTGGCACGTGTCAAGCTGACGAGAAATACCACAAGTGCTGTCCATGACCTCACCTGTGAGCTTATCACGTGAAGATCCACTCCTGCGGATCCAGAGCGCAGCTTAAGAAGATCCCATAATCCCCATACTCTCTTTAAAAGTGGAGAAAATCCACTGCAGATTTTACAGTTTCTGTGTAGCAAATGTATTATTCTCATTCTTTCAAATCTGCAAGTTTTTATCTACTAGATAACTTCATCAGGTAACAGAGAAGAAAACAGGCATACACTATAAAACTCACTTTACTAAAATCTGTTTCCTTTATGCATATGTACATCTGTGCAGGAGGGTGTGCATGGCTGTGTGGCTGCCTGCGCCTGTGTGTGTTGTGTACAGGCAGGTGGAGGTCAGAGGGTACTCTCAGATCTCATCTCCGGGAGTGCTTTCTTTGAAGTCAGCAAATAAAGTAGACTGTCAGCAAGCCCCAGGACTCCTCTTGGGTTCCCTAGGCTGGGATGACAGGAATGAGCTACCATTCCAGGTATTTTTATATGGGTTCTAGGACCGAAACTCAAGCCTTCTGGTTTATAGGACCAGAGTTTTATCAACTGATTGAGCTCTCCAGAGCCAACAACCCCTTTCTGAATATTTATTCACGTGAAACTCTCATAGTCGTTGCTTTTAGAGTCAAAGTCTGGGCTGAGACTGTAGCTCAGAGGTAGAACATTGGATGTGTGAGGACCCGGATTTAATCTGCAGCACTGGGAGAAGTCAATCCACAAGAGGAAAAGAGGCTGGACAGGGAAGATAACTACTTATTAGCACATTACTGTGAAATGTCAAAGACAAGAGCTCACCTCTTTAACTTTGGCCGCTGGGATGTTGACTGTACCGTGGGATTTGAAAAGCCTGTGCTCTTACTAGCTGGGATGGCATTTTTTTTGGCATTGACAACCTGAGTAGAGTGGGCACTGAAGGACTTGGGACTCTTCCTCTTCACTTTCCGCTCTTCCATTGCTTCAAGTTCTTTGTTGCATCAAGAGCAGCTTCATAAGACCTAAATAAGGAACTATAGTGATGACAGCCATACGCTATAATATGTAAAGAGGGAGACAAAGGCACATTCCACAGACCTAAAGAGCAAGAATGTCAAGTTAGACATTAACTTATAATTAAGTTAGAACAAGGAATCCCTTGTCTAATCTACTTTGTTAGTATACGTAAAGATCTTTATCAAAATTGTCTAATAATCTTTTGTAACATTTTCTCTATTCACATATCCGAGCATCTACTGATTCTCCTCCACAAGCCAGGCACTGCTGTCAGTCCTGGGGAAACAATAATGAATAAGACAAAGCCCTTAATGTCAAGAAGTCACTGAGACATAAGGTGGCCAGTATAAGCAAATCACCCATGCAAACCCGCAGCCTCACTGAAGCTTTAGCTGGCCTGTCAATCTCCCATCCAAACCAGACTCAAACAGATGCCTATCAGGGCATCAGAAGTCTACACTGATGCAACTTTAAGGCTTATGTCATGTACACTAGATTGGTATACTATGCACCACTGTAGAGTTTTTGCCGGCCTTGCTCTGTACGGTAGGCTGGCCTGGAACTCCCAGAGATCCACCTATCTCTGTCTTCTGAGTGACGGGATTAAAGGCATCAAAAGTGTGCACCACCTCACCTTTTCTTTTTGAGGAAAAGTTTTGCTCTATGTTTCTGGTTGGTTGAGAAATTACTATGTAAGCCATGCTAGCCTCCAGCTTGTGATGACGCTCCCCCTCTGTTCCCAAATGCTGGAATGATGGGCATATGTCACGAGACTGGCTGTTTAGATTGCAATTTTTCTTAATTCTATTATTAATGGATCACAAAGTTGTCAGAAACATGTATATCTATTCATTCCTTCAAATTGTTAATTGCATTATGAATATCAGGTCTTAAAAAGATATACTGTCTGGCTTGAGACAGCCCAGCAGTTAGGAGCCACTGGCTGCTCTTCCAAAGGACTCATTCGATTTCCATGACCAACAACGTGGCTTTCAACAGTCTGTAACTTCAATTCCAAGCTATCCAGTGCCCTCTTCTGGCCTCCAGGGGCACTGTATGCAAACGGTGCATAGACAACCAATCAGGCAAAACATTCATACACAGCCATTAAATTTAACATTTAAAAGTGTTTAATTCAATCCTGCCACGACTATTTTAAAATTCAGAAACCGTCTTGGTAATTAAAAAGACAATGTTGGATTTTTGTTTCTTGTTTTTGTTTTGCTATCTAATAGACGGCTCTCTTGGGAAAGGGCCCAACATCCAGTCTCTAATCTCAGATACCAATAGTGAATCCACTTGAATTAGTTGCTAATTGTTTAATATGTAATACAGATTAAACAGAAATTTAAAGATGACAAAGCGGGCCTCCAAGAGGTGAGGCTCTGTATAATTCATGATACGTATAAACACGCTAACCATCAAACCTAAGGATGCTAACACACATTTGGTGATAGGGGAAAAAATAGTTAACACGTAAAGCATCGCAAATAAACCAATGGTCTCCCAGAGAGCAAGCTTGAGATTTACTCAATTCTGGAGGATAACATCTGTCCCAAGACCTGAAATCCTAGGCAAGCACTAGGGACCGTTCTAAAGAGGGCTCATGGTTGAATGTTAAACCTTGCTTTTAACCAGGACCACCGGGGCGGCCTGTGGTCTGCCTTTATTTCCCTTCCGCAACCCACCGCAGTGATGACCAATCAATCCCCAGCAGTGACCAGAGCGGGTGCTGAAGGGCCCGAAGGAACAGGTTGCGGGAGTTCCCGCATCCCATTACATACCATAGGAAAAGGCTATGGTCCTTTTCCTCAACTGGAAAAGGTCAGAGAGCGTCCAAAGCCTCGGCTACAGCTGCAGCAAGTGTCCAGGTCACCCAGCTTGGGACCCGCGCCTCCGCAGCGCACTTTGTTTACGGAAGTGATGTAATCGGTGCGGAGCCCTCTGTGATGCGGAAGCCACGCCCCTTCCGGGTCCCTTAACCATGCTCGCATCCCCGTCTCGGGCTCAGTGCGCCCATAGCCGCTTTCAGGTACGGCTCCAGCGGCCACGGGAAACAGAAGTTATTTCTGGCCACGCCAAGTCTGCCCCTGCGACGGCCTCGAATTGGCGGTATAGTGTCCTCACCGGAAACGGCTAGCCACCACGGTGAATGACCGCCCCCCCCGTTTACTGCAATTCCCAGCATGCCGTTCGAGCACACCTGAAGGCGGAGCCTATTGTCACCCTAGCAGCGGATCCACGCCTCGGATTGGTTACCTTGTGTGTGGCCTGAAAAGCGTAGACAGATGTGCCGCCTCCAAGTGGGAGTCAGTGAATAGCCAGGTCTTTCGGGGTACTTGGGTATGTTTATGTTGTCTGTGTCTCTGAGTTTTCTCTTTGACAGGGTCTCGTTTGGCCGAGACTGCTCTAGAACTGGTTGGGTTGCTGAGATGGCCTTGAACCCCTGATTGTCCTGCCAACACTTCTTAAGTGCTAGGAATGATAGTACATTCTTAAGTGTAGGATCACTACAGTCCTTTGAGATAGCTGGCATAATCCCCGTTTTAGAAATGAATCTGAGATTCAGAAAGGCTAAATAACCATGTTGTCTGACTCTTCCCTTCATCCCTGGGAGAAAGAATCGAGGTTTGCGAGAGTGTCATGAAGGAGCTCTGGGCAGTCAGACCATGGCAAAGATGCCTCTGACAGTCCTTAACCTTCTCATCCATCCCCTCTGCCTTGCTAAAAAACCATCAGATTACATTCCTAAAGCTAGCCACCCAGGTCTATTCCCTTATTTGATCACTTCTTCCTCCTGAAGCTGACTACCGAGGTCCAAATATCAAAATATTGAAGTCCAGCAATCAAAAGCCCCCTTTGGCTGCCCTAATTAACATGCCCAATCAAAATTAAGCACCTCATCCTAACATGGTGTGTCCGCTTTCACCTTTATAAACTGTCATTGCCTATGGGCCTCTCAATCCAAATGTAGTTCTTTGTCCCTCCCCAACAAATACCCCCCCTTCCTCTTTCCTTCTCTGTCATCCTCTGTCTCCCATCTGTGTCTCTTATTCCCCTGCACTTTATCCTTCTGGGGCAAATTAATCACCTTTGTGCTGAGAACTTGGTCTTGGGGTGTCATGTGCTGAATGCGGTTCTTTCAGCTCAGTCCTCGACTAGAGAAGAAAACCAGTCTTTCTTTCCCTGGTGTGGGTTGCCGTCTTGGACTGGAATCTGGAGATGGGAAATTTTAGATTCCTAGCCTCTTAGATTGAAGTAGCTCTGCCCTAATTACCTAAAGAGGAAATGTGTCGAGAGGGTGTCAGTGCTGGAGAGGCAAGGCAAAGGCGTATTTACTAAGTCCCTAGGTTCCTGCTATGAGATGTTCTTCCATTAGAAAACAAACAAAATAAAACTGGAATTATTTTTTTAACACAGACAAAACATTCATGATCCTGCTTTCCAAGGTGAACACATGTTATAGTTGTTTGATTTGGTATTTTAGGTTAAAGAACTAGCAAATTCAGAAAAGGTGGATTCCTCATCCCCCTTGGTTAACTCCCTTCTCACAGACCACCAGGGTCACTAGGAAATAGATCTTGATAACTGATGATTAATGTGCTAGTCTTTTTTCCCAGATCTTTGCTGACAGAGGGGAAAGAAGAAAGACATGGATCATTGACAATTTGTGACTAAATGAGAAGATCCGATCTTCACTGTAGCCTGGCAGCAGTGGTCAAGATGACCTAAAGCAATATCTGCTTTAGAACAGAAGATAGATCTAAACTGGTGTAGGAGGTCCTTCTGTATTTCTGTTGCTTTCATTGGTTAAAGAGACTTCCTTGGCCTTTTGATAGGCGGAGTAGAACAGAATGCTGGGAGAAAGGAAGCAGAGACAGAGAGCCGCCCGCCATGAAACTGCCAGGTCAGACATGCTGAATCTTTCCTGGTAAGCCACAAGCTCGTGGTGACATACAGATTATTAGAAATAGGTTGAATCAAGGTGTGAGAGTTATCCAATAAGAGGCTAGAACTAATGGGCCAGGTAGTGATTAAATTAATACAGTTTCTGTGTAATTAGTTCAGGGACTAAGCTAGCCAGGCAGTGGGGAGTTGGGCAGCGGGAAGTGGCCGCCACTTCCTTTTACTACACTAAACTCTAGAAGTATTTAGCTTTTCTTTGCCTCTAGAATCCACCTGAGACCTGTGGTATTTGAGTTTACAGCCTGTGATATAATTTAGGAACGCTGAAAAATGCCCTTCTGAATGTATGTAAGAAAACCCACTATGGGGACTCAGGCTTATCATCCCAGCCCTGAGAAGGTAGAAGCAGGAGAAACCTGGGCTACACGAAACTCTGTCTCCACGTAAGTAAATAAATGCCTTGCATTGGCAGTATTCACATTTTGAATGTCTGTCCTGAGTCTCTCCAATGACTTAAAGACATATTACAAGAGTCCTTGTCTCAAATATTCTGTCACTTCCCAATAAATCCCCTATATGGGGAACCAAGCCTTTATAGGAGACTGGGGGACATTAAAGTTCCAAGCTCACATTTTTCCTTCTCCACTATATTATCAAAATATCCCACATATAACTTAATCCAGAGTGCAAAAATATCCAACCATAATTAAATTTCCATTAACCTCAGGAAATGTAATGAATTAATAAAGTTCTTTAATTTATTTCTGAAAATAAAGTGATTAAAGCAGTGTGTCTCGTTCTCTCCCCAACTCCATATTTATGATGGTCTTACATAGCCTTGGCATAAGGAACTCACCTGGTAACCAAGCCTGGCCTTAAACTCACTACAGTCCTCCTGCCTCAGCTTCCTGAGTGCTGGAGTTACAGGTATGAAACAGTTTTGTGGAATATTAGTTCAAATATGCAAAGAAGTGCTGAGTTTGCTTAACTCTGTAAAGATGTGTTGTGTTTCTTTACCTTGCCTCTGTAGGACACCTGGTTAGTCTAATAAAAAGTTAAACAGCCAATAGGTAGGAGGTGAAGGCAGGACTTCCAAGCAGAGAAAGTGAGAAGGGGAATCAAATTTGGGGAGAGAGAGAGAGAGAGAGAGAGAGAGAGAGAGAGAGAGAGAGAGAGGAAAAAGAGACACAAGGAGATGCCAGCCAAATAGACATGGAAGAAGCAGGAAAGCAGGACAAAAAGAATGAAAGAAAGATAAGGCAAGAGGCCCCAAGGCAAAATGTAGCTGAATAGATGAATAGAAACAGGTTAAGTTTAGTTATAAGAGCTAGTGGGACAAACACAATCTAAAGGCCGAGCTTTCATAACAGGTCTCCATGCCTTTATTTGGGAGGTAGTTGGCAGCCCAAAGAAAATGCCAACCATAGAATCATTCTTAGCTCTTTTTGGCTATAGAATGTTTTATGGATTTGCTCTAGAGTGTTGTTTTTCATTAAATTCAAGTAGGTGCCCCTTAAGAAACTGCTGTCCTAATCGGCAATTGCAACTCCACAGCTACCAGTAGCAGTTAGATCACATTGGCCGTAGCCAGACGGGAATTCTGTTCCCTGGGGCACTGATTATCACAGCCACTAAAGAAACTTTGTCTAGATCTCTATTCCTCCATAGAACTCAGGAATCAGAGGTTGAGGTGAAATTCTGCTTGCTCAGAAAAACTGAATAGCTAGTGGCTAACCCTCTCTCCCAAAACGCAGCTCATAGGCCTTCTGCTTAGCCCTGACTTAAGAACGCTGACTACACATAGCTCCTCCCACTTCCTGTCAGCTAGCTGCTGTCTCAACCTCATGATCCCAGGCTAATTTTATTTGATCAAACAAATGTAACATGTCTTAAATTAATATTCCACAACAGACCAGGCTGACTTTAAATGTATAATCCTCCTGCCTCAGTCTACCCAAATGCTAAAACCACAGTTGCACTACATCACATCTGGCTAAGCTTCCCTTTGAAACTGCAACATCTGGAGGAGTTGGCCCAGCCACAGCACTGACCAGATGGCATCACCAGTGTCCCGGCAGGCGCTCCTTCCTCAGCAGAGCATCTGGGGCTCTGCTATACTTGTCTTTCTCCAAGAGGTCTGACAAAGGATCTGATTACCCAGCCTTTGGAGTTCTGACGCCTTCTTGTTAAAAACAATAAAGCTTATTGTTTGGGTCTTATGGTTCTACAAAGTTAACGTTTTCAATGCGTTTTTGCACTTCAACTCTACACTTCTCTTTTAAAGCTAAAGTAGTTAGCTAGATTAGGAGATAGGTGTCAGAAAGAGCTGAGGAAGTTTAGATCCACCGAGAATCTTCTCCAAGCTGCTGTCATCAGAACAGCAGAAAGCAAAGCACAGTGAGATGGGGTCAGAAGTTGGCTACACTGTATCACAACCTTCAGTTTTCTCTCCTTAGAGTTAGAGAGTTTACCAGGTAGTCCTACAAGGATGCTGGAAACACTTTGAAGGAATGTCTTACAAAGTAACACAAAGTAAAAGGAGGAATGTCTTACTTTTCTGTAGCTGTGAAGCTACCATGACCATAGCCTATAAGCTACACTAATGAACCACGCATGCTCACACATGTGCATGTACCTGTGTGCATGCGCGCACACACACATATAAATGATATATAATTTATATGATGAGGGGGGTGTGAATATGTGTGTTCTATCAGCTATTCCTTGGAGACTGCTGACATGAAGGGTGAGGGAGGACATGGCAGGAAAAGAAGAAGACAAGTAAAAGAAGGAGCCTATTTATACCTGTTAGATAACGCTACTCTACTGCCTCTGCATCAGTTCCTGCTACCAGTTTCCCACCTTGAGTTCCTGCCTTGACTTCTCTCAGTGATGGACTATGACTGGGATGTGTCAGCTCAATAAACCCATTTCTCTCCAAAGTGCTTTTGACCAGTGTCTTATAACAGCAAACCAGCACAGTTGGGGAAATAGAGGCAAAAGAAAAGAGATGACCTACTGTGTGCTCATAACGAATGGTGACAACTAGATATTCATAGGTGGACAGGAGGCTGTTCTCAACTTTGTGTCTTCCAACTCAGGCTCCTGTTTCCCTGTTGGCTTGCCCTGTGTGATAAAGAGGTAAGAATTACTGGGGTAGTGATAAGGGCCATTTCCATGTTGGTGCTAAAGGCATCCAAAAAGGCAGACAGGAGAAAGGGCAGTTAAAATGGTAGGAAGAATTGTACAAAGAACGGTGGTTGGCCAGTTGCAGACATGCACACCTTTAATCCCAGGACTCAGGAGGCAGGGTAGGCAGGTTTCGGCGTGGCTGAGACCAGTCTAGGCTAGCATAGTAATTCCAAGGCAGACAAGGCTACATAAAATGACCCTGTCTCAAAATACAAAAAAAATGATGGTGATTAACATATGGAAATTCAGAACTGTAGTCCTGTGCCAGTTAGCCTCTGTTATAGAGTAAAATGTTGTCTCTAAAACAAAAATATCTAAAGAATGATGGAATCTGTTGCTTGACCTGTAATTGTTACTGTGTGTGTGTGTGTGTGTGTGTGTACATACATATCATACTTCCACAAAGAAAGAGTCATCCCTTATAGGCACAAAGCTCCCTAAAAAATTACTACAGGAGTCCGGGGAAGGGAGCTGGGTTCAACATCTTTGGGGAGGTCCGAGGAGAACAAGGGCAGAATGATTGTCAATTAGGTAGTCCATACACTGAATAGGGTCATGGAGACAGATTCTCCATAGTGAATGGGAAAATATAAACTATCACGTACTCTGTCAGCCTAGAAATAAGAAACACTTTCTCTGAATGTGGCCGGATTCTCTGAATGTGGCTGGCCGGAGTCTTTCTGAAAAGCCATTGACGATGGCACTGGGACTTGTTTCCTCTGCATATACTGGATTTTGCGGATCCAGTCCGTCTGGACACTCACCTTCCGGGACCTGGAGGGAGGTGGGAGGAACTTGAACTTCCCACTGGGCGGGAGACCCTGACTGCTCTTGGGGATGGAGAGGGAAGAGGGGGGTGAGTGGGGGGAGGGGGAGGGTGGTGGGAGGAGGGGCGGAAATGGAAACTTTTATAATTTAATAAAATTACAAAAAAATAAAAAATAAAATAAAAAAGCTTTATCAAAATAAAATTTAAAAAAAAGATAGTTTCTTTTTTTCTTTTTTAGGCAGTCTTGTTATGTAATATTGGCTGTTCATTATGTAGAAGAGGGTTGCCTTCAATTTGAGGTTGTCCTCCTGCCTCTGCCTCTTGAGTTCTTGGATTACAAGTGTGCCTGCATGTCTGTCCTGTGAGTTTAGATTCAACTGTGCATTTGCATCCTTGGTGTCTGGGGTCACATGTGCCTGTCCTTTTCACTAGACTGTTGGTTCCTCAAGGAAGGATCTGGACCATACTGTCTTTATAGTCACCAAAGACAGCATAGTGTCTGCAGCACAGGAAATATGAACCATTAGGGGAAATTAAACCCCCAGGACAGCGAGTAGGAAGGCGTGGTCAAATCAGGCGGTCCTGTTAACTCGGTTTCAGTTAGCAGGCTTGTTGCTCTTCTGATCTCCAGGTGGCAGTATTTTCCCATATTTGTTTTTGACAAACTAGATTCCACTAACTTTTTGGGGGAAATGAGCACATTTAAATAAAAATCAGGTTATCTATTTCTATATTTGTACAGAGGCAACTAAATGATAAAATATAATTATAGAATTCCATGAGATTATGTATTTCTTCCCCAGTTTCAATACAAAGGAGAATTCTTGGTAATTCTTGAAACAATTTCTAGAATCTTGAGAGAGTCTGTGACAAGCTGTTGTGTTCTTTTTCCTTTAGCATACACACAATCCTTCTAAGCATGAAAATGTTGAACATGCATGGGTTTGGATGTTGGGAAGAATTAGGGAGAGAAGGCAGTAATTTGTTCAGAAATAATTAGCTGACAGGGTGACCAGATACAGTGGCTAGTAAAATTTGAATCTTGGATTAGTAGGAGTATTGTCTTGTCTTAATTGTCTTGTCCAAATATTACATCCAGGACATAGAAAAAACCAAAACCAAACAAACAAAAAACCCAGAGGACTCCAGTTGACCTGAAATTCAAATTTACTGAGAAGCTTGTTTTGTTTTGTTTTAAACTAAATTAGGTGATTTTACCAACAGTTTGTAATTGTTGGTACAAAATAAAAAAAAAAACAACCAAGCAACCTAGGTGCTTCCTTATTTGGAGAGATAGTAAATAGGAAGTAGCCCGTAGGCTCAGCTTCCTCACTGGAAGACTGACTATGTGCATCTTTGTGTTCTCTCAATGAGGCTAACATCCCTCAGAGGGGGGCTTCTCTTTGGAAAACTGAATCCTCTAGTAAGTGAACATGGGAAAGCCCAGACTGGTTATTTGATATGAGTAGTGTTTTATGACTCCTGAGTCTGGTTAAAATGCTGAATCCTGGGGCTGACGGAATCATGCATGTCTGAAGCCCTGCTCTGTTCTAGGCAACACACATGCATGCATGCATGCACTCACCCCAAACCTGTTAATAATAAGTTGATCCTAGACCCTTTGCAGAAGAACTAGATATACAACAACAATAATAAATACAATGACAATAAATAGATATTAATCCCTTAAAATATTAACAAATTTTATAGCAAGCTAAATAAGGTATTGTTTTATATTTATTTGTGTGAGTAATATGTATCCCCTATCTTCCAAGTAAATTGTGCTTTAGGATTATGTTTATTGAGTCAGAGATGGAGCTTAATGGTGGTGTGCTTGTCAGGTATGTATTGAAGTCCTGGACTCAATCTCCAAACCACACAATGAAAAAAGGAAGATTGGGTGGTGGTGGCATATGCCTTTAATTTCAGCTCTTGGTGTTATTCTTTATAAAGATATGGTGGTGGAAGTGGGGGACTAGTCCCATGAGGGGCAGCCTGTAATGGTCTGCTCTGTCCCTTTAAGGGACAAGCCACACCTACTCCCTCCTGTCTGCTGAGGCAAGCTGATCTTCAGCTTCCAGCCTGAGTCTGTTCTCTTTTCCATCCCAAAGAGTCACTCCATTCTCCCCTCCCCCCATTTCTCTCTCTCTCTCTCTCTCTCTCTCTCTCTCTCTCTCTCTCTCCTCCTCCTCCTCTCCCCTCCCCCTTCCTCCCTCTCTCTCACTCTCTCCTCCTCTCTGCTCTTTCCCCTTCTCCCCTTCCCTTCCACAACCCACTAAATAAATATCCAAACTCACTCTGCATATAGTGCCTATCCATTTCTCTGTCTCTCACCCACCATATGGGTCCCTGCCTGGGACCAGCCACCTTTGGGAGACCTGTGGCGTGGCGTGCCCATCTGTCTGTCTCTCCTTGTAGGACTGGCTGCCCCACCGAGGTCTCTCACCCACCATGTCTGGGACTCGTGGCCTGCTGCAGCCCTTTGGGTAACTGCAACATCCCTGCCTGGGACTGGCTGCTCTCAGCTGCGCCCTGTCTGCCGCCACTTCGGGGACCTGCGGCTTGGTCTCATGGCCCGCTGCCCACTGCAGCCACGTGGGGAATCCACATTTTTACTTAGTCCATTACACAGCCGGTCCCACGAGGGGGCTGCGGTGATGACCTGAGTCCTCATGGCCTTAGAGGGTCCCCTGGCGGGTAGGAGACCTCGGAGGGTGAGAGACAGACAGATACACCATGCAGAGAGAAAGAAGCTTTCCATGGAAAGTATCAACAGTGGCTAGACCACACAAGGTTGGTTACTTTAAGAGTCTACTTAATCATGTGGCTGAAACACTATTTGCAGTCTTAAAATGTGCTTTTTAAAGAAAAGCTTGTTGTAATCACATTTTAAAAGGAAGAAATAAACGTGACTATTTAAAGTATGGAGTACTTGTGTTTGAGGAAATATCTTTAAATCCTGTTTAGTTTGCTTTTGTGCCAAAAGCCTCCTAAAGTGGTTCATTTAAATTAACCCTTTTAATGTTTATATTAGCCTAGGAGCTAAAGTCTATTGAGAGCCCTCTTTTTTCTTTTTTTAAAGAACTTATTTATTCTTATCTTATGCACATTGGTGTCTTGCTTGCATGTATGTTTGTGCAAGGGTGTCAGATCTTAGAGTTGTAGACAGCTGCGAGCTGCCATGTGGGTGCTGGGAATTAAACCCAGGTCCTCTAGAAGAGCAATCACTGCTCTTAACCGCTGAGCCATCTCTCCAGTCCTTACGAACCCTCTAGACAGACAAGAAAAGGAAGGCTAAATAGCTGCCTCTCGCCACAGAGCTAAGAAATTGACCTGGGGCTTATCTGGGGTAGGACACAGGCCCCAGTGAGAGGAGGGAAGGCTACCCAAGTCAAGGCCACCCAAGTTAGCATAGCAGTTCTTTATCTTTACACACTCCTTTCTCTTTCTTTTCTCTTCTGGAGCAAATATCTGAGAGACAGTGAGGGTGAAAATGGATAGTCACGTGAGTGTCTAATACGATAGTGAGAGTGAAGGGGACAGTAACATGAGTGTCTAATATGGTAGTGAGGGCAGAAGGGGGACGTTCATGTGAGTGTCTAATATAATAGTGAGGGTGAAGGGGACGGTCATGTGAGTGTCTAACACTTCCAGTGCCAGCACTTTGGAAGGTAAAGGCAGAAACATCAGGAGTTCATGGTCAGCCTCAACTACACAGTGAGTTCAAGGCCAGCCTGTGAAACCCCATATCTAGAACAAGAAAGCAAACAATACATACACAAGGAAGAGAAGAAAGACTTGTCTTTAGGAAACAGAGTTCTAATGTGAGAACCAAAGTTGTAATTTAAGTTTTAATTACCATGCCTAAGAGATTCCTGAAACAAAAGGGCCTCTGATTTGCAAGCCTCTTGCAGATGGACAGATCCTGAAATGCTGGAAGCTGTTGTTTATGGGAGATAACAAGTCAGGTGTTTTCACTCCCCTAAACAAGTTTGTTTGACCCATCTGTACTGGATGTGCTGATCACATGTGGGCAGGAGGTTCACAGCCAAAAAATACATCAGGATGTATGCTTGTCCCTGATGGGACCTGATGGGAAATGCAATGAATTATGGGTTTTCCTTCATAAGCTATTGCAAACTGTGATTCCAGGCCATGTCCTCAGAACCTGGGTGTAGACCTGGCCAGAGCCCATTCACCTGGTAAGTATGTAACTAAAGCATGCTTCAAATTTGACTTTAAGCTATGGTAACTGTCTCATTCTTGAGTGTAGGGTTAACACTGACCATGCTGCTTTCTAAACTGGAGATGGCGGTGGTTTTAGGCACAGGCCAGAGAAGGTGATGCTTTCTTGGATGCACACTGGAATGGAAGGTGGATGGATGCTTTGGTGGCCTGGATGAGGAGCGAAGTCTAAACAGGCTTCTGATTTTTTTTTTTAATACTAGGCTGTGCAATGGTTCAGTCAGGGAAGTGCCTATCTCTTAAGCATGGAGATGTGATTCATTTTGCTGCTCAGTCACACGTTCCTAGGGGGAGATGTGGCCGTGTGTCATGTCAGCAGCCCTCATCTCCCGCTGTGACATAGTCTGTGTGATTCACAGATGGTGACTCACGATGGAGGTGCTCGCCTCCATCTGGTTTCCTCTGTATGGTGTGATCCTCAGTGTCAGGCGCTCACCTTTGTTTCCTCTGTATGCTGTGATCCTCAGTGTCAGGCGCTCACCTCCATCTGTTTCCTCTGTATGGTGTGATCCTCAGTGTCAGGCGCTCACCTCCATCTGTTTCCTCTGTATGGTGTGATCCTCAGTGTCAGGCGCTCACCTCCATCTGTTTCCTCTGTATGGTGTGATCCTCAGTGTCAGGCGCTCACCTCCATCTGTTTCCTCTGTATGGTGTGATCCTCAGTGTCAGGCGCTCACCTCTATCTGTTTACTCTGTCTGGTGTGATCCTCAGTGTCAGGCGCTCACCTCTATCTGTTTACTCTGTCTGGTGTGATCCTCAATGTCACACATACACACACCATTTTGAAAGAATAAAAGAATGTGGCGCTTGGCAGAAGGGAGAGAGAAGGGAATGGCCTGAATGCACAATTGTGTGATCCGACAGGAGTCCAGCCCGGGGTGGGGTTGTGCCACCATTGCACGTGCAGTCACACCTTTCTTGGCAATGCCCCATGTGTGTTATGTAACGTGAAGGTGTGCCTCTCCCCGTGTGAGTTTCAGACCGGAAGAGAAAATCACACTAGCCTGAAAGAAAGTGACCAGGATCCCGCCGTTTCCCTCAAACAAGAACAATCACCGAGGATTGACCTTATTGGGAGATCAGCTTGTATTTCCCGTATGCTGGAGTGTCACACACATATCGCCATGTGACAGCCTTAGAAACGATCAGGTTTATGTGTGATTGTAGATCTTTTTTTCCTCACAGCCAATCCCATCTTTTATTTGTGACTCTGTGTGTGTGTGTGTGTGTGTGTCCAAGTGTATATGCCACCATGTGTAGAGGTAGAGGATAGCTTTCAGGTGTCAGTTGCCTTCCATCTTGTTCGAGGCAGAATCTTTGTTTTTGTTTTGTTTTTTGTTGCACTGTCTACACTGACCTGACAGCTCCTAAGGTGTCTCCTTTCTCCACCCTCAGTCTCACTGAGGAAACGTTGGGATTACAGATTGCATTACTATGTCTGGGTCCTGAGGACTAAAATGCTGGCCTTCACTCTTACGTGGCAAGTGGTCCTACAACTTGATTTATCATCAGTTATAAGCATCAAGGTTTTAAATCTTTTTGTATACTTCTCCAATGTTTTATTTACATCCCTTCTTATAAAATCTTGATTTTTTTTTATCCCACCACTATATTGACCTAGTCCCAAATCTTTATGTCATTTTTGGAGTTAAAGCAATAAACTTCATTTTCAGCTTATCCCTGGAGGAAGACACTATAAAAAACGAATATGTTTTTAGGGTTTGTTTTTCAGCTTGTTTTCCAGTTTTAAAAGGTGAACTTATTTAATAAGAACCAAAAAGAAAGAAAAAACAAAAGAAAGGAGGGAAGGCAGGAAGGAAGGAAGGAAGGAAGGAAAGAAAGAAAGAAAGAAAGGAAGGAAGGAAGGAAGGAAGAAGAGAGAAAGAAAAGGAAAGAAGAAAGGATGTTTTTGGAGGTTTGATGACAACTTAGCCGATTTCCAAATTTGTTATATTTCCTATTGTCAATGGGATATATTCTCAAAGTAATATTATTTAGAATACACTGCATCTAAGAATTTCCATGTGTTCTTCACAGAGATTCAACATCCCTGCCAGTTCTTCCTTTACCTCTCCCTGGAGAATAGGTGTGTGCAGTCTGTCCGGATAAAGACTGGGCCCCAAGTTGTAAGAAAGGTTCACTTCGTGCCAAGTCAAATAACCTTTCCCACGACTTGAGCAACATAATAAAAAGGGCAAGAGAGATGGCCGCGTAGATGAGGAAGAGAGACTGGTTTCTGCAGTTGGGAGCGCTATAGTGCCAACATTAATTCCGTAGTTTAGATCTTCCTTACAGTTGATGATTAGCTTTACATTGTTAGCATGAGCAAAAGGAAATAATTGGTACTGTTTTAATTTCCAAAGAGAAGGTTCACAGGGGCGGCGGTAAGATATCGAAACAAGTATTTTAGAGAGACACGCGTCGTTTCCGTTCATCTGTTAATTTGCCATAAGATTGCATTTCTCTAAGTGTGAGCTAAAAGCATCCAAGTTGAAGTGATGTCTTCAGTTTTTTTCCCCTCCTGTTTTTAGTAATTTTTCATTTTCTTAGTTTGATTACTTAAAAATTAAGTCATTCTTCTCATTAAATATTATTGGAGCTGGGGTGTATCTTAGTTGGTAGAGTAGTTGCCTATTATACATAAGATCTTGGGATTTAAATATGCATAAGCCGTGAACAGAGGTGAACACCCACAATCCCAGCACTCAGGAGGTAGACGTAAGAGGATCAGAAGTTCAAGGTTATCCTCTGCTACATAATGTGTTCAAGACAAGCCTGGAATATATATTGAAAATTTCTTAAAAAACAAACAAAAACATCCATAGGATACATGAGACGCTGGGTTCAACACACACACATACGCACGTGCACACAAACACACGTACGCGCACACAAACACACATTCTAACGCATGCAGACACACTCATTATGACCCTGAGAGAGGCAATGACTTCTACTGAAGATAAATTACTTTCCAACAATACATTTTTTATTGCTATGAATAAATTTCATTATAATCCATCCAAACTACACTCTGACAACCTTACTATTAACTCCAATAATCTAGAAAGGAGGATTACAGCATGAGGAAGAGAGGCCACATGAACAGAAGGTGGGGCTGAACAGAGAATTAAACATTGCTTACACGATCGACCGTGTCTTTCTGAGACTGAAATGGGGAAGAAGAGCTGAGTTCCAAGAGCTGCCCCTTCCTGCCCTGTCTGTGAAGGACTGGGTTTGATAAGGAGCCTGGAGGGTTCCTGACACGCTGAGGGACGGTGCTTAGGCTTGCCACTGCCACTGTCCACTTGACTTTGGAATTCAATACTCAGCTAGCAATCATCAGGCGTCTGAATAAAATAAAACAAGCGTGTTAACTGGATCCCATCACTTCATTCCAGAATGTTAAAACCATTAGAATAACAAGAAGGATTACAGCTAATTAAAGATTTCCTATACGAAGTCAGGCATACAGTTTCAATGAAAATACTTCAGAAATTAGTTTTCTCAGGGCTCCATGATTTTCTTGGTGGTATAGCATGCAGACCGATTTCAGTCTATCCAAATGTTTGATGAACTGGGCCTGATAGTGTGGGCCTGTCACCCCAGCCACTTGGGGTGATCATGCGTTGAGGGCTTGCCTGGGCTAAGTGAGAATGATTATGCATTAAGGGCTTGCCTGGGCTAATTGAATGTATTGAGGGCTTGCCTGGGCTAAGTGAGGATGATCATACATTGAGAGCTTGCCTGGGCCAAGTGAGGATGATCATGCATTAAGGGCTTGCCTGGGCTAATTGAACGCATTGAGGGCTTGCTTGGGCTAAGTGAGGATGCTCACACGTTGAGGGCTTGCCTGGGCTAAGGAGCGAACACAAGGTCAGTCTAAACATCTTAGACAGATTGTTTCAAAACGAAAAAAAAACAGTAGAACAAGTCATTTATAGAGAAGAAAAATGATCAATAAACACATGCCAATGCTTTCAGTCACTAGAAACCAGGTGATTAAGATTAAACCAAGGCCAGTGAGGCAGCTAGCAGGCAAAGGACTCACCACCAAGTTCACAAGTTCACCAAGATAACCCGAGTTCACAGTACCCACATGGTGGCAGGAGAGACCATCTCCCACATGAATGTATGTATAGTCTCTCTCTCTTACAAGAAAATAATAAAAAACAAACTAAATCCAAATACCCTGTCTTACCTCAGTTAGCAGAATTCAGTGAAGTCCGGGAACACCAGGTATCCTCAAGTTCTGAGCAGGAGCCTCAAACTGTGAAGAAGGGAGTAGAAAGAAAGAGCCCCCTGGGGAGCTGGGAACAGCTAATAAACTAAAGCAGCGCTTAACTCATGATCCAGGAGTGCAGCACGAATAACAAAAACCCAGACACAGATACTGGGGTTCAACCTGAAGATCAGAAAAGCAAAGCAGCCAGCCACTGGCTCTTTCCTCCATCTCAGACCGAAAATGGGCGATCCTGCCTCCACAAATCCTCAGATTGAGACTGAGCTGAGACCTGTCTCCTCCTGTTTTATATTCCTTTCTAGTGCCGGGTTTAAAGGTGTGCACCACCATCGCCTGGTCTCTATGGCTAACTAGTGTGGCTGCTGGGATTAAAGGTGTGAGCAACCATTGCCAGCCTGTATGGCTGACTAATGTGGCTGCTTTGTGCTGATCTCCAGGTGAGCTTTATTTATAAATAATATACCACCATACAGGAGTTCCAGGAGAAAGTGAAGAAGGAAATATACGCAGACCTGCTCACTGCATCGCTGTACCAGCAAAAGTGTGAAGCAGCATACGTGTGCACAAGTGTAAGATGGGGATACGTGAAATAGTCATTTATTCATTGACTGTGAGCACCTGCTGTGTTCCAGTGCTATTTGGGGTGCTGTGGAAACATCAATGAACACCACAAAGTATCTACTCTAAGAGAGATGTGTCTGCAGGAGCACAGAAAACAATTTAAATAAAAGGATTAATCTTATGTCTAAGAGCTAATGATAGGTGGCATGGATGAAACCCAGCAATGAAGGAGGATGGGAGGAGCCCACGGGTGGGGAAAGAGACAGCTGAGCAAGCCCTAGATCGAGAGCAAGCTGTGAAGATAACTGGGGGAGAGCAGTGAAGGCTCAGAAGGTCACAGAAAGAGGGCAGGGAAGGATGGGGTGATTCTGGCACAGTTGAGAACCATAAGGGACAATGAGAGAGCTGACGTGGCCTGAGCCCATTCTGAAGACGACTACCTGACTCCTTAGAGCGCACATGGCTTGAGCAGTCAATACATGAGGCACCAGGCACTGTTATAAACCACCTCTCTCTCTCTCTCTCTCTCTCTCTCTCTCTCTCTCTCTCTCTCTCTCTCTCTCTCCTACCATGCCCCCTACTCTTTCATAACCCAGGTTCACCTTGAAACTGTGCTGGGATTCCAGGTATGAGCTACCTCATCCTGTTTCATTATAAACTCTCTACATATATCTAATCGTTCAATGTCCTTATTTGTCTCACAGAGGTATTGATATCTAGACGCATTTCATAGATAAGGAAGCTGAGTTCCAGACAGGTTAACTCATTCTAGATCAGTCAATTGTGTGTTGATTCAAACCTCCACTGAGTCCGGCCCACTCGGTGACTGGCTTGCTGACTCTTGTGTTTGTTCTTTCTGGTGCGATCCCCTAGTGTCTGGCATCTTCCCACCACTGGAGGCTGTGCTGTGGGTCAGCTCCTGGTTTAGGCTATTGCTCTCACCTAGAATTTGGAATCTGGAAAGAGTTGAGATGGGAGGGGCCCCGGTTCCAGGCCTCCTCTGCTTTCTCCTCCCCCAGAGTGGTTTAGCAGGTGCAGGTTTTGCAGGTCTATGCAAATGTCTCTAGCAAAGTGGTAACCATGCCACAAACGTATTTGCAAGCTCGCCTTTGTCTTGTCTTTCAGAGGAGAAGGCAAATGAGGAGGTAGATCCTGATAACATGCTCCCTCTGGAGCCTTTCTCTCAGCAAGAGGTGTACCCGGTGGTTTTGTGTGTCAACTAGACACAAGCTAGAGTCAAAGGAGCCTTGGTTGAGGAAATGCTTTCATGAGATTGGGCTGTAAGGCATTTTCTCAATCAATGGTGGAGGGCCCAGCCCATGGTGGGTGGTGCCATTCCTGGGGTGGTGGTCCTGAGTTCTATAAGTAAGCAGGCTGGCCGGGCAGTGGTGGCGCACACCTTTAATCCTAGCACTCGGGAGGCAGAAGCAGGCGGATCTCTGTGAGTTTGAGGTCAGCCTGGTCTACAAGAGCTACTTCCAGGACTAGCTCCAACACAGAGAAACCCTGTCTCGAAAACAAACAAACAAACAAAAACAAAACAAAACAAAAAAGCAGGCTGAACAAGACCTGGGAAGCAAGCAGTAAGCAGCACCCCTCCTTGGCCTCTACATCAGCTCCTGCCTCCAGGTTCCTGCCTTCTTTTGAGTTCCTGTCCTGGCTTCCTTCAGTGGTAAACAGCGGTGCAGAAGTTGAATAAACCCTTTCCTGTAAAAAGGAGTGGTGAGTTGCTTCCTGCCGCCTGCCTCCCAGCTAGCTTTACCCCTGAAATAATTACACGGAAACTGTATTCTTTTAAACACTGCTTGGCCCATTATCTGTAGCCTCTTATTGGCTAACTCTTACATATTGATCTAACCCATTTCTAATAATCTGTGTAGCACCACGAGGTGGTGGCTTACCAGGAAGATTCTAACCTGCAGCTGTCTCAGAGAGGAGAATCATGGCGACTGTCTCACTTCCCTTCTTTCCAGCACTCTGTTCAGTCTACTCCATCCACCTAAGGGCTGGCCTATCAAAAAGGCCAAGGCAGTCTCTTTATTAACCAATAAAAGTAACAATAGACAGATGGCCCTCCTCCATCACTTTCCTCCCCAACTTCGCTTTATACTCATAGTGTTTTGTTGCAGCAATAGAAACCGTAAGACAAGAGGAGACTAGCAAGCCTCTTCAGTGACCAGTGGGTAAAGATGACCCGGTGGGTAAAGGCTCCAGAATTGAAGTGCCGAGATGAGAGAACTGACTCCCACATGCACGCTGTGGCAAGTGCACACCCCCGTCTCGTCCACAAAATAAACAGATAAATAAATTAATTTAATTAATAAATTTAAAATTAATTAAAGAAAAATGGCTCTTTAGTCATCTTCTAAGGAATGCCCTTCTGAATCTCCTAATCTGGAGTCAAGTGTCAAGCCCAATAGCTTTCTTCTGGTAAAAGTGGGAGTTCTTCTCTCTTATGATGTCATCATGTTTCTATAGTAAATTGTATGTCTATATGCTTGTCTGTTTTGGGGGGTTTTTTTTTTTGGTTTTATTTTATTTTATTTTGCCTGAGTTTAGTTTCTTTTGCTTTTTTTGAGACAGAATCTCCTGTATCCCAGGTTTGTCGAAAACTTTCCTAAGTAGCCAAGGATGACTTTGAACTTCTGATCCTTGTTGCCTGATCTGAGTGTGGTGGTTAGACTCAAGCCAGCATGCTTCATTTATTTGGTACTGGCAATTACATGCTCGGCTCCCTGCATGCTAAGTGATTGGCCAGCGAAGCTACATCCCAGCTTCTAAATCAAACTTTACTGACCACACCTATTCCATTCCTTACACATGTCTGAATCCAAGAGCAAAGCTCTGATTAGTTCACAGTGCAGTTGAATAGCAGAAGCAGCAGTTTCAAAAGTGCTGGAAGGTGACTGGTAGCAACAAGGGGCAGAGTGTTTCTGGGATGTGTTAATGCACGTAAGGGAGGCTTTACCTCATCTCGCCTTCGGACACCTGGGACCCGTTTCCTCTGGGGAGGAGTAGATGCTCAAGTGCAAGGGTAGAAGGACATTTGTTTGTTTACTTTTAAGGCAAGATCTCACAGACACAAAATAAGTAGATAAATAAATGTAAAAAAAAAAGAATAGTTAAGTAATTAAAAGAGAATTTCTGCCTAGCCTTGAACTCAGATAGGTCTGTCTACTTCTGCCTCCCGAATGCTGGGATTAAAGGCTTACACTGCCACGCCTGGCTTTGAGTCTTTTTAAATGATTGTATAGAACACATTTTCAAAGATGTAACATATCAGCATTCTGGAGGAGAGGCATTAAAGTACGTCGTGGACACCCAGCATGGTGCCACACATCTGTAATCCCAGTACATAGGAGGCTGAGGCAGGACTAGTCTAGCCTGGGCTTTATATAACAGGATCCTTTCTCAGCAAAACAAAACAAGTAAACAACAGCCATTCTTGCAATAGCCTATTTGAAATGCACTTGACTATTGAGAAATATGCAGTGTTGACTAATTGCACCTGTCTGCGAAATGTGTTTTTATATTTGGCAACACTGGTTACAAAATGAAGTACACGGCAGGGCGGTGGTGGCACACACCTTTAATCCCAGCACTAGGGAGGCAGAGGCGGGTGGTTCTTCTTGAGTTCAAGGCCAGCCTGATCTACAAGAACTAGTTCCAAGGCAGCTAGGGCTGTTACATAGAGAAACTCTGTCTCAAAAAAAAAAGAACAAAACATCAACAACAAAACAAACAGAACGGGATCTGAGAGGTTATTTTACAGAGGAAAAGAGCTTCTTGTCATCTCTAGATATTCTTGCATATAATAAGAGTTTTGAAAGGAGATAGTATTACACAATTTGTTCCTTTTTTAAAAAAAAGATTTATTTATTATGTATACAACATTCGACCTCCATGTATGCCTGTACTCCAGAAGAGGGCACCATATCTCATTATAGATGGCATGTGGTTGCTGGGAATTGAACTCAGCACCTCTGGGAGAACAGTCAGTGCTCTTAACCTCTGAGCCATCTCTCCAGTCCTGAAACCCCTAATTTGTTTCTAATAAAATAAAATTTTTTGTTTTTCTATGAGTAAAAGTATTATAAATGATAAAATAAAAAAAATTCTTGTCACTTGGCTGCAGTCTGTTGAAGGGGACATTTTTGACTGCGTACTTAATCTGGGCATTTACTGTCTTCCCTGATGCCTGACGGTGTCTCATCAAAATGTTCTTGGGTTAAAAAGCTTGTAATTCCTAATGGCCCTCTAGCAACACATTATGATATTAGAGAGCTTTCTTGTGTCACTTGGCTCTGGAAGCAGTTGAAGATCAGATCTGTTAACCTTTTCCTTTGGATTCATGCTTTCCTCTCTCTCTCTCTCTCTCTCGTACCCCTTTTCTTAGCCAAAATATTCTACACTTTCTCCACGGTCCCATTTCATGTCCCACATTTTCCAGGCCTCATTCTTCTGCCTCCTCCTCATCCCTACTCCCACATAGTCTAAGCTACTAGGACTAGGGTGATTCAGCTTCCTCTTGGAAGCCTGCCCTGACATCCCCAACTGCAGTCATGTTTAACTCCACTCAATCATCACTAATGTGTGTGTATAATAATTTTGTTATCTCACTGGTTTTGTTTTTTTATTTTCAAGAATATGTGTGGTTTTTGTGTGTATGTATACATGTACGTAGGTATGTTTGTATGTATATATGCACATGAAGACCGGAAAAAGGAGCAGAAGTTACAGACATTTGCTGGATGAATGGCTTGTTTCATGGGTGCTGGGATCTGAACTCCTATTCTCATGGTTGCTCAGCAAGTGCCCTTAACAAAAACACCACAGAATTCTAAACAAGAGAAGTTTATTTCTCATGGCTCTGGAGGCTAGGAAGTCCAAGATCATAGCCCTGGGAGATTCATGTGTCATGAGGTGACAGCCGCTCCCTCCTTCCAGATTTATGACAGCCATCACCGTGACGTTTCTTCATGTGGACAGAACCAGAGGTTTCTCTATGCTTCTTTAATCCTCTCCCTCTCACAGAACCTGTCACTGGACACCTTGGAGACATGAATGAATTTGGGGGATGTGCAGACATCCAGGTTCTGAAGTCACTAGAGGAGTCCGTTTCTTGTTCTCCAAAATCTGTGACTATATTAGGTAACAGTAAACAAAATTAAGCTTGAAGATCAACTTAAAGGTGACAAGAAACTCACTGAGTTTGTTTTGCTTTATGTTTTGATGACACAGAGTCTTACTATATAGATCAAGATGACCTTGGAGTATGTAGCCAAGACTGGCCTTAAATGTGTTTTGGCGGGGGGGGGGGGGGGGGGGGGGGGGGGGGGGGAGGAACTTGGAATTCCCACAGAGCAGGAAACCCTGACTGCTCTTGGGACTGGAGAGGGAGGAGGAGAGGGAGTGGGGGGAGCAAGAGGGTATGGGGAGGAGGGGAGGAAGTGGAAATTTTTATAAATAAATAAGTAAGTAAATTAAAAACAAACAAGCAAACAAAAAAACAACGTGCTTTGATCTTCTTTGCTCTGCCTCCTACAGCGCAGGAATTGCAGGTATGAGTCACAAAACTCAAGAGCTAAATAGATATTGTAATGAAGAAAGATAAGTCTGGGTACTGTGGTTTGCAATCAGATGTTTCTTGTCCCAACAACTACCTGTCCCCAAATACCCAGCAGTCGCTTCCCAAATTACCACATAGAGATTTATGTTAATTATAAATGCTTGCCAATAGCTCAAGCTTATTACTAACTAGCTCTTACATTTCAAGTTAACCCACGTTCCTTATTTATGCTCTGCCACCTTTCTAAACATGGCACATTCATCTCTTGCTCCCTCTGTATCTGGCTGGTGACCCTGACTCTGCCCTTCTCCTTCCCATCATCCTTAGTTTGGTCGCCCTGCCTATACTTCCTGCCTGGCTACTGACCAATCAGCATTTTATTAAACCAATTTAAGTGACAAATCTTTACAATGTACAAGAGAATCATTCCACAGCAGTGGTGCATGTCTGTAGTGATGGCATTTGGGGGATGGGGGTATCAGAATGATCAGTAGCTCCAGGATAGCCTTAGCAATAGGCTGAGCTACTATGGGAGTGGGGGTAGGAGTCATAAGAGTCAGAGGACCATGACATTGACTGAAAGGTAGTGTCTTGTATATACACAGTGAAGCTGTACCCATGAAATCCCAACAGAGTGGTTACCCAAGCAGACATGAAAAATGATACCACTGGTTAACAAACCATTGTGAACTCGGAAGGTTGTATTTATAAAAAATATATATGTAGCAACAATAATTAAAGAATAAGAAGCCATGAATTTGAGAAGGAGTGGGGGAGATATGGGAGGATTTAGGGGGAGGAAAGAGAAGTGTGGAATGATATATAATACTCATATATAAAATTCTCAAAAATATGTCAAGAATGCAGGAGAGAAGGGGTGCTGGTGTGTAACAGGAGAATGCGTTATATACACGTATGAAATTGTCAAAGAACAAAACTGACAAACATAACAAGCAAGACAAAACAGTTTGCAGGGGACGGGTGTACGGGAATGTTGTGACTTAATTCAAGTGGGCCCAGTATAATCACAGGGTTCCTTAAAGGTGGAAGAGACAAGGCTGGGAACGATAATGAACACCTTTAATCCCAGCACTGGAGATGCAGAGGCAGGCAGATCTCTGTAAATTCAAGGCCAGCCCTACCTACACAGTGAGTTCTATGACAGCCAGAGCTACAAAGTGAGGGAGGGAAAATAGGTGAAGGGGTGGGCAAGGCAGCAGAGGGAGAGCCTAAAGCCACAAGGAGAAAGATTCAGCTCAACATAGTTGACTTGGGAGAGCCCCACCAGCCAAGGGTATATCGATGGCCTCACAACCTTCAAAAATGAAAGGAAACACATACTTCGCCTCAAACTTTGAGAAGACATGCAAGCCTGCTCATGTTTTAACTTACTTAGCCTGTTGAGTTTAATTTTACACCTTGTTTTCCCAACGTGTGATACATTGGTATTGTATAATTCGCCAAATCTTTGGCTATTGTTACAACCACAATAGAAAACTAATATGCTATGATTATTCATTATCTTTTAGGTATTTTGATTCTTGTCTCATTAAAACATCAAACAAAACAAACACAATAAACTGACTATTAACTTTAATTTAATCTGCAAACCAGATTCCACTGACCATGTGACCTAATGTATCCACAGAGTGAAGAACAAGAGATAGGCTGCATTCTATATTCGTATACAGAAAGATTTTTAAGTTTTGAGAAGATGGGTACTGGGCTTCCTATAAATCTTTATAAGTCAATGTGATAACAGTGTGTTGACCAATGAAATGTATCTTAGTCTAAGAACTCGAGAAGAGGAAAGAGTTAATTCAGTAAAGAAGTTATGTAGTGACATGTGTACTGACTGTCCGCTATTCAGAAGGCCACTCATTGCTAGCCTTAGAAGTTCTGACAGTGGCCACATGTCTACAACCCATGCTGTCATCTACTTGGTACACACTGATGCCCCGGGGTTTCAGAAGTCTGTTTATTTTTTTAATGTAGTTTAGTGGGACTCTGATATTTCTTTATATTTTTCTCTTTCTTTCTTTTCTTTTGGCTTTTTTGATTAAGGTTTCTCTGTAGCCTTGGAGCCTGTACTAGAACTAACTTTTGTAGAACAGACTGGCTTCAAACTCACAGAGATCCGGCTGCCTCTGCCTCCCAAGTGCTAGGATTAAAGGCATGCACCATCACTGCCTGGCTGGTTCTGATATTTCAAACCAAGAGCTAGCATTGATAGCAGGCCTATTCAGAGCCGTGTATGCATGAAAATATGTTGTTCATATTATTCTAGCATACAACCCCAAAACAGGTCATAAACTGTCTCAAGTTGGAGGCACCTGGGATTAGAGAAATAAGGCTGCCATTGTGTCAAGAGCTGATAAGCAAGGGAATGGTGGCTCTACTCTTAACTCTTTATAAAAGGCTTGTTTCCTTTGAGTTCTCATCTTCCATCTATCTATCTATCTATCTATCTATCTATCTATCTATCTATCTATCTATCTATCTATCCATCTATCCATCTATCTTTTATCCTGGTTGTCCTGGAACTTACTCTGTAGACCAGGCTGCCTGGCTCCCATTTTTTTTTTTAAGTGTAAAGGCTTCTTTTTTTTAATTAATATTTTTTTCATTGATTTTACAAACTGATCACAGTTTCTCTTCCTCTTCTCCTCCTGTTTCCTCCCTCTACCTCCCTTCTTACCCACCCACCCCCACCCACCATCCACTCCTTCTCAGTCTCAGAAAGGGATAAAACCTCCCATGAGAGTCAACAAAGCATGGCACATCAAGTTAAAGCAGTACCAAGCTCCTTCCCGCCTGCATCAAAGTTGGGCAAGGCAATCCAGCTTGGGGATTGGGTTCCCAGATGTCCAGTTCAAGAGCCAGGGACAGGTTCTGATCCTACTACTAGGAGCCCTACAAAGAGACCAAGCTATACAATTGTCACAGACATGCAGAGGTACTAAAGTTTGTCCTATACAGGTTCCCTAGCTGTTGGTCCAGAGTTGGTGAGCTCCCAGAAGTTCAGGTCAGCTGTCTCTGTGGGTTCGCCTGTCATGACCTTGAGTCCCCCCACCCCCAACCCCCGCCACTGGTACAATTCCTCCTCCCTCGGCCCAGTGGTTGGCTATGGATCTCTGCATCTTCTTCCATCATGAATGCTCTCTGATGCCAATTAGAATAGTCACAAATCTGATGACAGGAGAAGGCCAGTTCAGGCACCCTCTCCTTTATTACTAGGAGTCTTAGCTGGGGTCATCCTTGTGGATTCCTGGGACTTTCCCCAGTACCAGGTTTCTCGCTAACCCCAAAATGCACCCACCAATCAAGACATCTATTTCATTATTCTCCTTGTCCATCCCGTCCCCAACCTGGTCAGCCAGATCTCTCATGTTCCCACCCCTCTACCTTCACCCCCTCTGTCCCACCACCCCCATCCTCGCCCCCAGTTTGCCCAGGAGATCTCTTCTATACCCACTTCCCAGGGAAATCCATGCTTCTCTCTTTGGGCCTACCTTTTCTGGGCCTGTGAATTGTACCAGCTCCCAACTCTTATCTCGTTATACAAGGCAGTCTCCAGAATGGTGCCAACCTTTGAGTTTATGGTGTTTAATCTGAGAGCTTGTTATGAACTCATTCACAGCATAGGCCTCTGGTGCTTCGGTAAAAGATGGCCGCCCTTCATTCATCCTTCCTTCTTCTTTGAGTCATATTTCTTTTCTGATCAGATTTTAGAAAATGTTTTCAACTGGGGAGGTGGGCAGGAGCATCGTTGCAAGCTCCAGGCCCCCCGGGGCTGTGTCACAAGACCTTGTCTCTAGAGAGCAGACATGCCCCTCAAGGTGCTCCTTTAGGAACATTTAGATTAGAAATTGAGCAGGGCGGTGGTGATGCACGCCTTTAATCCCAGTACTTGGGAGACAGAGGCAAGTGGACCTCTGTGAGTTTGAGGTCAGTCTGGTCTACAAAACGAGTTCCAGGACAGCCAAAGATACACAGAGAAGTCCTGACTTGAAAGGCCAATAAATAAATAAATAATAAAAATGAAAAATAAAAAATTTAAACCAGCATTTGTATACTCAAAGAATATGGACTTATTGTGTGTGTGTATGTGTGCGCGCGCGTGCATGTTTGTGTACAGTGTTGAGTCAATAGGCCAGGGAGATACTCTGCCCTAAGCTGCATCCCTGGCCTTCTTATTTCTACTTTTAAACATTAGTTTCTCATCCATATAAAAAAGTATAAGCCATGGGTATATCTGGTTGATGTCGATGTCATTTTGCATGACTTTTTAATACTTTGATTTTACTTTCCAAGTTCTTTTAAGAAAGTAATGCTTTTATTATTAAAAATGCCTTTTTTCCCACGTTAAATCAGAAAATGGCTTCGGGTCCGTATGTTTTATGTGTGTGAACCTCACTATATTTAAAACATATTTGCAAGCTCTTGGTAATTCCCCACTGACAGCATCCTATTATGTAACATGAACCTATTATGTAATATGAATATGTTTTACTTCACTAATATCTAGTCACCCGTTCCTCTCCCTTTTCAACTGCCGTGCACGGGACAATAACCATCCTTGTAGCTAACCCCCTCTGTGCTGCTATTACTTCCTGAAGGTGCATTTGCAGACATGGCAGCCTGCCAAGGATTTGTAGGGCGAGCACACTTCTCATGACATTTTGTACATGTGCCAAATTCCTCCACAGAAACCTCTCCCTCATCTCGCCCCCTCCAGTGGCCATGTTTGAGAAGTCAGACTTTTCCCTCACTGAACAATACTGGATGTTGACTTTGTAATAACTGTGGGTTTAAACATTTCCTTGTTGCTTCTCTATAAGCCTTCTCTCACTAATTGGCTGCTTTGGGATTTTGTCTGTTTGAAAAAATCTGTTGGCTTTTTTTTTTTTAAAAAAATATAAAATGGATATATATGTGTATATATATTAGAGATAGGAACACTTTGGTTTTTTTTTCAGTAATTTTCTCCTTGAATTTTGGTGATCATTGGGTTTTATTTGCTTATTTGTTTACTCACGTGACCTCACATCATGTGGGTAAACTGCATTTCTTGGCATGTGATAATTACCTTATCATCTGTCATCTGTCCTTCTGCGTTATCCCTGACTTCTTACATCCGGTCATACGTTCATACATATCTCCAGTGGTATTTTAGGTGTGCAAATGTTTTGAACGCACATTAATTACAGTGTGCTTCCTTTGCAGCTTTGCGAGGCTTCAGATTAAATTAAAATCTGGTCTTAATTTTCCAGCATGGTTTGCTCTACAGCTAAAAAATTTAGGTTCATTTTATGTTCATGTTTTTTCTCTTTTTCCTTATTTTTATTTTCAAGGTATAATTTACACACACAAAGTTGACGTGCAAAAAATGTAGAGCTCGGTGTCCATTGTTGATATGTGAACTTGGTGTCCAGTGTGTGTGTGTGCATGTATGTGTGTGTGTGTGTGTGTGTGTGTGTGTGTGTGCGTGCACACACATGCGCACTCATGTGTGTGCCTTATAATGTAACTTGTAACACTTCTGGCAATCCACAGTGCTTTTCATGCCCCCTGCCCTGTAAACCTTTCCTACCACTATAGCACAATTATTAGAATGCTATCATATAAATTCATCAAACTTAAAAGTATTCATGATTTATATTTTGTTTGTTTGCTTCTTTGTTTAAGGCAGGGTCTGTAGACCAGGCTTATCTTGAATTTGTAGTTATCCTCCTGTTTCAACCTTCCCTGCTCTAGCCTCCCAAGTGCCTGGACTACAGGTGTATACCACCATACCAAGGCCCAACTACATTTTAATATGTATTTCTATGAAGGATGTGATGTTTAATTTTGATCATCAACTTCATTGGATGTGAGACAACTAACAGACTAGTAACATACCCTTGTGGGCATTTCCAGAGATGACTGACACATGGGGCAGCATGGGAATTGCCCTGAATATGTAGAGCACCATCCAGCATGCTGGAGGATGGATAGAAAACACTAGAGGAAGAAGGGGAGTCATCCCGAGCACGTGCCCTCTTCCTAATGAGTTTGTCCATTGCCACGTGACCTTCCAAGGACACCAGATTCCAGCTTCTTGTGTTTCTCAAAAGGACTCAAACCAGCGACTCCCCAGAGCACTTCTAGGCCTTGAGCCTTGGATGGAGAAAGCATCACCGGTTCCTCTTGCTCAGCCGTCCCCATCCAGCTCCTTGAACTGAGAAGCTGCCAGATCCTCTGCCTCTCCCGCTGGAGACAGCCATTTCTGGACCACCCAGTCTCCAGATCTGTAAGCCAATCTAATAAATCCCTCCCGGCCCCCTAGAGAACACTAATGCCATGAATAATAGAAGCTGCCTTTTTGTGTCCATTTCACCATTGTTTTAATCCTCACTAAAAAGAGTTGGAGGACATTTTTAAAAATTAAGTTGCATGAGGTTTATTTTTCTTTGGTTTGTAGGAATTCTTCAAACATTCTGAATGTTGGTACGTTTCTAAACTGTGTTTTATCTCATTTTGCCTGTTGTGTGTATTTTAGTGAGGTTCAACTTTAAAATTTCATTCCTTTATGGATATCTCTCTGTCTCTCTGTTTCTCTCTGTCTCTGTCTCTGTCTCTGTCTCTCTCTCCCTCTCTCTCTGTCTCTCTCTTTCTCTCTCTCTCTCTCTCTCTCTCTCTCTCACACACACACACACATACACACACACACACACACACACACACACACACACAGAGGGTCTTGACCTCGAACTTGTAATCCTTGTGCTTTCTTCCAAGTGCCTGTATTAGTCTTTCCTTAACACTCCTTTGAGCTCAAAGGTCATGAATGTGTTTTTCTGTTTGCTTGATTTTTAGATGGGGTTTCTCTGTGTAGCCCTGACTGTCCCGGAACTCTCTTTGTAGACCAGGCTGGCCTTGAACTCAGAGATCCACCTGCCTCTGCCTCCTGAGTGCTGGAGATAAAGGCGTGGGCCCACCACGCCCAGCATCCTTGTGTATTTTTGTTTTGTTCTGTTTGGAGTTTTGTTGTTTTGATGAAGGGTTTCTCTAGAGTTGGCTTTGTGGTATGGTGTGACATAGGTGAGAGTTGTCCCATGTTGTATACTCAATGGATCCAGCACCAGAACTGAGAGAGGAGAGCTTGTACTTGGGAGTCCCTTTATTCTTTCTGTTTTCATAGTGGTCCTTGAAGTGATGGGCAGATGATATGTGATATCCTTTTCTTTTACCAAGAGTTTAAAATTGGAGTTGGAGAGATGGCTCAGAATCAAGATGACTAACTACTGTCCCAGAGGACGCAGGTTCAATACCGGCTCCCATATGATGGCTCACAGCCACCTGTAACTCCAGATCCAGTGGGTGCAGCACATATGTACATCCCAGACACCCATATGCATAAAAATAAAATAAATATAAGCCAATTGAAATGTTTTTTTTTAAAAAAAGACTTTAAAATTAGTTAAAACCAAACCACGTTGTAATTTTCATAATTACTTTAGGAATCTGCATACTAATACTCCCACCTCTATGAGAGTCTCTGGGGTGTGACTGGGCACAAGGAACATGGCCACCACCATTCATCTCTCTCTGTTCCCTGATTGCCAATGCAACATGACCTCCCTCCATGACACCCCTCTGTGTTGACATGCTGCCTCTAACTGTGAACTAAAATGGACCCTTCCTTCTTGATCACAATGACTTCCAACTTGGGTCAGTTCACACCTCCTTAGGCAACCTGGTGGGCACTGGCTCCCGGGAGGTCACCACACCGATGCCTCATTTAGTGTGGACACATCATTGGCATATCATACTACAGCCCAGAGCTCCTGGACTCCAGCGATCCTCTGCCTTAGCTTCCTGAGTAGCTAGGACCACAGGCAAATCCTTTCTTCTTTATACTACCTTTGGTATGTATTTTGACACAGCAAAGTGGAAAAAAATAACTAGTCTATTATATACCTAAACTTGTGAAAACTTTATTGGTGAGCAAAGGGTTGGAAGTGGGAAAAGCTTAAGCCACAACTGAGTCCACCTGCAGTCTATTTAAGTAAAAGCTATATAAAAAATAGTTTATTGAAGTTTTTATTACAGGATTACAGTAAACATTGACTGATACTTGTTGGCCATCACAGTCGGTACTGTTTATTTCTGTGTTTTGTTGTTGTTTTTTGTTTGTTTATCTATCAATCTATCTATTTATTTTTGGGCCAGGGTTTTTCTATGTACCCCTGGCTGTCCTCAAACTTGCTCTGTAGACCAGATCACACCTGTGATCAGACTGGTGACTACCTTAATTGTCATCATAGAACCTTTAACCAGCAAGTGATGGAAGCAGATGCCGAGATCTACAGAAGCACTGGGCTGAGCTACCTAAGACCAGCTCAAGAAGCGGAGGAGCGATAATATGAGCAAAGGGGTCATGACCATGATGGTGATACCCACAGAAACAGCTGATCTGAGCTAGTGAGCGTTCACTGACTCTGGACTGATAGCGGGGAACTTGCATAGGTCCAAACTAGGCCCTCTGAATGTGGGGGACAGGTGAGGCTTGGCAGTCTGTGGGACCACTGGCACTGTGACCCGGATTTACCCCTAGGGCTTGACCTGGCATCTTGGAGCTTTTGGAGGGATACCTTATTCAGCCTAGATATGGCGGGAGAGGGCCTTGTTCTTGCCTGGAAGTGAAGTGTCAGACGTTTTTTGACTCCCTATGGGAAACCTTACCCTTTCTGAGGAGTGGATGGGGAGGTGGAGTGGGGGGAAGATGGCGGAAGCCGGAGGAGGGGAGGGAATGGGAACAGGAATAACTATGTAAAATGAGAGAAGATTGTATTTAAAAATTCTTAATAAAAAAAAAAGAAAAAAATGTGTTTAAGTTGGATTCTGTGTCACACAAAACGGAAGCAAAACCTCTTACATCATACGTTGATTATATTCACTAAGGGGAAAAAATCCAGCACAGAGGTTGGAGACAGCCAGGCTAGCTAGTTGGCACCTGAGGAGTGGCACTTGCCTACACTAGCCTGCACACACACAGATACACACACACACACACACACACACACACACACACAGCTTTAAAAGGTGAAGTTTGGGTTTTAGAAAATTTCATCAAGAGTCACGCTTATAAAAGTTAGAGTGGCAGGATCTGGGCACCAGAAGCTGCGTCCTGAAGGGAGAGCAGGACAATGCTGGCAGCAAGGGCCTGGTAAGAGAAACTAGGTTTCAAAGTTCACCTCCTGTGTGAGTGCCCGTTCATTGTTCTTGACTCAGTAGACTCTGGAGAGCTGGACTCTGGAGAGCTGGCTCTGGCAGTTCCGTTTCTTAAAAAATCTTATCACAGAAGATTCTTTTTTATTTATTTATTTATTTATTTATTTATTTATTTATTTATTTATTTATATTTTACGTGTGTTGGCATTTTGTCTGCATGCATATCTGTGTGAGGGTGTTGAATTCTCGGGAACTGAAGTTATAGATATGTGAGTTGCCATGTGGGTTCTGGGAATTGAACCCAGGTCCTTTGGAAGAGCAACCAGTGCTCTTAACTGCTGAGCCATCTCTCCAGCCCCACAGAAGATTCTTATCAAGCATGGGTTGTAATAGATGCACAGTGGTGTGTGTTTGAGATCTTGGGTACTGCAAAAGGGGACAGTTTACAGCGACAAGGGATTTGATGTGAAAATAGACGTGAATTTACTTTAGCTTGCTTCATCCTAGCCCAGTCCACAATTAGTGACAGACAGGAAGTCGGAGTCTTCAGTTACAGACACTAATGATGTGCCCGTGGTTCCAGCTGGGAGTAAGCTTGACCTGGAAAATTTGTAGGAAAGGAGCAAAGTCCAAGTCTAGCAAGACAATGGAGCAACTGTGCATTCTTAGAATCTTCTAAAAATAAAACAAAATGCAAACCATTAATGAGACCTTTTACGACCTAACACAGCAAATGAGAAAAACATCAGGCTCACAAAACCTCATCATGTCAGCTGTCTTGTATGCCTGAGCCAACGAATGCCTTGTAGCTCTGAGCCAGAACTGAAGAGCTTTGGCCAACATTCTAACTCTGTTTGGCCAACCAAGGTCATAAATAATCTCTCATGTGATGCTACCCTTATAACTTTGAAACACATGTATTGTCCAGCACCAGGGCAGAGGATGTTATGTGTTCTATCGTGGGCATGTAGAGGTTAGAGGACCACTGCGGGAGTTGGTTCCACCATGTGCATTCTTGGGATGGAGCTCAGGTCCTCAAACTTGGCAATAAAGCGCCTTTACCTGTTGAGTTGTCTTGTGCTCTTTCTGTGGCGTTATCTTTAAGAGGCAAATGAAAGTCATAACATTAGCTTAAACATTCTGATCACTTTCCAACCTCTCAAGAGCGGTTTTTACTTATGTGATAGTCCTAGAGTTTGCAACCGGTAAAAACAGAGAGACGTTCTTTATTCAGTAATCTACATGGATGAAAATGGCGTAGTGTATGCTGATATATCCCTGACTTTGCACTGGGAAGTGAAATAGCAAGCCCTAAAAGGACCATTATTTAGCTGAATAAAAGAAAACCCAAAGAGTTTCTACCTAGACTACTCCAGATGACTTCATTTCTTGGATAATTTTTTATTTTTATCTGTCTATTTATTTATTTGTTTTTCAAGACAGGATTTCTCTGTAGCTTTGGAGTCTTTCCTGGAACTTGCTTTGTAGACCAGGCTGGACTTAAA
This sequence comes from Myodes glareolus, assembly GCF_982192425.1. Lineage (NCBI taxonomy): Eukaryota > Metazoa > Chordata > Mammalia > Rodentia > Cricetidae > Myodes > Myodes glareolus. Next base: position 116,538,507 of record NC_142026.1, on the reverse strand, counting down.
CTCACAGAGATCTGCCTATCTCTGCGTACTGAGTGCTGGGTTAATTAAAGGCATGCACCACCACCACCCTATTTTTAAAAATTGTATAATGTCTTAAAATACAGCAAAGGAGACACTTCTCACATATGCCCAACCTGCAGGACCAAGAAGTCACAATGGAGTTTAGGATTCCAAGGAAACTGCTTGAAAAATCCTTAACACCTGCCCCTCCCCAATCGGCCAGAACCCCAAGAACACTGAGGCTACCTATGCCAACAGCTCCTACTTAGACCCATCTGTGCCCAGCACCATGTGGAACTCGCCAGAGCCAGAGAGGTCTGAGAACGTCACCTTTCAACTCAGTACAGAAGTGCCCACAATTCACCAGTTAGTGCTGCTCTTGACCTTGGCCAGAGGAGCTTCTGCAGTGGGCAGCGGTTCATCCCAAAACTCTTCAGTAGTACGAAGAGTAAGCAGCGTGTGGGCACTCAGCCCTAAACGGGACATTTATATGAATTCACAAGGCTGGAGGGAGCCATATCAGGGAAGATGAGAGCGAATGTAAGACCTGTGAAATGCCATCTTCTGGATATGACAATGGCAGCTGCACTCACGAATTCACGGTGCTTATGGGACCTGCGCAAGTTCAAGCCTACGGGATCAGTCACTGTTTCAGCAGGCCGCGCTAAATGGACCCCGCATGTTACAACAACAACAACAAAAAGACAGGAGGGTGAGGAGATATGTTGGGGGTGTCAGGAGGGAGGGAGAGGAGCAGGGAAGGGATGGAATTACTCAGCTTACATTGTTTCTATGTATGAGGTGGTCAAGGAAGAAATAAAGGATTTAAAAAGATACAAAATTTAAAAATTTAAAAAGATTACAAAATACAGGTCATTATTGCCACAATGTACAAAAACAAGCAATCTGATTAACACAGCTATCAGGTTTGTTTTAAATTTTCAAAAGCCTGGGAAGACAGTGATCTTCTCCTTAGATTATAAGAGTCCTGAGACAGGAAGTAAGGAGATAGATGGCAGAAGTGGGGGCCTAGCTGGAGGAGGAAATGGAGCCAGCTTAGGGTAGGGAAGGACAGTGCGGGAAGTGAATGGTCGCAAGCAAGGCATAATGACATACATGTGACACATATGTATATGCCACAATGACGCTCAAGTACTTTATCCATTAACATAAGAAAGTTAACTAAACACATCAAAATGAAAGCAGACAGCCCTTTCAGTATATCTTTTATTAAAGTTGTTTCCTTCAAAAGCTGCTGGGAAGGCAAAGCCCAGGTTTCTTGTTTATGTGGGGCACAGTGCCTACCATACCAAACATGGAGCTTTTCAGACTTTTGCCATTTATGGTAATTTACACATGCGATGGTTGAAATGGTACATGATGGACAAGTCCTGTGGACGTGCATGTGGGAAATTCCTTTTGATCCTGTGGTATTGGTCACAAGGCCCCTATTGCAGTAACCACTGCCGCTTTATTTAACAATGTCTTATTTCTCTGTAGGCTTTAACATTTTGGAGTAAAGATTGTTTGCCTGCCCAACAACGAGCCACAGTATTTAAATTGACCAACCTAATATTATAGCTACTTTGAGGTAGCCAAATGTAAACTAAAAGCCTTAATTAAAATGTTGCAATGTTGTTTAACTTAGCATCTGTAGTTTGGTAAATTTAGATTATTATGGAAAAATCCTTATAAAAAAAACAACAACAAACTTTCGGGCTAGGGATGTAGTTCATTTGGTTAAGCAATTGCCTAGCATGCATAAAAGCTCTAAGTTTGGGTTCGATCCCCAGGATTGCATATGCCAGACTCAAGCCTATAATACCATCACTTGTGAAATTGGAGTAGGAGGATTAGAATTTCAAGGGCATCCTCTACTCTATATGGAGAGTTCGAGGCTGACCTGGGTTGCATGAGAACCTCCCAATACAAATACCGAAACAATTTAGATTCTAATGGAACTATGAAATCAAACAAGTTTAAATCAATAATAACACAGCAGGTGGTGTTCTACTTCCTGAAGTCAAATTTCTCCCAGTGTGAATGCAGCTAATCTGTTGCAGGTCCTTCTTTCTGCTTTTAGGTCCTACACATGAGCTGTGTGCTGATTAATGCATCATTGGAAGCTGTCACAAAACCTCTACTCACAGTGTTCCTGGTGAAAACATTTCCTTTGTTCCTGGGGTGTGCTTGCCATAAGTGTTCTTCTGGACCTTTCTCAGCTCAGCCAAAGACGAGCATCACTGTGCTTGCCCTTCAAATTATGCTGGTATCAGGCTAAGGCACTCTTACATTAAATGACTCATGTCAAATGGTCTATGAGAATGTGCTCAGCTGTGAATAGAAAAAGAAGCTTAGTGTTCCTAAGAGGAAAAGAATTCTCGAGTGATGACTGTCCATTGGCTGTTGGGACACACCAGCTCTTGGTAGTGTCATGGGCAAGGCTCTGACAGACGAGACTGTGCATTCAGTGACAGCCTGTTTCTCTACTTTCTGCTACTCCCACCCATGCAATAGTGTGGTTCATTGCTTCTATTAGAGATTTGTGTGTGTGTGTGTGTGTGTGTGTGTTTCATACACAGGAGTGTGCAAGTGCATGAGCCTATACTCTGAACATTCAGAGGACAGAACAAGTTATCTCCCATGACTCTATGCCGATTGCTTTGAGACAGTCTGTCACAGACCTGGAGGCTCTCCTCTTTGTCTAGGCTGGTCAGGCAATGAGCTCTCAGGATCCACCCATGTCTGTTTCCCAATACTGGGGTAATGAGCATGCATAGCCATGCATGACTTTTCACATGGTTGCTGGAGGATTCTAATTCAGGTTTTGGCTCCTCATGCCTACAGAGCAAGCATTCTCAACTACCTCTTAAGACTTCTGCTAGAATTTTAGCTAAACTGGATGGGGTGGTATTGGTCCATAACCCTAGCTAAGCTGGAGACTGAAGCAGGTTAAAAAGCTCAAAGGTCAACCTAGGTTACAGAGCTAATTCAAAGTCAGTCTGAACACCTTAGCAGAGGCTGTGTTTCAAAACTAAACACAAAAAGGATGGAGTGAGGATGTAGCTCAGCTATGAGCATCTGTTTGGCATACACAGATTGTAGGCTCAATCCTCAACACTGGAGGCAGGTAGGGTTAGATAGACAGTGTTGTCTGAGTTTTCTGATCCTGCCTGGTTCCTGCAGTCATTAAGTTCCAAAGAAATCACACAGAGGTTTACATTAGTTATAAACTGATCAGCCCATTAGCTCAGGATTCTTATTAACTCTTATAACTTATATTAGCCCATTATTCTTGTCTATGTTAGCCTTGTGGCTCGGTACCTTATTTGGTGGGGCAGTCACATCTTGCTTCTTCTGTGTCTGGGACAGGACTGCATCCTTTCCCCAGAATTCTCCTGTTCTCACTGACCCACCTCTACTTCCTATCTGGTTGTCCTGCCTATACTTCCTGCCTGCCTACTGTCAGGAAGTATATAAAATATACTTGACAAAATGCAGACCATTGTCCCACACCAAGTTAGTTAGATAGCTACATAGTAGGTAGATAGATAAGTAGGTAGATGGATAGACAGTTGACAGGATGAGAGATGATAGGAAGATGGATAAGTAGGTAGACAGATAAATAGATAAGTAGGTATGTAGGTAGATAGATGATAGAACGATAGATTAGGAGGTAGATAGGTCAGTGACTGATAAAATGCAGAACTGGTTAGAATCTCTGTGTACAATTACATAAAGTCCTTGTAATTTATTGGTTGGTATAGTATAAACCGGACCTACTAATGTGAACACATGTGATATTTAAATTATTAATTCCTTCAAATCATGCTTACAGTTCCCCCAAATCCTGAGTAAATTTTAACACGAGTAACTTGTTCTTTTGAACACAGGTCTACAGTCATCTGGGTCAGCTCTGTGTCATGAGACATGTCTTCTTGGCTCCGTTTAAGTCTTTTGTCGGATGTAAGGCTGTCTGTGTATGTCTCATCTGAGGTCCAGGCTGGAGGGATGGCTGCTGGTTGGCACGAACTCTCTTCAGGGTAATTGCAGGATGTCAGAGGTTGAGCCAAAGACGAGAGGACCTTTAAATCCTTTCTTTGTGTGTGTTATATTATCCTGCACAGAACAAGTTATGTGGGTCAACATCAGTGGAGGGGAAGCATACCACATTACCCTTGTGTTGTTAGATTTATGTGGCTGAGGGATGGGGAAATTAAATGTAGGCAATAATCCAATCTAGTCTACAGGGCTTCACTTTTTATAAACTCTGTCTGTGCCCTCCAGTCCTCTGACCTCAGTTTCTGTTGCTAATATGCCCAGTGGGAATGAGAATACTTTCTATAACAGCTAAGACTCAGAGGAAGTAGACAACTTCCAGGTAGCTTGACAACCATAAATCTCGAAACTGGTATAGCTGGTTTTCCATTTTGGCACAACTTCTGGCTTCTTTATTATTTTTAAGATAAAATTAATGTTTTAACATATTTACTAGGGAACTGCCCCCCAGTAATGCTGGAGAGCCAACCCAGGGCTTTTACATCTTGGACAAGCACTCTACAGCTAAGTTACAGCCTCAGCTCAAATAATAGACTGAAATGTATTTTGCTTTGTGTTTTTGTAGTGCTGGGATTAAACTCAGTGCCTAGACCTGCCAGGGAAATGCTCTACAACTGATTGGTACTTCCAGACCAATTTTGTTGCGATATGGTGCATAGACATCATTCTCCATTTAATACTTAATGTAAATCTATAGCGTTAGTGATATAGGTAAGAGCTTCTATTTATAGATAGGTTTAGTTGACCTAATTCATTGCTGGAATATAATGATATAGGCAAGAAATAATCATTAATTGAAGCATATTATGTTCTTATTTTCTAATAATTATAACTGATCAGCTCACAATAATGTGGAGACAAGCAGACTTTTGACAATATGATAACATAGTGTTCTAGTTTTGCTTCTTTTGTTACGATAAATAAAATACCCTGACCAAGGGCAGCTTAGGGGAGGAAAGGGCTATGTGGCCTACACTTCCAGGTCACAGTTCTCACTGATGGAAGTCAATCAGGAACTCAAAGGAAGAATATGAAGGCATAATGGCGAATCAATCCCACACCAGTTAGGTTTTAAAGGGGTATTTATTTTGGGGGGTAAAACTTACATACACATAAACCGTCAGGAAAGGAGCCTAGTCACTGGAGCAGGAGCTGGAACCATGCACCGGAACCAAGAGACCGAGCCGAGGCTTGCCGCTCTTTTTTTAAAGAGAAATATACCACGCCCCAGTGGGCTGGTATTTCAGCAGCTATTGGCTGAAGGAGCGGAAGGTACTCCCGCAGCACCGGCAAGCCTGGTCGCTGTTTTGTCCAGCATTAGGTCTGACTAAGGTACTCACTTGACAGCCAAAGAAGTAGAGCAGGACTCAGGGAGAATGCTGCTTGCAGCTGGATCCCATGTTAGTTCATACTCAGCAAGTTCTCACCCAATTCAGGACTATTCGACAACCCCCACAGACATGGACGGCTGAGGGCTGATCTGATCTAGGCCGTTCTTCGATTGAAACTTTCCTCTTGAAGGACTTTGTTCGGTATCAAGTTGACAGTGCAAGATAATTAGGATATATGTATCCTATATATATTCATTGATATCCTCTGACTTCGTTGGTATCTTGTTAGTTACACCATTTGTAACGGCATGCATCGGAGAGTGTTATTTCTGCATGCTCTCTTTCAGAACAAAAAAGTTGTAAAATGCTTTTTCAACAAGGAAAATTTGTTGGAAAGTGATTTTTCCTCAGTTTTGGCTTAAAAGTTGCTGCTTAATTTTCGTTCTTGGGTAAAAGCTAGTGTTGTTTAGGTCAATCCAGAATTTCTAGGATCCAGTGATCCTTCTTAAATTAGCTGTGACTCCTGACACACTGAGGCCTTCCATCCTTTCTATCTGGCGAAAGTCCCCCAGGGCAGTCTCTAAATGAGAGGTTAGAAACATGTACAACCCAAACAAAGCCTACTGCGTTTCAGTGCTATCAAGGCCACCCAGGGAAAATAAACTTATTTTTAAAAAGCATTCAAAGATAAAATTTTATTTGCTAGTGAACTGTGTTGACTTACATCTGCCTGTAGTTCCAGTACTTAGGAAGCCGAGGCAAGAGGGTCACAAGTCCAAGGCTAGCTAGACAGCACAGTGAGTCCTGTCTCAATAAACAGGTGAGTAAGTAGGTAAAATATGCATGACATAGATGTCCAGGGGCGGGAGGTGACTGGGTGTCTCTGGAAAGAATATTTCCTTCTTTAAAGGAAGTAGATGCGTCTGAGAGTCCATGTGATGAACACATAAAGCAAAGAGGATGCAAGCGAGAGATGGTTTTGAGCTCTTTGTGGTGGCCTTCTTAGAAGAGTACGGTCAAACTCTTAACTGCCCACTGAGGCTTTCTTCACCGATTCTGGAACCTTACAGAATCTTGGTCTGTTTTTGTTCTGTTTGTTAATTGTTTTGTTTTAGAATTGTTGTCTTTTGGTTTTGAGAGGACAACTGGCCTCCAAATTGCCATGTGGCTAAGGGGGCTTTCCAGGAGTGTACCACCACCATACCTGGCTTGTTTGGTTTCGGTGGTAAATGAATTCACCCTTCAGGAGAGAATGGAAAAATAGTTTGTTGAGTAGACTTTAGTAGCAGTGGGCTGGGCAGTAGGTGGAATAACTGGGTTTTTTGTTTTTCGTTTGTTTGTTTGTTTTGAGACAGCATCTTACCCTGTGGCTCAGGCTAGAATGAGACATCATGCTTTGTTTTCTTTTAAAATTTATTACCATTATTTTTCTCTCTTTCCTCTAGCTATATTTTTTTTGAGACTGTCTTACTCTGTAGCCCAGGTTTGACTCAAACTTATCAAGCAGTTGAGGCTGACCCTGAATTCCTGATCTCCTCAAGTGGTGGGATTACAGGTATTCACCACTACCATGGTTCTATGTGGTGTTGGGAATCAAAGACAAGACTTGGTTTGTTCTAGGAAAGCATTTTACCAGCTGGACTACTTCTCCAGCCCTCTCTCTTCCTTCTTTCTTTTCTCTTCTTTTTTCTTTTTTTTTTTTTTTAAAGATGAGGTCTCATTATGCAGCCCTGGTTGGCCTCACCACCATCTCACCACCTTCTAAGTGCTGGGACTATAGTGGTTTGCCACATACTCTGAGATGATGTTGTTTAAACTAAGGATTGAAGCATGAAACAGGTCTTCTAGGCAGCCTGGCAGTGGTTAGGAGACCAGTTCATACTTAGTTGTAATGGCACATCTTTTTCTTATTATCAAGTTTTTAATTTTATGTACATGAATGTTTTGCCTGCAGGCGTGTGTTTGTACCACACACACACTGTGCTGGTGGAGGTTAGAAGACACAGTTGGATCCCTTGGAGCTGGAATTACATTCAGTTGGGAGCTGTCACGTAGGTGCTGGAGGCCTAACCCAGGTCCTCTGCAAGAGCAGAGAGAGCTCTTAACTGCTGAGCCATTTCTCCAGCCCCAATGGCTAATTTTGATCTTGACAGATCTAGAAACATCTGGGTGACAAATCTTTGGGAATACCTCAAGGGGGTTTCTAGATTATTTAGTTGAAGAGGGAACACCCACTCTAGAAATACACCCATTCCATGGGCTGTATTTCTGACTCAGTAAGAAACTAAAAGTAGAGGAACACCAACATTTGGCTCTTCGTTTCCTGACCCTGATGCGATGGGACCACTCACCTCACATCCCTGCCACCATGCATTCCTCACCATTATGAACTTTAAGCCAAAATAAACCCCTTCTTTCTTTAAGTTTCCTTTTCAAGTGTATTTTTTTTACAGCAACTAGAAAAGTATCTAATACTTTGGTTAAAAGAGTGTGTATGTGGGGGGGATCCAATGAATTTTTTTTTTTTTGAGACAGGGTTTCTCTGTAGCTTTGGTGCCTATCCTGGAACTAGCTCTTGTAGACCAGGCTGGCCTAGAACTCCATTGGCCTCTGCCTCCCTAGTGCTGGGATTAACGACGTGTGCCACCACTGCCTGGCTCCAATAAAGTTTTGAACACTGCCCATCCTTCAGTTTTGTTTTCATCAATTTCTCCATGTGTTAAAACGTCTTCAAAGTTGTGATTAAAATTTTTTTGAGACAAGTTTTCACTATGTACCATTGACTGGGCTGGAACTCACTATGTAGACCGAGTTGGCCTTGATCCCCTTGTTTCTGTTGCCCCAAGTGCTGGAATTTCAGGCATGTGCCACAACACAGCTTAAAACTATAGTTCTTGAAGGCTGCATTTATACTCCGTTTTCTCTTCAGTCTTTTCTTTGTTAAAATAAAAAAGACTTTCTGTAAAAGTGTTTTCTTTGGAGTTATCGGGATTTGGGTGGGGATGGGGTTACAGGGTCTCAGGGAGATCTGGCTGGTCAGCTTAAAAGTCTAACAGTATTCAGCTAAGGATGAATGACCTTAAAATCTCCATCCCACCTGCCCCCGTTGGCAGGCGCCTTCATAGCCTTCCTTTCCTTGCTTCCATACAGGAGCTATCTAGTATAGCTTAGACATGTTCTAGTGTCTCGTCATCCAGGCTTATCATCCTGCCGGATATACTTCAAGACATTAAAAAAGGAGAGGGGAACCAGTACTCATGACTTATCTACCTTATGTGGGCAAGATGTTAAAAAAAAAAAAACCGTGCTAAGATGAGGAAAAATTACCATCTCAGAAAGAGAAAACAGAATCAGAAAATGTAAGTTACAGTTTCTCTGTGAGATTCCTTGAGATGAGCCCAAACCAGGGAAAACAAACCAAAACCAAAACCAAGAAACTGTCCACTACACTTACTAGTCAGTAATTGCACTGTGGCGAAACCATGTTTTACTCAGAGATAAATAAACAACTGTGTACAAAGGTTTTGCAGTGGACAAATCCAGCAGTCTGAAATCCTCCCGTGGGTTACTTCCCTAAGACGGCCCAGAGAGTAGTTTGGGTTCACATCCATTGCTAATTGCTCTGAGGCTGAGTTGACAAATGATCCCTCTGAGGCTGAAACTAGTCCTTTTGGGTATTCCCAGAGTCTGCAGCCCTGACCTTGCTCTTGGTCTCTGAAGTCCCTTCCTCCTGACGGTTTCTTTTCTTTATAGACTCGCTGTTCTGTGACGCCTCCAGACTTCATTCTTGGATGTCTCTGGACTTAGAAGAAGCCTCCAAATGCCTCCTAAGCCTAGCAGATAGGATCTCTTCCATCAAGAGTATTTCCAAAAGGAGGTTCTTCTCGGGTGACAGACAGAAATGTGTAGCAAGTGATTGCTGCCTTGGCATCCTACTTCTGAGCAGTCGACCCTGCCCTTAAGGACATTTCATAAGGAGAAAAGCTCTTGCTGGGAACACCCAGAGCCCGGGACCAGCAAATGCGAGGAGGCTTCCTGAGGGGAAGGGAAGCTCCCCAGGTTCTGAGGGATAGAAGAACAGTTCAGGCTTAGCAAGTGTGCTGACCACTGCCAGGCTGATACTGCGTTCTGGCCATGGTTGAACGACATAGCAAACAAGTAAGGAACACTTGGGGCTGTCCTCGAACCTGAAGGTTCTCCTTTGAGCTGTGCCATCGTCCCTGTGCCCACGGAACCTAGAGCTTGCTTCCTGGGATTGAGTCTTCATCCTCAGATTCCCGAGCTTGTGTGAAAAGACACTCTTGACTTTCTCTGGGCCTAACAGGAAGGCATTCTTGGGACTTTTACCTTGTCTATCTGCCATGCTCAGCACGGTTCCTGGGACAATGAAGGAATGAAGAAAAGACAGACAAAGTCCCGGGCGCACAGAAAAGCCACGATCAGATGGAATGGGCTCTCTGATGGAGAAACTGTAGCACCCCAGAGCTCGGTGTGTTTTTTGTATACCATGGAACAGAGAGGTTATTTCACCAGCTGTGTACTCGGTGTTGTTATTACTCACAGATAAACAAGGAAGCATGGTTGATAGTAGACCCCTGGATCAAAGAGTCGGGCTTAGCTAATCTCTGCAGGAGATGTCTCTGTAGGGAAGCAATCTCCATGCTGTGGATATCCAGGGAGAGGAAGCTATGGTGAAATTCTCGGTACACACAGAGGAAGGCTTTGCCAACCCTCTAAGCCTTGGGTGGATAAATGTGGAAGACTGCATTTTCCTGTGAGTCTGAGGCTCTGGTGTTTGACTTGATTGTGTTCACATGAACAGACACCTTCATGTAGGACTTCATTCACTCAGGACTTCTTCCACTATTCACATCCACCTTTAGCCGGAGGAGTAAGAAATGAATATTCGGCACAAACTCCGGCACGGGAAAAACAAATACGTATTTTCCTGGAGAAGGCTCTTTGATTGCAAAGGTGGATGGTTAAGGCTTTGGAGTAAACAGACCTGTCAAGTGTCCAGATGGCCACTAAGTAGTCAGTGAAAGTTGAAGATGTCCCAGAAGGCTTCCTCATCGCTAAGGGAATCTCAGGAAAAATCTGAGTGTCTTCTTTTGCCTTAGGCTGGCTGGCCAGCGGCTTTCTGAGCTATTCTCACTTCCTATGTGTTTATGGAGACAACTGCCCGGGGCAGTAGCGACTCCTTTTCTATGAACGACACAAGCACTCACATCCATGCAGCTATTGAGTGATCGGTGCAACTCCTGCTGAAATATGAATGTGAGTTCCTGAGCTGTACTATCAGTTAATGCCCTTGAAGAATCAGCAGCCAGAGTCAGATAGTGCTAGATTCTTATTTACTCATTTACTCCCCAAGTATTTACAGCTCCAATTTATTAACCCAAGTCAATTTTAATATGTGTGAGGATGTTAACAGATAAATAACAAGTTAACCACAAACTGAGCTGTGTATTTGTATTTATGATTGGTGTGAGGAGAGATCTTCTAAAATTATATTTACTTATTTACCTTTTGTGTGTGTGTGTGTGTGTGTAAGAGTTCCCTCAGACTAAGTGTGGGGCTGGTCAGAGGACAGCTCGCAAGAGTTCGTTCTCTCCTGCCGCCCTGTGAGTCTCAAGGATTGAACTCGGGAAATCAAACTTGGTACCAAGGGCTCACCTGTTGTGCTGTCTCGCTGGCCCATGGGGACAGATCTTAATATATAGTCAGTTCTTTTCAGCTCTTCCTCGGAGCAGTGGGAAGTTGCTACCACTGAACCCTTACCAAGAGCCTCTTCACTGTAACTTCCCAGTACCTGAAATTCAAGTGCAGAGGACGGGGGTGGGGCAGGAGAGGTGAAAGTCTTTCAAGGTCTTCCTGCATGACTCCTGAGGAACCCTGTGCCCTAAACTATACCTATAATGTCCAGCCATGAGCCCAACACTCAGAGGGTGAGAACTCCAGTATGGCAGGCTTGCAGAGGCTCTACATTCGACCTGTGGATATTAAGTTTTTAAATGCCAGGTAAGCTTTGCTAATCGTTAAAAACTCTGTTTCCTTTTAAGAAAGTTAACTTAGTTTAGATAGCAGGGCTTTCCCCTCCAGTTTAAGAACCAGTCATGGCACTTTCATTGTAAAATTAGAATAATCAAGAGCTTTCTTCCAAAATCTCCATCCTCTCAGGGTTGAAGGGAAGAGGAAGTGGGCGACAAAGCTTGGGCATTTCCTATAGTTGTTCTAAGATATGTTCACATTTTCTTAATCTTCCCACCCCACTTCTGGAAGAAAATCTGTATGTGTTTGTTGTGCCTTGATGCTTAAACCTAGCAGGAAGAGAACTAAAACAGCCATGTGCTGCAATCTCACTGCTAATCCTCGTGAGACAATATATTTATTTTCTATGAAAAAGAAAAAAACATGTCAGTTTTGTTTTTTTCACAAGAGTTAAATCTTGTTATAAACACAGCAAACAAAAAACAAAAAGCAAAGGGGCTGGAGAGATGGCTCAGAGGTTAAGAGCATTGCCTGCTCTTCCAAAGGTCCTGAGTTCAATTCCCAGCAACCACATGGTGGCTCACAACCATCTGTAATGGGGTCTGGTGCCCTCTTCTGGCCTGCAGGCACACGCACAGACAGAATATTGTATACATAATAAATAAATAAATATTTAAAAAAAAACCAAAAAGCAAAAACACCCACTTTACATTGCATATTTGTAAATCAGATTTCTCAGGCAGTCCACATTGAATTTGAAAAAAAATCTTTCTTTGGGTACTTTATAATTCTATAGAATAAATCACTGTTATCAGGGAACAATGTGCCTTCCCTCAGCTGCAAATGTGCTTGCTTACAAGCTGTTAATACCCAAGAAAGAGAGGCTCCACAAATAAAGAGTTTGTCTGAATTATTTGGGGACAAACTCCCAGAGCCGAGATGATAGCTAAGCCATACTTTAACGTAGGTGTTTACATGGGTGAAAGACAGATTTATCTCAGCCGTCGTGTTATTGATCCAAATCAGAAGAGGAAGGAAGTACAAAGTGGAAGGGAAGTTGCTAGTGCAGTCTTCTGTGTGTGCATGTGTGTGTGGACTAGTGTACACGCATGTGTGAGAAGGCTAGCTTGATCACCCTCCACCTTATTTTTTATTTTATTAAAAAAATTTTAATGTCTGTGTACCACATGTGTTGACAGAGACCACTTGTTTGTTCCTGGCAGCCCAGACTCGAAATAACCACACAGAAACTGTATTAATTAAATCACTGCTTGGCCAATAGCTTAAGCATATTGCTAGCTAGCTCTTACATCTAGAATTAACCCATTTCCATTATTTTATATTTTACCACCAGGCTTGTGGCCTACCGTCAAGGTTCCGGCTGGCAGCTTGGGTCTTTCCCCTCTGGCGGTTACATGGTGTCTCACGACTTTGCCTTCTTTCTCCCAGCATTCCCTTTAGTTCCCCCACCCTACCTAGCTCTACTCTGCCTTATCACAGGCCAAACCAGCTTCTTTATTCATTAACCAATAAAAGCAACATGTATACAGTAGGACTTCCCACACCACACATATGTGCCTGGTGCCCTGAGAGACTAGAAGAGAGCATTGGATCCCCTGGAAGGTTATGAGCTGCCATGTAGGTTCTGGGAATTGAAACCCAACTCTGCAAGAAGAGCAACAAGTGCTTTTAACTTCTAAGCCATCTCCTCAGCATCTCTACCTTAGTTTTTAAGATAGGGTCTCTCGTTGGATTTCATCAATTTGGTTAGCCTGGCGGATCAACAGGGCCCCAGAACCCACCTGTCTAAGCATCCTAAGGTTGCCATGACTGCACATCTTACTTCGATGTGGGTGCTGGGATTCCAAACCCAGGTCTTCATGCTTAAGCAGCAAGTACTTCACTGGCTGAGCCCTGGCCATGCTCTACTAGATGAGGATTTTAAAAAGGGTTTCCGGAAGCCTCAAGCAGACATTTCTGTTTGGGCTTCATTGGCCAGACCCGGTCAGAGGGGCATCCTCCTTCCATTCCAGAGTGCACCCGAGAAAGCATCACTGCCCTGTGTACGTAAGAATGCTGGTTACAGAGGTGGTAAAAACACATGCTCACAGAGCCAGCTTTTTAGGCCTGCCACCACTGACTGGGACTTTTTACTGAGGGCTTGTCATGTGGAATTGTTTTAAACAAACAAAAAGTTCTAGTTTAAGAATGCAATGTCCCGACCACTTATTTCCTCTTTGAAATGATAGATTTGGGCTGTCTTGTCTCTAAATAGCTACTTTTGTAGCTTGTGTTTTAAGAGCAGCATATCTTAGATCAAATGACAAAATGAAGGGAAACATCTTGTGACCTTTGGGGTTTCAGTCATTGGGGATGCTTTTTTTTTTTTTTTTTTTGCCAAGACAGACAGTTGAGTATTTTGATATTCTGGTATTTATTTATTCAAGTCTATGGCAGAACCATCATGAATAATGGATATATGACAAAAAAAGAACCAAAACATGAAATACACATTTCTGAAATTCACTTGAACTTATTGAACAATAATTCAGTTTTAGTTGAAGAACTTTATTTCTTTGGAGGTAAGCATTTTGGGGATTTACATGGGTATAAATTTTTCATGGGTAGTTCCTAAAGACATCTGAACGTTATTGATCACAAAATTACCTAACTTGAATAGCAGATTTTTCTTTAATTTTAGCCACTGGGCAATTCAGGGCTTAAAAAATATTTCTTTGTTATATATATTTTGAGAATTTCATATATGGATTCAGTGTAATTTGGTCATATATATTCACACCCCCATTCTGTCACTTAACTCTCCCCAGATCCATCCCCTACTCCCTAACCAAGCCACAAATTTGTGTACTCTTTTTTTTTTTAATAACCCACTGGGTCCTGCCTCTGTACTCTTGGGCATGGAGCCATTCATGGGGATGTGGTTGACCCATGAGGGGCTATGCCTTTAAAGGAAACCAACTCTCTGTCTTGAAGAAGCTAACAGCTAACAGTAACTCTTCAGCTAGAGGTGGAGCTTCATGAGCCCCTCCCACCTCCATGCTGGAATGTTGGTGGGTTTACTCTTGTACAGATCTTGTGCAGGTAGCCACAGCTGCTGTGAGTGAGTTTGTGTGGGTAGTGGTCTTGTCTTATCCAGGAGACTGTTTCACTGGTTCTCCCTGACCTCTAGCTTTTTAGCCTTTTTCTCTTTCCTCTTCCATGATGGACCCCGAACCTTGGGAACTAGGACATGATATAAACGTCCCATTTCGCCTGAGCCCTCTGCAGATACTTAATTCTCTGCTCTTTGGCCAGATGTGAGCTTTGTGAACCACAGCCTGGTGCACAGAGAAACTTCTATGATGAAGTCTGAGAGCTGCCCTAATCTGTGGGCGTGGAGATAGGAATTTAGAGGCAATTTGTTGCTGTGTCCATTTAGCAAAATAATAGCCGTAGATTCAACCCATAGGACCTATGAGTTTCCACCACCGTGGGTTCCTGGCCATATTTACAAGCAGCCGCCATCGACATGTTTCCTCCTGTGGAACGGGCTTAAGTTGGGACAGAAAGCAGATCGCTCCTCCCTCTGGTTCCGTATTTCTTCTGTTTTCATTTCCAGTGTTTCTGGTACATCCTACCAAAGAACATGGACACAATAGATTTTGTAATACTCCTTCTGTGGGAAAATGTACTGAGTTCTCAACAGGGAAGCCACAAGTGAAACTCTTGAAAATAATTCATAAGTCAGATAGACTCAAAAATCCAATTCATGCATGTTCCTTGTGGTCTGTTTTACTTGACTCTGTCTAAAAGTCTGTTTCCTAGTGTTCAGGTATTTTTGTTTTTGTTTTTATTTTATGTGCATATATCCTTAGTACAGTTTTTTTTTGTACATTCTATCATTTACATCTGGCAAGAAACTCCCTCATTTCATATGATATCTAATACCCCATTTATGCTCAGCAGAATTATTCTCTGTTGTTTGGCAAGATGCTCAGCGGGGAAGAGTCCTCGATGCTCTTGTAGGGAGCTCAAGTTCAGTTCCTACCACCCACACCTTTTGTTTCTGCAGTTACTCCTATTGGTTGTGGTAGTGTATACTTGTAATTCAGGTGCTTGGACAAAAGAGGCAGGAAAATCAAGGTCATTGTGGTGGCTAGTTTTAACTGTCATCTTGATACACTCTAAATTCACATGGGAAGAGAATCTTAATGAGAGACTGGTTGGTCTCTCTGGTTGGTCTGTGGATGATTGTCTTGATTACGTCAGTTGATGTGGGACAACCTGAGCTGTGTAAGAGTGAAGAAGGCAAGCATGCATGTATTCATTGTTCTAGGATTCTCTCTATTATTATATTATAATATATTCCTTATGAAGAGCAAGCATGCATGTATTGATATATTATTCTATATTATACTATATTATATATTTCTTATTAAGGATCTCACTAACCACTAGCTCCTGCTGCTGTGACTTCCGTGCTGTGACGGACTGTGTCCTGTAACTGAGAGCTAACAGATACTCTTTCTTTTCTCTAAGTTACTTTTACCAAGAGTATTTTATCATAGGACCAGGAAACAAAACTAAGATCGTCACCTTGGTTATGCAGTAACTTTGAGACTAGCCTGGACTAGGATCTTGTTTCAGGGCCTGGAGAGATGGCTCAGCAGTTAAGAGCACTTGCTGTTCCCAAGAGTAGCACTCGCATGGTGGCTCACAACCATCCGTCATTCCAGATCCAGGAGAACTAATGCCTTCTTCTGCTTCTGTGGTCATGGGCGTAAGGGTCGGGTCATGTGAATTCAAACATGTAGGCAAGCTGGGTGTGGTTGGCTATGCCTTTAATCCTAGAACTCGGGAGACTAAAGCTCTGTGAGTTCAAGAACAGCCTGATCTACATAGGACGTTTCAGGCTAGCCAGGGCTCCGTAGTGAGATTTTCTCTCAAATAAACAAAAATAAGAACCAGGCATAGTGGCACACACCTTTAATCCCAGCACTCAGGAAGCAGAGGCAGGATGATCTCTGCGTTCAAGACTAGCCTGGTCTACAAAGCAAGTTCCAGGACAGCCAGAGCTACACAGAGAAACCAAAAGGAAAAAAAAGAGAGAGAGAGAGAGAGAAAAAACAGAAAAGAAAAAGAAAGAAAGAAAGGAAGGAAGGAAGGAAGGAAGGGAGGGAGGGAGGGAACTCAAAGAAACAAAAATGATACAGCTAAAATACTCATACATATAAAACAAAATAAATCTTTAAGATCTTATCTGAAAAAAGATTTAATTTTGAAGCACATAATAGAAAATTTGCTTGAACCAGCTTAGACAGAAATCGTAATTTATTGTGCTTGTGACCATATTGTGGTTGAAGGCCCTCAGCTAGCCACATCTCAAGACACCAGAACGTAAGGTCAGAACGCTGATGGGACTCACTGCTTCTCAGTTTCGTTCTCTCACTGCAGGGCAACGTCTTCCTTCAAGAGGTCATTATCTTCCGGTGCAAGTCTTTTATCAGGCATATGGTATGCAAATATTTTCATTAAATTTGCAACTTGATGGTTTTTGTCCCCCCTTTTCTTTTTAACCCCTGTAAACTTGTATTCAGAGCAGAATAATGGTGGCTCGGCTGTTCTGTGGCATGTACTTCACTGAGGGGACCCCAGGGGAGCCAGCTGCAGCCCGGTGAGGAGGGTCCAGGTAGTGAACAGTGTGGTCCCAGGCTGAGCTTTCTGATCTGCCCCACTGGTCTGCAAGTGCTCAAAGCACTAAAACAGCCACTGGAATGTAGCTGTGTCCGGAAGAGGGGCTCAAGCAGTTTTAACATGAAGCACGCACAACTTAGAGGGAGTGCACGCAGCCCTGAGTCTTAGGTGCTCTGCAAAGCTGAATGCTGGACCTGTGAAGAGGTGTCCTTGCTCTTCTTCCGACTCAGTTTCCCCACATCACTTAATGCTATACCATCCAAAGAAGGGACAACAGACCTCCAGGTGACTTCACATGTCTATCCCGAGGAACAGACACACTCCTGTAACACAAATACTAAAAACCCAGAGACAGCCGGGCACGGTGGCGCACGCCTGTAGTCCCAGCTACTCCGGAGGCGGAGACAGGAGGATCGCTTGAGTCCAGGAGTTCTGGGCTGTAGTGCGCTATGCCGATCGGGTGTCCGCACTAAGTTCAGCATCAATATGGTGACCTTCCGGGAGCGGGGGACCACCAGGTTGCCTAAGGAGTGGTGAACTGGCCCAGGTCGGAAATGGAGCAGGTCAAAACTCCCGTGCTGATCAGTAGTGGGATCGCGCCTGTGAATAGCCACTGCACTCCAGCCTGGGCAACATAGCGAGACCCCATCTCTAAAAAAAAAAAAAAAACAAAAAAAAAAAACAAAAAACAAAAACCGGAGACAGATATTGGGGTGCAACCAGATCGAGATCCTGTCTCCGCGAATCCTGAAGATTCCTTACCGCACACTCCACTCAGTTCCTGTCTCTCCCTGTTTATATTCCTCTCTCCATCCAGCTGTATCACTCCTGTCTTCACCTTCCTAGTGCCGGAATCACCTTTGTGTGAGCTCTGTTTCTCTGTTAGATAGATTCAATCTTGTGTAGCCCAGGGTAACCTTGAACTCACAGAGATCTGTCTGCCTCTGTCTCCTGAGTCCTGGGATTAAGGATGTGCGCCACCACCCACTGGCCTGTATGGCTGACTAGTATGGCTGCTTTGCCCTCTGATCTTCAGGCAAGCTTTATTTATTAAAACACAAATAATATACCACTCTACACTCCATACCTCTGGAGTTTGTGGGTCCATTTCCCACAACTCTGGGAATATGCTTTTCTTTTTTGTCTTTCTGTCTGTATTTCTTTCTTTCTGTCTGTCTGTCTGTCTGTCTGTCTGTCTGTCTGTATTTCTCTCTCTTTTTTCTCCTCCTCCTTCTGCTTTTTGTTTCTTCATTTCTTTATTTATTTAAATTTTCTTTCTTGGCGTTTTTTTGTTTTGAGAAAAGGTCTTACTATAGCTCGGCTTGGCCTCAAATTCATGATCTTCAGTCTTAGCCTCCCAAGTGCTGAACATCTGAGGGATGTGGCACCCTACTTGGCTCGGCAACGAAACAGCGACCACAGTCACGATGCACAAAACCAAAAACAGACTGGAAACTTATATATTAGACTTAATCAAAATGAGAAACTCCTAAAAATATACATATTAAACTTAATCAATATGAAACACTCCTTGGGTGGGCATGCCTGAACCCTCAGTGTTTGAAAGGCTAAGTTAGTGAGTTTGAGGCCACTATGGGCTGAATAGCGAGATTTTTGTCTCAGAACAAAAAAAAGGACCTGGAATGTAGTCCAGTGACTGCTTTCTTGCATAGCACGCTCAAGGCTATCTCTCAAAGCCCAATTACACCTCTTCTCAAAGGTTTCGGTTTATGTTATCATTGAGAAACTTCATAGTTAAAAGCCAGTAATCAACCCTGAGATAGTTTTTGTAAATTGTACATTCTTAGTCAATTTTCCTTTGCCATAACAGAATTCTCAAGCCAGCGTTATCGCTAAAGAAAATAGGTGTGTTTAGTTACCGTTCTGGATGTTCAATAGCTTGGCTCTGACATCTGCTTGGGCTCTGATTAGGGCCTCTTTTAGCTTCAGTTCAGGGTGGCAAGAAAAAGGAGAGGCTGCGATGTATGGAAGAGAAACAAGGATGAGGGGAGGCGTTGGTCTTGCGTGATCACCAACTCCCTCATGAACCATCCTGCCAGGAGGGCTCAACCTCCATGACCTAATTACCGCTGAAAAGGCCACCCTCTCAAGACCTCTCAGTGTGAGCCATCCAGGGGACCCGGCACATGTGAGCCACAGAACAGTGTAGGATGTAGGCAGAAGTTTAAAAGTTATTATCTGCCTACGAATATGCAGTTATTCTAGTACTACCTGTTTGAAAAGAGGACCTTTCTCCAGGGACACCTTTGTACCTTTTCTGAAGACTGGTTGTCCTTGTATAGTTGGATCGATTTCTTATCCTTCTTTATTGCTTTATTTGTTGATCTTCATCAACACCACACCACCTTGACTCCCACTCTGCCATGGTAAGTCAGAATCAGGTAGAGTTAGTCTTCCAATTTGCTGCATTTTTTTTTCAATGCTGTGTTAGCTATTTAAGTTCATGGCATTTTCATGCCAACTTGTCAGTTACTACCGAAAGGACTGTTGAATTTTTTGATTGCTTTTTGTTTGTTTGTTTTGAGACAGGGTCTCACTGTATTGCCCAGGCTGATGTGGAAGCTGGACTCCCCATGCCTCAGCCTCCCAAGTGCTAAAGTAACAGGCATACACTGACCACAGGTTTTATTTTTAATTATAGGCGAAGTAGTTCAGGGGTAGCACAGGCCCATGTATAATCTATGCACCTGGTGCATGAAGACCAGAGAATTTGGGGAGTTCAAAGTCATGCTCAACTAGGCAATTGAAACCCTGTCTCATTTATGTGTGTGTGTGTGTGTGTGTGTGTGTGTGTGTGTGTGTGTGTGTGTATGTGTGTGTGTGTGTGTGTGAAAACATTTATATAACATCCAGGTTCAGTGGCACACATCTATAATCCCATCTACTCATGAGGCTGAGGTGGGATATTGTAAAGTCAAGGCTAGCTCATCTCCAAAGATTTTCACATAATGTTAAATTCAACAATTTAGCTCTTCTTGCCCTTTTTCCTTTTTTTTTTTTTCAAGATAGGATTTCTATGTGTAACATCCCTGGCTGTCCTGGAACTCTGTAGACCAGGCTGGCCTCAAGCTCACAAGCCTGCCTCTGCTCTTTAGTGCTGAGATTAAAGGCGTACGCCACCATGCCCAGCCCAGCTAATTTGGCTTTTCTTTAACACAGTTCAGTGGATTTACTTACAAAGTTGTATGACCATCAACATTATTTAATCCAGAGCATTTTCATCACACACATGCATGCACTCCCGAACATCAATCAGCTGTCCCTTTCTAGACTCCCATCACTCTACAAGACCCCTTTCTGTGTCTGTGGATTTGACTCATCTGGAGCTTTTCTATAAATGAAATTGTACATGCTGGAAAGATGTCTCAATGTTTAAGAGTGCATGTTGCACAAACATTACAAATAAGATTTGAATTCCAATACCCATGTGCCAAGAGAGCCCTCTACATGCCCTACACCAAGTAGCGTGGAGAAAGATGTAAGAGCTGTGTGCTAGCTGAGTTATACCCAGCCCTAAAAGTGTTTGATGTCACCATAATTTGTGGGATTTTCCTTCCTTCCTTCCTTCCTTCCTTCCTTCCTTCCTTCCTTCCTTCCTTCCTTCCTTCCTTCCTTCCTAACAGCCTCTTCTCTATTCCTAATATATAGAGACATAAATTTTTGTTTATTTTTCACTGGATTTTGATGATTTTAAATTAATTAACTTTTATTTTACATATATGGATATTTTGCCTGCATGTAAGTCTATACACTACCTGCATACAGTGCCTGCAGAGACCAGGAAAGGAATGGGAAGTATAGGCTGTTTGTGAGCCACCAAGCAGGTGCGGGATCAAACTTTTTCTCTAAAAGAGCAGCCAGTATGCTAAGCCACTGAGTTATTGGTTTAGCCCTTTGGTGTTGCAAGGAGAGGGTCCCTTTGTTTGAGCTGGCCACCTGACTACCTTAGCCCCAGAAATAATCACACAGAAACTGTATTCATTTGAATACTGCCTGACCCATTAGCTCTAACTTCTTATTGGCTAACTCTTACATACTAGTTTAATCCATCTCCATTAATTTTTGTATTGCCATGTGACTGTGGCTTACCGGCAAGATTCTAAACCAGAGTCTGTCTCAGGCAGGATATCCATGGCGTCTGCCACTCTGCCCTTCTTCCCAGCATTCAGTTCTGTCTACTCCACCTACCTAAATTCTGTCCTATCAATTAGACCAAGACAGTTTCTTTATTCAACCAATGTAAGCAACACATAAACAGAAGGACCTCCTATACCACGTTGGTATTGTTTTGATTTCTCTTTCCTCTTCTTTTTAATTATTTCCTTCCTCTGCTTACTCTGATTTTAATTTGCTTTCCTTCTTCTAATTCCTTAAAGTAGAAGCTTTGACCAAATTAAAACATTTTTTCCCACTATAGGTCCTTCATATTATAATTTTCTTTCGAAATTTGTGATTCAGTTTTCATTTAGCTCAAAACAGTTTCCAATTTTCCTTTTGATTTGTCCCTTGGCCCATGGATTACTGAGCAATGTGGTATTTTGTTTCCAAATATTTGAGGGTTTTTTTTTCAGAGAGCTTCTGTTATTGATTTCCAATTTAGTTCTACTGTACTCTAAAAGCACATTCTGTGTGATTTGAATCCCTTTTCATCTTATGAAGACATTTGAGTGGCCAAGAATAAAAATAAGTTATTTTTGTTCAAAGAGAGTTGAAGAATGTTCAACAGAAATTTCTTTCTAGGATCGGGGTGTTACTCAGTGGCAAACCATTTGACTAGTATGCCCGAGGCCTGGGATTCACTATCTCTATACCAAGCACTTAAGAAATAAATGATACTCTCATGCATCAGGCAGCACCTGTATACTAACTAGAATTTTAGAAACTGTCCCAATTAACTTAAATGCAATGACAGAAGCAACTTGGGTAGGGGAAGAGTTTGTTTGACTGAACCCTTTTAATCGCAGTCAATCAGTGAGAAAAGCCAAGACAAAACTCAAGGTAGGAACCGAAGCAGAGACCAAGGAGGAAATACTGCCAACGACTCGCTCCTGTGACTTGCACAGCCAGCCTTCCTTATACAACTCAGGAGCACCTGCCTGGAGGTGGCACTGCCTACGGAGGGATGAACCCTCCCAAATCAACCACTCATCGAGAAAACGCTGCACAGACATGCTCACAGGTCAGCCTGACGGAGGCAATTCCTCAGTTGGGGCTCCCTCTCCCCAGGTGACTCTAGTCTGTGGCAAACTGACAAAGAACTAAATAGCCTAGGAACCGCTGATGTTTTGTTTCTCTGTCCAGACTCCTGAGTGTGACAGACTACACTGAAACCTAGCCTGTCTGTCTTACGTGCTCATTTACACTCTTCAAATGTGTTTCTTGCCTGCGCGATGGCGGGATTGGTAAAATCTCCCTCGCAGTCCTGTCTGTGGATATTGAGATATATCTTGTGCAGCCCTTGGCATTTGGCCCAGTAGGATGTACACCTTGAAAACATCAACCATTTTTTTTTTTAAAAAGGAAGTCACTTCCTGGTGTGTTTTTTTTTTCTCCCTACCCTCCAATTTGAGGCACTTGATATATGTGGAGGGAGGAGCGCAATTCAACTACAAACAGCTTTGTGGACAGAGCACAGTATTCGGTCCAGGTGGCATTATGAGCAAAGCTATCCAGGCTCTGTGTAGTCTGTGCTGGCTCGATACCTGTCATGGTATCACCACACAGTTATTTAGGAGCCGGCAGCACTCCGTGAGAGCTCTGGGAGCCCCGTGCTGGGTGGTTAAGTGAATTTGGAGCTGATGTCTGTTACACACTCCAAGACGTAATTTGGAACCTGCAGATCTTGTAACTAAACCACGGCACTGCAGAGAGGCAGAAATACAAGGGTAGAATTACAGCTTCTCAGAACTAGGCTCCACAGCTTTCCTCGGCTGCCTGATTGGATCTCACTGTAATTGCGCGTTGACTGTGGGCTACAGAGTCTAGGTGGTTTTGAGTACGAAGCTGTCTCATGAGTTACTTTTCTCTCTTGGAAGCTTCATTGTAGCCAAGATTGGCAAGCATGGCTAGGTTTTGATTTCTGGATTCAAACTACAGAGGAAGTGGGTTTTTTTTTTTTTTGAGGATAATTAAGAGATGTTATTTGACAAAGCCTTAGTTTCCGTAACATGCAATTTTTATGGTTTCAACATATTGGTTGCTTTTTTAGCATACTTTGTTGTGAGGCCCTGAGTTAGATCCCCAAACCCGTGGAAAACAGTCCCCTGTGGTGTTATATTCCTCTAACCCTAGGTATGGGAGATCCTTGGAACTTGCTGGCTAGCCAGTATAGATGAATTGTGGAGCTCCAAATTGAGTGGAAGACCCTGTCTCAAAAAGAAAGGTGGGCAATGACAGAGGAAGATACCAGGTATTTTTCTCTGGCCTCTGCATGTGTGTACGCACACACACATACGCGCACACATACACGCACACATGTATGCAGGCATGTACACACGTGAATGCACATGCAAAATAGAGAGGGAGCAAGAAAGAGCATACGAGAGCTGGTTTGCTGACGTTACAGCACTGCTTTGATAAACTGCTCTTTGGTTAGATGAGACACAGATCCAGGTTCTATGCAACCAGAAGCCTGAATCATTTTGGAACATCTCTTGCAGATAAAAGGAATACTCATAAAGTTCATTTTTGCAAATTTTGCAGAAAAAAATGCGTGAAATACACCTTTTGAAAGCATCAGTAAAACTTCCTTACTGAATCTAAGAAATGCAAAGGAGGGGCCCTAAGGCTTTAACTTTATTCACAGTAAATCCAATCCTGACTAAGATATATCACGAGGGAATCGGTGAGCAAGCTCCAGCCCCCCAAATTAATGAAAAATCTGGATCTGGTCCGTGGGGATGGGCAATATTGCAGGCTGTCAGTTACCTGCATGGAATGATGAATTATTCTGTTCCTGATAGTGTTCCCTCATCAGGTTTTATTTACTTGAGTATGATAATTTGAAACATTAACATTTTGCATTTTCCCAAAAGAAACAGCCAAAATTATAATTAGCTACTTTCATGAGGTGTGAGGAATGGATAAAAAAGGATTATATGTTTTCCAGAGTTTTTCTCGGTGGAAATTTTCCTCTTGAAAACTTAATAAGTTTGAATATTATTCCCCATTCATATTTACTTTTGTGCTTGAAGAATGTTATATGCAAATATTAGGTTTAACTGCTAAGTTAATACAAACACGAAAGTAAGGATCCTAAATTTAAAAACAAGTTCTCTATAACTAGAAAAGAACTTTTTTTCAAGGCATGCTTAGAGCTTTTTGACCCAGAGAAGCAGACAATGAAGTCTCTATTGCGGCTGGAAAAGACAAGCAATCTCTACAGAACATTCTAGAATGCGTGTTTCCAGAGGTCCGTGAAGATACTGTGATGTGTGGAATGGGGCCTCTTTTCTGTAAGACAGATTAGCTTGTGCTAGCTGATGTATCTACATAAGGCATTTTGATAATATTCACCCAGCATTGTCCTCTGATCCCCCTTGCCTCCCATTCATCTCTTCCTGGCTAGCCCTGACTCTACTTTTTTGGTGATGTGTGATCCAGTAACTTCCGATAGGGTTGCTTACGTGGCTCCAGATGAATCAGACATCTCACTATGTAAGCAGGCTGGCTTGGAACTTGCTTCTACTACTTGACTCCTGGGATTACAGATGTCCAGCCTCCTCCTCTTTTACCTCCTATCCTCAACCCTCCACTCCCACTCTGAAATGATCTTATTAGGTAGCTGTGGCTGGCCAGGATTTCACTGGTTTTGAACTCGCAGAAATCTGCCTTCTTCTGCTTTCTGAGTGCTGGGACTAAAGGCATGGATTGCCATGCTTTGGCCTAGCCTGTCCCAACTGAACATCTCAATGGATGTCCCTCATCTGAAACATGGATGGATCCTGGGAAAGGAAGAGAGGCCCCCTGTGTCCCTGAGATGATTTGACATGGCCAGGTGGAACCGAAGTGTGACTGAGGGACTCGCTTGGTCTCTTCAGTCTGGGCTCCAGGGTAGTCACTGCCCTCCTCAGGGGGACTTAACTGGTTCAGTGCCTTCTCTTGATGTCACATTAGGAATGTGTGCAGCCTTAGAATGGTGAAAAGCAGAAAGAAGAACAAGTGTGTTGTTGTATGCCTGTAACCTCAGCACTCAGGAGACTGAGGGAGAGGGCCAGGAGTAAGAGGCCAGCCTGGGCAATGTAAACCTGCCTTAAAACCCCAAACACACAGAAATGCAATGAGAGGTTCATGGGGAATAATGTAGTTTATATTAAATAATCCACTATTGATCAAATTTAGTGTACTCCTCACTTTTTCCATCATGGGTTTGAAGCAGTTCACCTGATATTCACCTTGTTTTAAAGCACACTGTAATGCACGTGGCAAAGAGAAATAGAACAGGAAGCTATTGTGCATGAGAAAAGGGCACAGATAGAACACACAGCCCATCCTGATGCTGTTCTACAAGGATTTAGCTCAGAAACCAACTCTGGCTGGGCTTGGGATGTGACTCATTTGGTAGATTGCTTGTCTAGCATGCTCAGAACCCTGAGTTCAGTCCCAGAACAGCATACGCCAGGATTGGTAGTAATTGCTGTAATCCCAGCACTCAGTCTTGGCTCTATAGTGAGGGAGAGGACGGCCTGTACCACATGAGACCCTGTATCAAAATTGCTCTCTGTCTCTGTCTCTGTCTCTGTCTCTCTCTCTCTCACACACACACATACACACATACACATGCACACACACAGACAACTGACATATAGAGAAAACTAGAATTTATAAAAAATACATAATTAATCATGAGAGAAAATACTTTGTTTCTTTCCTAACATCTGTTTTAAAATTAAATTTCTCAAATGAAATCGTCGTAAATAGTATCTGTACCAAGTAGAGTAACAGGCTTTTCCTTTTTATCTTTCTTCCCTTTCCCCCACCCCCACCCCGAGACAGAGCTTCTCTGTGTAACAGATCTGGCTTCCCAAAACTTGCTATGTAGATCAGCTGGCCTCAAACTCACAGAGACCTGCCTGCCTCTGCCTCCCAAGTGCTGGGATTAAAGGCGTGTGTGACCACTGCTGGGTGAGTAATGGGTTGCTAAGCTGTTTGTTGCTTTGTCCATTGACAAGTGCAGGTTTTTCAGGTGACTCCTGGGAGACACCATGAAATGATCCAGATATAGTTGGCTAGCAGCTAAGCAAAGCACAGGCCTGAAATGAACAGACTAAAAGTTGTATGGCACAAGGTCCCGGTCCCTCTGACTTGGAAGATGTTTCTGCCCCTGTTCTGGTTCAAGCTCTGCCTTGTTCTTTGCAAACTTCATGAATGATAGTTGAAGAGTGTGGAGAACTTATTTTCAGTTACTATGTTTGAGATTTTGTTGCCTTCTTTCTTATTACTTTTAAAGTCAGCATACAAAGGTTTAGACTTAGTATTCCAGTTCTGTTTTAAAACATGATCTTGTTAATGTAGCCCACACTGGCACTAAGCTGACAATCCCCCTGTTTCAGCTTCTTGATCCAGGAGTACATGTTCTTAGTTAGGGCACGTGTGTGTGAAGTTTCCAAGTTGGAATGCCTGTCAGTTGAATGTATGGTGCGGACTTGGAGAGGGAGGGGGAGGCAGAGTGCGAGAGTAGCATTGCCGATGTACGCCCCCTTTCTGATGATTATACTTCATAGTTTCTGAAGTTAGGAGAGCAGGAGGAAGAGGAATATGACGGAATTCTGGGGACAAAATTTGGAGAACTTGGGACTTGTCAGAACATGTGAGGTTGCAATCACCCAAGGGCTAGAGCAAGAGGCAGATGCCTGAGACACCAGCAGAATCATTTCAAAGGAATGAGGGTGAGACAGCAGATTGAGGATAAGGTTTGTGGACCAGAGACCTAAAGCAAATCCCTCTAGAAGCCTAAATATAGAGGAAGAGTGGGGAAATGATTATAACCAAGGACAAAGACATGGTTTAATCTTCTAACGAGGAAGACGAATATAATCTTTATCTATCTATCCATCCATCTATCTATCTATCTATCTATCTATCTATCTATCTATCTATCTATCTATGTATCATCTATCTTACCTATTTAAGTTATTATAGCCCAGGTTTTCTTCAAATACAGAATTCTCTTTCCTTAGCCTCTCAAGGTCTAGGGTTGCAAGTGTGAGCCACCACTCCTTACACGGTGTATTACTGCTTTTAAAAGACAGGTTCTCACGTGTCCCAGACTGGGTTGAATTCTTGGTGTAGCTGAGAATGGAATTAAAGTTCTTATCTTCCTGCCTGTGCCTTCCAAGTGAAGTATAAGTTTGTGCAACCAGTCTGTGAGTCCAGTCTGATTTTAGGTGGTTGTGGAGATTTAACTCAGGCCTTCACCTGTACTAGGCATGCCCTCTACCAAACAAGCTACACTCTCAGTTCTTGAGTACATGTTAAATGTTAGAGTGGAGACGTTTGGGCTGGAGAGATGGCTTAGTGGTTAAGAGCACTTCTTGCTCTTTCAGAGGATCCTGGTTCAATTCCCAGCACCCACATAGTAGCTCACAACCTTTTGTAACTCCAGGGGACTTGATGCCTTCTTCTGAGTTCTGTGCACACCAGACACGCATAGATGCACATACATGGTGTAGGGTGTAGGAGGTCCTTCTGTCTATGTGTTGCTTTCATTGGTTAATAAAGAAACCACCTTGGCCTACTGATAGGGCAGAACTTAGGTAGGCAGGGAAGAGGGAACTGAGTTCTGGGAGGAAGAAAGCAGAGTCAGAGAGACACTATGGAGCCGCCAGAGACAGATGCTAGGAGTTTTACCCGGTAAGCCACTACCACGTGATGATATGCAGATGAATAGAAATGGGTTAAATTAATATAAGAGTTAGCCAATAAGAAGCTAGAGCTAGCTAATGGGCCAAGCAGTGTTTTAATTAATACAGTTTTTGTGTGATTATTTTGGTTCTGGCCAACCGGGACAAACAAGTGGGCCCTCCTCCAGCACATATATACATGCATGCAGGCTAAACACTAATGCACATAAAACAATAAAATAAGTAAATCTAAAATTCAAAACAAATAAAAGCCTCCCCCCCAAAAAATACATGATATGTGGTTGCACATATCTATAATCCCAGCACTTGGGAGACAGAGGCAGGAGGATGAAGAAATTTAATATCATCCTTAGCTAAATATCAAGGTTGGCAGCAGCCTTGGCTACATGAGTCTCTGTCTCAAACAAAGAACAAAAAGTATGGAGATAATTCTCTTTGCTGCCCCGCGGGGCTTTGAAGCTGGGAGGTACTGTGAGGAAGTCTCCTGATGTGTGGCTAATCAGTCTTTTTGACTCTGAGCCTCATCTGCTTCCTGAGTTCCGCCTGTCCACCTGTCCATCCCTCTCCCATGTGCATTTTCCATCTGTTCTTCCCTCCCAAAAATATGGGCCTTATTTCTATTGGCTGAGCAGGTGGGCATTGCCGCTGGGGCTCTGGGACTACACGGCTCTCCCTGACTCCTTTCACATCCTTCTGGGATTGCTAGTCCCTCTGTGGCTGGCATCTGCGAGTTCTGCATTAAATCCTCTCAACTGAATCGGAGCAGTTTGCTTCCTTTCATAACTCAAATACAGACATTAGCCTTCAATCACACATAGGTGCAAAAAGAAGCTCTCACATGTTGGGAAGTTCAGTGGCCCACGATAGCAAGGCCTGCCTGGGAGCATGATGGCGTGCATGTTTTGCCAAGGAAGTGACATTTGAGCTCAGATCCAAAGCGCCAACTGAACAAAGAAGATAAGGAGGAGGGAGGATTGTCAGAGTGGAGAAAGCAGAGGTTGTGAGGCTTGTGTTACTCAGTGGTGGTGACGTGAGAGAAGGAAGGGAAGCAGGAAATGGGGCTGACAGCATGGCAAGGCTTACGTCCCTGGGCTCATTGTGGTCCTCAGAGATAATTCTAAAATAATTATTGCAAAGCCTTAAGGCTTTCAGCTGGGGAAGGATGCAATCACATTTGCCCCTTGAGAAAGTTCTCTGGCTAATTGAAGACCAGGCTTGATTTCTATCTGCAGGAAAATGACCACGTGCCTGTGTCTGTGACCAGGTTTGCTGAAGTTTCCTGAGGGGCAAAGGTTACTGTTTCTTAGCTAATTTCATTCCTAGGCCACAGGCTCTCATGGACCATATCCTATGGACCATATCCCAAAGGGCCTGTTGAAGCTTTCTTCTCACAAGATAGTTTATTGCTTTCCTTCTGGCTAATGATGTTCAAAACACACCAAAAGTTAGATTTGATGGCAGAACCAATGTTTACTGTGTATCGAAGGGCTGGAAAACGTATAGCCTATATGTACTGTATAGTCACTTTCAGAATATGTGTTAGTCATACACACACCATACACACACACACCATACACACACACACACACACACACACACACACACACACACACCCCTACAACTTCAGTGTTATAACTAGCATCTGGGATTTCTCTTTCCCCTCTCTTCAGATGAGCAAGAGGCAAACATTGAAGAGTGCTAGCCACCTTCTTACAGATGTTGTGTCCGAGGACCTCAGGAGTCCTTTCTTCTGATGACTATTGAGTCCAGATCTACAGTGTCGCAGCCACTTAACCACCAGGGACATTAAATTATCCAAGAAATGCATTGGTAGAATGGTTTCCCTCTGCTGTATTTACTACTTACCAAGTAGGAAGCTGGGACTAATGCTCACGAAAAATAACATATAAAGTCAGGGGCTGAAGGTCAGCTAGACACTAGAGTTAAAAAGAGTACAAAGAAGTTAAGTGACTGGAGATTGAGAGGTTATGTGTATGTGTTCATGTGTGTGTGCATGCATGTGTGTTGGTGCACATGTGGGCACATGCTTGTGGCTGGCTAGAAGCTGACATCTGAACCGAAGTCTTCCTCAGTGGCTTTCCACCATATACATTATTTATTATTTTGAGACAAGGTCTCTCACTAAACCTGGGGATCATGGCTGGGCTGGCTAGCCTGACAGCTGTAGGAATCCTCCTGCCTCCATCCTTCCTAAACTGGGATGTATAGGCATGCTCCACTATGTAGGTTTTTTTTTTTTTTCTGTTGGTTTTAGAGGATTTATTTAATGTGGCTCACAGTTTCGAATCTTTCTGTCCTTGACTGCTCTACTCCACTGCTTCTAGACTGTGGCAGGGCAGAGGCATAATGCCGGGGGTGGGGGGGGGAGAGCATGGCAGAAGAATGGCCTATGGGAAAGAGACAGGAAGTGGCAACGGCAGACATACCCCCCAGACCATGCCCCCAGTGACCTACTTCTCCAACCAGACCCCAAACTCTATTTTTACTACCTCCCCATAACGCCATCACAGTAAGAAGCCATCAGTGGGATTAATCTAGCTAATTCATCTCAGTGTTTGGGGGAGGCTTCTGTTCCACCCGGTCCTGCAATAAACACACAGAAACTTTATTATTTGCAATATCGCTTGACCAATAGCTTAAGCGTATTTCCGACTAACTCTTCTATCTGAAATTGACCAATTTCTATTAATCTGTGTATCGCCCCACGACTGTGGACTACCAGCAAAGTTCTGGTGGGCTCCAGTGGAGGCTTCTGTCTCCTGCAGGCAGCTATGTGGCTTCTCTCTGACCCCGCCTATCTGAAAAGTCTTAGTGAAGGTAGAAAAGACCTGAACAAGAGTCTTTGAGAAGTGGAAGGAAGGAATGCCATGCTTGGGGTAGATGAAGCTCTCAGGATCCATCCACGGCCCATGTAGGTAGCATGGCCTCACTTGCAGCGAGGGCCCAGCCAGACATGTTCAGAAAAGAGCAAATTCCAACAGTGCCCGCCTAAGCAGAGGGTGACGTGAGCTCCATCCCAGGACTGCAGCCCAGCCTCCCCTGCTCTCCACCACTCTTCCTACCCTGTAGCATGGTTGCCAGCTGGCTGGGGGAGTGGGAACACAGCTCCTATAATTCTGCTCACAAAGGGCTCCTGCTGGGAATTGGGAAAGGTTTTAATTACAGAAAGCAAGCCTTTCATTCCCAGCCCCCTCCAGCTCCCTGCTTTCTTCCCTCCTTCTTAAGCAGGGTTTTGCTGTGTAGTCCAGGCTGGCCTTGAACTCAATGGCACCTCACGCTCCCGAGTGGTGGGATTTCATTACCACATTTCGCTTCTGAAAAAAACCGTTCTGATAAAATGACGTCACTGGTTGAGAAGTGGAACTTAAATTCTAGACACAACCGATACGTGGAATAAATAGAATTTGTGGCCTATATTCATAAAGTAATTTAAATGTTGCTTTTCATCACCCATTTAAAAATCTGCTTAAAGGCTGGGTATAATGGCACACACCTTCAATTACAGCACTCAGGAGGCAGAGGCAGGGGAATCTCTGAGTTCAAGGCCAGTGTGGTCTACAAAGTGAGTTTCAGGACATCAGGGCTACACAGAGAAACCTTGTCTCAAAACACAAACATACACACACACACACATACACCCCTGAGCACAGTGAGTTTACACCTGTAATCCTGGCACTTAGGAAACTGAAGCATGATTGCTGTGAATTTGAAGCCAACTTGGATTACAGCATGAAACCTGTCTCAAAAATACAAAACAAAACAAAACAACAGCAAAAAACACCCTCCCAAAAGGGCTGAAGAGATAATGCAGACAGAAAAACCTCTTGCTACTTAAGACTGGCAATCTGAGTTCAAACCCTACTACACCCATGTAAAAGACCAGAGGTGGCAGTACACATCTGTAATTCTGGTATTCTCACGACAAGATGGAGAGACTCATCCAGAAGCTCACAGGCCAATTCGCCTAGGGTACACAGTGCAGCTGATGGAGTAGGAGAGACCCTGTCTCTTATCTTCGAGATGGAAGATAAGAACTGGTCTCTAAAGGCAGCCCTCTGACTTGCACAGTGGCACATCCATGCCTAAGTAACTAATCAACTAATTAAAAAGATTTTAAATGCAACAAGAGGGCATGTAACTCAGTGGTAGAGTGCTTGCTTGCCTGGCATTCTTGAGACCCCGAGTACAAGCCCTATCACTGATAAAAGTTGGAGGGGCTAGGGTTCTAACTTGGTGACAGAAAATTTTGCCTAGCATATTGGAGGCTCTGGGTTTGATACTCAGCTGGAAAAAAAAAAAAAAAAAAGCTGGGATCGCTCCCGGATTACAAACTCACAAAAATATCTTTGCTCTCATATTAAGTTATATGGGAACACAGCTGAACCATATTTTCCAATTAAGGGATAAGACAATATGCTTAATTAAACTAAATAACAATGATCAATTTAGTCTCAATAGAATTTATAAAGTAAATGTTGTCTATAAGGGATTTAGATATAAATATATATAAAGACCTGTTACATCATAATGATGACAGTCATCCAGTAAAGAAAGGGGTGGGAGCCAAAGATTTGGGTCAGCGATGGAGCGCTGAAAATCTCTGGGTTCAGTTCTGAGCACCACAGAAGCAAAACCCCCCAAAACAGAGTAAAAACCTGAACAGATTTTTTTCCCCCCAGCACTATCTTTTCCCAGAGATAAACAAGTGGCCAATAAACACAAGAAGATGTCCAGTATCGCTGGCTCTCAGGGAAACACAGACCAGGACATATCCAGTAGAATGGCTGGAATGGTAATGAGCGATAATAACAAGGGTTAGTGCAGAGGTGGACTCCTCAGTCACTGGTGGTGGGAATGCAAAATGGTGCCACCGCCTGGGAACACAGCCCGTAATTCCTCAGAGGGCTAAACACAGAGCTCCCTTATGACCCTGCAATTCCACTCCCAGGTATGTATACCTGAGAGACAGGAAAGTGGACCTCTGCGCCGAAGGCTGGGGGTGAGTGTTTACGCCATTACTCACAGCAGTCAATAAGCAGAAACCTGGATGCTCATTAACGGAGTGGATCCACACAGTACAGCCTATCTGCAACAATGGGATATTATTTAGCCATAAAAAGGAACCGAGGGGCTATAACATGAATAAACCTTGAAAATATTACACCATGAGAAAGATGCCAGCTACAAAAGATCACAGATTGACTGATTCCTTCCATCTGAAATAGCTGGAGTAGGTCAGTCTGTCAAAAACACAGGAGCAATGGTTTCCTGCGACTAGTATGGGCTTGGGGAGCAAAGAGAACCGTTTGTGAGGAGTGACTGCTTACTCCAAATAGAGCGTGGTGTGTCTGCAGGATCTTGAGTATACTAGAAAGCACTGAATAGTTCACTATACGTAGGGATATAATGCTGTATAGAATTTTAGTATTGTTTTTGGGCAGTCTCACCCTATAGGTCAGCTGCATCTGGCCTTGAATTCCTGATGGGTGCTCTAGCCTGATTACAGGTGTGTGCCACCAGCAGTCTGGCTTACACGGACGTTTAAACTGTTATTCATGGCCTCATGATGTCAGGGAAGAGCCGATGGGAACATCGCCTTTTCACTTCAAGACTTTTCTCAAGCAAACAGCATAAAAAAGGAAGTTTTTTTTATGCTGTTTATATAGTATTTCATATCAAGATTTTTTTTTTTAAAGAAGGACAGCACCTGTCGCCTTTGCTCTCCACCCTGCAGATGGTCCTATTACGTAGTCTGAGATCATTAATGTTATATATTGTAAAAAAAAAATCAACAAAACAAGCTGTTGTACAACACGGAAAAGGTGGAAAAAGTTTGTCTACTAAATATTTTGTTTTGCTTTTTTCTTTTGCTTTTTTCCTTTTGGGTTTTTGTGACAGGGTTTCCCTGTATAGCCCTGGCTGTCCTGGAACTCCATCTTTCTATAGACCAGGTTGGCTCAGGGATCCGACTGTCTCGGCTTTCTGAGTGCTCGGCTTCCTGAGTGCTCGGCTTCCTGAGTGCTCATATTAAAACTGTGAGCTTCCACCTCCTCCTGGGCCTGTCTAGTAAGTTTCATCCAAGACGCTCTCTCTTCAGGATGCCTGCTTGCTCTGCTTCTGTCCTGCAGCGGGGCGGACCAACACCACTTTGGAGACTGATCCTAAGGTCAAGCTGCAATGTGGGTCAACTCGGCCACAGAAACACAGCGATGAGGCTAATGTGGTCTTGAGTTTAGGATATTTAGGATATTGCACCCAGTCTCCTCAGATCCTACTTAGCAGAAGGTCTGAGTTAGTTGGGTGTCTCATGATTATAATCTTCCAGGCCCTGGAATCTGGGTTCTAGTTCTAGTAACCTAACTCAAACATTTGAGGGAAGGGATGAAACAGGCAACTATGTCTGCCCATCTGACAGGATAGGACAGGAAGCCACTAGGGAAACACCTAGAAAAACTCTTGAAGCATTCTGAAGAGGTCTTCGAGTTTTTTGTTTTTTCCTTTCCCTTCTCTGTACTCATATTCCTAGTTGGCAGCCGAATTCCTGACTACTCGGTGACAGATTGAGGTCTTCTTCTAGGTCCACCAAAGCATCCCAGAAGTCTTGGCAGCCTTGTAGGGGTGAGACGAGGGGAACCCAGACAGGCCGTCCCGCGTTCCCGGGATAGCAAGACGGAGACTCAGCCGCCACCGCGGCAGCACAGGTGAGCAGCCTGATCCGGGTTGGCCCCGTTGTCCCGGCGCCTCCGCCTCCGCGGCGCCCTGCTGCGCCCCACTCGGGCCTGGGATGCGGGCGGGGACTGGGCCCCCGGCGCCCGGGGGCTCGGCTGGGGGCGTGGGCGGCGTCCCGGGAGCTCAGGGACTGCGCGATCGCCCCAGCAGAGTGCGCTGGGGGCGCCGGGTGGCCGCCGGCCTGGGCGCGGGGCGCGGCGGGCGCGGGAGCCGCAGGTGGTTCCCGGCCGGCCTTTCTCCTCCCCCTTCCCTTTCTCCCGCCGCCCTCCCTCGCGCCCGTGTCGGCGGCACTTCCCCCGCTTCCTCCTCCCTCTCCAATCCGGAGGGAGGGAAGGAGCGGCGGCGCTTTCCTGCCTGCAAACTTCCAGCGGGACCCACCGCGGCCGCCCGGGAACTGCTCCGGGAACTTCCTCGGCCGCGCTGCTCCAGAGTCCTGGAGGAGGCACGTCGCCGCGCGGCACCGGGCTAGGGTCTCCGAGCTGTCCCCGCTTCTCCTCGCCGCCCGGCCTCGTCCCCGCAGCAACTGCCCCGGGACTCTCCTTTGTGTTGGATGCAGACCCGCGCCCATCGCCCTCGGGGCCCGGCGTGAACGCCGTGATTGCCGGTCCCCCCGGCGCCCCGCGTACCCAGCCATGCCCTTCCACCAACGCAGCGTGGAACCCGCGCGGCTGCGCCGGCCCGAGGACGCGGCTGTGGCTCGGGCTGCGGGTGCGCCGCTCTTCCGCTCGCTGGAGCAGGTCAGCTCGCACACTCTGGTCTGCCTGCTCGCCCAGCTGGCCGACCTGTCGCGCTGCGCCGGGGACATCTTCGGGGAACTCGAGGGCCAGGCGGCCGCGCTGGGTCACCGCACCGCCGAGCTGCACCGCCGCCTCGACGCCCTGCATGCCGCCACCGCGCGCCTGGACCACCGGCGAGTGAAAATCCGTGAGTGGTTGATGGCCCCGGGGAGGGCACCGCGGCACCGAGGCGCTTGGCCAGCTGCTGCCCTCCCGCCCCCTGGCGGCCCAGGCTCAGCTCTCCGGCCTCTTTGGGAGCCCATAGGTGTCTGGGGACTTGGATGGGAGGCAATGCAGGTGGCAGGAGCGTGTGGCGATCCCCGATTCTGGCTTCCTGGAGGTTGCCTTGGTGGAATGGGCGCGGAGTGTGGCTTTTGGGATGATGGTTCAACCCACTGCTCTGTCAGTGGGAAATTGACAGCAGCCACACTTATAGCAAAACGTAATGGTATCCCGTCAGAGACGTCAGGGGATATAGGATGGTTATAGGGCTGCTTCACACTTTAGGAGGATCTGTTTGGGGTCAATCTCTAGGGACTGCAGTGAGGGTTGGGGTGGCTTGTCACCGCTGCCTGTTGCATATTGTACAAGTGTCCTTACCTACAAAGACAAGAGTGCTAACTTGCGGATTTTTTTCTTTTAGCCTTGAAGTTTATTTCCTCCCAGACTGACCATCCGCTCGTTCTTTCTTATTTTTAAGATCTTGACCTTGATCTGGGATTCTGTCTTTGTTTGGTCCTCTTCAACCCCCGCCCCCTCCAAATTAAGCCTATGTCCTGACATAGTAATCTCCAAGTGCGCATTTCATTTCAGCGGCTTTAACTGGCTCTGATGAATGAAGCGACTGGAATTTCCTGCTGGCCCAAACAGAGAAACTTTCAGTGTGATGTCTGGGTGGTGTCTCCCTTTTCAGTACATGGCCTCGGTCATAACACTTAGTGCAAGGAGTAAATTGGGGATGGTTGATGGATTGCAGGGTGGGAGGGGAGATACTGGTGTAACAACCCACGCCTAGATGTCAGCAGCTCTGCATGAAAAATGGCCTCACTTAGACTCACTCCAGACGTAATCCGGAGTAGCTTGTTTTCCAGCTTGCTAGAGAACCTGAGTCAGGTTTAACTATCTTGCAGCCTAGGAGTTCAGATTTTCACTAACTTAAACGTACTGCATGCCCCTGAAATGCGTCTTTCCAGGCTGTGCATTTATATGTAGCTTTACATCTTTGGTTGGCTCTATTTAGAGTGTGCTAAAAACTCATCCATGGACAGCTTCTAACTCAGGAGAGTAGGAGGGGCTGAGGGGGTCAGGGAGTCAAAGTGATGTAATAATTTGTTGGGGACGAAATCAGATATAGTTAGTTCATGTGAGTGAGGACCTTGTGCATACAGATATTGTGTCCTAGGGGCTTCACTGTATACCTGGTCATCCTGTTGGTTTCCGTGCCCTTTCCGTGTAGGGTGTGTGTACCTGGGTGAGGGAAGAATTACATCCCTGACACACAATGTAGTGAGGCAGATCTAGCTGCTGGGTGAACAAGTCTAAGGGTAGTAAACAAAGGGGACACACTCTGGTGCATGGAACGGAGTGTTGGCCCATCCTGCAGTTGCTAAATAAGGCCAGTTACAATTTTTAAACTAATTTTTAAGAAAAATAAACAACATTCCTTGATGTTAAAACTTTCTTTGCTAGTTTTGTTTTACCTTTAAATGTATTTTCTTCTCCCTCTCCTCATCTTCCTCCTTCCACACCTCCTTCCTCTTCTAGACAGAGTCTTCTGTAGTTCAGACTGGTCTTGAACTTGCTGTGTAGTGAAGACGGGCCTTGAGCTCTCGATTATTCTGCCTTCAACTCTCAAATGTTGTTACATGCAAAGATGTCACCTCCAGCTCTCTTTTCTTTGAATATGTGTGTATTCCAATAAGCAGTCCAACAGTCCCCTGAATTCTCTCTAAAGTTGTTCTCGAAGTGACTGAAATAACTCTCTTCAAAGTGTTCATGAGCATGTTAATCTTAAATGGCTTTAATTTCACACCAGTAATCCTGGATGATCATTTTCATAACAAAAATAAGTACTCCTGAGACCATAGGTGTGCATACATACAAAAAGACGAGTTATTAAAGACATTATTAGATTTGGCCCCATCTTTGTATACTACTTTTTTGTATGCTAATGAGCCACGAGTCACCTATTCATTCAATTTAGTATCTACAGGAGTATTTGAAAACAGTGCCTTGTCTAACACAGTGGTTCACACCTGCAATTACAGCCTGTGGAGAGTGACTGGCCTTGAACTCTGGGCGCTAGGATTAAAGGTGTGCACTAGTATGCCTGTTCTTGAACTCTGAGTGCTAGGATTAAAGGTGTGCCTGATGTCTTGGCCATTTTAAACCAGGTCTTCCAAGTCACATCCTCCACTGTGGATCTTTCCATTGGGAATTGACTATAGATGCCCCTGATTTCATAAACTCATAACCAGAGAAAAAATCCAGGCCCAAAGTCTTGAAGCCATTTGTCCTGGCTGAGGGCTAGAGCCCATACCGCGGACTGACTTGCCTACCGTCCAG
Organism: Myodes glareolus; assembly: GCF_982192425.1. Taxonomy (NCBI): domain Eukaryota; kingdom Metazoa; phylum Chordata; class Mammalia; order Rodentia; family Cricetidae; genus Myodes; species Myodes glareolus. Next base: position 116,500,458 of record NC_142026.1, on the reverse strand, counting down.
TGTGTGTATGTATCTTCCCTTTAGGAGTGTTTGGAAACAGATCAACATGTAGACACATTCCATGAACTGTCTTTGGGCTGCCTGTGAATCTTAATTTCATCCCTCTGGTAAGATGAACCTGTTAATGAGTCTCCCGTGGAGAAAGTAGCAGATTCCCAGCGCACAAACGCTAAGAGGGCCTGGAGCCAGTCCATGCATGGCTGCCGGTGTCTGCCACCATACGAGATGGCAGTGGAGCACTCTGAACAACACGGACTGTTTGGAGCACTAGATCAGCCGGCTCAAAGGGTTCGGAGGAGGATTTCTTCAGGCTTGTCTCTCTTCAGATGTCATAGGTCCTACAAAACTCAAGTTAGGAAAAGCACATATTCCTGCTCGTCCATGGCCAGTGAAGACTCCTCTGATTGCTACCTGATGATCCCATGTTGGGGAAGGGGCCCCACAGATCCAGTATGGACCCCCGTAATGGTTGCTCTTTGTTGTCAGCTTGACTTCATGTGCAATTGACTAAACCCAAGTGGCTGGGTACGCCCGCGAGACTTTTTTTTTTTTTAATTAAATCATTTGAAGTGGGAAGACCCACTTTTAATCCAGATCTTTGGAGGTGGGAAGATCCACCTTTAATCTGGGCCACACCGTCCGGTGGCAGCTTATATAAAGGACATAGAAGGAAACTCTCTTTGCTTGCTTGTTCGCGCTCTTCACTGGCGAGTCCATCCCTTCGCTGGCATTAGAGCCTACTTCTTTGGGAGTCTGGCATCTACTAAACACCAGCTGAGACATCCAGCCTTGTGGACTGAGTAACTACTGGATCCCTGGACTTTCTATGGGTGAGCAGTCATTGTTAGACTAGCTGAAACACAGCCTACACACTAGTCTAATAAACCCTGTGTGTGTGTGAGTGTGTGTGTGTGTGTTCATTCTAATACAGACCTTAACACTGCATTTACAAGGGACCGAAGTTGGGTCTTTTACACCTACCCCCTTCAGCCATCCAACAAGTTGCTCAAAGTCAAGGATGGTGGCATGTTTGTTTTTATGGAGCTTAGCGCAGTGACTAGAATGTGATATTAATGCATGTATATTTACATTTTGTAAAATGACATTGAATCTGTGATTTCGTGTGTGAGTGTGTGTTTGTGTGGGTACATGTGTGTGCACACGCTATGGCACATGTGTAGAAGTCAGAGGACAACTTATTGTAGTGTTTCTCCTTTCACCGTGGGGGACCCAGGGATCAAACTCAAGGATTGGCAGCAAGTCTCCTTTACCAGTGAGAAGAACCTTCTCACTGGTTCTGTTTCTATGAAGTAAAACTTAATTAGTTTTGCTGCTGACTAAATACGACTTTATTGAAAATAAGAACAACAGGCAGAAATATGAATAGTTATGTCTGGGCTCTGTTAGCAATCAAGAGACTTTACTGTGCAGAGGTCAACAGGTACTCCGTGAGCGGCCATGTCTCCTCTACGCCCTGAACTTTGGATTCGACTTAGCACATGTTAGGAAGTGTGTCTCCCACTGAGCTGTATCCCCAGACCACCACCTCTTTTTATTTTTAAATTCTGAGACAGCATTTCTACAGGTTGTCCATGTCACTTTGTAGCCCAGACAGCCTTTGAACTCATGATTCTCAAAGCTCAGACTCCCAAGTAGCTGGAATTATAGGCCTGTGGCTTTGCCTCAGAAATAGTCTAACTGGGCTACAATTCCCTGGATTCACCCATTGACAGGCATAGGCCAGCGGTTTTTGTGCACTCAGAGATGTGCAGCCTGACCTCAGTCTGTATTCTCACATTTCCGTGGTCCTGAAAGAACCCCATCACAAGGAGCCGGTCTCGCTTTCTTCTTGACCTTCCTACCTCCGGACCACTGCAAATACACTTTCTGCCGCTGTAGATTTGATTGCTCTGAACATTCCAGACAAGCGGACTCATGCCGTCGTCTGTCGCCTTTGTCCAGCCTCCTTTAAGAAGCACAGTGTTGCCCAGGCTCACCGTTTGCTGCTTCCCTCCTGTGGAGTATGCCTGTGTCTTAGAAACCTGTCATTTGGATTTCTTATGTGCTTCCAAAACCACGTGAAATAGAAAGGCGAGGCTGTATTTTAAAGCCCATTTTATAGATGAAGAAATGAAAGTTCTAGGACTCATAAAAGGCGCAAATAAATAGAACACAGTGAGTCTCGTGATTTCTGCTCTGAGCTCTTTTCAGTTTGTCTTAAAAGTCCTTACTGGGACTGGGGATGTAGCTCAGTGGTAGCTTGCTTGCCAGCGTGCATGAAACTGGTTTAGTCCCTAACACTGAATGTAGTGACACATGCCTGAAATTCAGCCCCTGGGAGACAGAAAGAGGAAGATCAGAAGTTGAAGGACCTTCCAGGCTACATAGTGAGTTTGAGGCCAGTCCCTGAAGCCCGGTCTGAGCAACAACAAAGAACTTCTTGGGTGAATATGAAGGCCTGTTTAAAGAGAACAGGAAAAGGCAATTGTTAGCTTTTTAAAGCAATGGTTCTAGAGTGACAGCTCTTCCCCCACCTTCATTGAGAGGGTGTCGCTGTGCTGCCTGTGTGCGCATGCACAGCGGACCTGGTATGCTCTGTATCATTTTTCGAACCGAGATGGATGGTGTTGAAGATAGACAGCGAGGTGGGAGGGGTAGCTCAGTGGTGGAGCATGCGCTTAGCAAGCACAAGGCTCTTCCTGTCTCTAGCAGTTGGCTTCCCTCTGAAAAGGGTAGCTCGTTGGCAAGATTGTATAGGCGTTGCCTTTGTGAAAATAGGTCAAAGAATCTGGTAGACGGTGTGGGCTAATACTTGAGCCGTGTTCTAGGTGGCAGTTGTGCCATCCTACAATCTCAACTGACCGTCGTCCTCTGACCTAACCAGAGTGTCTGGTGTCGGGATGAATATCTTTCCTTCTTCATCAGGATGAGTTGCTATAGTGTATGTGGCAGTGTACTAAAGACATAGCAGAGATGTAGACGTCACTGAACTTCTAAGAATAGGTGCTGGCTCACTCTTAAATGTATGTCCGGTAAACTTGGCATAAGACTTGCTTTCATTGAAGCATGCCACATGCTAGAGCGATGTTGGTGGAAGTAGGGTCTCCACCCACTTTTATCCCAGGAGAGTTCTTAAATTTATTATAAAAACTGGTGGTAGCAGAGTGCCATTAGGTTGAGCTGCCTGTGTGAGATCAAGCAATTTTTTTTTCATTTTTTTTCTATGTGCCTGTCCTTAAGAATTGTCTGCTTATGCCTGGTGTGGTGTTGGGGAATATTATTTTCAGGTGTGTGACCTTTGTTTACGCTGCATTTGTTTAACTTTGTGAAGCTGTGTTACTGTGCCTGTCTAAATCACCTGATCATCCTAATAAAGAAGTGAGTGGCCAATAGTGAGGCAAGGCTAGGTGGGGCGGGCAGGCAGAGAGGATAAATAGAAGGAGAAACGAGGCAAGAGAAGAGCAAGAGAACAAGGAGGGGAGAACGTCAGGGGTCCACTACACAGCCAACCACGTAGTCATGGAGTAAGAAGTAAAGAAAGGTAAATAGAGACAGAGAAAGAGAAAAGTCCAGAGGCAAAAGGTAGTGGGAATAATTTAAGAAAAGCTGGCAAGAAACAAGCCAAGCTAAGGCCGGGCATTCACAACTAAGAATAGGCCTCCATATGTGATTTGATTGCTTGGTGGTGGGCCTCCCAAAAAGCCAAAAGAGTAAAACATCGCACAATGGTGTGGTGGTACACGCCCTTAATTCTAACATTTGGGAGGCAGAGGCTGGCAGATCTCTGCAAGTTCAAGGCCAGCCTGGCCTATGGAGTAAGTTCCAGGACAGCCAGAACTATGTAGAGAGACCCTGTCTCAAAAATGAATAAATAAGAATTATCGGCCTAGTCTAGTAGCACCCACCTGGTAGGGGTGTGCACAGTGCCACATACACTAGAGAAGAGGAGGAGGAGGAAGAAATCTCTTTTTAGATTCTTATGCTAAAAGAATTGAGTATTTATGATTAAAAGGAGCCCTTTTCCATCAATATTTTATTCATTTGTTTTTATTTTCAGTATGAGAAACCCAGGGCCTTCTAAGTTACAGTCAGGATGTGTTTTATTGACGCGTTGGCATGTGGATGTGTGGATTCACACGCCGGGGAGTTAGTCATTTTCCAAGCATCAGGCAGGTGCTTGTTTTAAGTTCGTGTGAACTCTGCCCACAGCACACTCGCGCTCCCCTCCTCAGACTTAAAAAGCGCCAGTGTCATTATGGAAACAGACCTGTGTTTAAAGTCATTTGCCATATGCTCAGATTAGTAAAAAGGGAGTTACGTTTTAATTTAGGCGGGTGTATCCTTTGTTACAAGACTGCAGTCTACTTGGGACACAATGCCTGGAAAGTATACAAAGCCTTGTATGTCGATGTTATGTGATAACGTAGAGACAAATCTCACATTCATTTCGTCTGCATGTATTGTTTTAGGATGGGAAGTAGTAAATGAAGACATTTTAAACATTAATTTCAGAAAGTTATTTTTGTTTGTTTTTCAAGACAGGGTTTCTCAGGTAGCCCTGGCTGTCCTGGAACTCACTCTGTAGACCAGACCGACCTCGAAACTTATGGAGATCTACCTGCCTCTTTCTCCTGAGTTCTGGGATTAAAGGCATATGCCACCATCACCTGGATTTATTTTTAATTCTATATAAATATATATAAAGTGTGTGTGCGCGTGTGCGTGTCACGCACATGAGTGCAGCACCCATGGAGACCCATGCATCAGATACTTCGGCTGGGGTTACAGAGTTGTGAGCCACCTGACGTGAAAGCTAGGAACTGAGGCATCTCTCCAACCCCTTAGGGGGAAAATGTAATAAAAAAAGGAAATAGTTGAGTTCCTTAATATTTTGGAAGAAGATTAGAAAGCAGAAAAGTAAGGTGCTATCTTCCATATGTGTGGGTACCTGCAGTGTCCTGAAGTCCTGGATGCCCTGGAACTAGAATTACACGTGGTTGTGAGCCACCTGACACGGGTGTTGGGAATGGTACTTCAGGTTTTTGGATGAACAGCCATTTCTGCAGATTTTAAAGACCTTAAAAAAATAAATTTTTGATGGGTATGGTGGTGCGTGCTTGCAGTCCTAGTACTGAGACCGAATCAAGGATCGCTGCATATCTGGACAGCCTTGCTACATAAAAGACCCTGTTTCAAAAAAGGGTTATTTTTTGTTTGTTTGTTTTTGTTTTTGTTTTTGTTTTGAGACAGTTTCACATTTCCTTAGGCTGACCTCAAACTCTGTATATAGCAGACAACCCTGAACTTCTGGTCTCTATGCTTCTGCCTCCCAAGTACTGGAATTACGGACCTGTGCCATTATGCATGGTTTTATTTGACACTGGGGTTGAGCCCAAGGCTTTGTGCATGCCAGACTAATCCTCTACCATCTCAGCTACTATATCACCCTTCCTTGAAAAAAAAAAGTCAAGTTGTAAGTAAAATATAAGATGCCTTGCATCTAACTCAGAGGCCGAGGAACATACTTAATTTTGTCTCTGCTCAAATTACTTTGTACCCTGGCACAAATGAATTCTGCAGAAATTGAAATTCAAAATCAACTGAAGTGTGCTGATGGCCCTGCCACTTCTGTGTATTGGTTCTCTCTCCCTCTCTGTCTCTCCCTCCATCTTTGCCAACACCTATCTTTCTTGACAGGGTCTTAAGTAGTTTTTGGCTGGCCTAGAATCCTTACTCCTCCTGCCTCCGCTTCCCACAGGCTGGGATCTCAGGCATACATCACCATGCTTGGCTCCCAGTGGTCCACGTTTCTCAGTGTTCCCCGTGGCAGTGTTTTGGAAAACTGTGACTGTGGAGCTGGAGCTTGTCTTTCAGTGAACTCCCAAGGAGAGGGCATGGAGGTCCTGGGCTTTATTCCCTTTCCTTGTGGAATTGTGACATGTTCCCACAATAGGAGGAAATAGAGGCTAAAGGGCTTGTGAAAGAAAGAGGACAGCCCCATGGAGGCCCCATGAGGAGGACTGGCAGCCTAGGCCGAGGCTGAACCCATATGAGACACAGGAAATCCAAGCCCTTCAGGCAGGGTGCATCTCGGGTCAGCCTGCTCTCACATCGTGTGGTACATTCCCAATACTACCTGAGCCAACTGCAAATGATGACATTCCTTTTTTCAGGGAAGAGAAACAAGAGAGAGAAATGTGTCTAAATCAGCATGCTTGCTTAGCAGGCTGCAGCCCCCGAGTTCCCGCCCCAGTGTTGCAGAATATTCCAGCACTCGAGAGGCAGAGGTAGGAAGGTGAGGAATTCAAGGCCATCATCAGCTACAGAAAGGGTTAGAGGCCAGCCTGGCTTACAAAAGACCCTATCTAAAAAAGAAAAAGTCCGTCATGTATTTTGAAGTTAAAAAAAAAAAAATCACAAAGTCTGAAAAGATGTGGTGGTATAGTCTGAGCAACATAGAACGACCATGTCTTATAGTGTGTGTATGTGCAGGCACACGTGCATGCACGCACACCAAGCATGCGCGAATGCACACACCCCCGTGCCTACATACACATACATACACATGCAACCTGTGGCAGCCTGTTCTCTCCTCCTCCACAGAGTTCCAGTTCCAGAGCTCAGGTCACGATGCTTGGGTAGAAGTGCTTTCACCTGCTAAGCCATCTTGCTGTCCCCCTCATCCCACTCCCCAAACCCAGTAAAGGACTAGCAGATGGGCAGATGCGAGACCAGTTTGCTGGTTCCCTGGCACACAGTGGATACTCCACATTTGCCGCTTTTGCCTTAATGACGGGACAACTGAGGGAGCACCTATGTGCACATTCGTGTCCCTTCGTCCCACTGATGGTTGGTCCAGGAGGTTGGGCTACCGTCACTCGGAACACGAGAGCTGACCAAATCCAGAGGAGAACCGGTGGGAGAGATAAATGTGAAAATGCTACCGATTGGAAATCCAAACATCCTGCCAGATTCTGGAAGCATCTGTAGTCCATGACAGGAGTGGGGGTAGGGCTTCCTTTCTGTCTTGCACAAACTTGAGCTTGAGGGCTGGGACTGCCAGCCCTTCTGGGACCCTCATGTGGATGTCCTTTTTCTTTCTCAGGCCCTTTCTCCGTTTCCTCCCATTGTGGGAACTGGGAAGCCAGCTCAGTTCTCACTGAACCTCGTAGCAGTGGGAGGCACCCCCTCTCGGCCATGCCTCCACTGCCTGGGTGGTGACTGGTCCTGGGTTTTTTTTGAGTCCTCTATGCAAGCCCTATTCCCAGGTTACACTCAGCACTGACTGCTTAGCTCTCTGCTCTTCAGGGCCTTTTGGAACCATGAGGGCCGTTTCATTCATCTCCTTGTTTCCCACATGGTCTGAGTCATGAGCAATCACCCGGGCTCTGTTAAAAAAAAAAAAAAAAAACAAAAACGGATTCTCAGACCCCGCCCCTGGAGAGTCTGAATCAGAGGCTGGTGTGAAGCCAGGAACAGCCTGGGCCAACAAGGTCCCCAGGTGACTGTGATAAACCAAGTTTTGGAAATACCAGGCTGTTGTGTATTAGGAATCTGTCCAGGTGGTGGAGCGGCTGCCCATTCATGGAGTGCACGGTGGGGCTAGTGCCTTTTTGACCCCCAAGTCAGTCAGACAGTAGCCTTTTGTTGTTGTTTTCTGGTTTTGAACTGCGACCTGGCTAAGCAGTCCAGTCTTCCCAGAAACTCAAGATCCGCCTCCCTGCAAATGCAAGTCTCATACTAGCTCTCGAAGATCTGTTCCGAATTAGAAGTGGCCATTTTTAAGGGACACTTGCCTCGAAAGACCTGTTGTCGGTTGTGGGATGGCGGCACGCCCGCGAATACGAAGTTGTGACTTGAAACATTTACAGCTTCTCTTCCTCTAAAAATGATGTTTTAAAAACAAGCAGAAGCCAGATGTGTTGGCAAATACCCGTAATACTGGAATCTGGGAGGTAGAGCTGGAGGATCGGGGTTCAAGGACATCCTGCAATAGTGGACACCTTTTCTAAAACAAGACAACCCACCCGGAGACAAAGAGAACCTCTCTGGTATGAGACACCCCCACCAGGAGTGGTGGTGATTTTTGTCCCTTAGTTTAGATTGCTTCCACAGACATAGAAATGTTTTACTTTGAGAGGACAGGCCACTGTTTTAGGTCGTTCCCATGGGGAAATTGTTTATCATACTTCCCCATTTTGACTGGAAAAAAACCAAAAAACGGTGTGTTATCAGCAACCTGCAAAAGTTTGAGCCGGGATGAGTCTGGCACTTCTGTCTGGCTAAGTTAGGCATCTGATAAAAAATGCTCCGAGGGCACAGACTGAGAGTTGGAGGAATTGAGTTAAGCAGGCGCTGGCCTGTGTAATTGGATTGTATGTGATCACACCGAGGCTGAGTATCACAGTTGAGGTGTTCCGGTGTTTTCCCCATGGATGCTCCCAGCTGACGATCTGGCTGCTGGACTATATGCAGATGAGGAAACCAGCCTGTACTTCTCAGGATATCCGCTGTACTAATTAATCAGCTGGTGGACTCCGGAGCCCAGGGCTGTGTTCATTACTCCTGCTTCACGGGTCCTGAGGTCTGTGGCGATCAGTGTGCAGCTCGGATAGAGAGAGCATGCGTTTTCATTGAGTTTATTGAGTAGGAAACATATTTACAATGTCCAAAATATATACTTCAAAGGACGTTTGGAGAAAGGCATCACTCCTGCTGATGGCCTTCTGCCTTGACCCTCCAGCCCTTTGCCAGCTCTTTCCTCTTTTTCTGTAGCTTTCCAAGATTTCTTCCCACAAACAGAATTTCGGGTTTGGTCTGTCACCTTCACTGTTCTTCTCTATGTCTTTTTGTTGGTTTCTAAAATTAATTACTTGTAAACCATACTTATGAATTCCAGGTCAGTTTTATTGTTGTGAGTGTAGTCAATTGAATTGGGAGAAAAAAAAAGATAGAATTCATATAGATTGCTAAATCCCTTATTAAAATTTTAAAAATGGTTAATGCTTTTGTTTTTAGGTCTATTTATACACACGCTTTCTCAAGAGATGATTGAGCATTTCCTGCATTAAGAAAGGATGTGGGGGTGGGGCTGAGGGAATAACTGGGTCGGTAGAGTGCTTGCCAGCATGCCTCCCAGCTGGATGTCCTGATGTTGAACATGGACATCTCCTGTGGGATGGAGGAACGGTGATCTAGGAAGGTGTGCATTCGGATTTGGTGGGGAGGGCTTTACCATGAGATAGTGACCTACAGTTTGAAACGTAAATGCAATGGCTCCCAAGGTCTGCCTGTTGGCTGCAGTGTCTTAGGTGGTTCTGTAACAGTGACACATGACAGGCATAGGAAGAAATTGTGGTCGTTGGAGTTACTTTTCTTTAGTCGTTAGCCTGAGGTTCAGCCTCAGATCAAAAGGCGGTGCTGATTTTGTACAGAAGTGGCTGGTGGAAACATTATCAGTAGTAGCACACAGCTTTAATCCCAGCACTTGGCAAGCAGAGGCAGGGGGAGCTCTTGAGTTTGCGGCCAACCTGGTCTACAGAGTGAGTTGCAGGACAGCCAGGGCTGCACAGAGAAACCCTGTCTTGAAAACCCAAAACAACAAACAAGAACATTGTCAATAAGTGTGGACCCAGAAGCAACTTGTGGTTACACAGACTACTTTTTATAAAGAAAAGAAAAACTGAGGTCAGCTATGATGGGAATGTCTGTCAGCCCAGCCTTCAGGAGTCTGATGCAGGAGGATCATGAGTTGGAGGCCACCTTTGCCTACATAGTGCGATCATGTGTCAAAAAAATAGACAAAGTTAATGTAAAACTCTTGGTCTTAGGAGGAACATTTCTGATTTGAACATTAATGTATATTCATCCCAAATTTCAAACCAGTTAAAACAGAAGAAACAAAGAATACAAAAACAATTGTATTGAAGAATATTGCTGTTTGTACACACACACACACACACACACACACACACACACACACACACACACATATATATACATGTATCTTCATATTTATTGAAGTGTCTGTCTGTCTGTCAGTCATCTGTGGCATCTATGGCCTTGCACATGCCAGACACTCTTATCTCTGAACATCACCAGTGACCCAATTGGTCACATTCTCTGTACATAGTGTTCAGTTCTATATTGTATATATCCACCCCAGCCTATATTGTAAGAATTTCTTCATGTCACAAGCGCCCAGAGCCTGTCTTAAACAGGATAGGCTCTGGGGTGTGTTTCTGACAATCTTATTTTGCACTGGACATTTGATGTTCTGGGGAGCCCGTCCTGGAATTCAGGAGAAGCTGCAACTGTCCTGGTGATTTCTGGTGTTTCTTTTCCAGGTGGTTGGTTCTTTGTAACCCGCTAAATTGCACTCGTGATACAGTGTCTAGGAGGACGTATGCTCGAGAACCATCAGTAGACTCTTCGTTAAGTCTCGGAATTTATTACTGTCTTCTGGAAATCACCTAGGAAGAACAGTACTGTTCTTTACAGCTGGTCACCATGTGGAGATGGTTATTAATGGCCGTTTCTCATTCCTTTGGGGCTCAATGGAGGAGTGTGTCTATAGGACAAACATGTTATAATGTCACCTCTTCTTTCTGGTTAGCTTTCTCCTTTTCCTCACAAAGGAAATAAACTCTCCTGGGACTGTCCACGAGTGTGTGTGTGTGTGTGTGTGTGTGTGTGTGTGTGTGTGTGTGTGTGTGCTTGTTGGACACTGGGCCCGAAACAAAACAACAACAACAAAAGGGCTGAAAAGGAAAAGCAAATGCACATTCCCGTTCTCCCTTCAGCAGAGTGGCGCTTAGCCATCTGTCTCCAGTTTGCTCACCTTGGTGGGCGCCTCCTTGGTCAACATGTGTACGTGTTTATTTTAATTTAGTCCAAGAAGATTTGTAAAACAGACGGCTGTCAACTCTCTCCTGTCTCCAGCTTTGGGTCTTGCTTTCTTGATAACCTTAGATCTCTTAAATGCAGAAGAGCTTACCAGTCTGTCTATCCTGCTGGTACTTCTTATATAATCTGAACATAATTGCAAAGTGCAAAGCCCAATTATAATGTTAATGTATTTTAGTGTTTGTAAGGTAGCATCTATAACTAATATTCATAACGTATCTATTACGTCCCCATTTCATTTAGCTTTCACAACATTTCATAAGAAGGCACTCAATAACCTCCTGCCATTTACTGATGACGAAATGGAGGCCCAGAAGTGTCAGTTTGTCCACAGGTGACTTGACTTGTCTGGAGAGTCGAGTTCTTAGCTCTGTAATATAATTAGACATTTTATTTGGATGTGTGTGTGTCCATTGGTACCTGTGGGAGACTGACTCCATCCCAAGATGTTCCAGTCTAACACACAAAATGAAACATTTAGTCTCAAACACAAAATGAAACTTTGCCCTCCAAAATTAGTTTCAGTGGTTGAACTTTTGATCCTCCTGCCTCTGCCTCTCAAGCGTTAGGATCACAGGTAAGTAGGGTCTTACTGTATAGCCTGGGTAGCCTTGAATTTGGTGTGTAATTCTGGCTGGCTTTAAACTTCTGGTGGCCTTCTGCTTCAACTTCCCAAGTGCTGTTTTTTTTTTTTTTTTTCAAACTCCCCAATTCATTGTGATAGTGAGAAGCATCTTATTAAGCTAGGGATTAGTAAGTATTTTCTATTTTGTTTTGAATCTTTGAAATGATTGTGCCATTTGCCCAATAGCATATGGCCCTCGGACAAATCAGTAGGCCGTGTGACCATGCCGTTGTGAATCTACAGAGAGCGAACCAAGTTTGTCTGGTTCTTTGCCTTGCACTGGAAGACAGTCTAGCCTCTGAACACGGAGTCTTTGTTAGTGCTTCCCGTCCTGGCCTTTTTTCCTCTGCCAGGCATTCATGGTCAGGGTCAGAAGACAGGAGTCACAGGAACAAATCCAGTTTCAGGCTTGTTTTTGGTTAAGTGATATGCTAAGGTTAAAGAATTCTCTCTTCTCTCTTCCCAGTCTCACTACGTTCTGGTGTATGTACACTGTGGTTCTGGTTTTACTTGGTAGTGAGTGGAGGACTAGAAACATTGATAAATCTAGCTCCCCAGTGTCTCCCCCATTCAGCCCCTCCCTTTCCTTCCTCTCCTCTCCTCTTCTCTCCCTTCCTCCTCCTCCTTCTCCTTCTCTCCACCCCTCTGAGATAGTGTTGCCTGTACCCCAGGCTGACTTCAAACTTTCTATATAGCCATGATGACCTTGAACTTCAGATCCTCTTCACTTATCTCTGGAGTGATGGGTTACAGGTATATTCCAACATATCCAACTTTATGCATTGCTGGGGATCAAATCCAGGACTTTTCGAATGCTAGGCAAGTGCTCTGCTAACCGAGCTATAATTCTGTTTCCTGTTTCTTTTACTGGTGAAAAATACCATTAACTGCTTGGTTACGAGAACTGTGACCCATAACCCTTGAATGAGCGGTTCCCGAGCGAGCAGGACCCTGGAGCCAGCAGGTGTCTGCCTCTGCTGGGTATCTATTAGACCCCACCCACCGCCGAGGCACTGATCTGAATCTCAGGTCTGGACTCTGCAGGCTTTCTTCCTGCCCACAGCCACCCAGGTGATGTGAGTTCATCCTGAGTTTGAAAATGGTGTCTGCAGATGGCCCAAGACTGGAGGAGCGAATCAGCTTAGGTATCTTAGCATGCAGAGAGGCTGTGCTTGGGATGGGCTGGAGCTACCAGTACTCAATTCCCAGCGGTTTCTCAAAGGCGCTGCTCCCTGGTCAGCAGGATATGGGCTTGAGGAGGAACAGTGGGAGCTTTGCTGGACAGTAGGAGGTGCAGCTGGTGGCCTCTCTATTTGGGCATTAGTAACCTGGCCTCAGGCTTGCCCTGTAGTCTGGGAGCTAGGGTGATTTCTCTTTTCCCAGGAACTTCAAACATCGTCTAGGAGTGGGGAGGTGATTCACTCCAACCACAGGGCAGGGATGGACTTTTGGAACAAAACCCCAGGAGGGAGGGCTACTGTTTTTGAATACTGGTTACATAAAAATTCATTTTGAGATGTCAAGTAGAGGTAGTATATTCTAGTGCTACTATGAAAAAGTAAAAAACTTAAGAGGAATTTTTACATATGGATGAGCCAGATATGAATAAACATGAGGCAATTTTATAAGTGTGAATTAGTGTGGGGCTTTATTGCTTGTAGTTTTACTTTAACCCATTATAACTCAACTTTTCAATTTACTCTTATTTCTATTATCTGTCTATAAATTATCTCTTAGTGTGGCATAAGCTACTGCAATTAGGGGAGTTTAAAGAGAAGTAAAATGGTTTGGCAAAGGGCCGTGGGGCTAATGGCTAAGAAATGAGATTTATTAGCTGGTATTCCTGAGAAAGTGACTCAGCCTCTCTGTGCTGGGTTTTCTTTGTAAACTAGGCCTTGCACCAACACCGTAGACCGTTATTTTGGATAAAATTATGAACCTACATAGGTGCCTGGCCTAAATGATAAAACTGCCAATGATGAGTAGTAACTATCAGTTGTTGCTTTGCTCTAGCCGCTTTTCCCTGTTTCTGGGCATTTAAATCTCTGAGTTTAGCTGGGCATGGTGGACCAGCCTGGTCTACAGAGTGAGTTCCAGGATAGCCAGGGCTACAGGATAACCCTGTCTTGGGGGTTGAGGGGACTGAGGTTTTAGAATGAAGGACTGGACTTAATTGTTTGACTGGACTTTAATAATATGATGTTTATGTTCTGGCTAGTTGCGTTTTCTAGCGACCTGATGGATAGGTTTGATATTATTTTGGGGTTCAAGGATTTTTTTAAAGATAATGTGGCAGTTGGTATGCAAATATAGAATCTTAGATTGAACTATTGAGTATGTTCTCAAAAAGGTATTTTGAGGATGTCTCTGATAGGAGCTTATTTTATGTCACGTTTCCTCTTCTCAGATTGGGGTGACATCGGTGAGTTTTTATTTGGGGAGCTCCAGCAAGTTGGGTTTATTATTTGCAGAAAATGTCTAATTTAGAAACCTGCTAAGTGATAACATTTAATTTGTGAGCAGCTGCTGGGCTTCTATTTTCTTCAGTAAACCACACGGATCAGTTTATCATCCCCGTGACAAAATTCTCAAGGAAATAGCGTAGTAATGAAGACAGGTTTGTGTGGGCTTAGAATTTCAGAGGTTCCAGCCAGGAGTTGCACAGCCTCACCTCTTTGGCCCTGTGATGACCCTGATGGTGCTGAGCAGAGAGAGCACAGGATGGTTTAAAGGTGCTTACCACAAGGTGCCCAGGAATAAGGATGAGAGAGAGGAAGCGTCCAGAACAAATAGGCTCTTCAAAAGGTGTCCCACTGGGGTTGGGGAGGTGGCTCAGTCAGCCAAGTGCTTGCTGTGTGATCACGAGTATCTGCATTTGGATCGCCAGCAACCATGTAAGAGCTGGGTGAGGCAACACACCTGTAATCCCAGCATTGGGAAGGTTAGTGGGGGAGTGCGGCTTACCAAAGGAGTGAGGGCCAGGTTCTCTGGGAGAGCCTGTTTCTAAACATAAGACCTAGAGCGACTTGAGGAAGGCTCTGATATAGATCTGTGGTTTCCATATGGATACACACACACACACACACACACACTCACACGGAGAGAGAGAGAGACAGACAGACAGAGACAGACAGACAGACATAGCAACCTACCCCTGTTGATTCCACCACCTTCAGAAAGGACTATCAGGGTAGGCTGAGCCTTCCTCAAGTTGTCCTTTCAGAGACATTCTGGATCCTAACTGTAACATCACTCTGTCCTCACCCACTCCACCCCACTCCACCCAAGCCTGTTTGTCATCATGTAAGAATGTGCACTGGGGAGACCGAGAGATGGCTCAGCTTCAGAGCACCGACTGCTCTTCCCAAACACCCAGGTCAGATTCCCAGCACTCACATGGCAGCTCACAGCCTTCTGTAACTCTGGTTCCAAGGGATCATGTGCCCTCTTCTGGCCTCTGTGGACACTGCACAAGCAGGATGGACAGACAATGCATTCAGGCAAAATACCTATAAATGTTAAAATAAGAATTATTAGAATAAATTTCCTGGTGGGAAAATGACAAGCAGGATGCAAACGTGACCTTCCTTCCCTGACTAAGTGGTGTGATTTAAGGGCCTCATTTATAAGATGCCTCATTCGGATCAGGCCTCCGGGTTCCATTTTAGAGGGTAGCAGGGATGTGTTTGTGTATATGAGTGTGGGTGGGGGGAGGGTGTGTCTCCATGAGATTATAGCATATGTGTGGGTACAAGTCTTTGGAAGCAGGGATAGGATCATTGGCAAGGTGCTTGGGTGTATGGGATTGAGAACATAGGCCTTGTGCTCAGCTGAATCCGGTATTACATAAGAGCACCAGGGCAGGGGTGGAAAGTGAGCCACCAGGCATTGCGGAGTCAGTGTGGAGTGATGGGCAGCTCTATGCAGGTCTGAGTGCTTGTAATCTACTAGCTACGAAAGTGACTGTGGTTTTCTAGGACTGGCAAGATGGCTCAGTGGGTACAAGTGTCTGCCACCAGACCCGATGGTCTGAACTTGATCCCACACGGTGAGGGAGAAATCTGACTCCTGAGAGCTTGCGTGCACACCATGGTATTCATAGGTGGGCCCACACTCAGACACACCCTGTGTGCATTACCAACATGAACATAAATGGAATACATTTTTTAAATAAAAATATGTTCTAGGGACCTTTAAACAGATGAGGGACAGCTGTTTCAATAGCTCACCTAAGCCAGTCATGGTGCAAGCATATGGGAGGCTGAGGCAGAAGAATGTTATTTTTGAGGGGAGCCTAGAATAAGCCATGAGACTCCACTTCAAACAGGAGAAAAGCCCGCTTAAATTTCATTTTTGTTGATGAAAATTATTTTTGTGTCTACATAGTTAATCCCTTTCTTGAAGACCATACCTGATGGTTTATGATTGAGTATCTCGAAATTCTTTCAATATGCACATGAAATACAAGAGAACATTCATTTGTTTTTCTGTGGGAATGCATTCGTGATGAATTTTTGTTCAGAGACTGTGGGGTGCAAAACGCTGAAGAACCCTCTGGCTTCACTGTGCATTCTTTGTAAAAGGATCTGAATTGTTTACAGAATCCAAAGAACTTTGGTAAAGTACATGTCTTTAAATCATGCTGAGCTTGTTAAAAAGGATCCCTGTCAAGTCTCAGGTAGCTTTACTTGTCAAACATGACTTGGAAATGTTTCCCCCCATGACTGTGTCTCAACAATTTATGTTCTTGAGGGGGATCACTGGGAAGGAATTAAATTCTTGAAGGTCACAGTTTATTTTCAAGTAGGCGTTCCAAAGTGAAAATGAACTTCTGTTTCTTAAGTTGAAGTTGGAAAAAAGTTGCAATGAAGGGTTTTCAAACTGTGTGGCGATTGTATTAAACGGAACTGGGCTTCCCCATCTCTGGGAACTGGGCGGCGATTGTATTAACTAGGACTGGGTTTTCCCATCTCTGCAGCCAGAAATGGAACTTGACAGTTCTTACGCTGTCTTCTTGTTGTAGCTATAAAAGTGGAGAAAGAAAGGGGAGAGAAGGTAAAACATGGTAAAACTCTGTGAGGTTACTCCAGTCACGTGAATCTTAGCTACATTAATGTCTGTTAACGCGAGGGACAAAATAATGTTTTGTTGTTTGGTTTTTTGTTTTTGTTTTTTTGAATTAGTTTCAATATTCCCTGACTCAGGGTATCACTTTGAAAATTTGTCAGACTTTCTCACTGATAACATGAATTGCTAAAAATGAATCTTAAAGAGCATGGGAAGGTGTCACACCCTCATTGCAGTACCATTTAAGCCAGGCAGTCGGAGTCTAGGTGTGGAATGCCAACTGTCTTCTCACCTTTCCTTGCTAATTGATCTGACAGAAGATGGAGATTGGAGTAATCTAGAACTATTTTTTTTCTGTATTAAGTCCTTAAAAAGGAATATAGTTAGCCTGGCAGTGGTGGCGCACACCTTTGATCCCAGCACTTGAGGGAGAGGCAGGTGGGTTGCTGAGTTTAAGGCCAGCCTGGTCTACAGAGCAAGCTCCAGGACAGCCAGGGCTATACAGAGAAACCAAAATCTCAAAAATCTTCCCCTCCCCCAAGAAAAAACCCAAAACCAACCAACCAAAGGACTATAGTTCACGTTTTGGGAGTTACTATTTATTTATTTTACCTTTTTGAGATAGCATCTCACTTTGTTGTTTAAGATGTCATAGAACTCACTACGTAGTTGAAGCTGGCCTTGAATTTGTAGCAATCCTCTTGCCTCAGCCTCCTTGAGTGCTGGGATTACAGTTGTGAACCCATGTACTTGTGATATTTTGGTGACACTGGGGACAGAACCGGGAGCCTTGCACTGCGTTGTGCCCTCTGCCACTTAGCTGCACCCCAGCCCCAAAGTAGTGCTTAAAATAGAACCATGCCTGTTTTAGAAAGGATTGGGCTGTTCTGAATTCCCTGTCAAGTCCCTTTTGGTCCCTTTTGTTCAGATATTTTAGTAAATACTAGAACGTTCCCTCATGCCCGATTTTTTTTTTTTTTGAGATATCAGTCTATGATTTTTGGGGCCAAGACAAGGCCGAAACTTTATGATAGAAGAGAGTTGTTCATCTCCTGGCATCTGGTAAAGAGGGGGAGAGGGAAGGGGAAAGGAAGGGGAAGGAAAGAGGGGCAGAGGGAGAGACTTGAGAGGCATTCCTCTCAAGTTCCATTTCCTCCCAGTCAGGCCCCACCTCTCACGCCTTCTACTCCTCTCAATAGCCCACTCAAGTATAAATTCATCAGTGGATGAATCCACTGATTTGGAGGCCCAAAGCCCAACCCATATCACTGCTTTGGGGACCAAGCCTCACTATATGCGTTTTTTGGGGACTATTTTGTATCTAAAGCTCAGCAGTGGATCCCTGTCTCTGGAAGCCTCCTGGGAAAGGTTAGTTGGAGCATTAGTTTTGCATGTCTCCCATCTCCTGTAATTAGCGATTTTGCCAGGCTGAAACCCCCACTCTTTGTATTTCGGAGATGTCCCTCTGCCAAGCTCTTTAATCTTCTCCATCCCAGCATTGCTATTGAGAAGCCCAGTCTTTGGCATCTGATCCTTTGAGTAGCTCCCTTTCCCCTCTACTAAAAGCTTTTGTGGTCAGCTCTGTGATCCCCCACTGCTTTCAAAATTTTCACACTCTCACCCTTTGGAATGCATAGATGTCTTAATTAATATCTGTTGGTTACCTGATGAGTTGAGTCTATTTTTTTCTAAAGTCACTAAGTTAGTTTTTTAATTCCCTTCATATTTTTTCTATCTTTTTTTTTTTTGTACCCCGATTTTGAATCACACTTAGTACTTTTCCTGAGATGGCTAGGCGTCTTCCCTGTGTGTCCCTTGAGAGTGGGGAAGGGGAGGGGCTGTGTGAGATGGAGGCTGGTCCTCTGGATGGGCAATTAGTAATGAGGTCATCATAGGCTACAGTGATTCTCCAGAAATGACCCTTTTAATCTCTTTGCTATAAAAACGAGACCTAGCTGTTGGTTCCCTTGGAGCTGTGAGGAGGGCAGGCTGGAGCCTCAGCATGCATAACTTTCTTCATCTGATCTCTGTATTTTGGTATGTCTCAACTGTGTAGTCTCACCCCAGAAAGCCTGTTTTAACATCTTCAGAGGATCAACGTCCAAGCTTCTGCCAGAATGCTTCAGCGACTTGGCTGTTCTTTGAGACAGTGTTTCGTATAGACCAAGCTAGCCTCAGACCCTATATGCTGGAGCTGGCTTTGAATTCCTCATCATGCTGCCCCTACCTCCCAAGTGTTACAACGACAGCCATGTACCGCCGTGTCATTATTGGGGTGAGTTTTAATCAAGTCAAACTCAGGCTCCTCCCCCATCCCAGTCAGTTCACTTCTGCTCCCAACAGTCTCACCGGCACCCACACCTGCGGTCCATGAACCAGCAATATAAGTATGTGAGTTCAGCGTGGCCCCAGGCTGGCTCACCTCGGCTGTGTCAAGGGACTATCCAGCTGGTCACTGCTCAGTCTTTGGTTTTCCAGCTTCCCCAAAGCCTTCATTCCTTCTGTTCCTCAGCTTCCATCTTCTGAAGACAGTCCTTGCCCCGGTGCTGGGGGGACGGAGAGATCTAGACTGGGTGCCTGCACCCAGTTCAGGCCTCTAGAACTCTGGGGATGTGCCTTACCCTTGCTTTCTTCTTTCCTCAAATACAGCAGATTTCTCCCATGCCTTCCGTAGCTTCCTCGTTCCCCTAGGGATGAAACCGGTCTGCTAGCTGTCCTAAGGGATACCCTTGAGACATCTAAACCACGTACCTTTCCTTTTCTCTTTTCTAGGATGTCTGAGTTTATCTTTTCCCATGCCCCACCCCCTCACTTACACACATTTTTTTTTTCCTGTTCCTTTGAAAATATTTAGTTTCATCTAGGCATCCTAACACATACCAGTAATCCTGCAACTTGAGGCAAGAGCGTCACCATGAGTTCAAGATCAGCCTGGGTTACAGGATAGGTTCTAGAATAGCCAAAAAGCCCTCATCCCATTTTGACTTTAATTTTATTTTAAATTGACAAATGATGATGCTGTGTAATATGAGGTACAATGTGACATTTTGATACATGTGTCTGTTGTGAAAGTATCAAATCAGATTTTTGTCATTCATTTTTTATCATTTATTCATTCACTCATTCATTCAGTTCTTCCTTGCTCTTTCGGTATTTACCCAACCCCTTTTGAGGAATTATCCCGAAGATAATAATGAACAGTTAACACTTAATTGATTCAAGATAGCCCGGCATGGTGGTACACGCCTTTAATCCCAGCACTATGTAGGCAGAGGCAGGTGGATCTCTGGGCTGAAGGCTAGCCTGGTGTACAGATTGGTTTCCAGGACAGCCAGGGCTACATAAAGAAACCCTGTGTCTTAGTTAGGATTTCTATTGCTGTGAAGAGACACCATGGCATGTCAATTCTTATAAAGAAAGCATTTAATTGTGGTGGCTTGCTTCCATTTTCAGAGGTTCAGTTTAGTCTATTATCATCATGGTGGGGCGCATGGCTGTATGCAGGCAGATGTGGCGCTGGAGGAGTAGCTGAGAGTCGTACATCTTGCAGGCAACAGGAAGTCAACTGACTCATTAGGCAGTGTTCTTAACATAGGATACCCCACAGCCCCAGAGTGACACACTTCATCCAACAAGGCCACACCCACTCCAACAAAGCCACACCTCTTAATGATGTTGCTTCTTATTAGATTATGGGGACCAATTACATTCAAACTACCACACCCTGTCTTGAAAAACCAAAACCAAAAAAAAAAAAAAAAAGAATTAGCTTTTCTTAGTTTGGACTGAGACATCATATTTTTAAATATCATGTTTACCCTTCACAACAGCTTGTGATTTTCAGAGCACATTGTTTATCATGGTAATAGGTAATAGGCCTGGTGTCTGGACCTTCCTTCACCTCTGCTTGCTGATGCCTGGAGAAAAACAGGTTCTCAAATGATTATTCATTGATTTATTTGTGTCCTACTGGAGGTTCAGCCCAGTGCCTCTTGAATTCTAGGCAAATGCTCTATACCACTAAGCTCTGCCTACCACCCGTAAATTTTTTTTCTATCAATGGGGCTGGAGAGATTGCTCAGTGGTTAAAAGCACTGGCTGCTTTCAGAGGACCTGGGGTTGAGTCCCAACACCCACACGGCAGCTTACACGTGTCTGTACGCGTAGTTCCAGGGGATCTGCTGCCCTTTCCTGACCTTGGAGGGCACTTCATGCACATTGTTCAAAGATGTGCATGTTGGCAAAGCACGCAAACACATAAAAAGTACAACTGTGTGTGTGTGTGTGTGTGTGTGTGTGTGTGTGTGTGTTGCAACAGAGCCTTGCTAAGTTTCCTAGGCTGACCTCGAACTTGTGATCTCTGTCTCAGCCTCTTGGGTAGTTGGGATTATAGGTGTGTGCCAAGATGCCTAGCTTCTTTTTCTTTTTGAAACAGGATCTTCCTATGTACCCCAGGTTAGCCGTAAGCTCAATATATGAGCTCCTATGTAGCCCAGGCAGTGTTAGCTGCTTGAGTATTGGGATCATAACTGTGCCACCAAACCTGGCAAAACAATTTCCTTGCTCTATCTCACTTTGTCTTTTTTGCTCTTTCTCCTCTTTTCTTGTTTATATTTTTTGAGATTTATTTTTATATGTTTGGGTGTTTTTGCTTGTGCATGATTTATGTGCGCAGGCACGATGTACGTGCACAGCAGAGGCCAGAGGACGTCGTCAGATCTCCTGGAACTGGAGTTACAGATGGTTCTTAGTTGCCGTACAGGTATTAGGAGCCAAACCTGGGTCCTCTGGGGGAGCAGTCAGGGCTCTTAACTGCTGAGCCATCTTTAGCCCCTCTTCTGTTCTTACTTTGACACAGAGTTTCCCTTTGTAGCCCAGGCTTGCCTCAGCCTCGACTAGGCAATTAAAGGGTCTGGAATCCTCTCCTTCCTTC
Organism: Myodes glareolus; assembly: GCF_982192425.1. Taxonomy (NCBI): domain Eukaryota; kingdom Metazoa; phylum Chordata; class Mammalia; order Rodentia; family Cricetidae; genus Myodes; species Myodes glareolus. Next base: position 116,478,928 of record NC_142026.1, on the reverse strand, counting down.
AGCAGTTCCCTGTTTTGACTCCTGGGGATTTGGCAAGTGATTGAAATCGAAGAAGAGAGCTGAAAACAGTGTGGTTGAACGAGCCCTGACATTCTATCCTCCCCCTAGAACAATGTCTCAAGTGCGTGAGTTTCCAGTCGTTCCTGAGAGGAATTACGTTGTGCTGAGTGATGCTCATGCTGTGCTTCTTAGTTTTTATAATTACAGCTGGATGGAAGCTTCACTTGTTTCTTATCATCTGAGATGATAGTAGAATTTGAAAACTCCTCCGGGGTCAACTAAAGAGCAGTTATTAGTGACAAAACTTTGTCATTTTGTGCTTTAAACAGTGTCAACGTGGCTCCATTAATTTTTCCCCGCTTGGGCTGAAGATGTAGCTCATTTGGTAGTGTGCTTGCCTGGCATACAATAATCCCTGGGTTCAATCTCTAGCACCGCAGCAAGCAGACTTGGAGGCCCCTGCCTGTAGTTTCTGCATCAGAATGGAGGGATTGACGGAGATCAGAAGTTCAAGGTCATTCTTTTAACTGTGTAGGGAGTTTGAGGCTGGCCTGGACTACATAAGACCCTGCTAAAAATAAAAATAAAAATTAGTTTATCTCCCTTTTTTTTTGTACTGACCAATTATAGAGGGAAATAGTTTTTAATCACAAAGATGTTATTATATAAAAATATGCCTAAAATGCCTTTAACTGAAGAGGTAATGTAATTTGTTATTGGACTTCGAACTCAACATTGGTGAGGCATTTCAACATTCTACTTCAGTTTTTAGCCTTCTGCTCGTGGTTTTAGTTAAATTCTGTTTCCCTGGTCTTCCACTGAGAGCTCCAACTAGCCTAGGCCTTTGCCTTTCTAGGGAATTATCCTAGTACAGGGATGTTGACAGGGCCTTACTGAGGACCTGAATCCTGTGGAGCATAGCTTTATAATGCTCATGGTTGCAGAGGCAAGGATGTAGTCTGACCTTTAAGAACTTGACAAGAATACTGTTCTGTCCAGCTCAGGGAGGGCATTCTCTACCATCCAGTCACACCAGGAGAGTGTGCCTTTAATGAAGTACTGCTAAAGACATGCCTGGGGTTAAAAAGAGAAAGGAATCTGGAATCTGTTAGTTCTTCTATGAACCATATTTTTGGTTTGCACTTGTGTTAGGCACGATCAGATTCCCATGGAGAACATTCTAGTGTTACGGTCTACTTCTCTCCGCAGAGCGGGTCACTGTCAGCACTTTGGTATACATCCTCTCCCCTGGAGATGGGATGCCCCCCCTCCCGAACATCAGCACGCTCACACACGTCTCTCTTTACGAACACGATGGGGTCGTATAACACTCAGAGTGCAGCTCGAGTAGGTTTCTCCTCCACAACAATACGGTTTGCAGTTTTCATGCCCGTATACGTCGGCCACATTTTCTTTCGCGATTGCCGGTTGCTCGTTGCGCGAGTCCTTACAGAAGTCTGTTTCGTCGTCCTCCAGCTGGTAGACATGTGGGTTGCATTGCCGTTCTGACCATTTCCAGTCGGGCTGCAGGGAGCATTCTTGCATGTGTACTCTGAAACCCACCACCTAGAACTGTTGTAGAGCTGCCCTTTGATGAGGGTGGGGTTAACTGGGGAGCACAGGAGGTTGCTTGACGGGAAATATGGTGCTCAGTTTTGGTCCACATGATGAGTTTCTTTTTATTTTGTTTTTTGTTTTATTTTATTCTATGTGTGTGAGTGCTTTGCCTGCATGTATATTTGTGCACCATGTGTGTGCCTAGTGCTCGTGGAGCCGGGAAGAGGGCAATGGGTCCCTTGGTATGGGTTGTGAGCCACCAAGAGTGCTGGGAATCAAACCCAGGTCCTCTAGAAGAGCAGCAAATGCTCTTAACCACTGAGGCCTCACTCCAGCCACCCTGCTCCAAGGATTTGAGCGTTTGAATCAAACCGTGAACTATTTTCTGATTCCTTGGTCCCCTCCCTCACCTTCGTGGCCCATGTATTTGCTGTTCTTACAACATCTGATGTGTCTGCTGTGGTACTTTGTAGGTGGTATTGCCTTGTGTCCCCCCCTTACTCCCAGTCAGACACTGGTGTTTATTAAATACGTGGTCAACTACAGTAGTAGAGAAAACTTCAGGGGAGTCAGGGTTTGCCCTGGGGAGAAACTTAATCACTAAGGGGGAAAGACCTAGGCTGAATTCTATAGAATAGGGGCTGAGGGTATAAGACAGTGGTAGAGTACTTGAGAAGTATGGTTAGACTCTGGGTTCCTTCCTCAGCATGGCCAAACAAAACAAGTCCATTCTCTCTCTCTGTTGTGTGTCTCTCTGTCGCCATCGATCTATGTATCTATCTACCTGTCAATCATCTGTCTCTCCGTGTCTATCATCTCTGTGACTCCAGCTAAATGATGATGTATACAGCCTATTGTTTCTGTTTCTCCAAAGGACCCCGATGCGAACACTGCATTTTCTGTTTACTGAACTTGTTTTTTAGGGTTCAGACCCATTCCAACTCTCTGAGTTGACAGACCCTGTCCCTTGTCCAGAATGTCACCGATTCTGCTTGCTCCCCCAATCCCTGTATATCCCTATACTTGTCACCATTCATACTCATTTCCTCAAACGAAGCAGCACTTGTTCCTGTTTTCTTGTAGAGCCAGGTTCCCGGACCACTTGGGCGAATTTGGCCCTGAGTTTGTATTGAGGGAAAGACTTGAGCTCTGGCCTGGCTGTTGAGTGTGGTCTGTGGGGGAGGGGGGGGTGGGGAGGTGTGGGGGGGATGGGGAGGTAAGGGAGGTGGGGGCTGGGGAGGTGGGGGGTGGGGGAGTGGGTGAAGCAAACGGGGAAGCACTAGAAGAAACGCACTGGAGAACATGTGTGACCCAGATGCTAGGGAGGACGCGAGGGCAGGGTCAGTGTCTTCTGGTTTAGACCTTGCACTGAATGGCAGGCGTGATGTACCTTAGGGTTTTGAACACCCCCCAGGAACCTCACTTTAAGCCACTGTGAGTTTGCTTTTTTTTAACCTTTGAAATATTTATGATTTAATTTTACCCATAAAAAGCCAAACTGGAAAATAATTCCTAGAGACATTTAAGATAAAACAAAAGGAAATTCTTGTGAGCTCTTCACCTGCGTTAACTGCGAATATTATTTGTAGATGTATATCTTCTTCATAGCTTCATTTCTATGATTAACTGTGCATTGTATTGCAAAACAGATTGACTTAGTTTTATTTTATGTATCTGCTTTGCCTGCATGAATATATGCACAGCATGTGAATACCTAGTACCCTTTGGAGTTCAGAAGAAGGGTTTGGATCTCTTGGAACTGGAGTTACAGAAGGTTATTATGAGCCACCATGTGGGGTTGGGGACTCGAACCCGGGTCCTCTGTAGGAGCAGTGAGCGCTCTTAACTGCTGAGTCATCTCTCCAGCTCCACGTGTTTTGTTTTTAAGACCTGTATAGATTTCTACAAGACAGAAATGCGTGGTATTTAATCAGTTTCCTCATCATGCATACTGAATCTTCTCATTCTGAGCAGGGGTTCTGTGAGAACAGGTGTCTGTGTACTTGGTTGTTCTCCAGAGGTGAACTGCGGGACTAGGCATCCTGTACGTTGAGGGACCGCCTGGCTTGTTTCTCAATGTACATTGGTTCCAGCAGTGTGCGATAACTGAAGTACAGTCTGTGTTTAAGACGGGCGTTTGTTATGTATCTCAGGTTGCCCCTGAGCTCACTATATAGCTCAAGGTGGCCTAAAACTCCCAGCAATCCTCCTGCCTCAGCCCCTCTCCTCTGAGTGCTGGGATTACAGGTATGTGCCTCTATACCCAGCTTAAAGGGACAGAGTACAGGACTGACTTTTGCCCCCTCTCTTTTCCTCCCTCCTCCCTTTCTTCCATCTCTCATTACCCAACCCCTCGGTTTCTGCACCAGTCCACGCCTCCAGAGGTCCGCAGGTGTGCCGGGCAAGCGCTCTACCACTGTGCTCCATCCACTCCAAGCCCAGGTGGCTTTTTCTCAGCTGTTGACTATTCTGTAGAAACTCTTGCTCAACCTGTTCAGCTATTAGTGGTTCCACTGGGCTAAGCTAACAGGCATTCTAGACCCGTGCTTGTCTGAACAAAAAGCTTAAGGATCTAACACCTGAGCAGCCAGTTTCGCAGCATTCACGTGTGACTCACTTACTTGCTTGATGTGAGAGAAAGTGGGAGGAGGCAAAGCAATCGATTGGATTTTCTGTAAAGGGGCCGTACTGCAGTCTGTAAGATTGTGCCCAGTCCCGTCTTTTGGCGGATATAGACAAGACGGCGTAAACCACGTCCTATGTATTGTCCGAAGATTCTGAACGGTGATAAACGACAGGGCTGCCTACTAAAACGGTGCTGTCATTTATCATAGTTCAGAATCTTAGACTCCGTTCCTTTTGTATCTTGGTGTGTCTTTAGGAAGAAATGATTAGCTATCAATAGTTAGATTGTTTTCTTATAATGATTATGATTAAGTTATAGTTGCCATGTGATGATGTCAGGAATTCTCCAAAAGGAAGAACTGGTGAAAGCTACCATGTTTATTTCAGCTCATTTTTCTCAGGAAGTTTTCTTCCCTCCCTATTTATATTGTGTGTGAGCGTATCTCTCTCTCTCTCTCTCTCTCTCTCTCTCGCTCTCTCTCTCTCTCTCTCTCTCTCTCGTGTGTGTGTGTGTGTGTGTGTCCGTGTCCTCTGCACACAGAAGACAACTTGCAGGAGTTGGTTCCCTCCTTCTAGCCTGTGGGTCCTAGGGACTAAACTTGGGTCATCAGACTTTACCCGCTGAGCCATCTCTTCAGCCCTGAGAAGGTTTTTTGTTGCTTATAAAGATACATTTCCTTAACTAAAGAGTTACGATTTATTCCAAGTTTTTTTTTTTTTTTGAAGCCAGGTTTATTCTGGGGATACATTTGTGTCATTTTTATTATTCCAGGCTCTTTGCCTCTAGTTCTAGTTTCCTCCATTTTCCATGTAGCTCCAGGGACGTTTGTGAAATGTAAGATCCGCTATGACAGAGTTACAGTGTTTCTTATTTCTGTTTTCTGCCACCAGTCAGTGGAATGGAGGCAGATCCATGATTAGAGAAATGAAATTGGAATGTTTTCATGCTCAACACTTTCTGATTTGACTAAACATCATTACCTAGTTGTTGGAACTTTGAAGATGTGTGGTGACTTAACTCCGTACCAATAAACACGGTTGTGGGGAACTTGAATGTTGTTTTCTGTGCTGTCATTAAACTTCTGTATTTTTCTCTCCAAATTTCCAGGGGGAGGGATACTTTTATTGTAACTTTCTCCACCTTGTAGCGAGGTTTGTGAGGTCATGATCTGAAACCTTCAGAAGTAGGAAGAAATGTTAACCTGAAGATTTCTGTGCCCTGACCACACAGATGATCATCGGAGCCTTAGCCATCACAGCCTGGCTTCCCTTGGCAGTAGAGGAAATAAAAAGAATCCCTGACATGCGCCGATACTGCAGGAAAAGTGCCTTGGTGCTCTCCCTCCTGTTGCTCGTCAGAGAAAGAGTACAGGTTGCTAGGGGTCTTCAGCTGTATAAATCCCTGGTAGAGATGCAGTGTTTTCAAGGCAGAGGAGTAGGAGGGGGTGAGGCGTTGTGGGAAGAAGACCTCATACGACTTGTATGTTCCAGAAAGGGCGTGGTGGAGAAAGTGACGCTCTCTCTCTTAATTGCTTGACTTAACATTATGGTCAATTAATGTAATAAGTCAAATGTCATAATGTATCTGCCACCACGTGTTTAAATTCCTATGATTTTAGTCCTCCGGAGCCAGTTGTTACATGTTATGCTCAGCATTAACCTTGGCTTTCCTTTGGTTGTCGGGAAATATTAATTCTTATTTACAGCCACCGTTGCAAAAGGTCTTAAATTTATTCTTCCTTTCACTAGTAGCTAAATGTCTTAGTCGCTTCTTTTATTGCTGTGATAAAATACTTTGGCAAGCAACTAAAGAGAGCAAGGATTTATTTTGCAGCTCCAGAAGGATAGAGGCAGAGAAGACAAGAGTGGCAAGCAGGGAAAGCATGGGAGCAGGATCAGGTGACCGTCTGGTCACATTGCGTCTACACTCAGGAAGCAGGGACGTGTGGCTGGGTTACAGAGTGTCAAGGTCCAGCCCAGGCCCAGGGACTCACTCCTCCAGCTAGGCTCCACATCTTAAAGGTTCCACAACCCCTTCAGTATCACCAGATGTGGATCAAGTATTCAAACATGTGAGCCTCTGGGGAACTTTTCCCATTCAAACCACCGCACCAAGAGAAGTATGGCGGTGGCTACTACATAAGCTAAGCATCATGAGCATCATCTCAGCATTTCCTAGTCCTTTCACCCTTTGTCCCTCTGTGTAAATCTTGGGCCGATGCTCTGGTCTTCTCTCGTGGGGTCCAGATCAGATAGGTAGGCTGGGAGACCCAATAGGCATGGGAAGAGAGGGTCTTTAAAACACTAGAAATTCAAAAGAAACCAGTTGTCCTCCTCACTCCTGCTAAGCTCCAAGAAGTTTCTTTTATTATGGATTTGGTCAAATGATTTAAAATTTGAAGTAGTTGGCTGTCTGCTAGGTGGACCCAGATGGCGGTTATCTCTGTGAAGGAAATGAAGCCACTGTCTCATCCGCATGTCTGTAATCATTTCTGTATTTATTTACAGAGGCCAGGACAAGTGACAAGGAAAAATGGAAAAAGAGAATGTGGCATGTGTACACACACAGACACACAGACACACACTCACACACACAGACACACAATGAACTTGAAAGACATACTAAGTGAAGCCAGCTAATATGCTATGCAAAAACCAGCCATTGTGCGGTATTACTCATATAATCTGTAGAAGTTAAAAAGGTTAACTTCATTGAAACAAGATACAGTGGTGGTTATGGGAACTGGAAGTGTCAGAAGGTACCTAGTGGCATACACTTTTGGAGGGTAAGTTAGGGAGAGCTGATGTTTGCGGTGTGCAAATGATGTGTGAAATTTGCTAAGACAGTGAGTCTAAAGTGCTTCTGTCACACAAAGCCCAAAGCCCCCCGGAAGAGTGCAGGGGCAAATATGTTAATTAGGGTGATTGTGATAATTGCCTTCCTCTGTATACATGTATTCAGCCGTCCTGTTACATACCTGCTATAGTTTGGATCTAGAATGTGTTATAGAGGTTTGGTCACAGTTGACCCCATCCGGAGGTGGTAGAGGCTCTCGCAGAAAGGATTTCAGTTCTTTGGAGGTTTGCCTTTGAACGGTGAAGTGAGGCCCTAGCTTCTCCTTCCTTTCACTTTGTGTGTGTGCACATGTGTGTGTAGGGATGTGCACACACAGGCATGTATGCGGAGGCCAGAGGGCAACAACAGGTGCCTTCTTCAATCAGCCTCTACCTTGTGTTTGGAGGCCGGGTCTCACTGAAACTGGAGCTCACTGACGGAGCTGGACTGGCTGCTAAGTGTGTTGTGTTCTGGCACGTTGATGGCTCTGCTTCCCCAGAGCTTCACTTTGCAGGCGCACACCACCGTATGTGGCTTCTACAGGGGTGCTGGGGATCCGAACTTGGGTCCTTATGCTCGCATGCAAACGCTACTGGCCTCAAAGCAATGGGATCAAATGATCGTGCACTGAAATCTCTTAACACGCCAAGAGAAAACCAAACCTTCTCCTTATATACTGACTTGTCTTAGGTGTTTTGTTGTTGTTGTTGTAGTAATGGAAAACTGAAATACAGCTTTTTGTCAGTTATACCTCAGTGAGGGTAGGGGTGGAGGGGAGTTAGAAGGACTCAGACTAGCTCGTTCAGGGACTGTAATAAAACTCTGTGAGAAGCAGAGGCTTCACCTTTAGATAACTACAGATAGTTCATTTTCCCCCATGGTAGGTTTATGATTTTCTCATCAGATATCCTTTCTTAAATCAGGAACATGTGTTCAGGGATTTTAAAAATGCTTTCAGATATTGTATCCCAAAGTTTTTTTTTTATTAACACAATTGTTTTCTCATTGTTTGATCTCTCTTCCTTTTGTTTAGTTACTTCTCAGATGCTTTGGGAAAATTCTAGCAGCATCTTGTGTTGTAGAAATAGAAGGTATGCTTTCTCAGAGGCAGTAGTCAGGTCTACAGCTTGTTTCATTAACCCTTTAGATTTTCAAGTTTGCTCATTCAGTATTCAAGGATTCATTAATCCTCATTCTTTAATCAAGGATGAATTTGCTCATTCATTAATCAAGGATTAATGTTGACTTCAGGGCTGACAGGCAGCTAGGAATTTTGTATCCTCTGCAATGACTACCCTCAGCCCCAGTGACGTGGACAAGCCCCCTCTCCCTTTCTTTCCCCCTTTTTATTTTTATTTATTGATTTGTGTTTGAGACAGTCCTCCCGAGTGTTGGGGATTACAGGCCTGAAGCCCTATGCATGGCTGCACATGAGGCCTTTTGCTGTCTTCATAAAAAGCGTTCTTTGGTCTCGAGTTTCTGACACCCAAGATCACTGGGAGCTTGCTTATAAAGCCTTTCACAACATGTTTGAGTTTCTCTAAGAAGTCCTAGATAATTACAAACATAAATTACAAATAATTAAAATGCAAGCCAGACCCTCATTAACTCCAGTTCTGTGAAATCTCGGCTATCCGGCTGCACAAACATTGTGCCCATTCCTCATGTTCCTTGGAGCAGCAGCCCTCCTGTCAAGGAACTTGCTTTGACCGTAAATCATGCAGCCTTCTCAGAGGGACACATCTGTGTGTGATTGCCTTGTTATGCATGAGCTTGGTCAGCAGGGAGATCCTGTGTGTGTGTGCGTGCATGCGTGCGTGCGTGCATGCATGTTTTCTGGGAGGGATGACTGCTAAGATACATTAAAAGAGCGCTGTGTCAGTTTTTAATCCTCTATAAATGACTGTTGATTATTATACCTGGTAACCAAGGAAGGAGGGCATTTCAAAGGCAACATGGAAGGAGGCTTGTTTCCTTCATGGTTGTTGTCTTAAGAAAATTGGTGGCATTGAGAACCTGCCTGCCGGAGGTTCTTCATGTTTCCTTAGCTGACAAATTAGGACATACTTACTGTTATGACCCAAAGAATGTTCATCTCCACGAGAGCTGCCAAAGGCAGGGGAGCCAAGGCATATCCAAGCCAGGAACTGGAACATAGCTTTTCTGGAGGGGTGAATGGCAGAAGTCATGTGTTGTGGAACGTGGCTGCGTTGTGCTAGCAGCTTGTGTCTCTTCTCGTACCTGGTGAGCCTATCTCGTTGGCCTTCTGTTTCTCCATTGTTCCAGATCCTCTTCGCCGCAGGACCAGTGCTGAGTGTGTCTCTTCATTGGTGGTCAACATCTGGAGTGCTTTCTGTGGCTCAGAGACACACACACACTGGGGGTAGATAAATAGACAGATAGACGGATGACGCCTTTTCTTCCCGACAGAAGAACTAACGGGTGTTTGCGGTTACTCAGCTGGTCATTGCGTTAGTCCCAAGGCTTCTCTTGTGTTTGTGTGTGAAGTGGAGGAGGGGGGGCTCTTTCTCATAAGTGTTCCTCCGAGTCACAACTTGACTGCTGCATTTGTAGCGTGTGTGTGTGCATGTGTATGTGTGTGTGTGTGGTGAGCTCATGGGTACTCTTGTATACATCTACCACATTCGGGTGTCACTCCTCAGAAGCCATTGCCCCTCTGTTTTCTTGAGATAGGGCCTCCCAGTTTCTGGAGCCCACCCAGTAGGCTAGGCCACATGGGGGTCCTCTGCAGTTCTCCCATCTCAGCCTTCTCAGCATTGGGACTGCAAATGGGGACCATTGAGCTAACTTTTTTTCACATGGGTTTTGGGGCTTGAAATCAAGTCCTCAAGGCCAGTGCTTGAACACTGAACTCTCTGCCCAGATCCACACCTCCAGGATTTACTCAAGCTGGCTAAAGCAAAGAAGGGAGAGCTTTCTTCTACCAAGCGTGTCTTTGGGTAAGGCGATCTCTTCCTGATGCCTTCTGCCCACATCTATGCGTGGCCACCGTTGTCTGCCAGAGCATCTTGTGATTTCATCTGAGCACATGGTGGCTAGAGGACACAGTTGGTGCTCTGTTAGCGGGAGGGTGAGTGGACTCATCCTGGCTTGACAACACAGAGTACATCAGAGTGCGGCTCTTACTGTTCTGGCTGTCTTTGGTTACAATCCTTCTGAAATAATTGGACACATAAAGCTCTAAGTACCCCATCTGGCCTTACTTAATTCTTTTCAGTTTCAGTTATTAAGATGATAAAGAACAGTATTTATTGTATGAGAAAAGAGGGAATGGTTGTAGTTTTGTTTCCAGTGATTGCTGTGGAGTATTGTCCGTTATCTTCTGATTCATCTCAGTGTTATCAGTCAGGTAAAAGCCTTGTTAAGTTGGCTTCACACATGGTTAAAAAAAAAATAAAATTAAAAGGCCAGAAACCAAAACAAAGAACTGCCATTCCACAGATTCTTTTGTAGTCAATGGACCATGGTCAGTGAGGGAGCTTGCAGTCTATCGGACCAGATCAGAAGCCGGGAGAGTGGGGCACGTGAAATAAGAGTTGGGTGTGGAGTCCAGGCCTTCAGCTTAGAGGGTGACAGCGGAGAGGACCCTGCACTGTTATTGTTTAATTTCCATGTTTCTAATTGTATGTTTTGTTGTTGTTTTCAGGATTTATTTTTATTTATTTTAGTGACTGTATGAGCAGGGGCGAATGCCCACAGAGAGTTCATTGTGTCCCCTGGACCTGGAGTTACAGGCTGATGTAAGCCACCTGATGTGGGTGCAGGGAACCCCCAACCACTTTAACCTCTGAGGGAGCTCTCCAGCCCCTTGGTTTTGTTTTTTAAAGACAGGTGAGCTCAAGCTGTGAGAGAGCTCACTGTGTACCCGAGGAGAGCCTTGAACTCTTGATCTTCTAAAAGCTGAGGTTGGAGGGTTGTGCCACCCACCCAGTTTTGGACTACATTTTATGATGTCAAATTGGTATATTCAGGGAAGATCTTATCACTTTAATGAGGAAGGAAAAAGACTTTATTATTCAAGTCACTTAGAAACGTGTTAGTTCCTGCATCTCTTTCCCTCTGGTTTTGCTTTGAGTGCTGAGATTTTTTTTGCCTGCTAACCATACACCTTAGCACTGCGCCATACCTCCAGACTAGTCCTTCTTTTTAAAAATACCCAAATCCCAGTTCTCAAAATAACCACTTAGGCTTTGTGCATATATTGTGGGTTTTAGTTTCTGTAACATCAAATACCAATAATTTAATAAAGTTATAAACTATTCATACAGAAAGAAATACATCAGATAGATTGGGAATGGAGCTAGATGGTAGAGTGTAGCATGTGTATAGCCCTGGGCTCAGTACCTACCACTATTAACCAAATACCCATGATATAGAGATCAGTACTTTGCATTGGTATGGATCTTGGTTTATTAATACAAATTTAACATCAGTTTTGTTATATGTATATTTCTATGCTTGATTAAATATTGTGTTTGTGCAGCTCATTTAAAAATGCAATGTATAGTTAAAAATAGAGTTAATAGATGGTCATTTATAATAGCCAAACTTGCATTCATGTTAGTTACGTTTTCTACATGTACAGAGATATATTTCAGATGAAGAGTTATTCTTCAACTCTTTCAAAGACTATAAAATATGGCATTTAAAATATTTTAAGAATTTAGGACTTTTCATGACAATGAGACACATCTGTCCTGATAGTACCAACCTACTTCAAGAGGATGATGGGTATTGAATAAACTCCTTATGGAGTTTGTTAGACATAACTCCTTATGGAGTTTGTTAGATATAAGAGTTAGCCATGAATACTCTTAAGCTTTTGGTCAAACAGTATTGCAATTAGTATAGTTTCTGTGTGGATATCAGACAGATATATTCCTGTCTGAGTAGCCGGGAAACAAACAAGCGGCTTCCAACTACACACCCAAACATAGGCTCATGTCTGAGGGACCGATGGGCTTTTTACTAACATCCCTCAGCTCAGCCAACCCCTAGTACACATGCCCAGAGTGTAGTCTCCTTCTTCTCCCATAATTAGAATCATATCTGTCTTGTTCTGCAGCTGGGATGGCACCCCCAGTATAACATATTTTTGTGATTCTCTCCTCAGCACACAGGGATTGTGTTTTGTTTTCATCTCGGATGGCACCACCCTCTTCCAAGGATTTTCACTTTATTTTTACATTTGTTTACTTATTTTTTTGTGTGTGTCTGTGTGCCACTGTGCCACAGCACACATGTGGAGGTCGGAGGACAAGTTGCGGGAGTCCCTTCTCTTCTTCTACCACATGAGTCCCAGAGAGTGGACATAGCTCTTCAGGCTTAGAGGCTTAGGCCATGACCCCCTGAGTCATCCCCTCCAGTGTGGATAGATGTATAGATATGTGTATATTGGGGGCATATGAAGACATAACCTTCTGATTGTACTTTCACATCTACTTCAGCAGCCGTGGACGTACCAGGTCTTTTAAAACATTCTTTTTATATCTATGCAATGTGATTGGACTACAGCTGCTTCCTTGCCTGTGGTCACTGAGTTCTGGGTGAGTTCTAGAGCAGTGCATCCTTAAATCAGTGGCGCATTGCTGATGCTGTGTGTCTGTTTGTTTTGAACCTGTGTGTTTATGTTCGTATGTACTTGCTGCACTGTGATGTCACACGTGTCCCTGGCCCAGAAAATGCTCTCACAGAGAAATCTTTCACAGCACCTCTGTAGCACACTTGATTTCTGACCTGACAGAAGCAACAATTGATAATTGATAATAGCATTTAAAAGGTAGATCGATGTAGCATCAGTACTTTGCAAAAGGTTAAGAACTAAAGGGCCTCTTTATAAATGACATTTTATTCATTTTCTTACGTATCGTTTGTATGTGAATACGGATGTGTGTGGTTGTTCCATGAACCATGGCATGCAAGTGGAAGTCAGGACAACTTCCAAGAGTCAGTTCTTTCCTTCTCTCACACAGATACCTATGGTCAAACTTCAGGCTTGGTAGCAAGGGCCTCTAACCATTGGGCCATCTCACTGGCCCAAGACCAATGATCTTTAAGAGACACTTAAGTGCTTAATGATGGATGTTTCCCGATTGGACCTGGGGCTGTAACTTGTCAGGAAAGCCCAGTTGTCCTGGACTCAGTGTGAAAGGTGACAGTTCTGCCCTCCAGGAAGAATTGCACTGAGCCATCTACTGGCTCTGTGCGGACACTTGGGAAAGCAAGGGTGGTGGAAACCCTTGGATCCCAGATGTTACTCCCCAGGGCCAGCCAGGTGCTGATCATCTGGCAGCCGATGCTGGGAATTCTTACATCAGCACCATTGTGATGCTGCACTCACTTTGCTTAGGAAATTACCTGTTGGTGATCATTATTATAAATGGTGGTAATTAAACATTTCAGAAAGGGGAACATTCTGCACGTGGGTGTGTAATGATCTGGCGGGTGTTCCTGTTTCGAGAGTGGGAAGCCTATGGATAAACAATGACCTTTCTGTTAGAAAGCCTACCCCCGCTTTTGTCTGTTCCTTTAGAGGTGGGTGTTCCATCCCTGGCCGAGTAAAGCAATGCAATGAATATGTGTTGTCCTGTGTGTTTCCTAATCCTTTAAAAAGCTATCTAATTTGTTATTATTGTTATCATTCCTCTGTGTGTGTGTGTACAGGCACACGTGTACCATGGCATGCATGTGGAGGACAGAGTTGGTTCTTTCCACTTTGTGGTCTGACTGCCGCGTAAACTGTTGTCTCAGCTTTAACAAGCTGCAGGCCATCGCTTTGAGAAACCTCCACTGTGACATAAGAAGTACAGTCACAATGTGTGTAGAGAGGCCTACGTGTACAGAGTATGAGGGGAGCCTGTCACGTGTCTCCTGGATAAGTCTAGCCAGGTGAAGCAGTCTCATATGATGGCTAGGGCAGAGGAGAAAGGAGCTACCAAACCGAGCCTAGCTTGGTTTGCAGAATTGTATGGAAACAACTGTTTTTGTTTTTGTTTTTTTTAAGTCTCAACTCGAGAGTGGGTTGCTAATACAGCAACAGATAAATGAAGATTCTCCCGGACTAATGGTCACTTAAATAGCCATTTGGCAACAGATTGTCCAAGTATGCTGTCACTATATTATGCACTGTTGACTAACATGGTTACTTCACAGGGCAAGGAAAGAAATGACCTAGCCACCAGAGGCTTGGGCGTCACTGGATATTATAATGAGGCCTCAGCGTTATCACCATAACCCTGGTGACTTCTTAGGAATAATGGTTGGTGTTTCAATATAGAAAAGGCGACAGTTTAAATCGGAAAGCTGAGAGAAATGCATGCAAGAAATAGACTGCTTTTTCGGTTGGTTGAGCGTTCACCCGTTCCTCCCTCCGTCTTTCCCGTTGGATGTTTGCAGCAGAGTGCCTGGGGAAGTCCACTGGTCCAAATGTTTCCCCTCAAGCACACCGTTGCCCAAATCTGCCTGTGAGCTGCTTTTTTAAAAAAGTGAATAAGCTTAGGGAATAATTATTCCTCAAAGTACACAAAACTCCCAAGCAGGCCTTTGTTCTGCAGACAGAGCTAATTCATGAAGCAGCATCAAGATAATTGTCACGACTTAAAAATTTAAAAGAGACCCTGGAGCCTTTGGCTCCAGTGTAAAACTCTCTGTTGCTCCCTGGCACAGTGCCTCTGGCTGAATATTTTGTGCTGTACGTTGCTCCATTTTTGGGATTTGTTTTGTATTTTTGTCCCCAGGACAGGAAACTGCAGAACAAAATATATTCACTTTGGTAAGCAATGCTGGCCTGGTGGTGACCCACTCTTTTTAAGCGTTTATTAATGAAAAGGGCCCGACACTTGGAGACGGTGCTCAGATGGGTGCCAGCGACCGGCCAGGGCTTTATTCTTCTGTCACAAAGGCATCGTAAAGCTAGGAATCACTATTTTGACACAAGGAGAGCAACGTTCGCATTAACAGTTGCATAATTTATTTCTTTCAGGAAACACTGTGCTCGGTTTTAATTAAAATTCTTGAAGAGTACAGTCTTCATTGGAACACACCCGCCTTTGCTCCCTCTTGGGATTAATCCATGATTGTGCAAAAGTCATTTTATAGAGAAGTGTTTTCTCACTAGAATGTCACTGCAGGCAGGCTTCTGCGTCCGACTGCTGAATTAAAGGTGTGTATGACATCAATGGTCTCTCTCTCTCTCTTTTTTAAATCATTGTTTCGTATCTTATAGTCCCAATTCATTTACATCAAACTAAATTTGAGATAATATGTTTTTAACAATGTTTTGTGTCCTTCCCTCCTTCATTCATTCTTCCCTTCCTCACCTCCCTCTCTTCTTCCCTCCCTCCCTCCTTCCTTCCCTCCCTCTCTCTCTTCCTCCCTTCTTTTCTTCTTTCCTTCATCATATTAGGCCCTTTCTGTTGTTGCACCACGATATCTCCCCATCATGTATAGATTTTGTGTGTGTGTGTGTGCCTGCCTGCCTGCCTGTGCGGGTTAGAGGACAATCATGGTGTGGTGATACTTTGCTTGGGTTTTAACAAATAAAGCTTGCCTTGAAGATCAGCGTGAAAAGCCACAAGAAGCCAGGCAGTGGTGGCACACACCTTTAATCTCTGAACTTGGGGGACCGAGGGATCTCTGTTAGTTCAAGGCCAACCTGGACAACACGAAATTGATCCAGTCTAAAAGAGAAACAGAGCGCACACAAAGTTATCCCAGCACTTGGGATCACGCGCCTTTAATCCCAGCACTTGGGAGGTGGAGACAGGAGTGATGGCTGGTTGGAGAGAGGAATATAAGGCGGGAGAAGACAGGAATGCAGTGCAGTCTAAGGTAGGTAGTCTGAGGATGCAGTCTGAGGACAGGATCGCCCTTTGGTCTGAGCATTGGTAGAAGTAAAAGTCTCTCTAGTGACTGGCCGCCTCTTCTCTGATCCTTCAGCTTCCACCCCCTGATAGCTGACTCTGAATTTTTATTAAGACGAGTTAGAATTCATGCTACGCTTAGGTGTCATCTTCAAGAATGCCACCCACCTCCTTTGAGACAAGGTCTCTCACTGGCCTGGAGGTCACCAGTTAGGCTGACTGATCAGCAAGTCCCCAAGAGTCCCCCATCCTCACTTCCCCATCAAATTCAGGTCCTCAGGCTTGTGAGGCGCACAGTCTACTAAACTGAGCGGTCTCCCCTGCCCCAGAGAATCTTTTCACTGACTATTTGGTGTATCAGAAGAAGTTGCTCATTGCATATCCTAACTGCACAATGAAGGATTTTGAAACTCTTTTCTGCACTTTTCCTTGTTCTATGATTTCTGTTTTAAATTGACTAATAGAAATTTGAGAAATAAGCTTTGTTCGTAGTAAAAAGGTAAAAGTAGCTGAAATACCTCTTGGAATCTCAAACAGGCTCTGCCTTCTGTCTCTTGAACCCCAAGGAACCGGCTGGTGCCGACCAAGTACAGCAGGCAGTGCCTGCATCCAGCAGCCTTCCTAGCCAAAGTCCCTGCTGATGGCCGTCACCTTACCTCTGGGCTATGGATTTGCCTCAGTTTGTTTCTGTCCCTGATGTCTTCTGCTTGGTTTTGTCACTCTCCCGGCTGAGCCCTTTGAAAATGAAGCCTTCAATGTCGATGAACAAATTAAGGAGGCAGATCCAACATTTCAAGCCATCTTAGAGTAGAATCCTTGGGAGTGGTACCCTTTCATTACACTGCCTTCCTCGGAACTCTTAATTTCCTTCCTGTAGTTTCCCTTCTGTAGCCACAGCCTTTATCTCCTTGCGCCTAGACTGCTGTCTTAGCCTCCTTTTGCATCTCCTCACTAATTACCCCTCTTCCACATTTCTGTTCTGCTTTTCACACTGTAGCCAGTTTCAACTTTCTAAAGCACCATGGTACAATGGACGGGGTTTAGTGTCTCCAGAGTTGACCTGGAACTACCTATGTGGTTAAGAATGACTTCGAAGCTTTGATTCTCCTTTCCCACTTCCCAAGTCCTGGGATTATAAGCGTGCTGCCCTGCCCAGTGTATCCAGTGCTAGGACTTGAACTCAGGGCTTTGCGCTTCCTAGGCGGGCATCCTACCAGCTGAGCTACATCTCCAACCCCACGTTTTCCTTTGTAAAATTTCTTTCTATTGCCCCGTTGATGTAAAATCTGAACCCTTTGCCTCCACTTCGAATTTCACTGTAATTTCTAAGTCTCTGTGCTCTTATTTGGGAGCAGCTGGTGGGTCAGAGTTGACCTGCGGTCCCCACAAAATACTCTGCCTACAGGATCCTTACTGTTTCATATTGTTTGATCATGACAGTCCCGAATCCATGCAGTGTGCACTCCAGAGCTGAGGACCAAACCCAGACCCTTGTGCTTGCCAGGCTCCACCACTGAACTAAGTTCCCAGCCCCAGAAAATATGTATTCTCAAACAACCAATTGTGTGCTGTTCTGAGTGACAGAACCTCATGCCACTCCCTCTGTATATATCTGTGTTGTGTGCCGTCCTGCCACCAGTCACGCACCTGCAGGGGTCATTAGATTGCCTGCTATGGCGTCATAGTTCTTACGTTTAAGTAACCCTTATGTAGGAGTCTGACACTATGCCATGTTGCCTGTGATTCACTGAGGACTATCTAAGTAGGTGAGTCCTGTGTCATCTTACATCATCACAAGGATAAGGGTGGCGACAGTACAGTAGGTGTTTTGAAAGCTGGGTGCACCTGTAGTTCCAGTTACTTGGAATGCTGAACGAAGAAGGAACAGCATTTGGACCCAGGAGTTTAGGGTCAAGCTGATAAGCAGTGAGAATCCATTCCATTAAAAAATCTCTTCTGAAGCACTAGAGAGATGAGTCGGTGGCTAAGAGCACTTGTAGCTCTTGCAGAGGACCCAGGTTCAGTTCCCAGCACCCACATGGCAATAGTAATTTCAGTTTCAGGGCATCTGATACCCTGAGGACTTCTGGGGACAGTGTATGCACATGATACACATCTCTATATATAGATAAAGTTAAAAATAAATGAATACACAAAGTATTTCTGATCTATATAGTGAAGCTACATTCCCGTAACTGCAGTGTATTGTTGTGATTGTTTTGGTCCTTAGCTTTTGCTGTGCCTAATACATAAGTCACAACTGTGTGTATATGGGAAATTATATATATATATATATACAGGAATTGGTGCCTGCCGTGATTTCAGGCATCCCCTGGTGGTTCTAGGAATTCATCCCTTGTTTATCTTTTCCTCCTTGCTTCCCTCTCCCTACTCTTTTCTGTCTGCTTCCTGCCTCTTCTTAAATGTTTCCCATGCTGGTCTTCATCCTGCAATCCTCCTGTCTCAGTCTCTCCAGTAGCCATTATTACGGGCGAGTGCCACCATACCTGGCAGAAGCAGACAGCTTATGTAAGTTTGGATAATTCAATCTGATAATACATTAGCTCGTGTGCATGGGTGGGGTCAACATTGAAGATGCCTTCAGTCTTACCAACCAGTAAGTTGACTTGTGTCTCCCTCGTGGTAGGGATGTTGACAGGTACCGTGAAAGGACTGAGAAGTCCTGTGACATTATGGAAGAAGTTCGGCTGCCCTGGCTTAGCTAAAGATGAGCATGCCAACTTCCTTCCACGTACCAGGTCTGCCACCGTGTAAGCCAGTGAACTTACTCAGCTGTTCCCTGACTGCCGTGGAGGGTGGAGCGGAGGTGGGCAAGGTGCAAGGGAAGTGGGAAGAAATAGGAGATAATACATTCTGGATGGCGCGACCTGAGGCCGTTCCGAACAGGAGAGGACCATGAAAGTGAAGTGTGTGGGGCTGCAGCAGTTGGCATGGTCGCCCAGAAAGCTGGAACACAGGGCTGCTGGCAGCTCTCCATGGCATTGCGGTCTGCACACCACTGGTGAGGAACCAGGAAAAGTGGATGAAGCTCTACCGGGTTTTCCTGGTGAGATGTAGCCTTTTGGACAAAAAGCCGAGTTGCTTAATAAGAACAATTAGTTTGTCTGTAAAGCTGTTTATAAGGACGTGAACCACTATTCTCAGGGGTATCTGCCTCCGTGTTTTAAGTCATTACGTGGGGATTTATTGTGTGGTAAGTGAGATATGCTATATCCCCTGCTTTCAAAGGTTTTAGATAGTGCATTTTGTCTTTTAGATATTTTCTAAGATTTTCCTAATTGTTCCCGGGTGGAGAAGAATAATCTGGCAGTTTCCAGATGGCCACTTAAAATAAATAAATAAATAAATAAATAAACACACAAATTTCCTTTAGGTTCTTGATTGCCCACCCCGAGTCTCTCCGCATCTCCAGGCAGATCAGCCATTCTGATGTGAGCGTGAATGAGCTTTAGCCCAGATTTCGCTTTCTGAAAACAGATGGTCCAAAAGAGGAAGGGAAGCCTCTTGCCATCCCCTCGGGCCGAGCCTGAGTGTGTTTGTACTCATGCTGAGGCAGTTTGTCTCTGTTTTGGCCTGACTTCTGGGAGCCCAGAACTCTCCAAAAGATGTTTTCTTGAAAATAGGGAGTTCTTTTCTTGTTTGTCCGTGTATTCTTGACTGAGTTCCTTATATTCCGGCCGCTTTGGCTCATTGGTATTCAGCTGGGTCCACAGTGGCAGAGACGGCAGCGAGGGGTGGAGATTGGCGCAATGGAAGGCCAGCCTGGGCCTGCGGGGAGAGATGCCCGTCTCCCGAGGAATAGCGGAACCCGGGTCCATCAGTTGGCTACTTTAAAGCTCTCAGCTGATTTAAGTAGGTTTCCCGGTCTCTCCCTTTTCAAAAATGTAGATTCAGTTGGACTTGAACTTTTCTGCCTCCTTGACAGCCCACATGCTTTTCTCATTGAAAGGAAAATGGTCGCTCAAGTTCGGCAGTACCTCGTTTTTTTCTTTTTTAACTCGAGCATGTTTCACAGTTGGACAAATATTAAGTTGTTTTCAAGAATTTCTGTCAGCAATATGGCCGAAGTGAAATTGATTATAAAAAATGGAAATGGTTACAACCTCAAATGAGTTGTTTCCCTTTTAGCATATTGAAAACACACATCGAGATACTCATCCAAGATTATAATTATTTCTTTGAAAGATGGCTTTGAAAAGAGTAATCAGCATGTGCAGTTGATAGGACGTTTGCAGTTTAGGATCTCTGAACAGAAACTTGTTTGTTTTGGAACGAAGAAATTGTGTTCCACTAAAGCAAACTGGGAAAACATCTAATCGAAGAGCATGTTCGGTTTTTTTCGTGTTGTAGTAGTAGTTAGGAAGCTGGGTCTCACACAAATCATTTTCTTATTATGGCCTATTTGCCTGACTTGAGGCTTTTGACATTGTTAGAAGGAAATCCTATTATCATGATGGCTTTTTAAACAACTACCCCCACAAGTGAGTATGCATAGATAGTTCTGTCCAGGGGCTGGAGAGATGGCGCGGGGAGTAAAGCGGTTGCTGTGCGCATGCGCGCAAGCATCCTGGCCCCTCGCAGAAAAACTAGTGCTGGGAGACAGAGACAGGCGGCCCCAGGGAGTTACGAGTCATCCAGTCTAGGTGAAATGATGAATTCCAAGTTCAATGAGAGGCGTTTTGTTTCAAACAAACAAATGAAGAACAACAACAAAACAAGTAGAGAAGAGATTGAGGAATACATCCCAGGGCCAGCCTTTGACCTCGTCACGTACCTTCATAGCAAGCAAGCACCCTGCTCCCCCTACTCCTTGTGTGTTTGTGTGTATGTGTGTCTGGAGATTGCTTCTCTTTAAGCAGTGTTGGGGAACAACAAATGACTTTTGGTGTTCTCAGGTCATAATTGTATTTGCCTTTCTCTGAAACATATCTGATGTTTTTTTAAAAAAATCAATTATTTACAGGAAAAAATCAATTCTGCATATTAACTTTGATTATATAAGCAATGTTAATGATGCTGACAATTTTAAGATTATAGTGTTTTAGCACACAGAGCTGGACCATCAGTCCCAACAGGCATGGAGGGGCGGTTTAAAATTTTTAACACTCCGTTAAAGCCTTTCCCTTACCTAGCAACATCACTTTAAAGCCTTTTTTCCTTACCTAGCAACATCACGTGTGCCTTGTGACTTAGCCAGACTTACAGCCTACAGAGTCAGCGCATCTGCCAGTACCAAGTGCGAGGAAATGACTGAGCTGGTTTTTGGTTTTACCCCGAGAGGGAAGGGATTCTTACACTGACATTCTCCAAGAACTGACTGTAGAGTAGAATTAACTTAAGCAGACCCATGGGGGGTTTTAGATGGTATTGTACAGGTGTTTTGTCCCTGGATCAACAGGCATTTATCTGTGGGTTACAGGATCAAATGAAATGATTTGGACACCCCGGGGCCAGGGACCATGTGAGCAGTCAAAACCTGAGAAGACAGTTTCTGACCTGTTCTCCATTCCAACAAAGGGTGGTTGTGGCCACTGACTGTTAGGTGTGCAGGGATGGAAGGCTAGGCCAGGGCTGGAAGTATGCCGGGATGAAAGGCTAGGCCAGGTCTGGAGGTGGGAGGAAGGGAGCAGGCCTCAACAGTGTTGTCCTCTCAGGAACCACACTCATGCTGCAGACACCATTGGGCCAAACCAAATTTATGGTGCTAGCCTATTCTCAAAGAACTGGAGGCAAAGAAGAGAAACACTCTGACTCCGAGGGAGTTCCCATTCTAGAAAGAATACTGAGCAGTTAGTCAGAAGGGCCCAAGTAAGTTCTAGACTGAAGTGTGGGAAAGCCCCAACCAGGCTGGAGAGATGGCTCAGCCATTGAGAGCACTGACTGCTCTTCCAGAGGTCCTGAGTTCAAGTCTCAGCAACCACATAGTGGCTCACAGCCATCTGTAATGAGATCTGGTGCCCTCTTCTGGCCTGCAGACATACATACAGGCAGAATACTGTGTACTTGATAAATAGATAATTAAATCTTTAAAAGAAAGAAACATAAAAAGCTTCAACTACAAAAACACTGCCCAGGACACACACGATGCTTGCAGTAGTTCCCCTCTCCGTGTTCACCTGACAGAACACAGGAGAACCCGAAATCAAAGCAGAACAGGAGGTATAGCTGCGTCAGAGATTCAGTTCTGGGGCTGGAGAGATGGCTCAACCGTTAAGGTCCCTGCCTGCTTTTCCAAAGGTCCTGAGTTCAATTCCCAGCAACCACATGGTGGCTCACAACTATCTGTAATGAGATCTGGTGCCCTCTACTGGCCTGCAGGTATGCATGAAGGCAGAATGCTGTATTCATAATAAATAAATTTAAAAAATAAAAATAAGAAAAAAAGAAATTCAATTCTGATGAAGAATCTTTCCAGGGACCTGTTGCAATTTTGTAGATACTACCTACAATTTTGTAGATACTATAGTGTAGGGCCCTCAGAAATGACGTTCACCCTGCCATTTCCTTCCATAGAAGAGAAATGCTAGACAGGGTTTGGATCGTATTTAGTCCAGGAGAGAGAAATGGGAAGGGGAGGCCATTTCTTTTTCTTTTTTTAATGAATTTTTTGATGATTTCTTTTATTTTATGTCCATTGGTGTAAAGGTGTCTGTCAGATTGCCCTGGAAAAGTTACAGATAGTTGTGAGCGGCTGTGTGGGTGCTGGGAATTGAACCTGGGTCCTCTGGAAGAGCAGTCAGTGCTCTCAACCACCGAGCCATCTCTCCAGACACTTGGGGGACCGTTTCCAAGCAAGGCAGAGGCTGTGTGAGCTCTTAGCATGGGGTCCTATGATATATTAATTGCCCACTTAGGAAGAAGGGGAGGCTCATTATTTTTCCCCGGTGTGACATGATTTCTCTAGAAATCTGTTTTATTATCTGTTTTATTCAGTCTGTCCCCTACATCCCCACAGTATATATATATACACAAATCACACTCTATCCAATGGCACGAGGAAGGGATCCCCGATCTCCCCATCCAGCTCCTGTGGTCCACGGTTGTCTTAGCCTCAAACTCTTACCTTTGCATGTTTTACTTCCCAGTGACACTATAAATCTGTACACTAGTCAATTACAATGAGGGAGGGCTTGGCTGTAGGTAAGTAGTAGAAGAACGCGCTTGGCTCTGGGTTCAGTTCTTAACACTGTAAACATGAAAGGTTGAACAGCAAACACCAGCCAGGCAGAAGCTTGGGAAGAACAAAGCACTTAGAAGCCCTGTTGCAGATGCAGGCCCAGGCACCATTGATATCCTCCGTCACCTTTGGTCATCGACCTTCCTGTTAACCTTGGCCATGACTGAGTGTCTTGCCATGTCCACTTGCCCTCCACTACACCCATTTAGGCTGTTCTTTTCTTAGTCTAAGTGACTATCAGGGCCTTTCAGTGGGCCTTTTGCCCACATCCTCATCTCTTTGCTCCTAGCTCCACCTGCCACTTAGTTCCACCTACACTTAGCTCTGTAAGTCCAGACCACACCTTCCCTGAAAGTCTTGGGTGATTTCTCATGACCAACTTTACTCCCCGAAGCTCCTGCTGTTGCTGACACCAACACTGTAGACTGACTTTCCTACTGTATTCCTTTTTGCATCCTATAAGGATGCTCACTCCGTGACTCTGCAAGTCTGGGAAGCATGCATCCCTTTGTTAACAACTCTGTTAGCCAGTGTGCTGTATACAGGTCTGGTACTTACACTGAATAGTCGACACACATTTTTCAGCTCATCCTGACTTCAAGTATGATTTTCTTTCTTGGAATTATTAAGAGGCAACTGAGTCTTATTTTCCCTGTTCACCATTGGTCCATTCTGACTTACCTTTGTTTTATTTATTTGAGAATGAAATATACACAAATCCCCCAGCAGACAAGCGGTAGGTCACTGTCAACTTTACCTGTGTCTTCAGTCCTCTTTTGCGTCATTGCCGACATTTTCTTACACTCGATGACTTATTCTCTGTAGCAATGTGTGAGACTTGAAAATGAGTGAACTCGTTCCTTTTGGACGCGCTCCTTCCCGTTATAATTCCATGAAGTTGCTGGGATCACACTCAGCTCATCAGGTGTGACAGCAAGGACCTTCATCTACTGAGCCTTCTTGCTGGGCCAGAAACAACTTCATGTGTGGAGGGCATGGACTCATAGCCTTTGTTGTGACCACCTATGCTGGTCTTGTGATCTGATCTGTTTCAGTCATTTAGGTCATGAATTACTTTTCTTGTGTCCTCGATAAAACCACAGTTTGCTTATGTCCTGGGCCTGTGATGACACTTCCTTTGTGTTGATTTGCTCTCAGGCCCTTGTGTCCCTTATATCATGGTGAGGGATCCCTTTTACTTGCATTGTGTTTCCTTATGCTGTTATTTTGGCAGACACATCTTGATCTCAATCCTCCATCAGCCCCACCTCCCCTCTCATCAGCATAGATGGGGGTGGATTCCCAAAGCTGAGGAGCACTGGCCATTGAAGACCGTGGCTTTTCACCAACTTTTGACTGTGTCAGAAGCCTGCTGGGGGAACATTTTCCAAATCTGTGTGTCAGAGCAGGACTCTCGTCCCACTGAGTCAGAATGGCCTCCAGAGCCTGGGGTTGAGCGTGTTACTCTTGAGTAGATCTCCTTAGGTACAGTGAGGGGAAACTGATCCATCGGGTGTTCTTGCTACATCATGTGGATGTCTACAGACGATGTCCATAGAAGACCACCCGTTTTTATCAGGGACTAATTGTTAGATAGTGGCGTCTAAAGCCAAGATCAGTGTAGACCTAAGTGGTGGTGAATTTGCTGGTGGGGTTTCCTCCCTCCCCCTCCTTTCCCTTCTCAGACCCTTTCTTCTAGTTTCTCTCTCTCTTTTTTCTTTTTCTTTCTCTCTCTCTCTCTTTGAGATGAGTTCTCCCTATGTAGCCCAAGATGGCCTCAGATGTGCAATCCTCCTGCCTCAGTCTCCCAGGCACTGTAGTTGACAGACATTCGTCACCGCAGCTGAGCCTCTTTGTTCTTTTTAACAAGCAGTGTTTAATTATGTTGTCTAGCCTGACCCTGGGCTCCAGCTACCTGTCTGCCTCCGCTTGCCTCATAGCTAGAACAGCTGTCTTATCCCAGCATCTTTGGTGGTACTTTTTCTCTTTTTGATGGTTTTCTTTTTTTCCAGTTCTGTATCACCATAGTTTTAGTCAGCCCTGGAGTGGGTTGAAGGCTTCCTGGTAAATTAGGTGCTGGTGGTCAGGTTCAGGGCCTGAGAATTAGTGATAGCTGTAGACGTGTGAGTGCCGCCATTATTGCTGTGTGCTTCATTGTGCTCCACCAACCACAGGTCAGTTGCTGAGAGCCGATGTAGGGCACACACTTTCTTATGTCACTATTAGGGAACAAAGGAAGCAGATCACTGCAGCTCTGTGGTGCCCCTGACAGGTTCAGAGGTGTCAGCCTTAGCTCCTAATAGTGTGGTGTTTCCCACAGTTCGCTTGCCTCACAAACATGTCTTCCGCCCCTCACCTGCTCTCGACTCAGGACTTGGGGTCTAGAAAACAGTGCTTGTTCTGTATTAAATAGGGAAGGGGGAGGATAATAATAGGTAGTTGAGCCAGTGAGATAGGTTTGCTGCCTTTGAATGGCAATGATGACTTGGGTCTATGTGTGTGTGTAGTGTGTGTATGTGTGTGTGTGCATGCATGTGTGTAGTGTGTGTGTGTGGGTTGGTTTCAGGGAGTGTGGGAGGGACAAGGGATTTCCGGAGCAGTTGCAGAATGTAACTGGTCTAATGTCCTGTGATGTTCTAGCAAGAACACCAGGTGGCTGACTTCAATTACCTGTTTCTAGTGTCCTTTCCCCTGCTGGCTTCATTCTTTTCTTTCTGTGATTCACCAGTATTCCCCAGGACATGTTAGCCAAGCTCACCTCTGTGGCCCTGTGCACCCTTCCCAGCCTCCAGGCTTCCGCCTCTCCTCCCCCCAGGTACTGTAATACTTAGCTTACCCCACCTACTTTTCTATTTCGTTATGATTTGCATATTGATTTTCTTGTGTGTGTGAGAGGTCATTTGTCTTCCCAAACAGCTGGCTACACACTGGGCAGCCCTGCTTTTCTGCCCCTCCTGCGCCCAGGGGAGCTGGACTGGTGCTTGTGGTCCTGCCGTAGCCACAGCAAGCTCCTGGAAAGAGCCCTGCAGAGCCCTGCGCTTCACCAGCGCCTTCCCTGGCCTCACAGCTGGCTGTCAGATTAACCTCTGCCCTCCACTGACTCACCACAGAGAGCTGTGGGTTGTCTCTTTGACCTGCTTCTACCAGCCCCGGTTGTTTTCCTAAACCATTCTCATAGTGGTGGGAGGAGGGGATGCAGGCTGCTTTCAGGCATTCCAGAGATCTAGTGAGACCTGTTTGGGGCCTCTAGCCTCTGGTTCTGGTGTTGTCTGTGGGCCTTATAGGCTGGTTTATCCAGAACGGCAGGAGTGCCCTGAACTGCAAAATGCTTACCCTGAATACTTGGGAAGGGAAGTTGAACTAAATGAACCTTTCTCCTCACCCCCCTCCCTCACCCTGATACTCTCTCATCAGGGGGTGGAGCATCACACTAGCCCATGCTATCCCTGCTAAGAATTTCCTTTCTCAGGAGATGGGATAGGCTTCTTGGCTTCACTGTGTTTCACTGAATTCTCCATGCTCAAGAAACATATGTCAGGCTGGGGCTGTAGCTCAGTAGAAGGCCTAGTTTGGTGGTCTAGGATGTGGTATTTGAATTTACTGTGTCTCAGTTTCTTGAGTGATCAAGACATACCTGATGGGGCCGCTGAGGGGCCTCAGAAGATGAATCCCCAGGAATAAGGCTTGCCACCCTTTGTTTCAGTCGGTCACTGGCCTGCTACAACTACACATTAGATCCCAAACACCGCTGATTCACACTTTCCTGATATACTGAGAAATTCGGAAGCAGGCAGCGCTCAGGTTTCAAGCCACCATCATCAGATTCTAGTATTTTCTGAGTTATCACTAATGTATCTCTGTCACTTCCTGTTACAAGAGGACTCGTCACGTTAAGCAGCACTCTTGACTTCTAGGCAGGAAGGAGAAAGTCAAAGGAGCAAACCAGCTGCTCCTCAGCCCTTGGAAAGCATCTCCTTCCCTCCATTTCCACTGCTGTCTTGTTGATCAAACTTTGGTACACTGTCTTGTCTACAAAGGAGAAAAGGACTTGCAAATTTTAGAGAGGGCAAATCATCTCTCTCTCTCTCTCTCTCTCTCTCCCTCTCTCTCTCTCTCTCTCTCTCTCTCACACACACACACACACACACACACACACACACACACACACACTCACTCCGACACCAAGGAAGAGTTAGGAAAGAAATATTGGCTAGCAAACCAGCTAGTTGTAAGACCCATAGCGCTCCCTATTGTACCTGTTTTGCCTGTAGCTGTTTGGGATCATACTTAGCAGACACTAGAATGGGAAGCCCCGCTGGGAGCTCATTCCTAGAAGGAAGCCACAGTTCGCTTTCCTGGGCCATCCTTGACCTTCTGTTCATCCATTCTCTGTCCTCCTCCTGCCTTCCAGAGTTTTATCCTCTCCTCTGGCTGCCGAGGTTTTTAGGGGAGCACTCAGGCAGTGACAGTGAGGGCCCCATCCACTCTAAAGCTTAGATGTAAGACAGCCTGTCATCCATGCTGGGAAGGCAGATTGTGGGGGAATCTGGCGTTTCCAGGCCTCCCCCTTGTTGTCCTTCCTCCTCTAAAGAAATTCTTAGGCCCACATGTCTCCCAGCTTTCCTGGCATTCCATCCCCATTCTGAGTTAATGAGATAGAAGGGCCCCCATGCCTGGAGCTGTCTGCAGGGAAAACTAGCTCATCATCCTGGACTCGGGCACTGTATTTCCCATCAGTGGTGGCCATCACAGCAGTGATGTGCTCAGAGCTTTCCGTAGTCCCTGTTACTGTGGGGAAGGCCAGGAGGCTAGATGACATCATCTAAAACTCCACCTCAACCAGAAACAAGGAGAACTTCCTCGGGATGGGAACAGGTACTGGAAACATAGGCTGGGCCTTGTTGTGGGCTGGAGACCAGCAGCAGGAAGTGTCAGCCCCATTGATGTGCCTTATTATACTTACTGGGAGCAGGCTCCTACCCTTCTATGCTAGGGAGGTTCTAGAGAGACTTCTCTGGATTCTCTCTGGATCTGTTTTGGCTCTCAGTACTGAATGAATGCAGGTGTAACCCAGGCTAGCTCCCTGTGAGGGTGTAAATGCCTTTTGGCTTGGTTAAGGCTAAACGTGGAATCTCTGAGCCCACCCTTAAAATAGAACCCCCTTTCAAACGAGTGGCTTCTAAATACAGCTAATCAGCCAGGAAGATATTTAAACAACACAAACCAGCTTGTTTATGTACAGAGTTTTATTTTTGAGATGGTGTCCCGGTGTAGTCAGGCTGATCTCAAACTCATCATTATCTTGCTTCGCCTTCCTAATTGCTGGGATTACAGGCATGTCCCACCTTGTTTGCTGGTCCTGTGTAATGTAGTTGTGAAGTTCACCTGTAAAAGGTAAATGCTACTGTGTGAGGCTAGTTAAAAGGGGCAGTGATTGGAAAGTAAATGTGATATGTGATTATCCATCCATCCATCCATCCATTTATCATCTATCTATGTCTGTCTGTGTATATATGTGATTATCTATCTATCTGTCTGTCTGTCTGTCTATCTATCTATCTATCTATCTATCTATCTATCTATCTATCTATCTATCTATCTATCCATCCATCCATCTATCACCTATCTATGTCTCTGTGTGTATATGTGTGCATGTTAAAATCTTCTTCAAGGTATGTAACTTTATGGGAGAGCCCATGGGTAGCATGTGGCAGGTCCTGGCTCCTTCATATCCCGCTTCTCAAAGATAACATCTTCTTTTTGTCATGTATCTTTCCAGACATTTTTCTGTGCATTTGTATTTACCCATGATACTATGATGCTATAACTTTCTACTTTTACTACAGCATTTTATATATTTTATATATTAAAATTATATTTATATATTTTGATCAATATGAAAAATTAAGACATTAATACTTCCTTAATAAACATTTTCTTTGTTGTTAAAATAAGAATATATTATAAATAAAACTAAAGTCTAATTCTCCCTTCTCTTTCTTCCATCCAGTTCTTCCCATGTGTCTTACATATTGTTCTCTCAAATTCACGGCCTTTATTTCTTTGTTGTCACATGTATGTTGTCACATGTATGTGTATCTTTGTTGTCACATGTATGTTGTCACATGTATATGTATCAATGCTCATGCTTTACTTATTGTATAGTTTCCATATCAGGAACATACTTAGTTTTTCATTGCTGTAGTTCACAGATGTTCATGAAACAATTTGCATATAGTTTCATGGGCTTCTGAAAACTATGGTTTCTTTTTACATGCCTAATATTTTCTAGTCTCTGCTAGGAGGCTGTGGCATCGAGGAAATATTGTCAAGAGAATGTTTTACCCATGTTCCACGTTTCTTCCTCCCTTGGAAGGAGGGACATTCTCAATTTATCTGTATTGTATTTTGTTGTAGTTTTTAAGTTTGTTTTTATTACACGTATGTATTTGTGTGTGTGTGTGTGTGTGTGTGTGTGTACATGCATGTGTGTAAGTGTGCATGCAATGGCCTGTGTGGAGGCCAGAGGACAGCTTGTGGAGGTGACTTTCTCTTTTTACCATGTGAATTCTGGGGATTGAACTTGGTTCTTCTGACTCAGCCTTTATCTGCTGAGCCATCTCACTGGACCTGTATTATATTTTGATGAATTAAGTTCTGGGTTATTGTCTGTCTGTCTATCTATCTGTCTGTCTGTTTGTCTGTCTGTCTGTCTATTTACCTATCTAGTACATTGCAGAATTTGGACTACAGTGGCATTTAAAGGAAGATTCTGCTTGTCTTTTGGCCCACTCACCCCTTTCCAGGTAGTAACTGCAGTTTGTGGTACGTAGAGTCAGGTTAGGAGTTTTCTAATGGGACGTTAGCTAGACCAAGTACGAATGAGATGTCAGTATAGAGAATAAGTTGTATCAAGCTTAGTAGATGCAAGAAATGACTGCGCCGCGGACCTACTGCTTTCTAAGGATGCCTATTTCAGAGAGAAGGCCAACTCTCCTGAGTTTGTTTTATTGAAGCATATTCAACTTGCTTTTTAAGACCGTAAGTCCATTGGCACATATGGAAGTTGAAAATGAGATATTCTTTTAAGGTCCAAAGTGTCTACATCTGTGCACTAACAGCTTCTGTGTTTAGGGTTTCTGGCACTAAGATGGAAAGGCTTCAGACTGTTTTGTTGTTGAAAACTGGCTGCCTTTTATCTCAGAAATTGCTTGGTAGGAAAAACATGTCATTCAAAGTAGTTTTCATGACTTTTTGATGGACAGACATGTTAGTGCCTTTCAAACAGTCTAAAGCCCCATTAAGAAGCTTTCTTTTCTCCTGAGCTAAAATATGTGCTTACACAAAGCAGTTTCTCTGTCTGGAGTTCCTTTGTTGGGATTCAGTGGTGCAGAACCATGTGCCCTGCTGAGTGGCCATGCTGGGTCCCGTGGCTAGACAGGGAAGGAGGCTGAGGGGGTTGAAGATCAACTTCCCAGTGCCTTAGGAGAGCAGGGGTCCTTCTGTTAGGATGCTTGCGAATGCCTCCATAGCTCCCAGGGGACCACCAGGGAGGCTGTACCTTCTAGGTGGAGAGGAGGCATCCTATGTCTTCTTGCCAGATATTGTTGAAGTCTCCCTTATGTGATGTTATAGCTGGTTTCATAGCATTGTGAAAGATGCTACAAAGTTTCCATTTGGTCTCCTAAATATGTCCCGTTTGAGTATCTATCCTGAAACAGCTTGGCCTTTTGCTCTAAAGGTACAAGGGTGGAAAGAGCTCAGCCAGAACCTCCACCTGCAGTGGTGGCCCCTGCCTGTCCAGCGCTGTCGCAGCAGGTGCTTCCCTCTAGCTTTGTTCTTTTCACGCTCACGCCAAGCACCTTGGGTCCTCCCACCCTCCATCCCTCTGAGTTCCCAAGCTTTGATGCACTATAGAAAAATCTCAGAGCGCCAGCATTTTAATCCTGGCACTTGCCACCTCCCTTTCGGCTCCACTTCAGAGGTTCTTACCCACCATTAAGGTACAGTTTGCAAACCCAGGACTTGTGTTGCTATTAGGTTTACGTGGACTCTTTTGTTTGTGGATTAGGGAAGTGGCCTGTCGTCGGGCTTGTTTTAGTGCTGATCTGTATAAATAATTCTATTTTCTTTCTTTCTTAGATATTTCCATTTTCCTTTGGTATGTTATATCAGGTGCTGGTATATTTAGAAACAATCCTCAGAGCGTTGGAGTCAGACACTTGCGAGAGGGAGACGCCGGCTGACCCATCTTTGTTCATTATGTTACGCTGTGGCTTGCACTCAGTGAATGAATGAATGAATGGATTACTTGAGTGTCAGGCATGGTATTAGCTTTTGGAGATACAAAGCAGAATGAGATGGGAGAGAGAGAAATAAAGAAGAGAGACTACAGGTAGCGTAGTACACTCTATAAGAACATATGGATCATCATGGAGAGGCTGGAGCACGTGCTCCTGGAGGAGATCCTCTCTTGGCTCATGAAAAGAGTGAGGTGACTCAGCCAGATGCAAGAGTGGCAGGATTCTGCTAGTCACAGAAGGTATAGGTGCAATAAATGGCATGACGTGAGCTGGGGTAGACAGATACTGGGGACGCTGGGCTAAATGGTTGGTGTCCAGGGATCCGTGAAATGGACCAAGCTCTTACATGGAGGGCCTTGTAGAGCATCTGACCATCCAGGTCCTAGCTGCGGGACTGATGCAGGATAGCATGCTCAGTGTGTTGATTTAGTTGGCGGACCTGTAGACTTTCCAGATGAATAGACATTTTAAAAAGTCACCATGGATGCTGTGGGATTTCATATCCCTTTGTTTTGCAATTTCACAAAGATGGCTGAGGAAATTAATTACCAGTAGCCTGCAGCAGATGGACATGAGGCAGTGATAGCAGTTCCGTTTCTCTGCGGGAGAAACGTTTAAGTGGTCAGGATGTGTCTGGCCACAAACTAATGGTAAAGCCCTATTGCTGAAGACAGCGGCCACACAACTCTTTGGACATACAGGAGTTGAGCTGGTGTCTACCTAGAGCCTTCACCCCTTTTGACTAGTGTTCATGGCACTAGAAGTTACTCTGCTTGCTGCCAAAGGAGAGAGGTAACAACCAACCATGCTATAAAACCCCTTCATCTACAAGACTGACCCACCTGCAACATACGCTGGTACAATGGTGGCACAGATTTGTTATTTGTGGGAGTAACCAACTAATATCTGATTTCAGTTCGGGTTCACTCCATGAGATGGGACCCATACTCAATGCTGCTTGGGTGGCCAAGAAGAGACTGGCTAGCCCTGGGACCTAGGAGAAAACCAAATACTACTGTTCTGCTGAAGGAATCTAGCAACAAAATAACCCTTAATGATATTCTGCTAAACTCACAGATCTGTGCCTTGTTCAGCCATCATCAGAGAAGCTTCCTCTTGCAACAGATGGGAACAAACACAAACACAGAGACCCACAGCCAGACATCATGCAGAGAGTGAGAGACCTTGAACACTCAGCTTTTAAAGGGATGTCTCCATCAAATCCCTTTCCCCAGGACTCAGGAAGCTCTGTGCAAAAGGCGGCAGAGAGAGTGTAAGAGCCAGAGGGGATGGAGGACAGCAAGGAACCAAGTGAACTCAGAGACTGTGGCCGGCTCCACAGAGCCTGACCAGTCTGCACCAGATGGGGGTCCCAGAGCCTCCACAGAGTCTGACCAGTCTGTGTGGCAGGTGATGTCCCTCAGCAGAGAAACTTCCCTCAGAGGAAGTACACTGGGCCTGCTCTCTGGAATGAAAGTTATTTTGGACCTGATGCCTCTAAAACTTCCTTTAAACCAGATAATAGAGGGCAATAATCATTGGTCTGGAGGGACATGGTGTGGCTCACATCTGTAATCCCGATACTATGGGGCCAAGCTGGGACACATTAATAAGACCCAGACTTCAAAGGAAGAAGAAAGAAAAACCACCTTTGTCTTTATTTATTTTTTTTCTGTGTATTAGTAATTTGCCACATATTGAAAATGTGTTTTTTTATTTTTTTAAAATATTTTATTTATTACGTATATGTGCATGTGAGTGCCCAGAAGAGGGCATTCGATATCTTGGACTGGAGCTATAGGCGACTTCTGGGAGCCAAACTCCAGTTCTCTGCCAGGGCAACCAGCGCTTCTAACGCCTGAGCCATCTCTAGAGCACTATGCTCCCCCCCCACCCCACCCCCCGCCTCCTGCTACCTCCGCATCTGGTAAATTCCTTTTTTGAGACTTGTGAACTTATTCATTTGTTTGTTTGTTTTTTTGAGACAAGATTTCTCTGTGTAGCTCTGACTGTCCTGGAACTCACTCTGTATCCCCCTGCCTCTGCCTCCCAAGTGTTGGGCAAAGGCATGCCCCACCACTGCCCGGCTTGTGAATTTATTTTTTGTTTGATTACATGGAAAGGAAGGCTAGATGAGCCCTGGGGGAGTGGTGACATTTGGGTCGGGTCATTGGTCTCCTTAGTCTGTATGGTGCCAGCTGATTTCATGTTTGTGTTAAAGCATTGTAGATGATGTCGGAGGACCTTTGGGGGAACCTGGGGAAAGGGTACTGGAGTCCTACACTACAGTGGCATGTTCTTGCGAAGTCATAATTGTCTCCAAAGAAAAAGTAGAAGGAAGTAATCAGAAAATCAGGGCCGAGGAGATGACTCTGCCGGCCAAAGTGCTTGCCCTACATTCGTGATGGCTGGAGTTACAAGTCAATGCGTGGTGCACATCTGTAATCTCAGAGCTCCTCTGGTGAGACAGGAGAACTGGCTGTGGGCCAGGCATCCTGGGGTAGCTTCGTAGCTTCAGAAAGAACAAGAACAAGACAGACTGCCTCAAAATGAGGTCGACTGACAGATGGACAGAACCAACTCCTGAAGAGTTGCCACCTGCCAATAAATAAAGCACACAAACTTTGGGAAAAGAATGTCACTAGAATTGATGTTAAAGTCAGGTATTTGAATTTGTAATTGTGTGTGTGTGTGTATGTTTACACGTGTGTGTAAGTGTGAATGCACATGTGTGTGTGAATGCATGTGAAGACTCTACATTGATGTCTTACTAGAGTGATGTCCACTTTATGTGCCAAGGAAGGGTCTCTTGCTGACCTGGAGCTCACTGATTCAGTTAATCCAGCTGACCAACTTGCCTGGACTCACCTGGCTCTGCCTCCAGAGACGAAGGCCTTGACTTTTAAGTGGGTGCTCAGGATATGCACTCTGGTCCTCACATGTATGGTAAATACTGAGCCGTCTCTCCAGGTTTGAACCCATTTTTATTGCTCTCTGCATTCTGAGAGGACAGCCTACCTGACATTAGTCTGCTCTTCCAAGGCTGTGTGATCGACTCAATGAGTTATGATCTTAAGACTCTTTCTTCTGTATGTGTTCTTCTCCCACAACCCGCTTCTTTGTGGTGCTGATGTGGTCCAAGCCAAGACCTGTACACAGTAGGCAAGCACTCTGCCCCGGAACTGCACTGCCAGCCCACTTCCCTTATTTTAAAAGATTAAAAGTAGATAGGTGTGCAAATCAATAACTGGCATTTCGCTACTTGCTGAAAGTCCAAATGAGCTACAGGCCATTGTAAATAGAGAGGTGGAAGTCAGTGAAACCCTTGATATGAAAGTAAACATGGAGAAGACTGAGATACAACACATGGGAAGGGCGCACAAGGATTTTAACATTGTAATAAAGAATCAGAACCTCAAGCAAACAGTCAACTTTGTCTGTCTGGGAGGAAACCTCAGTTCAAAGGGTGGAACTCTTTCAGATGTCAAGAGTTAGGGACAGCGAGGGCTGCATTCCAGGCACTAGGAAAGGTTTGGTCAGCAAGAGACATAACGACAACAGCAAAATTACAAGTCTATGAGACACTTGTCTCGAGCTGCCGTCTTTACAACTCCGAAACCTGGACAATGAAACGCTCCTCAGAACAGTGGCTGAATGTGTTTGAAATAAGATGTCTCGGAGAATTCTAGATGTCACGAAGAGCTAGGCTGCGGGATGACGGCATTAGGAAACATCACCTACGGAAGGAAGTAAACGGCAGGGTACGGCAACAGCGCTTGAGATACTTGGACCATGTGATAAGAATGAAAGATGGCAGATACCTGGAGATAGCCCTGCTTGGAGGAGTGCACGGGATAAGGCGAAGAGGAAGACCCCCCTCCCCCCCCCCAAAAGCCACTAGATAGACAGCATAAAGGAAGACTGTGGAACCTTGGGTATGACAATAACACAAGCATCTAGGACTGCCCAGGATAGGAACAACTGGAGAACCGCCATAAAGGGGCTGCCTGTGCCTACTTCAGCATTGCCGGGGCATAAATGCTGATGATGAGTAACACTTTGGCACTTGGCGACTTCTCTCGTTTGGGGAATGGCTGATGCTGTTCTTTCCATGAGTGGAAACTGAGTCCAGAAGACAACAATGTATGCTAAGCTAACGGTATCCACACTGTCATCTCTGCCAGATGAACCCTAAGGAAAGAACGCTGGATGAAGGGAGGAGCCAGTGTCTAAAGAAAGTGCACCTCGGAATTTCATTTTGGTGACATTCTCGGCCTAATGTAATTACAGGGTAGGGGTGCAGCTCCTGTTTGTTGGAAGTTAGTTATGGGCTCCTAAAGAATGACATGAAGGAGTCTTGCTGTGAGATTGTGTTGATGGCGGTGGTAGTTCCAAAAGTGACAGGATGAAATTACACACACACACACACACACACACACACACACACACACACGCTTATATATAATTGGTAAACGGAATAAAAAGCATGAGTTGCACCGTTGGCAATTTCCTGGTTTTGCTTTATACTCAGGTTAAGTTGGGTTCTTCAGGGTCACAGGGTGCATGAAACATGCATGGGATTTCCCTGTATATTTCTTTTAAGTTGATGATACATAAAATGTATGTATTTTAATTATATATTGTGAGTGTGTGTGTGAGGGGGGGGATGGAGGGAAGGAGAAAGAGAAGGGAGGGAAGGCACCTCATAGGTGGATGTCAGGACAACTTTTAGGAGTTGGTCCTCTCCCTCCAGTGTGGGTTAAGAGTATTGAACTTGGGGTCAGGCTTTTGCAGCAAGTGCGTTTACCAACTGAGCCATCTTGTTGGCCTTTATAAATTATTCCAAAGCAACAAGATTAAAAAAAAACTTGCTATTTTCTCATTGTATTTTTAAAACCCTTAATTCTCAGGTGCCGTCTTTCAGTATATGCAAAGTGTATTTTTGTAGTCCTGAGAAGTCGCAATTCCCTTCTTGTGCTTTGGGGACTTGTCACTTCTCAAGTGACACATTTATATCTCCTTCCTAACCCTCATCTCTGTTTGTCCTGGAGCTCCTATGGTACCGCTGCCCACCTTAAGAAGACGGTACCTGTTCTTGATCTTAGTCATCAATTCCGATTTGCCCAGGGGTGATTTCATCGGTATTCCTCCCCACCAGATGCCGTAGAGCAATAGCAGGTCCAGTCCCTTTGTGGTACTGAAAGCCCACAGAAGGTTAAAGGGCTCCCTGTGGACCGTCAAGAATGTTCTCCATATCCCCGGTGATCCAGGGTGGTTTAGCTTGGCATTCAGGACATAAACCCAGAGAACATAACTGAACAGATTCTTAAAATAACAACGGATATGGTTTCCGTGTAGAACAAGTTCCTTAAAAGTCAGGTGAGGAGTGCAGGTGGCTAACAGGGCTGGGGTGTGAGAGGTCCTCAGCTCCACTCTCAGCCCCAGGAAGGGGGAGTGCCCAACCATCCTGGCCAGTGTTCCTGTGGGTTAATGTCATCCAGAGTGGCTGATTCTGTATTCATTCCTTATGGTTAGTTTGATGTCTATTTTGTAACAGGTTTCTTTAAAAAGTAATCAAGGGCAGCATAGAACACGCACGCACGCACACACACACACACACACACACACACACACACACACACACACGAGAACAACAACGAAAACCAAACCAAACCCTTTGTTTTCTGCTGTGCCACATAAACATAGAAGATGGTGATTTATGATTCACTGAGATGTCCAGGTAGCCAGCCCTCTCCAAGTAGGTTTGTATCCTGATGTTCAGTGGTACACCTAGGGCTAGGCTAGGGGGTCAGGGCTAGGGTTAAGGGTTAGGGCTAGGATTAGGTGTCAGGGCTAGGGTTAGTTTAGGGGGTAGGGTTAGGGTTAATGTTAGGGCTTGGGTTCGGGGATAGTGTAGGGTATGCCATATTATACAAAAATGATGTGTCCATTTTTTACCAAGGGAGTCTTATTATATAGTCCATGTTGGCCCTTCAACTTGTCAGCCCTTCTGTGTCAGAGTGCCGAATGCTAAGATTACAGGCACCTGTCATCACAGTCAGAACTGGTGTGTTTTCTCTTCTCTCTCTCTCCTAAAAAAAGTAAATGTG
Source organism: Myodes glareolus (assembly GCF_982192425.1). Lineage (NCBI taxonomy): Eukaryota > Metazoa > Chordata > Mammalia > Rodentia > Cricetidae > Myodes > Myodes glareolus. Next base: position 116,441,417 of record NC_142026.1, on the reverse strand, counting down.
GGACTGGGGAGGTAACTCAGGGGTAAGAACCCTGTCTGCTCTTCCAGAGGACCTGGGTTCTGTTCCTAGTACCCTCCCGGCCTTTCACAAATGTCATTGACTTCCATTCCAGTGGATCCACTGCTCACCCTCTGTTGGCCTCCGAGGGTAATGCATACGCACAGTGCCTCGTTTCTACGAGCAGATCATCTGCACGGGTAATAAGAACAGGGCAGGTGTGGTGGATCAGCGGATAAAGGTGTTTGCTTCCAGGCAGCGCACAACACCTGTCAGCGCTCAGTGCACTTCCATATAGTTCACGATCTTCGGGCAAGGGGCTGGAGATTGAAACACACAGAGACTCACACAGACAGAGAGACAGAGACACGGACCTCTAGTCACTGGTAAGAAGCCCCTAATTCAATAGCACCACGAAGGCTTATATACCCAACACAGTCAGGTGGGCCAACAGGTGAAAACCTTATCCTCTGATCCTCAAGGCAACACATGCTCATGAAGCAGAGCTGGTAAACAACTTTGACACAGCTTTCAGTAACTCAAATCAGAAGGAAAGTAAAGATCTCTAGCAGGGAAGAGCAGCTGGAGGCCAGGACTCCAAATGGTCCCAGCACTTCCATGCCCAGTAACTTGAGTTCAATCTCTCGGACCGACTTAGTGGATAGAGAGAATCAGCTCTCTTAAGTTGCCCTCTGACCTCTACATGTGCGCCTTAGCACATGTGCACACACATGCACATAATAAACAAGCGTAATTAAAGGAAACAAATAGAGAAGTGTAAATGTTTAAAAGCCTTTGGAAAGTCCTTTGTTTTTGTTACTCTGCATCCAAGAACTCGGCTGTTCAGTGTAGTGCTGATAGACCCGTCATCTCTTGCTGTCGGCGATGCTGACTTGAACTGAAAGAAAATACGCTCCTTTGCTTCATTTCACTCCATTCTCCGAGTATCCTGAACGCTCTTGGCACTGACTGATGAGAAAGGCAGATAGTACTGGAAATTTACTTTCTGGTCCCTTCACAGATACTAACCTTAGCCAGCTAGGGCCCTTCCATTGACATCAGATTGGAGCCAGCTGAAGGTTGTCATTTGATCTTCTCAAGGCAGCCAGTGAGGAACTAGAGGTTTCTCAAGTATCTAGGTTACACTGTTGGGTAGATAAGCCAATTCTAATTTCCCTAGCCCCAAAATTACTGAATATGTTATCGAAGGAAAAAAAAAGCTCCAGGTATAGATGAACATAAAATACTATGTTGTTCAGTCTTTGTCTTGAAAAAGCATAAAATTCATACAGTTCCACATATCGGAGTGTTTTCTGAGGCTGTACTCCATGCTGGTGTGGAACAGTGGCAGGCATTGTATCTTGTCTTTACAGCTGAAGTTGGCTGCAGACTCTGGGCGAGTTACTAATGACCTGAGAGGGCACTGGAGGGAAGGCCAGGCCCTGAGTTCACACCTTAGATGCGTTCTTTACAGGCAGCGGTGGAGAATGTAGGAATGACCTGAATTAGAAAGAAGTGTATATCCAGTCATTGGCTGTAATTCCATCTTTGCCTTGCTGCAAGGGGTGTAGGTATGATTCAGGCACGCTACTCCAGAGGGGAAGAGAAGACAGGCAGGCATCATTTGTTTGCCTGGTGGACAGATCATTCCACAATCACGGTGGAGAGAAGGTCCATGCCCCCCACCCCCTGCCACACACACACCAGAGAAGTTTTCGGAACACAGAAGATCACTTCACATGCACCAGCCACTGGGAATTTTCAGCAAGATTTGGACTAAGGAGGCCAGGCAGACGGCTCCACTCCAAGCATAAGCAGCCCTTAGGGCAGTGGTTCTCACCCACAGTAAATACTTTGTAGGTTCTTTTCTGTCTCAAACCTGGACTTTAATAAGTAGTTAAGAGGGATGTAAATGTTTCACTGTTAGGGATCAAACCCAGGGCTACACGCTCGCCAGGCACGCGTGCTACCCCTGAGCCACACAGCCGCCTCTGAAATGGGGATTTTCTGAGTGATGTAACACACCAGTACCCTCAGATTGGAGCCCTTTGTCCATTGCCCTGAGTCTAAGGTGAGGAAATGTTACAGGAAAGTCCCTTATGGATTTTCGTTATTCATTGGTCAGGCGAAACCACACGAATTCGAGAGTTGTGACCAGTTCTTTAGGGACTCACACGAATGTGTAATTAGCATGATGAGAATGCTGTGTGCCATGCCGTAGGCAGTGATGAAGTTTTCACATGTAGTGAGAGTGTCTGATAAGATTCTGAACTCAGCCAGGAAAGTTATTTTTCTCATCAGTGTATTTCTGGAAATTTTGACGTTCCCTAAAGGCAAGCACAGATGTAATGTTTCTGTAAAACAAAAATGTGCTCATATGAAAACAGTTAGAAGCTTTTTGTGTATCTATGTAGGCATGTGTATGTGTGTGTGTGCTCGTAGGTTGCGCATGCGTGTGTGTGTGTGTGTGTGTGTGTGTGTGTGTGTGTGTGTTTTGAGGGGAAGAAGGCAGCCTTTGGTTTTCTTCCTCAGGTGCTCTCCACTTTGGTTTTGGAGACAGCGTCTCCCAGTGGCCTGGAACTTGCCATATATCTGGTTTGGCCGGTTTGTGAGCCTCATAGACCTACATGGTTCTGTTTCTCAGGTGCTGGGGTTACAAGGTTGCAGCACCATACCTGACTCTTTTATGTAGTTCTGGGGATCGAATGCAGGTCCTCAGGCACCTTACTGACTGAACACCCAGCCCCCAATTTTTATAAAAGCAGCTGTAACAGTTAGTCTAGATCACAACACCTCAGTATCCCTGCTGCCTGGCTACCAATTGTCACCTGATCATTCTAACAATCCCAAATGCCCACACTTTTCTAGGATGCCTCCTGGGGAACATCACTCCTGGGACCTCATGTTCCTGTCTTACTGCATCCTGGGGACTTGCTTTTCAAAAGTGGGAGCTTCGTCTTACCTTCTGATGTCTCCGTAGCTCATGGGGTGTAGTATGCGAGGACTGGGTCATGAGGGGTGGAGATTGTACTCTGGGATTTTAGGCAAAGACACTAGGGAGTGTCTTAAAGATGTGCATTAATTCATAAATGCAAAGTCACTGTGTGATGGGAGACAAGAACTTGCTTGTCCTTTACCTGATCATTTGTGTGGCCTCACTTTTTCCATAGTCTTGAAGATCACGGTAAACACCTTTGTGAAAGGATTGTTATTGAAATTTCTCTCGGGAACACCTAACCGTTCAATATTATTGACTGCACCCCTTGGCAACCACCAAGTTTAGGCCGTCACAGAGGAATCAGTCACTGGGTGACTCAGGGACTTACCTGCATGGTAATGACTACTGTGTGCCAGCAGACACAGTGGGACAGCAACGGCCTTTGCCTAACTTGATGATCTGTTCTAATGTTAGCCCAAATAGTATTGTTTGTGTTGCATTTCAAAGAATGTAATTCTGAACACACTCCCGAGAATGTGATCCTCTGCATGGCCTGTCCCTAACCCTGCCGCAAAACCTTGTTTGCTCAGGTAGCCTGCCTCTTGGCTTCGTTTGTCCGGACTAGGCTAAACACCAATCCTCAATGGCAGAGTGCCCTCCTAGGAACCGCGGGAAGGGAGGGAGAGAGGGTGGGAGGGAGAGAGGGAAAGAGGAAGGGAGGGAGGGAGAATAAGAGACTATGTGAATGACCAGTCCTATTGATTAGCAGGCTTGAATGCTGGGCTCACCAAAGTCCCAGGACAGCTGGCTTTTCTACACTGGTTCTTGATATTGAACTCAGGCCCATAAGTTTTCAAGGCAAGCACTTTACCCACTAAACTATCTCCCAGGCTCAGAAAAGGGCCTTATTTAAACTTGATTACCTCTGTAAAGACCCTGCCCTACTTGCCTGTCTTTCTCTTGAGTCGGGGAATGTAGTTCCTAAGAAGCCTCCCCGCCTAGCGGTGTGAATTGTGGGTCACAGGAGGATGCTCTGCAGAGAGGAAGGCACACAACTGAGAGATTCTTGAGCTGTCACGTCCAGTATTTTCTGGAGGTCAGTTAGGGTCAGGCGTGTGCCAGCTCTTGAATTCCGTGAGTGACTGTGTGACTTCTCAGTGTGTTTCCTTTGTCTAAACTTGCTGAAGCTGGCGGTGTTATTTTTACCTGAGGAATGCTGCTGGCGAGTCGGATTGTGACAGATATTGTGTCCGTTGCTCTCATGTGACTCGATGGCATCCTTGGTTAGATGGCCCAGAGGAGAGAAACCCACTATCATAGCATCATAAGGAGATTCAGGGCAAGGTGGGATGGATGGAGCTCATGGTCCCTCTCAAAGTACCTGTTACTACTCAGGTGCCTTCCTTTAATTAGCTGTCGTGAATGCCATAGATGAGAGAGATGTAAAGAAACCGTGAGAGTGAGCTGCCATATTGAGCCTCAGCTCTCTTTTGCACAGAAGAATTGCGTTTGAGGGAAGGCCATGAGTTCTGATTGACATGCTGAGTTTGAGGGTCTTGGTGGGAGTGGCTCTAGTGACTGGAATATGGGTACCAGGGGCATAATTGGGGCAGTGACAGTGGTAGAAGATATGCTGGCTGAAAAAATGTGCCAGAGAGAAAAAGAGAACCATAGAAAAGATCCTTCATGAATATCATGTCTCTCTTCCCATCTGTGTATGCGTGTGTGTAAGTGAGCTGTATACATATGTATCATCATGCACATGCATATAAGCAGATACACACATCCTATCCATTCAAGCATGTGGAAGGCAGGGGAAGATGTTGGCTGTCCTGCTCTGCCCCTCACCGCTTTATTCCTTCCTTCCTTCCTTCCTTCCTTCCTTCCTTCCTTCCTTCCTTCCTTCCTTCCTTCCTTCCTTCCTTCCTTCCTTTTTTTTTCCTTAAGACAGGGTTTCTCTGTGTAACAGTCCTGGCTGTCCTGGAAATGGCTTTCTAGACCAGTCTGGCCTTGAACTCACAAAGATCCGCCTGCCTCTGCCTCCCAAGTGCTGGGTTTAAAGGCGTGCGCCATCACCGCCCAGGGGAGCCTGTGAATTTTAACAGAGATGAGTTTTCAGATCTTTCTGTGAATCTAAATCTACACAGTTCGTCCACAGCTGATGCAGTGAAGGACTCAAGTGTGCCTGGTTCTGAAGCACCCAGCCTCATACCCATCTTCCTCAGAGGTCTCTGTATGACCGCACGGAAAAGCGTTGCTAAACACAGTAAGCACAAGAAAGTGCGGGAACGGGTGCAGGGTGTATTTTACGTTTTAAAAGTCTGTTTGCCAAGCAGCGGGCATTAGTGAGTTAAGTAAATGTTAATAGGTTAAAAAATCGTAACTGTTTGTAAGGGGAACAGAAGTCTTGTTTATGGTCTCGGGTTAGATGTGGACCAGGAAAGATGAGCAGAAACTTAACTCACAGGATGGCAGGAAAAGAGAACCAAGAGAAGCCAGATGGGCAGTTTCTATAAGGTCGCTGAAGTTTGGCCAGCACTAAGGTAAAACAGGTAACTTGCTGAGAGCGGAGTACAAGAATCCGAGGGCAGGAGAAGCTTGAAATCATAGTGATGAGAATGTCAAAGGTTAATCCAGGAAGAGAGGAGGCCTCTCCCCGTCCAGAGAGAAACTATGCAGAGAGATGAGAAAGAACTCCGTGTGTTGACTGCTGAATTCTGCCAGTTAGGTTTCTATGGGGCAACTCTAATGCACATCTCATTTTGCAGAGCAAAACTATGCAGTTTGTGAAAGTTCAAGCTTGGTTTGCATTTATGAGGGCGAGCCTGTCAGCCCGTACCCCTGTTCCAGCTTTCCCGACTGCTAACCCTGGCAGCTCAAACTATTTGTTGTCTTGCTTTATCGAATGCCCTGGGTATTTCCCACTCTACCTGGTACACAGTGGCCTTTTCTAAACGCATGGTCATCTTATGTGCTTTTTCTTTTCCATGCAATGCCAGGCAATCAAGGCCTTCCGATGTAGGGACCTCATCCGTTCACTGGCTTGCTATCATAGATCCTTCATTTCTATATCTGGAGTTGAAACTAAGAAATCAGCAGTTTTTATTGATTGCATTTTTAGAAATGATATGTGTCACTCTGTCACTTTTAATTACAAAACTGAATTTCCATTCATTATCTAATATTAAACCCAGGATAACTTAGCGGCAAACCTAGTAGATACTTTTTATTTGCTGTTAAATGTGGCTTTGTCAGATTGAGATGTTACGTAGAAAGTACTATTTTATATTTTCTTGATTTTTGTTTCTTCTAAAGAATGTGCACGCACTCAGTTGTTTTTGCTTTTCATATATCCACTTAAAATTAAAATTTATTATTTAATTATATATGTGTGTGTGTGTACCATACAGATGCCTGGCGTCTATGGAGGTCAGAAAAGAGTGTTGGATCCTTGGGACTGGAGTTACAAACAGTTGTGAGCTGCCATTTGGGTGCCGGGAATTGAACTTGGGTCCTCTGGAAAAGCAGCCAATGCTCTTAACTGCTAAGTCAGTTCAGGCCCCTTGAATATACAGTTTTATGGTGAGTGGATTGGCTTGCCCTGTTTCTCCTGTTTCTCCTGTATCATATTGCAGTGTTCAAACAGAAGTAAGAAGGGCAGTGCCTGCACTAAAATAACTGTATACAACTGGAATGCTATCTGGGTAAGACCTGCTAGAGGTGAGAAATGTAGTGATGTTTGTTTTTTGGTTTTGAATTAAAGTTCTGGAATAACTGGTAGCACACCTGAGCCTGGACACAGTGTTACAGATCTGTAATCCCGGGACTGGGAAGCTAAGAAGGGGAGTTTGTGAGTTCAAGGCCAGCCTGAGAACAGCGAGAACTTGTCTCAGAAGACCAGGAGTTGGGTCCATTGCTCTGTGAGACGGTGCTTGCCGAGCACATGCAAGGCTCTGGGATGAATCCTTAGCACCACACAGTCAATCAAACCACTCTGTCTGAGGGAGAAATTGTCTAGTGATCGTTTCGATTAAATAACTCACACCGCCGAATTTCGTTGTTCTTTATGGTCTATGATGATAACTGTTGAAAATTTCAGCAGCAACCTTAGCTGTGTTTATTCAACAGATGCTAGCGCGTTTTGTACTCAGCCCAGTATTTCCGTGGGGATCTGCCACCTTAAGTCGTAGCGTGCTTGCCTAGCATATGTGAAGCCCTGGCTTTGATCCCCAGCGCCACACAAACTGGGCACGGTGGCATAGCACTCTGGAGGTGGAGGCAGGGTGATCAGAAGTAAGGTTGGCTAATGAGATTGTTTAGTAGGTAAACATGCACACACACGCATGCACACGAGAGAGAGGAGAGAGAGAGAGAGAGAGAGAGAGAGAGAGAGAGAGAGAGAGAGAATAAGCAAAAGGACTATCTGAAAAAAATCAAAGCCAAAATATTAAAAATTAAAAACTTCAAGGTCATCTCTGACTACATAACAGGTTTAGACCAGCCCGACCTGTGTGAGGCGGTCTCTGCACAATGGAAGAGTGTGACCCCAACACACGTGTCACTTTAGGGTTCTAAGGTGGTAATCCTGAGCATTTCAAATTGGCCTCTTAGCTTTCTTCTGGGGCTCAGGCAAGTTAGGATGACTCCCTGCTGCTACTGCCTCTAGAACTCCCCCCCCCCCCCCCCCCCCCCCCGCAAGCCCTCTGTTGAATGTGGGTGAGAAGTGGGTGTGAATTTAAAACTCAGCACGGCTTTGTTAACTTCCCAGCAGCAGCCCTGCTGTTCACGGTGGCAGGCAGCCTGGGCTGTCTTTGGTGCTGCCGATTCCTTCAGGGTCTTTGGTGATCTTGCCAAGCGGGATCCCCCCTTTGTAATTTTAAGCGGCTCGCTAAATGAAACGCTTAGTTCCCTGGCATAGTTTTGACTATGTCACGGCAGCTTGGCACCCCGTCTTGTCCATCGAAATCATATTTCGATTTGTTCACATAACCCCTTAAGCCTATTTTTAGATTTTTTTAAAGTGCCTTCCATGTACTGGATGGAAAAGCCTTGATTTTCAAAAATTATTTCCACATGACCCCGGGGGGCCTCCATTGTGCTTTAACAGTGATGGTGGTAGTGGTGGGGGGTTGCATTGTTTATTCCGTGAATACATTGTCTTGAATTCTGTCTAGTGCTGGTGGTCAGGAAGGAGCACAGCTGGGCCAGCCTGCTGGCCCAAAGAGCTCCTGGCATATCCCTCTGGCCAGGCAGGGAGAGTCCAGACTCCCAGACTTCTTAAGCCTTCAGGACTGTCCCTTCAGTACCTGATGGCATTCAGATCAGTCCCAAGAAATTGCCTTTCCAGTTGAATTGTGTGGACCTGCAGGGAAAAGATGCTTTATTGTGCATACTATTTCTTTACAGTTTCTGAAGACAGGTTTAGGACGCCCCCTTTCTTTCGCCTCCTTCGATGTGAAGGAAAGGATAGCGCTCAAAAGGGAGGGATCCAGAAGCCCCATGCGAACAGGCATGAGGAGAAAGAGAAAGTTGGGCTGTATTGGAGCTCCCTCTGCCTGTCCATCAGAGTTCTCTTCCTTACCCGGGGGATTCCTTTCCACAATGGCAGTTATATGATGTCAGCTGTAGCCTAGAAATACCAATAGAATATGTCAAAAATAAGTTTTGCTTTTTTTTCGTTGTGCACTGCTCAGTAGGATGATGTCATCTGATACTATGCCACTGCATTCCCGCTATAGCACACTGATCTGTCTGTCTGCCCAGTGTATCCACCCCTATGTACTACCCCCCTGTCAACCACCATGTAGACTCTCCAGTTATCATTTTGATTGTTGCATGTATTTAAGCCACTTTTATTTTACTTAATGGCTCCAAAGCGTCAGAGTATGGATGCTGATGTTGTGGATATAACAATGAGACTATAAAGTGATTCTCCTCAGTGATGGGCGGAGAAAAAGGATGACATCACATGACCATCACTGCAATATACTACTTCCTGTAAACTTTATAGTTGCTCCTTTATCACCTTTGACCACTCCTGGGCATCATTTATGAATGAGACTTTGTCATAGGTCTGTATGTATGGGACAGTAGTTCAGTACTGTCGATGGTTTCCGGTAGCTGCCAACCATTCGGGAGGCTGTGCACTGAGGCTGCGTGTGACTACAGAATATAGATTCTGCAACACACATGTGCAGAGAAGGAATTGGACTCTCTGTTTCTACTTTCTAGTCAGGGCACTTCTCCCCCTTCCCTAACAGTCTCTCGGCTCTGCCGTCGGGTTTGTGCGGGACCATTTTCTCTTTCCTTCTGTATAGCCATGTCTTATGAAGATCAAGACATGGGCATAGGAGAAACTTCTTTTATAATCTAGCCCAGTTCTTCCCACTATGTTCAAGCTGATTCTTAAAACTTTAAGTATTTTTTAAAATTTTAACTTCCCTTCGTTTTGTGCCAATTCAGTCTTTCTGACATAACACTGTGCCAAAAGTGTGCACATTAAATGACCTAAGTAGTTGTTTAGCAAGCAACTAGTTTCTACTTATCGATGACTGACTGACTTACTTACAAGACCCACAGCAGGGGCTGGAGAGATGGCTCAGAGGTTAAGATCACTGACTGCTCTTCCAGAGGTCCTGAGTTCAAGTCTCCGCAACCTTGTGGTGACTCACAACCATCTATAATGAGATCTGGTGCCCTCTTCTGGCACGTGTGTGCATAATAAAAGCATAAATCTTAAAAAAGAAAAAAGACCCACAGCAGCCTTCAACCTGTATTGCACTTTGCACAATAGCATTGGTGTTGGCACCGGGGGCAACTTTTTACTTGTGAAATTTTAGCTGTAAATTGACCTCTCAAAGCCCAAGAAACGTTGAATTGCTAGGTGGAACTTGGGTAGGGGCCCGGGGACTTAGTTCAGGGATGAAGCAGCCACCTACTGGTAGCTGTCTGTGCCTGACCAGGATTGTGTATCGAGTAAGGTCACTTGTATGTGTGTCAGGCACTCACGAAAAGCTTTCTGTGTAGCCCTTTCCTTGTTAGTGTCAGTGGGCTCAATTGCTGTACATGCCCTATCAATTACATGTCTGTTATCTCTATCGTCCGGGGAAGCAGAAGTGGTTTCAGCCCTGCTGCTTTTCTTTTGGATTCTGTGCCCTTGGCATTAAGCCCACACATCTGTAGAGTTAAAAGTCCTATATTCAGCCATGGTTGAAAAATACCAACACAGACTAGTGCGCTCAGATCAGAGCAATGCACTCAGAAAATGCACCACACACCCATCTCGCTCCTCAGAACAGGTAAGTAGGGATGTTTTTGCTGGGAGCCAGGGAGTTTGAGAAGCCCAGGGAAACTCGCATCCCTGTTGGCGGTGGGAAGTAAGGCTGTCAGAGGATTTGGCTCTCTCCAGCTTTTCTCCCAGATGCTTTCATGGTCTCAGCTAGCCCTGAAATAGCTGTGAATGGAAACCTGATTGTTCTGTGCCATGAGCGACCAAACAAACTGGCAATTTCGAGAAGTCCTTTTCTCTTGCTTGCAGCACCCACTTCCTCCGCCCCCAATAATTAATGTGATCAAATAGCCCCCACATCTTTAGAAACTCATGGGGTAATCAGCATATCAAAGGGTGGGAAGGTCCCGCAGTTGGAGCAGGCCAGCAGGCCTTAACAAAACCTTGTCCGAGGTAAACAAAACTTCTTTGCGTAGGAAGAGACTCTCCCTTTACCTACAGCTGAGCAGTTTCCCCTTAACACCAGTTTTGGTAGAGAATCGGCCAATTCACTTTTTGATTCTTTACATTTCTGAAGGTTCATTCTGGACAGCTGAAGCTCGGCTCAAACTCCCCTTTGGGCTGAATTAACAAATGGAGGTCTTGGCAGTTTACGAATTCCTGGCTGGATCCCCCTCCTTTCTTTGTGAGGTTAAATACTATAATCTTTGACCTGAAAGAAAGAACTTTACCAACAAGTAAATATTTAAAAGGCCCCGTGAAGTATAATGTGTGTGAGTTTGTGCCCGGGGAGTCCGTCTGCTGGATCAAAAGGAGTGACTCACTTCTCATCAGCTAATGAAAGGGAGGTGGTTGCTTTAGGGTAGGCTGACAGGAAGTACTTTTGAAAGTGCTAAGGGTTGGAGCTCTCTTTACTTTTAGGTTTAGCTAGGCCGAGGTAAGCGCTGCCCGGTGAGTCGCTATCCCAGAGTGTAAGTATTCAACATGACCGAGTTTGCACGATGGTGAATGAATGAACTCTGTGCTACCGAGGACTACTTGGAACCCTGAGAGGCAGTGGAAGCATGACTCACGGATGCACTTGAACTATGGGTCCAGGTGTGTGTGTGTGTGTGTGTGTGGAGTGTGTGTGTGTGGGGGTGGTACTAGCTTCAGAGCCAGTCCTGAGCCCCAGTTGAAAGAAAGAGCTGGGATTGGAGTAGGGAGGACACTCCTCGGCTTATGGTGCTATTGGCCACCTCTGAGGATGAGAGGGCCCAGTTCCGCTGTGCATGATGTCAGATGTGCATCACCTCTGGGGGATTTCCTTTTCAAGGCTTGGCCCGCCTGGACGGCACTCGCTGTTTGTACAGAAGTAGATGTGTTTGTTCTTCAGGCCTTCAGATGAGATTCATCTAGACATCTGGCACACGAAACCTCAGGTTTAAGATTTGAACCAGGTTGCTTAAATAGAAGGATTTGGTTAGGGAAGCCCATAAGAGAAGGGAGGGAGGCAGTGAACTTCTTACCAAGGGAACCGTTGGTAGGAAAGGTGTGGGCAGCTGGTGACCCGTGACTGTGGCACCTGGGGTGGAGCATGCTGCCCTCAGTCGGTGCTGTTGGAGACAGGCTCATTGTTGTCCACAGAACTCTGAATTTTTCTCCAGAACTCTTAGAAACTGGAAAGAGCTCCTTGCTACCTTGCTCGGTATGCCATAGTGTATTTAGAAAAATGTTTGGACCAGCCTGTTAAGATGTGTTCATGTTTGCCTTAAAAGCAGCTATCTGCCCGCTCGCCACTGTCCAGTGTTTAGCTCTGGTTACATAGTTTTTACAGTTTGTTTGTATTAAGGGACTGACCCTCAAGTCCTATAATTTTCATCCCGTTATTTCCTTTCAGTCAGACTAGATTGACAGGTACTTTGGAATGTCAGCACCAGGCCTATTAGAAGCGACTTACAGAAACTTTTCAAAAGGTGGTAATCTAGTTTGTTTCGAGACCCTGTCTCATGCATCCAGGGCTGCACCAAACTTGTTGCATAGCCAGTGGTGGCCTCTGATCAGTGTCTGCCTTCATAGTGTTGGGATTGCAAGGAGGCACCACCACGCCTAGTTTCTGGTCCTGTTTATGCCGTACTGCGGCCCGAATCCAGGGCTTTGTGCATGCCACTCAAGAACTTGAGTAACTGCGCTGCATCCCCAAATTACTTCGTTTGGGTCAGTGGGTGATGCTGTTTCCTTAAAGGTTCTATGCAAATTTGTTTTAATTTCCTACAATTATTGAATAATTATGCCCCAAATAAATGTTATCTGGAGATAAGGCTAAATAGTTAAATATCTCTTCTTGGTTTTATAGCTAAGATCAAGTGAAGTTAAATAGTATTTGAAAGTTTGCATAATTTTTATCACTTCATCCATTCACCTTAAGCCTGCAGCGTGGTACTATCTACCAGTGCTCTTGCTCCATGGAGATCTGGTAGTAATAGTCCCTTGCCCGTTTCTCTGGTTGATTATAGTCTGCAGATTCTCAAAAAGATGCTTCTGAAAATGGCAGTGATTTCTTTGGGTAGGGATTGCCTTTCAGAGTTTTGTGTGGTTGACACCTCTCCCACTAGGTGGCGCCATTGCTGTGCTTCAGAGAGGCCTGCCGGCGCTGCGGCTGTCCATGAACGTCAATGTTGAAATCAAGGTCCAGTTCCGCCTAATGTAAATATTTGTGATGTCTGCCACTCTGTGGCATGTTTCTGAAAGTGGAAAGGAAAATACTAAAAATCTTCCCTCCCACGTCAGCCAACGACTGTTTATGGTGAACTCGCAAAGTTAAAATTTGCTCATCGCTGGAGTCAGGAAGAGGGCGATGCAGAGACTGGATTCTAAGAGACCAGGCAAACCCAGGGACTTCTCTGCGCAGTTTCTGAGGATGGAGAGAACAACCACTTGGGAGGCTCAGAAGTTATGCTTCCAAGAGACGATAGGAGAGTCTAGACTCTGCCACGACCGAGTTGTAGCATGGCTGTGATTGGCGATAGGGCTCCAAGTAGGCTTTGACAGGGCCAGAGTTGAGGGCTGAGCTGCTGCTCCCGAGTGCCAGCTGCGGGAGAGAAGTTGAGTGGGTAGAGAGGGGGCCCAGCACTTTCCTTAAGGGAAGGAAGAAGGGAGGACAGGAAGTCACCACTCTTGCTCTTTTGTTAAAGGGACCTTAGGGGTGGGTGTCCTCCAGTCAGCACACTGGCCTCGTCTTGCCCTTTGTAAGGTGACTGGGAACTGGAGAGACCGAGGGAACACCCGCTGCAGGCATAAGGAAGTGGAGGCTGAGATGGTACCCATCACAGGCAGATGCTTACTGCTGATGAATGAGCAGGAGAGCTGTACAGGGAGACATTGCGAGCAGGAGGGATCAGGGAGGAGTGAAAATGGAATGAGATCGAAATCACAGAATGGTGAGCAAATCCATTCAGGCTTCTGAAGAGGAAATGGGACAGGAGACAGGAGTGGGCACAGTGAGGTTTTGTATAGGAGTGTGTCAGTGGAGAAACTGCCACAGGTCATTTGACTAATGTGCAGGACTAGCAGGGAGGGGCGGTTGGTTAGTCCCTGCTGAACGACGTACTTGGTCCTCATCCTGAGTGTGTCCTGGAAGGCAACTTCTATCTGTGGCAGGCTATTGAGTGAATGCCCATATTCTGACCACACATAGATTGCTGCATGCCCTATAGGCAGTGCATACCCACTTCTCCCTGGGTACCATCAGATCCTTCCTCCAGAGGTTCTGAGCATCTGGAGTGGATCCCAGGAGTGACACTCCCAGAGGTCACTTGGGACAGGCCCAATTGAGAAGCACTGATCTGTGTAACATGAAGGGCCGGCTTGTTGGGGTTTCTGTCCTGCCCGGTACCCCACAGCCGGCAAGTCCCAAAGAAAATCACACACAGTCTACATTAGGTTATAAACTGATTGGCCCATTAGTTTAGTCTTCTTATTAACTAGTTCTTACATCTTACGGTAACCCATAATTCTTGTCTGTGTTAGCCATGTGGCTCAGTACCTTTTCCAGCGGGGCAGGTTACATCTTGCTTCTCTGTGGTCTGGGCAGGAATGGAGGAGGGGGCTTCTTCCTTCCTAGCCTTCTCCTGTTCTCATCGCCCTGCCTCTGCTTCCTGTCTGGTTGACCCGCCTATACTTCCTGCCTGGCCAATCAGCGTTTTATTAAAATACACGATTGACCGAATACAGATAATTCTCCCACACCAGATCTGGACTCTTTGAATGAATAAACTCCTGGAACATTGCTCTTTGGTGTGTGTGTGTGTGTGTGTGTGTGTGTGTGTGTGTGTGTGTGTGTGTACACCAAAGGACAAAGGGATAACGTTCCTCATTCCCCAGGAATCATTCGCCTTGTATGTTTTTCCACCCAAGGCAGGGTCTTCTGCTGACCTGGAATTTAGCAGTAGCCTAAGCTAAGCTGCCTGGGTAGTGAACGCTAGGGAAGGATCCGCCTGTCTCAGGCACATGCCACCACCCCTCCTTGTCTTTTTTTTCCTGCCCATTTTTGTTTTTAATTTTTATTGCTTTGTTTTTAATTGTCTGTGCGTGGGTATTTTGCCCGTATGAACGAATGTCTATGCACCATGTTGCATGCCTGGTGTCTGCAGAGGCCAGAAAAAAATCCCTCTGGAACTGGTGTTATTGACAGCCGTGAGCCACCTTGTGTGTCAGGGAATCAAACCTGGGTCCTCTGGAGGAACAACCTGCACTCTTGACCACTGAGCCATCTCTCCAGCTTCTGTTCTGCTCATTATGTGGTGTCCATGCTGTGTTCAAAGTGTGGCAGAACTCTGCGGAATTTTATTCCTTGCTCTGTTGAAATGCATGGGTGCCTCACTTTCTAATTGTGAGGCACACACAGGTTTGAAGTTGAAGCTGCTTCCTCTTCTTCCTCCTCCTCCTCCTCTTCTTCTTCCCTCCTCCTCCGCCTGTCTTGAATCAAATAAAGAACAGCAACAACAACAACCTGTTAAACCAACCTGTTAAAGACATGAGAACTATACTCCACACAGCCCAGGAAGAGAAGCGCTTTGAAAACACAAGTGTAGACCTAAAGCTTCCAAACGCGCAGGATCTACTGGACAAGAATCCCCCTCAAACATGGCTCCAGGGTTCCACACAGTGGGGGATCTAGGCACAGATACATCTTAGCCAGGTCCGGCCCGGCTGAGTCTCTAGCCTTTGAGTGGTGCCAGACTATCAGGCATTGGGTCTGCTGCTGCCCTGGGCACTCACCAGTGGGCACCCATCAATCATCCTCTCTGCCCGCACCCCTCCCCCACCCTTAGGAGCCTACCGGATAAACATTGGATTACACTATTGATTTCTTTCCTGAGAGGCTGTAGCCTGGTTAGGAAAATCCGAGTCTGATCTTTTCCGAGCCTCCGATGTAATCTCATTTGGTAGAGGAAGTCTCATCTGGCTTTGGCCAAATAATAGACTTACGTATTAATTTTTAAGCGACACTTAGGTGGTTTGTGAGTAATGTCATTTTCTGAAGCGACATCTGGCCTGATCTGCCATGCCTGCTGACTTGACCGTGACTGCCTGTGTGCCGACACAAGTGTTTCAGTGCTGAACAGATTTGGTTGGTATCTTTAACTTTTCCCTTTTGAGCCTATGTTGAACCAGGTGTGTTTTTCTTAGCGACTGTAACCTAGAAGGCTACGTATCTTGGAGAGGTAGAAAGAGCGGAGGGACTGGTACCTATTATTGTCAGTGTTAGTTATATTTGTTTGCTTTTCGAGGCGGACTCTCGCTCAGCTGTGTGGCCCAGACTGGCCTCTCATTCATGGCAATCTTCTTGCCCCAGCCTCCCCAGTTCCGAGCTCCAGGAGATGCACATTCTCCTCTTTTCATTTACTCCTTTTTAAAAGCTAAACTGGCATTCCTCAGTTTAGGCAGGGTAGCATGAGGGTCTTTGCAGTTTTTAATTTTTTTTTTTTTTTTGGTAGTGATTTCTATTGATTTGCCAGGATTTTGCACTTTTCTGTAAACCATTCATTGCTTCACATCATTTTGGGGGAAGAAAAACATCTTCTAACAGCTAGGCGAGATCGCAAGGGCCGTGACCGACAGGCCTTTAGTGTCCACCCGGATCCCCACCCTTTAACAGGCCTGCTGTAATTGTGCACCCTGCTCCTGGCCTTAGCCACCATCTCTTGTCTAGTAGCCATATCTGCTTAGAGTACTTTGAGATGCCCTGCTGCCAGGTTCCCTCTACTGCTGAAAAGAACTTGCTAACACTCAGGCACTGTGGGGCCGGCATGTTCCCATCAGCTTTCCTCATGGTGCAACGATGGGACCCTTAATGTCTAGCGCACAGTGGTCCCAGTAGGGACAGGAAACCCATGTGGGTGTCCTTGTGGCTCTCCATAGCTCTGTGTTCACGTCGGGGCTTTGGGAGACAGTGCTGTCCTTGTTTCTGAGTCTCAGTAGGTGACAGCATTGCTGGGCTAGTGAGGAGAATCACCCAGGAAGAATACTGTAAGGCTTGCTTTAGCTTTTGCTTGCCTGCCTCCGTCCAGCCCCACCTGCCGTCAGCGGAGGGGACCCTGGTGTTTGCTCTCTGGAAGCCGCTCATTGTCTCCTGACGTTTCTTTTTGAACACGCACATTCTTTTTGAGAGCGTGTCCAGGAGCCACGCAATCCAGTAACAGATGTTCTCTCAATTTGGTGTCTCCATTTTTGACCGTGGGGAGCAAGTGTTGGGAGTGTCTTAAGTGCTCTTTAGGCCTTTCTGTTTTCGGCTCAGGGGCCGAGTTTACCACTTTAAGGCTGGGACGCGTGTGGCTACCAAGGGGACAACTGAGGTCGTCATTATCAATTTGGATCCTCGTTTCTAAATCGTCTTTCTCACTGGGAGATCTTTGAAACGGGTTAGGCAAGTTGCCAGTGTGTGTGACGACAGGAATGGTTCTGTGAAGAGGAAAACATCAAAACAAAGCCACAAGTTCTACAATCAGGAAGTTATTTTTGTGTTCTTCATGCTATGTGTATGTGGGGAAGAAAAGGGCCTCCCTTCATTTTCCTGTGTTCTGAGGCTGAGATACTCATCGAGTTGATCGGCCAGCACGGTTAGCAGCAGGAAAGCCATTGAGCTATGCACAGAGATTCTATATACAATGAGACTCCTAGAAGTGGCGAATATGGCAGCTTCGGTCACCTGAACTGCAGAGGGAGCATTTGGGCTTTTGGAGGGGCATGGTGGCACTCCTCCTGGGATGGGCAGGAGGAGCTTCTGGCAAGTATGGTGGTGGTGTATAGACATATTGTCTCGATAGTAAAGGCCTTTTGGAGCAGCTTTCGGCCTGGTACACATTCTGAAATGTGAAATGAAACACATTCTGAAACTTCCTTTCTAGATACACATCGCTGTGACAAATGGGCTGATTTTCAGAACGACTCCTGTGTCAGCTCGAGTATACCACAGAGGTGTATTTTGGAAGTGGCATATTCTAGTCTGCCACATTTATAGTTTCGGATGGTGTGTCCCAACCCTCAACGTTTCCATGTGCCCATTTGGGGATTTCTGTGTGCCCACATTTCCAATTCCATTTCAATTTAAGGTTGTTAAATTAAAATCAAATTCTTCCAGACCAAGTGCAATTCTTATGGACTTAGTGCATGAGAGAAAACACAAACACCGTGCCAGTCGGCAAAGTTTGGGTATATTCGCCTGTGAGGTAGCCCTTTAGTTATCCAAAGGAAGGTGCAGGGAGAGGATCAGGTGCTTGGTTCATGAGAGGAGTCAAGTCTGTGAGCCCCTTCTGTGTAGAGTGGACAGTTTAAGGTATTATTTAGAAAAATAACCTAGCAAGTATCTGGGCAGTATAATTCTGTGTATGAACTGCAAGCAAACGAGCCACTCCTTCATCTCAGTAACCATGCAGATGCGTAGAAAGAGAACGGAGGGACGTGTTTGGGAATGACACTCACCAAAATTGCAAACTGCTCGCCGCAGAGTGATAGGGAAGCAGCGGGATGCAGAGGTGGAGCGCGTTCTGCTTGATGAAAAGCTGAAGCGGGGGCTGGGGGACCGCCCAGTTGGAACAGTCTTGCTGAGCAGGCATGAGGACCTGGGTGTGGGCGCCGGCACCCGTGGAGAAGTGGTGTGTGCTTGTAGCTCTAGTGCTGGAAAGGCAGAGAAATGTGGATCTCTGGGCCTCCCTAGCCAGCCAGCCTCGTCCACTCAGCCAACTTCAGGCCAGTGAGTGGCGGTTTCTACATAAATCAAGGGGACAGGTCCTGAAGAACGACAGTCAAGTCTGATGATTGTACCTCCCTGCTGGACCCCTTTCCTGATACTGGGTTGCCTCTCCCGTTGTTAATATGAGGGGATATGCCTATATACCTGCTCTTATTCTAAATTGACTTGCCACGTTTGGTGATGCCCCTGGGAGGCCTGTTTTACTGAAGGGAAAGGAGGAGAAGCGGATGTGGGGAGGAGGGACTGGGAGGAGAAGAGGAAGGGGAAACTGCAGGCAGGATGTAATGTATGAGAGAAGAATAAATAAAAAAGAAAAAATTAGTGTGGGGGAGACGAGAGTCAAGAGAGAACTCTGGATTCATGTGGACATACTCACATGTATCTGTGCACCCAGAAAAACACATACCCTGCACACACACGAGGAAACCGAAATAGAGAAAAGTAAACAAAGAAAACTGTGAGGTGTTAAATATGGAAATTTTGACTAGTATATTTTTGAATGAAAATGAAAAGCTAGATGATTAGAGTATTTATACTCTGCGTTTACCATAAAACTTGCCGGAAATACAGAAACAAAATAAAATATGATAAGCACCCATTCCACACACTATCCTGTGCTCTCTCTGATCTCTGAGATGTCTCATCCCAGGCCGTTCTTCGTTCACTTGACACAATGTCCCCGATGGTTATATGTACAGTTTGTGTATTATCTGTGAAATTATTAAGTAGTGACTTCAACTCTGCTGATTTACTTGAAATTATGGTTTAACAGTTTAAAAGTTGTGAATTTGAAACTTTCATAAGCTGGGACCCCATCGTGGAAGCCTGTTTGAATGTGAGTTTTCAGATTGTGCTAAATAAGATGCAGATATACAGATTTCTCTTTTTAGATACCTTCTTGTCCGTTCCTCTCCATAACCTCAAGTGATCTGTTAGAGGTTCTGAAATACGGCGTGACATGTTCTGACTGCATAGACGCTTAAGTTTTGAAGGGCAGAAAGGATTTTTTTTGTCTTGACAAGTATTTTAACTAGATGATTCTGTGAAGATACAGTAGCAAGGGCAATTTAAAATGTCTCTGATTACTATGGGGCATCTGATGAAAATATTCATGTTTGTTTTTTTTTTCAGAGCATAAATAATTTCAGTATTGCACTTGCGCTGGCCATGGATGAACAAGAAAGTTCTTGATTTCTTCAATTCATACTCTGTACTTAACAAGGTGTTATAAAGGGTTAGCTTATACCTGTGTGACCAGATGTTGGTCATTATGACTGACGTTCACTGGTGTCGTGATTTCTGATTTTCTTAGGCTCATCTTTATTCATTCATTCATTCGTTTGTTTATTTAATTTCCATTCGTTGAGCTGGAGAGATAGATCAGTGGTTAAAAATACTTGTTGCTTTTTTATAGAGGACCTGGGTTCAGTACCACATGCATAGCGACTCACCTCTGATGCTCTTGTCTTGTTTTCATAGGAACCAGATGTATGTATGATGCCTGTGTGTGTATATATGCATACAGGCAAACACTCATACACATCACATAGAAATAAATCAAACTTTAAATTCTCATTCATTTTTATTTTTTAAAAAAATTTTATTTATTTATTTATTTATTTTTGGTTTTTTTGAGACAGGGTTTCTCTGTGGCTTTGGAACCTGTCCTGGAACTAGCTTTTGTAGACCAGGCTGGCCTCGAACTTACTGAGATACACCTGCCTCTGCCTCCCTGTTGCAGGAGAGCAGGGACTCTTTGTTCCGGTCATCCAGCTAGCTTACACCCAAAATAATCACACAGAAACTGTATTCATTTAAACTCTGCCTGGCCCATTAGCTCTAACTTATTATTGGCTAACTCTTACATATTAGTTTAACCCATCTCCATTAATGTGTATTGCCACATGAGTGTGGCTTATCAGCCAGATTCTAACCAGAGTCCATCTCAGGCAGGAGATCCATGACTTCATTCACTCTGCCCTTCTTTCTAGCGTTCAGTTCTATCTACTCTAAGTTCTCTCCTATCAACTAGGCCAAGGCAGTTTCTTTATTCATTGCCCAATGAAAGCAACACACAAATAGAAGGAACTCCTACACCACCTCCCAAATGCTGGGATTAAAGTGTGTGCCACCACTGCCCAGCTGATGTGAGAGTGATCTGACTGCAACATCTGTCACCCCATTGATCTCCAGGATTGATTTTTTTAAACAAACAAACAAATAAACAAACAATCAAAACAATGATTTCCAGAGGGAAAAGGCTTTGTGGGCTATAAGAAATTTAATCTGAAATAATAAGATTTCTTACTACAGCCTGGAAAAGAGCTCTTCTAGAGGATCCAGGTTCAGTTCTCAACTCCCATGTGGCTTCACAAACATCTGTAGCTGAGTCCCAGCGCCTCTGAAGGTACCATGCATCTGATACATGCCAACAAAATACCAATACCCTTAAGATAAATAAATGCCTTTAAAAAGATTACTTTTTGCATTACATCTATATAGTCTCAATTTAAAAATTACTATCCAAATTAGAACCATTGCATTACAAATGCGGTATTTTAAAATTATGTCCTGATTTACCTCACAAATACTATAAAGCAGGCATTATTGACTAAACATTGAGTTTTTAGTAGAATCTCAAACTGAAAGTGTTTTAAGGTACTCCCCCCCCCCCCGTATTATTCCTGGCATTTATATGTAACAGAAGCGAAAAGGTACAGAAAGTGTGTGCTTACAGTCCCTCTGTAAGTCACCAGCTTAGTGTCAAGTGGGTTTAGAACACTTAGTACATGCACTTTTGATTTTTTTTTTGTCAAACTTTATGAATTGAAATAAAAGTTGAAAAATCCAGCTTCGGAGAACTTTCTCAAGGTTTTTTGCATTTTACAAGTACCTTGAAGTAGATTGTTGAAAAGAAATTAGAAAACTTGGAATGTATAAGACTGCAACAAAACAAAACAAAACAAAACTCTGGTTTCTTTGTATAGAGATGGGTAGAGACAGTACAGGTTGTAGACTCACCCCCCTCCCCTGCACTTCCATGTATTGCTCTCTGACATCGCTGTATGATTCTCCCTCACACTTGGCTTAACACACAGCCCTGTACTTCCTGATAGTCCTGGAAATCTGAGGACTATGCCTTCTGTATTGCCTCCAGCAAGCTCCAGCAAGCTCCAACCCCTGGTCCAGCAGCCAGAAGGGATTTCCTTCATCTCACTCTCCATCCTCGCTTCTTCCTTTTCCTCTTTAGTCCTCTTATATCCCTCTCTTATGTGGAAAGGATGCCCGAGAGCTCATTAAGCACTCTTCCTAGAGGACCCTTAATAGCCTCATCTCAAATTTTTTTTTTTTATTAAAGGTCTATTTGTTTCTTTTATTTCATGGGTATGTGTAGTAGAAGGAGCCTGCCGCATCCCGCCACAGGGCTAGCTTAACCCCCAAAATAATTACACAGAAATTGTATTCATTTAAACACTGCCTGACCCATTATTTCTAGTCTCTTATTGACTAACTCTCACATCTTGATTAACCCATTTCTATTAATGTGTATCGTCACTTGACTGTGGCTGACTAGCGTCCTTCTCGGGCAGGAGAATCATGGCATCTAACACATTTTTTCCTTCTTCCCAGCATTCTGTTCTGTATTTTCTGCCCACCTAAGGGTTGCCCTATGAAAAGGCCAAGGCAGTCTCTTTATTCAACCAGTGAAAGCAATACAAATACAGAAGGACCTCCTACACCAGGTATGTATGTGTGCCTGGGTGTATATATGGATAACATTGTGTACAGGTATCTGCAGAGGCCAGAGGAAGGAGTTGGAGCCTCTGGAACGGGAGTTACATAATCCAATCACAGATGCATACCCTCTCCGCATATGAGGTCACGCAGGCACTGCCTCCTACCTATACTACAACAAAACCGAGCTGCAGTCCTATTGTTTATGTTCTACTGTGGCACCGCTTGTGCTGAAGTATATGCTGGCAAAATCCAATGGCGTGATAGCCAGTTCTTGGATTTTCAGGGTTTTAGCAGCTGGTTGTAAATTACTGCCAACTTGAAATTGGCCTTGGTGGGAGTCCTTCCACCAGGAGAACTGGCAAATACTGCAAATCCAGGCTTTCTCCATGCCTCAACTCCCACGTCAGGGAGTGGCTTTACCAAGACAGCACCCATGGATCCAGTTTCTCCGATCCTGAGAATCTCAGCCTGGAGTATTTCTCATCACAATAGCTAAACTCGAGCCCTGACTCAAGGCACTGCTGTCTTTTCAATCTCTTTTGCTGTTATGTTACAAGTAACTGGATATTTGTGACCTACAATAAACATTATTTTCCCCCCAAGCTAGCAGCTATCTTTTGTATTTTACAGCCTGGCTCATTTCCTAGGAGGGGATCAATACAGATTTGAACTGATTCCTTTATCTGGGCTCCTGTCCTGTTTGGAGATGACTCGCAAACTGACACAAACTGAGGCCTAGGCAGCTGCCCTCTCCCGCCCACCCCGTACACATAGATATTTGTATTTACCTATATTTACTTATTTGGAGACGAACTTGAATTTACGTTCTTTTCATTTGTGTGTTTTGAGTCAATGTCTCACTGTGTAGCTCAGGCTGGCCTCATGTTCCAGGTCCTTCTGCCTCAGTCTCCAGAATGCTGTGATCATGACCCCTGACAAGAATTTGGGTTCCGAGTGACACTGATCCAAAGCATTTTAAGCACTTTGTACCCAGTTCTGTTAACTGGCATTGTTCAAAGGCTCCTCTAGCTCGCTAGAATCACTGCTGGTGTTGTTCAGATGGGCGTGTGCTTCTGACTTGGACTGGCAATGTAGTGAAAGCTGGTTGACTTGATAGCAAGCCTGGGGGAAAAAAAACCAGCTCGCCCCAGTGTGCGGTGTAAGGCAAGCTGAGTGTAGTTGGGAAGCTAGAGCAAAACGGAACGAATGCTTTGGGAGGTCGTCTAGGTTGACTGAAAACATTTTTGTCATAAACATCTACCAGGAAAATAAATGATGAAAACCAAAATGTCTTTACACTGCTTCTGACGGGTTAGGTTCACCTGACAGGGCCTCAGGGGCCCCAGCCCATTTCTCTGGAGAACCAAGGAGAATGGGGCTGTTCTCTGATTCTGAATTAGGGCTCACTGCAACAGTGGGGTAGATCACCGATTTTATGGAGTTCTGGGAGATGAGAGCAAGTATTAATGTCTGAATAAATTAAGAAGGGCACGGAGTCTTTCCTAAAACCAAGCCATATGATAGTGTGAGCAGTGAGATTTTGTTAGTCACTCCTTAATTCAGATTACATTTCTATTATCAGCTTCAATTCTGAATTGGGGGGTTTGGTTATAAAGGAATGATCACCTTGAAGAAGGTCTAGTTATGTCCTTATCTTGAAACATAAGCTCAAAAGGAAAACTGTACAGGGAAATGAACGGATGGCTCCATGGTTCACTCCTTCACGGGGAATCCCTGTCCTTGGGGGACATGTTGACTCAGAGGTGGACCGTGCACCGCTGTCAGCTGACTGCTTTTGGAGTTCAGAATTTTGGGCCCTTCCTCAGATCTGAATCAGACTCCGTGTTTTAATAAGACCCCCTGGGATTTATGTGTTTAACAAGCCTTATAAAAGTCTGATTGAGGAAACAGTAATAACCATAACAGTCACTGCGGAGGCCACCAGAAAGGTGTCAACAGCCATGAAGTCAAGATTTTCGAAGATTGCTTGGCGCTTCCTTTCAGGGTTTTACCTTTG
Organism: Myodes glareolus; assembly: GCF_982192425.1. NCBI lineage: Eukaryota > Metazoa > Chordata > Mammalia > Rodentia > Cricetidae > Myodes > Myodes glareolus. Next base: position 116,417,266 of record NC_142026.1, on the reverse strand, counting down.
CTCCTCTTGTATCTGAAAAATCGTAGTGTTGATCCTCAGTTTTAGGGAATTTTCTCACCTGAACCCCTTAGGTGGGGGTTAAAGTGGGCATAGACCTCTACTTTTGGACCTCGGACTGCTCCACATCTTCCGATGGTCTCTGTACTCTGGCACCAGCGTTCTGTGTACCGCTGCTGGCGATATTCCTTGCCGTGTGCCTCACTTCAGGGGACCCAGGGTGCTGCTGCTGCCATATTGCTCCTGTATCAAGTGATCCCTCGGGGGCTAAGGCGCGGGGTGTCAGATCTTCATGGAGGCCTTTTCCGACTCACTGATGTGTAACAGTAGACAAATGCGTGTGTTTAGTCTCGTCATCTGAGGAGAGCAATATTACTCATTCATGGAGAGGGACAGATGACAAAAAGTCAGACCTTTCAGCCCAAGTTGACACAAAAGTCATGATCATCCTACTTCAGTCCCCGAATGTCAGGGTTACCAATGTACAGGCCCATGCCAGGCTCTTTGCATTTTTTCAGATAGGTTCTCTTGTAGCTAAGGCTTGTCTCTAGAGCCTTCCACCACCATGGATGGCCTTGATTTTCTGATCCACCTTGCCTGTGTCTTCCAAGTGTTGGATCACGGGCATGTACCACCCCCTCCCCACTCCCTGAGCTAATTTTTCTTCCTGTTGAACATTGATGCAATGGTAGCTGAGAATTTAGTGTACCAAGGAGAATTTGATTGTGGTTATGGGAGCAACATGGCCTTGCTTTTGTGGGTTTTGTTTTGTTTCTTAGATACAAATAACTTGGGCTAACCCAGAGCCTGGGAGGTCCAGACAAGAGGATCAGAAGTTCAAGGTCACTCTTGGCTTTCTAGGAAGTCTGAACCCAACCTGAACTATTTGGAACCCTGCCTCAACCAAACACCAAACTAACCAAGCAGCAAAAACAATACCCCCACTCCCAAATAAGACAAACAGTAACGATCTCACACCATTTACTTTTGTATGGGGAGAGAGACTTTTAATTATTAGTGTGTACAAATTACATAGAAAGATTTCCACTTAACTCTGCCCTTAAATTATTCATAGGAAGTGACAGTTGGGAACCCGACTGCACCCTGTCCCAGAAGTAAAAGGTCCCTGAGGGTTGTCTGGGAGATTTGGATGGTAATGTGATAAGGGCCACAATACACTGCTTTCTCCCTCCCCCAGGCCAAGCTGCCAATAGCTGTGTGTGCCTCCCGCCCCCACCCCCTTTGTCTCAGTTCAAAAGTCTTCACTTTGGCTCCCTGCTACCCCGCAGGGTGACCAGGCCACCCACTCCGCAGTCCAGCACTGTTCTCTATTGGCCTCTCCTCTTCTCTCTTCCCTTCCTCCTTCGAAAGAGCAGATGAGGTACACATGGAAATTAGAAGCCACAGCGCTCATTTGAGGGTGTAGAGGCCAAAAGAACTCACAGCGCACTTGAAACGAATCCCTGCTCTTGGCTGGCATTTTCCACAGATGGCAAGTAGAGTAATTTCACGCCTGATTGGTGGAGGGGCTTGTCTCCTCGTATAGCCTGTCATGTTTAACAATTTTTATTAGATGGAAAACTTTGACTTGACTTCTCTCGGTTTTCAGGATGCTGGTACAACATGCAAGGCTTCTCAATGTATCCAATCTATCTGCTGACTTGGATAGAAAGTAAATGTCTTCTAATTCATGGGCACTGACTCAGGAAGATGGTTCTAGAACTTTCCCTAACCTCATAGTTCAGTGCCTCTCAGTTTTTATAGGCAACTTTTAGTTATTTTATTATTATTTAATTTTATTTATTATTTAATTATTATTTTAATTATTCCTAAAATGACGCATTTTCTTCTAATGTTGGTAGTAGTTATTGGTAAGTGACCCCCAAAGGGCCAAGGCTTAATATAAAAGGTGCAGGCGGCCATCCGCTGACACAGATCCATCCCGATGTCATCATCCTGCCATCTGACCCTTGGGCTGCAGTCACACAAGTAAAGGACAAGGGTACGAGTGGGAGGCAGCTGTGACAACGCCCTTGTATTAAAGCCACGCATTTCATTCTGTGAGGCCGCACGGGCTCCATCCCGCTAAACATGTAATTTCAGCAGGCTTGTTTTTCTGCTCCCCCTGCTTGAAGCAGAGCCATGGCCACGTGGTAGGAGGGAGCGGTGTTGGCACACGAGATGGCAGCAGAAGTTGCAGTGTGACAGCCCTGATGGCAGGAGGGGACAGGGGGAAAACCCAGCACAGTGAGGAGCGGATTCATGTTTCTTCAGCAGGTCTGTTGACAAGATCTGAGAAGGGTGTGTTCTCCGTAGCTTTCCGTGGGGGGTGGAGTGGTGAAATTATGACATTTTGGGATTTTTGAAGATGACTGAAATTATTTGAGAAAACCGTCGATACTCTAAAGCTCATACTACTCCTCAATAGCAATATTGCGAAGAGTACAGCATTTCCTGGGAGGTGCTAGGCACACCGGCTCCACAGCCCAGACTGAGCCCAGTGATTAAGGTGTGTGTCTTTGCAGTTGCTCAGTGAATGCAGTTTGAATGAACGAAGTAGCTGACACAGCCCACTTGGCTCTTCTGGAGCCCACGTGGCACGTGAATAAAACTGAGTCCTTCAGGGCTGACTCGAAGTGTTGCATTCGCCAAAAGTAAAATCACTTAAAGTATGTGGCTTTCTTTGTATTAGCAAATATGCATTCATCTAGGCCAGTGATTCTCAACCTTCCTAATGCTGTGACCCTTTACTACAGTTCCTCATGTTCCGGTGACTGCCTGCCAACTATAAAATTATTTCATGGCTTCATATCTGTAAATTTTGCTACTGTTACGGATCATAATGTAACAAAGGGGTCATGACCCACAGGTTGAGAACTGCTGATCTAGACCATAGCCTAGTAGAACACGGAGGATTGGTTCATCAGATCTGTTTTGTGGTTTGGTGGAACAGTGTCTCTAAATCCAGTTTCTTCATTTACCTACATCTAGGGTAAAATTACATTTTTCAAATAACTCCGGCCCGTATAAATATAAGAAACTTTAAGAGCGAGTCTTGAGCCTTGGTTCTAAATAGGCCAATTATTATTCTTGATTGCTTGAGCTGAGTTTTCTTCTTGCCCCTGAATTAGCTTCTTGCTGGATGTGTGCAAGACTGGGGATACGTGAGGAGCAGGCCCTGATTCCTGGCTCGGGTGCACCGAGACTGTGCCCATACCCCAAGAGGCCTGTTGAAGGGAACTCAGCTGTACTTCTGGTGCAGGGAACAGCAAGGGGTTTATTATAAAGCTTAGATAGCTGTAAATTACAACCCTAAGATGTGGACAGCAAGTTGGAGAGATCTGTGCTCAATGTTTGGGGTCCACAGGTTCTTAGAGGGCAGGAGTATATACCGGGGAATGGTCCCACGAAACTCTGTGATGCTGAACAGCATTCAGGGCGCATGCACTTGTCTATAAAAAAATTCCTTATTTTCTATCTTTAATTCTTTTCGCTTCTTGGTTTCTGGAGGCAGGATAGCATGTAGCCCAGGCTGACTGCTTTTCATTTAGAGGAGGAGGGCCTTGAGCTCTTGTTCCTCTTGCCTCTACCTCTTCAGTACCGGGAGGATGGGTGTACACACCCCTGCGTCTGATGGTGTCATTCATTGTCTCGGCACTGGTAATAATGGTCAGCATAGATAGATCATAGCAAACTAAGTGCTGAAGCAGACCCAGTACACCACAGGATCTCTTGAGAATCCTATTAGCTTTGAACTCCTCATCAGTGCTAACTAGGCTGGTTTGTCACTTGGCCTTTCAGTCCCCGTGTCTTGCTCTGGTATAGCACGAGAAGTAACTGTCCTAGAGACACTCTGCTCTGTAACTTCTTCAGCGAACACCTCGGTCCTGGTATGGAAGAGAACCTCTCTTGTAGCCTTGGAGAGCTGAAATAGACTTTGTGATGCAAAGTTTGCGTTTAGGACTTTTTGTTTGTTTTTCCAGACAGAGCTTCCCTGTGTAGTGTATCCATTTGGCTGTCTTAGTACTTACTCTGTAGATCAGGCTGGCCTCGAACTCAGAGATCCCTCTGCTTCTGCCTCAGTGCTGGGATCAAAGCAGGTGCTGCCTCTGCCGCCACCGCCGCCTGGCTGCTTTTAGAACTTTTAGTCGGTTTATTTTCAGCAAACTTGTGAGTGTTGATATGACTAATTCTCTGCTTGTTGCTGTCTGCCACACTCAGACTATAGCTCTGGGGCAGGGGATGCTGATATTCAGGAGGAAGGCATCACAGGGACCTAGGGGAGGGGCTACAAACGCTCCTCTGCCTCACAAGGTAGCTTCTAGGTGCTTTGCTTTAGCTTGCAATGGATTGCTCTAGCATTGTTTTTAAATCGGATTCTCTCTGATAGTGTGGCCATTGAAAGGTCCTGGGGCCAGGCTGAAGAGGGGTGCTGTGCCCCACATTCTGCCTATGGGTGGCAGGAGGGGAAGCAGAGACAGGTGCACACGTGGCTGCTTCTCACCTTGGCTGGAAGCAGGAAACAAAGTGAAACCACTTACCTTATCCTTGAGAATGGCATTTTTAACCCCCCAATAGGAAGGAACAGCGGGACTCAAAGCCGCGTGAAAAGGGCTTCCGGTGATCACACCTTTTCTGACAAGTGGGTCTAGTAATTGGCAAGCCAGTTCTTTTTGTGATCTTCAGGCGACTACGTTCGTCACAGGCTTGCATTCCCATCGCTTTGCAGGAGTTCAGAAGTTTGAGCTACCACTGAAGTGTGGTCTGTGGAGGGGCGGGGCTCTCCGTCGCCAATGAGGTGCCTTCAGTCCCGGGCAAGCCTATCATCTTTCGCTGGAGTGCTTACTCTGTAATCCCAGCGATAGCCACGCAGCCTGTTTTATTGTTTGTGGAGTCCTGCGGCTAGGAGCGCTTCCCAGACGGGAAGGAGGGCAAGTGGGCGGTTTATGATTCTGCCCTGTGCCGAGACGACAGAGCCGAACCCTTTGATTTCTCCCAAGTAACGTGTGGGTGAACTTTAAACTGGGGACCTGCTTGATTCTGGATCTTTTGCTGCCGGGTGGGGAGTTAGCGCCTCCACCAGAAGCTGGCTTTCTGCCTTCAAAAGGAAGGATGCCCTGGAGAGGCGTAGCATTACATTTAGGGATGCTAGCCATACAGCCAAGTGTCGGGGTACCTTGGCTCTTCTTTGCAAAGTCGTGGCAAGTGTGTCTTAAATGACCACAGTGTTTCATTTTTAAAAGCTTGTACTTCTCTTTATTTTTATTTTTTTTTGCCTGTGGACCTCTCTCCAGAAATTGGTGCTGCAGTGTGGCTAGAGTAAACCATTTTTTAAAAAATATATTTTTAATCCTTCATTTTCCTTTTTCTTTTAATTGGGCACACAGAAGCACAATGCCTGCCCGACTCTCAGCGTTGTCTGGGTAAGTGGGAAGGGGCAGGCTCCTCTCAAGGCCCTGGGCCAATTCTAAAAAGCCGGCTTTTTGTTTGTTGGGCTGCCCTTTGTCTCTGGAGGATTTTGATGCGAAAGAAGATGAAAAAGGAAGGCGCCTCAGGTTCCTTCAGACTCAAGGCAAACCCAGGCTCTCTCTCACGTGCTGTGAGTTGGATAAATTTCTCCTCCCTGTCCAGGCAGACAAAGAGGCTGTTTCGCAGTGACGGAGAGCTGTCCGTTTGTGGGCAGCAGGTGGAAGCAGATGACGAGAACTGGACATACAGAACCAGAAAAGGTGACTTGGTTTCTGCCCTTGTTATTTTCAATTTAAGCATCTTTTAAAATTTTTTTCTTCTATAGACTGCTTTATTCCTATCAATGATTTCTTGTCATGCGCCCCCCCCCCCCCAATTCGGAGTTTCTTGCTTGTTTTTGTGTTAGAATTCAGAATTCAGCCTCGTTCATTTGTTTACACGTCTAAAATAAAAAACTCCCTCAACAAGATTCGGCTTGTGACTGTAGCCTTCGGAGGAGGTTAAATGGCTGTTGTTTGCTGTGGGCGCTCCCCCTTCCCTCCCCAGTCTGTGTTGTCCTGTGACTTGGGTAAAGCGAGTAAGAAGACATCAGTCCAGATGGGATCTTCTAGCCTGACGGTCCTGGGCCAGTCGTGAGCTCCTGTTCTGCAACCGCTCTGAGGAAACTTGGGGGTCTGTGGATGGTCTTTTGACAGCTGTCTCCTGAGAAGATGAATGACTTGTGACTGAGTGCTTGAATTAGACAGGTGCTGGTGTGATGTGGAGGGACGTGGACACACAGGGGAGTCCCTTTCAGACCAATGTGAGTGTCTATTCTCAGGATTAGCATGTTAGCCCCCCTCCCCACATGGAAGGTAAGGAACACAGGGGGCATTCTGGTATTTCATTATCCCCCCCCCCGTTTTCTGTATAGAATTCCTGGCATCTGTTTATTAGGATACGGGCTGTAGTACCTGGATTGTTTTCTCTCTGTGATGGTCTCCGCATTGGGTGTTGTCCAAAGTCCAGCAGGGAAGCACTCATGCATGTTCCAAAGGAGTCCAGACATTGCCGGGACAGTGTGGGACTTGTTTACTGGGTTCTCTCTCCGCCAAGAGAAACCTTGCTAGAACCTCTCAGGGACCCATTCTTGCCCCTCTTCTGGGACTCCAAACTGCAGAAATGTGAGTTAACTAACCTGGGTCCATGATCATTCTGAGCGCTCTGGGAATTAAACACAGCTCCTTTCTAGGGACACTGGGTGTTAACCTGCTTGTGCCTGCCTTTGAACTTGTCGGTGTCAGAGGAAGGACTGGTTACTCTTCTTTAAGACGTCGGTTGCATTTGCGTTAAGGAGCTGGTCGTCAGTGGTCCCCCATCCTGAGCTTTCATACCCAAGTTTTGAGTTCTCACTGTGCAGTCGCCAGCGTCGGAACAGGCATTTGCCTTCTGGCTGGGACTGTGCAGGTTAAGTCTGGGAGCTGCTTCTCTACATCAGGAATAAGCTGTGGTTTTGGTAAGTGGCTGGTCCGTCGTGTTTGAACCAAACATGTTTGCAGGGTGGACCCCATAGGGCTCTGGTTGCAAGGGAGTGCACTTCTGACTCCTTTGGCCTGTGCCAGAAGCTGCTTCTCAGGACTTTCTTTGCTTCAAACCAACCGCTGCCAAGTTTCTGTTGGAGATGGTGTACGTTTGAGCATGTGGCTTTAGTGCTTCCAGTGTCCGTGGTTCATCCAGATTAGCATTAAAGGGAGAGAGAGAGAGACGGAATTTGTATGTGTTGCATTGATTTGGAAAGCGAAGCGAATCCTGTACACTTGACTTGTAGAATATAAAGAAGTCGTTGTGAAGAGCAGGGGCAAGTTCTGAAGGAAGGGAAGACTTGTATATTTCCAATACAAAACTCCGTGCCTTTTATCCCTCCGTGTCACGGGGGCACTGTCGCTTCCTCTGTGTCAATGGGGTCCACCACAGTGTGTGCATTTGTAGGTTCTTAGGAATAATTGGCCCAGAATAAATATTATCATTTTGACATATGGGGTGCAGGGAAGTCTGTTAAACGCTGCCTGTATATTACAAATCATAGACTTACATTCTGTTTCCATATTTAGCTTGCAAAAGAAAATTGGCTCTCTTCTTTGACATACTGTCTCAGGGGCATGTACTAACAGTTGGGCTTTATTCCTCGCAATTCTTCCCTTTGCAGAGATGTGGAAGTGACATTTGTTTACATTAGCAGATCAGAAGAGGAACCTTCTTTAAGGCAAATCAGGCTAGGCTTTGAGTTTTCTTCTGATGGGCATGAATATATAGCAGGGATTACCAGTCACCACAGAGGGTGCCTAGTGGCCATATTAAGATTGGGTTACACATTAAAAAAAGAGCACCAAGACCTACTGGTCTGATGCGCGCATGGGCGTCTTCTGTATCCAACTCCTAGAATGTGAACAAGTCTTTGGATTCATATATGCTTTTGACAAACTTCCGTCCTCCCCTCCCCCACTACCTTCAGTCCTGACAGGCAGGGTGGGCAGTGGTAACCTGGAAGTCAACCTTCCTTGCATTCTGTGGGGTGTGGGGAGCCTGGTTCTGCAACTGCCTCTGCAGGCTTGCTCCCAGCTGCTTCAAGGCCAGACTGTTGTTCCTGCCCTCTGTCGCCAGGTAACACCTTACAGCACAGCCAACCCGTGGGATCCTTGGTGAATAGTAAACTGTAGAACACATCCATTCCTTTTGCAAAGTAGCAGGCCTTTTCATGGTGAATCTCCAGGCTGAGGAGGAACAGTTACAACGCAAGTTTTTACACAATTACTTTTGAGGGGAGTTTATTTATTTACTTATATATTTCTTGAGACAGGGTCTTTCTACATAGCCTTGGCTGTTCTGGACCTCATTTTGTAGACTGGGGTGGCCTCAGTCTCACAGAGATCCGCCCGCCTCTGCCTCCTGAGTGCTGGGATTAAAGATGGGCGTCACCATCGCCTGGCTTTACCTGGTTACGTTTGAAGATGACTATCAGTGCCCTAGCCTTTGATTTTATTGTTTACATCCCCAGAAACTAAGGTAAAATGATAGCTTTAGATTTCCGCGGATTCTTTTCGTAGCATTAGAGGTGACCAACAGGCATCTTTGTGCTCCGTGACTTTTCCCTGTGTATCTGTGTATTGAATGTTAAGAGTCCCTGCTGCTCTTGTAAGGGCCTGAATTCCATTCCCATGACCCAGGTCAGGTGACCTGTCACGACAGCTCTAGGGGATCTGACACTTAGAGGCCATCTGCACTCACATGCAGGTCTCTCTTTTGCCTACATACACATAATTGAACAGTAGAGACACTACCAGAAGATTCAGATAAATAGGCTCAAAGCCATCATCAGCGGGCGAGCATGTGAACTTACCTTGTCACAGTACGGTAGGAGGTACGAACTCTCTCGTCCTGACATTTGTGTTCAGGGAGCTAGAGTGAGTGCTTAGCACGGTGATCGGTTCTTTTGTTCTCGCTGTGATATGAGCCACTTCGGCACACTCTGCTTCAACTTCATTAACTGTAGAAGTCAGAACGTGAAGCTGTGAGAGGCACGGGAGAAAGTGGGGAGTGTGGTGAGAAAGTGGGGAGTGTGGTGAGAAAGTGGGGAGTGTGCTGGCACAGGGGCCGTGGGTGTAGCTTTCTTAGCGGTGATGGGGAGGAAGGCTAGTAGGAGGAACCTTGCTTACTGAGTTCTGGGGAGTGTATGCTTCTGTGGAAAAGCACAGGGAAGTATCTGAGGGGCAGTTTAAAAAAAAAAAAAAAACTAAGGAAAAATACAGTGTGAAGGCTTAGAGAAGGCCCGGACAAGGGATTTTTGTCTGAGACCTTTTCATGTTTTCTGTGTTCTTCTGGCTGTTAGCATGGAATTAACCAGCATTTGATTAGTGATTCCTCACCACTGCCACTGAAGGTTCTCAAGGAAAGCTAATGACCCGTATTCATCCCATGCTTCCCTTTCCTGCTCACTGCAATAGAATAAAAGGGGTGGGGAAACAGCGGAGGCCATGGGGGTGTCTTCTCATCGGGCAGAGCACATTTCTTTTCACCCCAGCTCTCTTTTGGCTGGGTAGAGGCCGGATTGACGACGCTGGAGTTGACAGGTCTACCAATAGAGAGGGTAACCCTTGTTTTAAATAACATTTTTATTTTGTCCCCCTGTGGATTGTATCATCATCTGAGCTTAGTAACATGACCAAATCTGACTTGTCTATGTTTCAGTGTCTCTCCCCATACCAGGTCTGTAACATCACACACAGGACTAGTGGAACAGTTCCTGTAGACTGCCTCACAGGAGTGAAGTCCTGGATTCACTCCTTGGCACCTCCTGTCCTATGCCCCCCCCCCCAAACCAGAGGCAGCCTTTGTGAACACCAGGGATAAGGAACAATTTGTACCCTAGGTCATCAGTTCTTGAGTGTAGGAGTTGTATGTAAATGGTATGTGGGAGTGATGTGTTATTTCATCCCAGTACCCCTCCTCATCAGAGAGTTGCGTCGAACAGCCTCACTGGCCATAATTGGATTAGTAATGACTAGATACCATAGTGGAGAAAAATGGCTTGCCAAGACCCAATGCAGCAAGTTCGAGTTCCTATTTATATAATGTTATCTGGGTTCTGTTTAAAAAAAATAATGAAACACCTTTAAAATTGTGAGACTTAAGAATAGCACAAACGTTAAGGAAGCCTAAAAGGTACTAGTAAATGTTGTTAAAGGGACATTCATTGCAAATTTGTGCTTTGAACTAAACAAGTATTACTTATTCTGAGGGTCACTCTGTTTATCAGGAAGTTGGTTAAATGGATTTTTATCTTAACAGAAGCACCAAGATGGATGGCCTCAGTGCATGATGGCTTGTCCTTCTTAAATTCCCACTGAAGCTGACATTCTGTGGAAGAGACAGCCTCTTGTTATTTTTTCTGGTCCACTAACACTGCCCCTTATTGACCTTTGATTATTTCTTTTTGCCAACAGAGGTTGGCAGCCTCTGTTGCTTCAGTACCTTGTTTTATTGGGGGGGGGGGAAGGGAAAAAAAGACCCTTTTGGTCATTCAATTGTGACAGTTTTGTTGAAATGATGTTCTTGGTCAAATATCCTCCCTTCATTAACTTTAGAAAGTTTGTGGGCTTGTTTGAGAATTAGAGACTTCCTCAAATGACTGGAAGTGTGTTAGAATTCAAAAAAGGGGGCTTTCCGCCAGGACTTCAGTTGAAAGTGAATAATTTTTGCTTTTTTTTTCTGTTGTTGAAATGTCTTTACTAAATGATGAAATATCTTTGAAATGGCATTATCTATCTATTGTCTATCTATCTATCTGCCTGTCTGTCTTGTCTGTCTATCATGAGACAGGTTCCTACTAGGTAACCCAGGCTGGCCTAGAACTTGCTATAAAAACTAGACGACCTTGTTCACCTGCTTCTGGAGTGCCAGGATTAAAGGTGTATCCATTCTAAAACCCAGCTTTTGAAAGTTTTGTTCTTAAACAAATAGTTGGTTTTTTTTTTGAGAAATCCTAGTATTTATTAGTATTCAGTATTGCTTCTTATTGCTTTAGAATACACTGTGTTTCTATGTAATTCTAAGGGTTTTCTTAGACTATAATATTTTTCATCAATCTAAAAAGGTTTTGTTGTTTTCTTTTCTTTTTTTGAGACAGGGTCCTATAGTGTAGCTCTGGCTGTCCTGGAACTCACTGTGTAGATCAGGCTGATCTCGAACTCGTGGAGATCTGCCTGCCTCTGCCTCCCATGTGCTGGATTAAAGGTTAAGATGTACACCACCATGCCTGTGAGTGATTTTTTTTTTAATGACTGTATTTTCTATCAAATAATTCAGCTCAGTACGGTCTTCCTAAGGGTCTTTTGAGCTGCAGTCAACCTGCCTGCACTGATCTAGCTACATCTTCAGTCCTTTCCTGGCCTCTCTCCTCACCCCTGCTCTTTGCCCTCATTCTGTTTTGATGCATCCTTGAGCCTACACTACTTCCAGCGGGATTATTCTAAAATGTGTATTTACTCGGATTAAGCCTTTAGGGCACTCCACTGTCTACAGAAAGCGGCCTTCTCGCTTCAGAGCACAGAATCTCTGTGCTCTGACACATGTGTGTCCTAACTCTTACATCATGACTAGGTGTAAACTTACTGCTCGTTCTCGGATCCATTCCCAGAATGCCACAGGCTCCTCCCCTGCCTGTCAATTTCTTTTTTTTTTTTTTTTTTTAGTAAATTTTATTAAATTATAAAAGTTTCCATTTCCGCCCCCCCTCCCACTCCCCCCACTCCCCCCCTCCTTCCCCTCCGTCCCCCAGGGCAGTCAGGGTTTCCTGCCCTGTGGGAAGCTCCAGCTCCCTCCCCCTCCCTCCAGGTCCAGGAAGGCGAGCGTCCAAACAGACTGGATCCCCAAAATCCAGCATATGCAGAGGAAACAGGTCCCAGTGTCATAGTCAATGGCTTTTCAGAAAGACCCCGGGCCAGCCACAGTCAGAGAATCCGGCCAAATTCCGAGAATCTGGCTAGATCACGTCCTCGTTCAGTCCCAGTCCGACTGGCCCTGGTAAATTCTCATCAGATCCGTTCCCTTGTATCAGTGGGTGATAGCATCCCTCGCAGTACTGATTTCGTCTTTCATGTTCCTCCTCCTTCCGCTCCCCCTCCGGACCTCGGGGGGCTCAATCCGTTGCTCCGATGTGGGCCTCCGACTGCATAGCCATCCTTCGCCAGACGAAGGATCACTCCGAAGGCCCTCTGGATGGAAGCTGGGATGGCTGGCGGGGAAGCTAGCAGGGTGGAGCCAGCAGAGCAGGCTGACCTGGGAGTCTATGGGGTCGGGGAGAGTCCTGTCAATTTCTTATTTAACCTTCCAAACTCACTGTTAAACTCTGGGTAGTCTTCTCTAATCCCTTCCAGGCCAAGCTGATTACTTCCTTTCCCGCTATTTCTCTGCCTTCCTCATCCCCTGTAATTGCCTTCACCATACAGTGGAGTATACTTATTTGTCTGAGTCTTGAACTTGACAGCCAAGTCTTTGGGGACAGAATTTTTCCCTTCTCCAACCCCACAAGGCTGGGTGCTTAGTAAACTCTGGCTAAATGGAGGACTGTAACTTATCTGGATTCTTTGACAGTGCTGTTTGCATAAGCCAGGTCCTGCACGCTTGTGACTTCCAACCTGAAGCACCCCCAGGTTAGAAGTAGCTCTGTGTTTAGTAGCTGAACTCAGAGTGCAACAGAAGCCAAGGTTGACTTTGCAGAAACAGACCGTTGGCAGCAGGCTGCTGTTGCTGATGCTGCTCTTAGGCTATGAACGCATCAGGTACCTTGTAGAAACATCTGACTATTTTGACTGATGAATAAAGTTGACTCTAGTGCGCAGAGATGAGGCTTGAGAGGAGCAATGGCCATCGGGTAAGGAGAGGCTATGTGGTGTTTTTGTGGTCTATTCTGAACCATTTTCCCTTTGCTTTTGCTATTGTGAAGGCCGGGTTTATTCTCCTACAGCATCAGTACTTCCAAGCAATCCAATCCAGTGCAAGTCCCGACAGGGAACCTGTTGGTAGTTTTTCCTCTCAAACAGTTTAATGACCGTGTCTTTGATGTATTTTCTAAGACCCATGCCATGTGTTTCCTGCGTGTCACTGAGCCTCCTCTCCTCTGCTCGGACACTAAGCTTCTCAGTGTTCACAGTACGCAGTGGCATTTGGCCTCCCCTTTTCTAGAGCAGCTTTGCACCTGCTTCTCCTTCCCTGGCACCTCTGTCAGACCTCACTCAGCAGTCACCTCAGTCTTTAGATGCTTGAGATGGTCACAGTAGGCTCTCTTCCTAACCGTTACATCCCCCATCCCTTCCACCTTGAAAACACTCACCACTATCTAAAATATTATGTATTTTAGGTGTTTGTGTTCAGTGTTAACTATCTCCTCTGAGTAGAATTTAGCCTCCCAAACAGGAGAGATGTGTCTCAGCTTGGTAGCCTGATACTTAGGGGGTGTTCAGTTATCTTACTGAAGCAGTAAGTGAGGTTGGTGGCCACCGCTCGGAACCTCTGGACATTTGTTTGTGTCACTTGCTAATTGTGTAATTGGGGACAAGTCACATGAACTCTTTATGATGAATGGTATACTATCTATTTATAGATCAGTAGCAGGTATGGTTTTTTTTTTAAAAATGAAAGCGCTAATGAATTTTAGATATGGCATTACCTTAGAGAGAGGTTCTCATCCTTCCTAATGCTACGACCCTTTAATACAGTTCCTCATGTTGTGTGACCACCAACCATAAATTTATTTCATTGTCACCTCATCACTGTAATTTTGATCCTGTTGTGAATTATAATATAATATAATTATAATATAATATCTGATATGTGGGATATACGATTTGTGACCCCTGTGAAAAGGCCATTCGACAGCCAAAGGGTCACAACCCATAGGTTGAGACCTGGTGCCTTAGAGATTGAATGTGGCTGGATTTAATGGTACTGGCAGTTGGGTTGTATCTCTTCACTCCCATCAGTGAAGTGAGTTAGAACATACTTTGCAAGAAGTTTCAGTGTAGAAACAAGTGTCTTTCGAGTGGTTGTATAACCAGGTGTAAGCCATGCCTTCCTTTACGTAATCCTCCAAAGAACCTATACTTTAGTATTATGGTCAAATCCTGAGAAAAGTAAAATATTAAATTGAAAGCCATGTCATAATTGGTCAGTTCACTGCCAGTTATTAGCCTTAGCTGCTATCTGGTGAGAGCTTCTCAGGCTAAACAGTACCTTACAGCACTCTATGTGAGTTAACTCATTTAAAAGATATTGTCCAGGTATCACAGATGGTCATTAAAAGTAGCAACTGATTTAATAATCAGAAAAGGGTCAGATCATTAGAACAAAATTGGTCATGACATTTATTCAGACAGGGAAGTGACGTCGGCAGTAACCATGAATGTCTTGGGGTCATGGACTCAGAAGTTTTGTTTTGGGGGTATGTGCTTCCTACCTCTTTGAAGTTTCATCTGTGTCTTACCCTGCATCACTTACTTTGATTTGTTATATTATTTGTGAAGATCAGAGGGCAAAGCAGCCACACTAGTCAGGCATAAAGGCCAGGAAGTGGTGCACACCTTTAATCCTAGGACTCAGAGACAGGGGCAGACGGTTCTCTGTGAGTTCAAAGTCATCCTGGGTTACACAAGATTGAATCTGTCTAAAAGAGAAATAGAGCTCACACAAAGGTGGCCCCAGCCCTTGGGATCACATGCCCCTTTAATCCCAGCAGTAGGGAGGTGGAGACAGGCTATGGCTGGGTGGAGAGAGGAATATAAAGGGGAAGAGACAGGAACTCAGTGGAGTGTAGAATCTGAGGTTAGTGGAGAGCATTGCAGGATCTCCCTTTCGGTCTGAAGATTTGGTAAAGGTAAAAGGTCTCTCTAGTGGCTGGCTGTTTTTCTTTTTTAATCTTCAGCTTGAACCCCAATATCTGTCTCTAGTGCGCAGGCATGGTGGGAATATGGGATCAGTAGACCATGGGGGTGTGGCAGGCTAAATAGAACAGGATTAGAACCAGGCTGTTTGGGAACTATGTCATGAGAAGTGACAAAGAACTGGCTGAGACTTTTAAATACTCACACAGAGAAAGCAGTTACAGAACTACAGGTTTCCCAGTTAGACTGTCTTTATTAGGGTTTCTCATAGATTTATAGTGACATGTTCCTGGAGGTAGTGACACCTGAGTTGTGTTTTTTTTTTAAAAGATTTATTTATTTATTATGTATACAGTGTTCTGTCTGTCTGTATGCTTGCTGGTCAGAAGAGGGCACCAGATCTCATTACAGATGGCTGTGAGCCACCACGTGGTTGCTGGGAATTGAACTCAGGACCTCTGGAAGAGCAAGCAGTGCTTTTAACCTCTGAGCCATCTCTCCAGCCCAACACCTGAGTTTTTAAAAATACTTTTAAACGTCTTTTAAGCTGTATGAAAGGCAGTTGGTCATTGCCTTAGATTTTGACTCTTTCTCATTAAAGGTAAGCATAGATGGAGGCTGCTCTTTAGTTTCTTGGCCACCTAGACCTGAATAATCACACAAAACTATATTAATTATGACACTGTTTGGCCAATGGCTTAGGTGTATTCCTAGCTAGCTCTTACATCTTAACTTAACCCATTTCTATTAATCTGTGTATCATCATGACGTTGTGACCTACTGGTAAGATTTCGGCATTTTTCTCCTTCAGCAGCTACATGACGCCTCCCTGACTCTGCCTTCTTTCTCCCTGCATTCAGTTTAGTTTTCCCGCCTAGCTTTATTCTGCCCTATCATAGGCCAAAGCAGCTTCTTTATTAACCAATTGTAATAAAACTTGCTCACAGAATACAGAAAGGAATTCCACATCAGGTGACATTTGTGGCGATCACTGCCTTACTGCATTGGATTGGAAAATGCTTTAATAACTGACTCCCCTACTGCTTGCACACATGCATATGCCTGGAATGAGGCTGGAGAAACCCGGAGCTGGCTATGTGGCATCTCTGGTCAGGCCTGGACACTCCATACCACTCTTCTCCATGCTGTCAAACTCGACATTGGCAGAACAGTCCTGGTCATTTCATGGCTATCAGACAACTGACTAGTTATGACGGATGGTAAACAAACAATTATTTGGTTCTTTCCCAGTCACACCTGAATGTTTAAACGTGGCTGGTATGTGGCGAACGTCCATCCAGTGCAGCAGAGGGTTCCAGCTGAACGCTGTCTTCGGTAGAAGTGGGAGTTTGTTAGTTCTGTTTCTCAGTTGGGTTGTGAGCCGCACCACTTACCTTCACAGTCCTGTGAATGGCAGATAGTGGGGCCTTGTGTTTTAAGAGTCGCTCTTGCTTGCTTCTGAGAAAGCCACACTCAGGAGCAGGGGCAGGACAAGAATGCCTTGAATTGGGAGGTTACCCGGAGTGGCGTGTCCCTTGGAGTTTTCCTGTAGGAGGCACTCAGGAGGGTAGGTATCAACCTTGCTGCCCTCTCAGTTTTGAAAGACTACACTAAGAGCCAGAATGAGTGGACGATAACGGGGAAGGATGGTCATAAAGTCAAAGGCACGGGCTGTGAGTAGAGGTGGCTGGCAGAGAGAAGGGTGCCCATCTCTGATGACTTGGTTTGATTCCTCAGTTTGCTTCCTGCATTACTAATTGTTTTAGATGTGTTTTAAGTCACAGCTTAACATTTCTTAAACAGGTTGAAAAGAATATGGAGGGAAATTAAGACTTCAGCTGGTCACTGGTTAACAAATTCTAGTTGTGCAAGGAAGCCAGCAGGTGTGAGTTCAATGGTCTGTCCTTCCTGAGGGACAGCTTAAAGTACAACCATAAGCAACTGAGATTTCTGTAGACTGTATCGTTTGGTTTTTGTCTAGTCCCTCGCCTTTGTCCCCCTGGGGTTCTCTCTCATTTTGTAACAAGAAACTCCTCGGCTCGGGCAGAAACTGGGTTTCCAGTGTTCCTGGGGTGCATTTTGAGATAAGCTGGAGTCCTTCCCAAATACAGATTGAGTATTGCTTTAGTCTTGATTGACCCAGGATCCTTTTACAAAGCATACAGTAGAGTTGGCAAGTTCACCTTCATGGCTGGTTGTGGCTGGAACTTGGTTTGGTTGCTGGGATCACCTTGCCTGATGGTTTCTTATTTACATAATCTCCCACCCTGCTCCAGGCAATAGAAAGTACAGAGCTCTGATTTCCAGGAGAAAGAGATTAGGTTTCTACTTTAAAGCAATTGTATTGCTTAGTTAACACACTCTACTCCTAGTATAAAAAAGATGGTTGAAATGTTTTTCTTCTTACTTTTTTTCTTAGCTTCCTTAGGGTGTTTGCCTGAGTGTTGCCCCATCTGAGAATTCGGTCTCTCTGACTTATAAGTGGATTTGAGATGGTATTCCTGTTTTGTATACCTCTTTCGTCGTGAGGTTAGAGTGTTTTGGAGTGTCTGAGGAGATGTCTTGCCCTGAGTATTCCTTCGGATCATCTGACCTTGGTCACATTCCACTGTCTGATACCTGTGTTGGTTTATTAAGTTGTCCCTTGTGCCACTGCAGCCAGGGGCTGCTGGCACCGCTTCCTGGAGAAACACCACTGCTTGTGTGCTTGTTTCAACCACGAATACCCTGAACAAAAATATGACTAGAATTTTTTTTTTTACTGGTTTCTGTAAATTAAGCTGTCCCTTCCCCCCATACTGCCCCAGAAATAAATGCTCGTTTTAGAAGAGGGAAGAATCTTCTAGAATGGAGCCATGGTGTGAATATTTGGCTCCCAGTCACCAAAATGTTGATCGTCAGTCAGATATGTTCTGGTGTTTAACATGTGTCTGAATTAATGTCCTTAACCAGTTTCCTAGCCCTCATGTGGTTCACCTGCATGCCCGTATACAGGCTTCATGAGACTGATGACCTGCCCTGCTTGTCTGCGTTGGATGCCCCTGGTTTCCACCTATTCTCTCTTATTAAGACTGAAATGTCAGTCCTGATCGAGTTAGTTGTATTATTACTCACTGGATCATAGTCTTGAGTCAGTAAAATGATACCTTGTGTCAGCGTCAATTTTCAGTGGTGTCTCCTCTGTGTCCGATACAGCTCCTTCCTGCTAAGTAGATGTGACAACTCTCAGGCAGCCCGTTGCTGCAGAAGGGTCCAGAAAGCCTTAGCTACTTTGAGGTCCAGTGTGGATTAGGCCTGCACCTCAGAAAACCAGCTTGTGGCGGTGAATACGGAAAAAAGCATTTTCCCACCCCTAAAATTCCTCCTCTGGGTCCCCTCGGTGCCAGGAGCCCAGGACCAAGTGAGCGTGCAAAAAGCAGCCCTTGAAAAATGGCAGCAGGCCGAGTATTTTCCACTGTGAGCCTCATTGCCTGCCTTGGCGTGACATCGCGTGACATTGAAGTGGCTGCTAATCATGCCGGCTGATTCCTTGCACCTGCTGGCTGACCCTAGGGGAAGTCTGTGAATAGCAATGTCTGGCCAGTGTCTGCCTTATTCATTACGCTTGTTGTCCAGCCCCCAGAAGGGAAGAATTAGTGGAGATATTATATTCACTTAAATTTCCGTATGTGTGTGTACATATTCATGCACGTGTATGTATATATGTGTGCTTGTGCAGGCCAGAGGCCAATGTTGAGTGTTTTACTCTATTGCTCTCTACTTTACCCTTTGAGACAGTGTCTCTCATCATATCTGGATGTCACCAATTTAGCTAGAATCGCCAGCCAGTGAGCTCCTGAGGCCTTCTAGTCGCCACACAAGCCCCACCCCTCACAGTGGTAGGGTTACAGAGCTGCCACACTAGTGTTTTACATGCTTGCCAAGGATCAAGCACAGGTCCTCGTGCCTGTATGGTGGGCACCTTATGCACCAAGCAATCTCCCTAGCCACTTATATCTACCCGTGAATTGTTCGACTCTAGCCTGTCTGGGGGGAAGAGATTGTTTTAACTAGAAGCAACATTTTCTTAGTAACATCAAGTATTTGATTAAGCCCATGGCTGGTCGGAGATAGTCCTATTGACACTGTGCTAACGTGAGTCAGGGAAAGCGCTGTTTTTGTTGTCATTGGGATTTCTATGAGCACTCTTCCAAGCCAGGAAGAAAGGATTTACCTTGTGGAAAGCTGAAACCGCTTGAAATGTTTGGTTCCGAACGTCGTTCTGTATTGTGCCGTGTGTAGAACCTGTTTGCAGATCAGAGTTTACACAGGACCCACACACAGGTGTTCTCATTTCACTGTGATGACAGCCCTGTCTGATGGGCAGGGCAGGTGGCATTATCCCCTTCTGTAGTGAGAAGGCAGGTCCTGGAAGATGAAATGGTTGATTTACAGCCAGCCAGGAAAGAAGAGAATAGAGGGGATTCGAACCCACTTCTTGCGGTTCAGTTCCACCTTCTTCCTGCGTGGCACTGCAACGCTGCAGTCCAGGGATGCAGCTTAATTTTTTGCACAGGGGTGGCTCTTTAGTGTATCTGTGAGTAGTCGCCATCTGGCGTGGTCCTGATGGGCACTGGGCTTGGGAGTATCTTTGCCTTGACAGGAACTGAATCTCCACTGTGTTGTTCCTTGGTATTGTAACTACTTCGCGTTTCTCCTTCACTGCCAGACTTTCTTTTTTTCACCTGTGTATTTGATTCCGTTTTTGCGTCACCGTGCCATGTACTTTGGTGTTTCTAATTTGTGATCTTTGGGAGGGTCTGGGCAGTCCAGTTTATCCCAACTGTATTGATCTAGAGACTTATGAGATCCTGAGCCACAATCCTGAGTACCCTGGTCAGAGGCCAGTGTGATTCCGGCTTCCTGATCTCATTTCCAATGCTTGAGTTTGTCAGAAAAGTGTTCCTGTAATACGCAATTGTCTTTTACGTAATTATCTGCTGTTGGCCTTTCTTTTCCTGTACTGTTGGATTAGTGTATGTTTACATCACTGTACAATCTGATGGCTGCATGTAGGCATCCCAGTTCTTTTTGTAAACACTGAAGTTTAAACATGCCTGTAATCCCTCTGTGTTAAGTTGGGTCACCGTCCCCGGCATCATTTACTTAGAAAGCAAGTTTAACTTCTCAGGCTTTGGCCTCACCATTAACCACTGTCCCCGACAACACTGAGCTTTCTATCCCTCATGACTTTTCTCTTTCTGCTTGCAGCTGGTATTGGGTCATGTATGTTCATCTGGTCCACATCCCTCCCCAGACTTTCTTCTCCTTTTTCCCTTCCTTCTTCCTGTTTTTGAGATGAGGACTCGTGTCCTCTGTGGCATGTTTACATTTGTGGTCATCCTGCCTCTGCTGCCCTAGGGCTGGGATTGCAAGGGAGTGCCACAGTGCTTAGCCAGAATTTCTGTTTCCTATCTTGCTTTCCATCATTCGATTTTTAAAAATAGAGAAAGGGTGAAGAAAGGTAGTTTTCTGTTACTGACAGCCACATCTCCGATGAACATTTTTGATCCCAAGCTTCAAATAACAGTTGACCTTCACGAATACAGATGGGAATTACATGGAATAAGACCGAGAAAGTTGATTCTTACTATTTTTTTCTCTGTGAACTGCTAAAAACCCCAACACGCAACATTCATGTGATCTTTCAATAGTCTGTTGAAATGATGTAAGCTCTACCTTGGACCCACTGTGGCTGCTCAGTGAGGACTTTGGTTTGTTCATAAGAGTACTGCAAAAAGTGTTTAAGTCAAATTTACATTTGTACGCCAGTTTATTATAAGAAGGATGCAAAAATGTTTAAATGCGATTTAAATTAATTGAAAACAAAACTTAAAACTTTGTGACACAAGAATTGAAGCTCGGAGAAAACTAACAATTTTCCTGCTTCGTAAACGTTGGCGAGTTCATCAAATGAGACCATCTCCTGGCAGGAAAACCTCTCATTCCCTACTTATTTATACCACCTGGGTAAAGATTCGTAGAGGGAATGGCATGTTTAAAATCTCTTTCCCGATGAAATGAAAATTCAAATAATTCTCTTATTAATTATAAAAAGCAACCTAAATAGTTTGTGAGATGATCGCAGCAGTGGCCAGCTAGTTCCCTTCCTCAGCTCCCTCGGAGTGTTTTAGTAAGTAGTTGTATGTAGTAACTGAATCAGGAACGTGAGGGACTCCTGTCAGACTTACCTTCCCAGCAGGCATAGGGGCTGAGGCTCTTAGAGCCCTGGGTTATTCCTTGTCTGACAGGAGCAGACAGGTGAATCAGATGGCTCAAGACCCAGGACTAGCAGGGGCCCCTGGCCTTGCATTCTTTCTCCCATCTTAAATGCTATTGAGAGTGTGCTCTGTTCTATTGCTTTTGACGTTCCTGACTGATGTGTGGAGGTCAAATGACGGATTCCTCTGCTGACCTCCCCGGGCATGCTTTGGGAGTTTATTTTGTGTCGCCCCCAGAAGGCTTTCTAAGCAAACATGCCTGGGACGAGCGACTTAGCATTGCAACGGCAGAGTGGGAGAAGCCTTGGTCCTGGAAACAGGCTCTCAGTGTCAGTTTCATTTCACTCAAAGACAAAATGCATTCATTCTGTGGCAACATGGGAAGGGGTGGGGAGAGCAAACCCATGTGCCCCAAGCTGCTGCCTCTCTTTTGTTTGAGCCGAAGTCCCTGGAGACCGTCCAGTGACTTGCACAGAGCTGTCAGAGTCGCACCTGCCTCCGAAGGAGCAAACACATTCTTCAGCTTTCGGTGTGGCCTTCTATGTTTGACAGATACCTTTTCTCCTCTTGAGGGATTATAGATTTATTATAGTTAATAGTTACATTTGTAGGTACACAGAATAACCATAGAGCGCAAGGCAATTTCAGCCTTTTTCCCATAACAGAATTGTAAACCACTTGGGTTAAAATTTAACTTTACCCATGTTAAGCCAGAGAGAGCAGGGGAACAGCAGAAAGGAAAAGTGAAGAGGCGCTGGCCGGGTTCCACCTGATCCGAGCAGAAGGCTGTGTTGTGGGATGTCGGGTGTTCTGCAGACCGGGGGACCCTGTGATCATCCCCAGCCGCAGCATGAACTCCACCCCTGAAATCGCCCTACCAATTTTCAGAATCATTTTTGTGCCTAATTTTAAACTCCTGAGGACAGAGGAAAAGACTCTAGGAGGCCAACTGCGGTGGTTTCCTCAAGCCATTATCGTGACCAAATCCTACGGGTCCTGAAATAACTTTCCCATTTCAAACTGCCCCGCTCCTTAGGAGACTTGGCAGCTGGAAGGGAAATGATTAGTTTCTTCCTTGAAGTGTGGTCACTCGGGTTAAAGTGGGTCAAAAGTTGGCGAATGCGGGGATTTCAGAAATAAGCTACCCTTTAATAGAAATTCTGTAGGTTTTATTTGTTTTTTGTTTGCTTTCGAGACAGGTTCTCCCTTCCCACAGTTCTGCCTCTCTCTCTCTCTCTCTCTCTCTCTCTCTCTCTCTCTCTCTCTCCTGACCGTTGGAATGAGAAGAGTGAGCTGCTGTGTTCCCTGAAATCCTGTAGTTCTCTTTAGATCTTTGAGTTTCCCAAATGTATAAATGTTTTTTTTATTTAAAGCTATCTTAAATTTCTAAGTCACAAGACACTTAAATATTAGAACAACATACTTAGTTCTCTAGATAAAAATCATCAGAAATTTTATTTAGTTTACTATATCCTGCTAATCAATATCTTAGTGTGTCTGTTTATTATTCTTTTTAACTGTTCTGCTTGATTGTAAGTAGTGATAGCTGTACATTCTCTTTGATTTTGAATTTGCTTTGCGGTGTGGCAGAACTTGGGGCTCTCGTGACTGGCTGCCGCATGAAGGAATAGCTCTGACTTAGGCCGTCTCTGAGTTTCAGAGGGTGTCTTCTCAGGGGGAAGAGGAGGGAGGCTCTGTTTCTGCTGTTGGAAGTTCACCTTTAATTCCTCAGGTTATCCAGATACCTAGGCAAAGCTCCATGGACATGTTCTCAGTGGTTTATTTCGGAGGGTCCGTTTTTCTGAGGGTGATGGGGTAATACTGGGATTGATCTGTGGATTGTAGAAATCAGCCCCCCCCAGGGAGTGCATTGATGGTGTGTAGAGATGAGAGCACAGGATGCTGGGGCGGCCCTGTGCTTATTTTTCTGTCCTTTAACCTGCCCCCTTCACAATATGATGCGTGTGTCACAGCCACCCTGTCAGGAGCAGAGCTCAGAGAGGAAAGAATTAGAGACGCTGGCAGTTCTGTTTCTGTCTCCTGTTACAGATCTCATTGTCACTTTCCTAAGAAGTGGGATTTGAGGTCATTATTGTGACATGTTTGGGCCTCCTCCCAGCAGCTGGACATGGCAGCCTTAATATTCTTATGATACACACTTCCAGAAAGATCATTTTCTTCCTTTCCCACTTTTGTCATCTTCCAGATATTTAATTAGTGCAGAAGGAGGGTGGGGACAACTGCTTTCCAAGCTTGTGATGGACTTGCCTGGGGAAAGAATCTATCTGTGTTAGCAAATGAGACCGAAGAACTGATTGTCCCTAAAAATTCTATCATTAAATCAAATTATTAATAGTCATCAACTGAGTCCTCAAGAGGGTGTTGTTATTTGATTGTAGGAACTTATGGGTTATGGTGTGACATTGTGACTTGTGTGTAAATAGTGTCAGGGGCTTATTTAATAACAACTTTAGCTTTGTTCTTGAGACAGGGTCTACGTAGACCAGGCTGGCCTCAAACTCACAGAGACCCTCCTGCCTCTGCCTCCCAATGCTGGGATGAAAGGTGTGAGCCACCAGGTCCCACTAATAAGGAGTTTTAATAAAGGTATGCATAGGGAGAGAATCACTCCCGTTTATTTGATTTTTAAGAAATGCATTAAATATTTACACTTGTTTTTAATAGAAATACCAGTAGCGTTGGATATATGTCTCATCTGGGTTTTGTATCTTTCCATTATTCCTTGCTGTTGCAGAGACTCGTGAAGCAAGAGTAGCATGGGTTATATGTGGCTCTGCTCCCCCGGCCTGTCGTGTTCCAGGCCCCCTTAATGGGCAAAGGAGCAGGGCCTTGCCTTGAGGAACTCTGACTTTAGGCAAGCCATGGGTAGCTAGATGAGTGAAGTTGGTTGAGAGCCCCAGGGGAATGAGTTCTTTCTGGAGAGGGAGCTGCTCACGTAAGTCTTTACTGAAGTGAGAAAACTGAGTGGGAGTGGGGCTGCATTGCAGACACAGCAAAGACTCACCAGAGACGCCAAGGTGGGAGACCCTGTGGACAGATGTGAAGCCTACCGAAGGGGCCACTTAAGTGGAGGTGTGGCCAAAAGAGTTGACAAAATGAATTGAGTCTAATTCTAGAGGTGCTTTTATTGCTAGATGAGGAGTGTGAGATTTGTCCTTTGTGTGTGTGTGTGTGTGTGTGTGTGTGTGTGTGTGTGTGTATGTATGTGTGTATGCATGTATGTGTATGTTATATATATATGTGTGTATGGCTATTTGTGTTCATATGCATGTATGAATGTTTGTACCCTTGTTTGTATGTGATATATGTGTGCATACATGTGTGTATGCAGTATCTATACATTCATAAGCATGTATGATATATGTGTATATGCACATATGTGGTATGTATGCATGTGCATGTATATTACATAAGTGGAGAAATAACTTGCTCCCCAAGGGAGAAAGAACAATTAGCGTCCTTTTAAAAGGATGTAGTAGGAATGAAAGTGGGTTGAGGTCAGATTTAGTAAGAGAAGAAAGCTAAATGACTGGAAAGGTGTGAAGGAGGCTCTAGCGTGAAGCAAAATAGCCAAAGGCGCTCATCTGGGTTTTCTCTTTAAAAAAAGGAAAGATTTATTCTGCCTTGTGACTACAGAGGTTATCAGCTGGTTCCAATGTTTTTTGGCCCATGGCAAAGTAGAACCATGGCCGAAGGGCATCATAGGGAAAAGGGCATCATTGCTCACCTTGTGGCAGCCAGGACTTAGGGAGTCTCCTCCAGAGACCCGTGTCCTCCACCTAGGCCCAGAGCGCACTCAGCTATGAACTCATCACCCGCTCATCCTTTGATGGAGTTCGTTTCTCATGATCTAATCACTGTTCAGTAGCCCCACCAGCTGGGAACCAGACATTTCGCACACAAGCCTTTTCCTGGGGATGCGGTATCCAAGCCATAACAAATCCTGCCCCTGGCCTTGTGCCTGTTTCCTAATGCAAAATACATTTTACTGAACCGTAATTCCTGCCAAACTCCCAACAGTCCCCACATTATTCAAGAGTTTTAACCTAAAGTCTCTTCTGAGACTCAAGCTATGAACCCATTGTCTCTGTTGTTTTCTTTCGTTGTTGCCATTGTTGTTTTACTTAAGTGGGTTGCCTGTACAGTGGCCCAGGGTAGGCTTTCCCATTTCAGGCAGAATACATGCAGACATAGAAAGGAAGGATATAGCTAAGCAAGAGCGAAACCCAGCAGGGGAAACGTTCAGCACTACAGTTCCAAGCCTGGCAGCTGGGGGTGGTGTGAGATTCCGCATCCTTGCAGTGACTTCCTTCCTGGCCCATGTCTGCTTGGGTCCTGCAGCTTTCCTTGGCAAGATTTCCACCTTGCTGACCCCTTCAACTTCTAGAGGCTTTTTTTGCAGCTCCAGCTTCTCTGGTACATCTTCTAGAAGGTGAAGCAGGGCACACCTCACACAGGAACCACAGTTCTTTCCTGACTAGCCTGCCTCAGGTGAGGCTGCGCTGATTCCCAGGGTCCTCAAGGCACTGTCCTCACCCCAGCGGGGCATCTAGCTCCCTTTTGAGAGCATAGGTCTCTTCAGCAACGGTGACCCCCAGACTTGCCGCTTTAACACGCTCCTTTCTGGCCTACTCCCAAGCTTTGCAAATCTCTCTGATCTGTTCTTAGGTTCATATTTTTACTATAATTATGGCTAAAAGTAGCCAGCAGTACTCATGCCACAGTCTGAAGGCTGTCCTCCCTAGATTAAGTAGTCCACCAAATTTAAATTTGGCCTGATGTCAATACAAACGTCTTAGGACACAATGTGACATGTGTGGCCGCTAGTGCAATTCCCAGCAGAGTTCTTGTTCCCATGTAAGGCTGTATGACCATGGTTTACTATTGCTGGCATTTTTATTGGCATTCTAGTCTTTGGGGCTCCCACCCCAATCACCTGTGTAGCATTCCAGATACTCTCTAATCTCCATCTCCAGACTTTTCCAAATTGCTCGCCCAAACCAGTTCTAAAGGCCTGAACCCCATGGTCAGGTATATTGTCATAACAAGGACCCTGCTTGCTGGTACTGCGTTTCTGTGTTAGCCTTTTTTTTTTCTTTTAAATCACTATAATGTATATTATATTGGCAAATTGTCATGAGTTGCTTGAGTTCACTGAGCACTGAGAAGCTGGCCCTGGAAGCAGGGTTCTCTCTCCACACACACACACCAGACTCAAGTATGTGTGCCTCAAAGTGTCCTCCACGGCTACTTGCCTGGGGATCCAGATTCGGTAGGAGGAGCTGGCTTTCAGACCAACAATCTATTCTGTCTACAGGGGTGGCCAGCCTAGGATCACCACAGTGATGGGCTAGTTTAACCTATCCATCAGAGGCTAAGTGTCTATGTCTTCTTCTCGTGTCTGTGGGTGTAACAGGTGATGGCCAAGGCATGACTGGGCTCCTCTCTGACAGAGTCTGAACGTTGATGAAGTCACATGTACAGTGGTAGGGTGGGCTTGACCTTGGTTCTGCATGCTTGTGAATCACACTATCCCCTTCCTTGTTTTTGAGGCAAGGTCTCTCCCATCGTTTCTGAGGCTGTGCACAGGACCTCCCTGTTGATTCTACTTTCTCTGCCTCCAGTTTTTACAGCAGAAGTGCCCGGATTACAGATACAAACTGACCTTTTGGGTGGTGTCCAGGATTTAACTAGGGTCAGCATGCCTCTTTGACTTTTTTTTTTTAAAGTTTTATGTATCTGTCTATTTAATATGTATTGGTGTTTTGCCTATATATATGTCTGTAGTCGGAGGCTGTTCATTCATTCCTGGATGCCCTGACTCTAAATATTCACACAGAAACTGTATTTATTACAATACTGCTTGGCCATTGCCTCTAGCTTTTTCCTAGCTAGCTATTACATCTTAAATAAACCTATTCCTATTATTCTATATTTTACCACGAGGCTCATGGCCTACCCTGCAAGGTTACAGCTGGCAGCTCACATCTTTATCTTCTGGTGGCGACATGGCGTCTCATTGGCTCTGTCTACTTTCTCCCAGCATTCAGTTTAGTTTTCCCACCTAGCTCCACTCTGCCCTATCACAGGCAAAAGCAACTTCTTTATTCATTAACCAATAAAAGCAACATATATACAGAAGGACTTCCCACATATGTCTGTGCTAGGGTATCAGATTCCCTGGGACTGGAGTTGCAGACAGTTGTGAGCTGCCACATGGTTGCTGGGAATTGAATCAGGGTCCTCTGGAAGAGCAGCCAGTTTTCCCAACTGCTGAGTCATCCTTCCAACTCCCTCTTTGGCTTTTTTGATAAGAGGAAGAGCCCTATTTTTCTTCCATAATTTTATTGTTTTTTCAGGAATGAAATAAGAGTTTTGAGTTAATCTTTAGTCACTGATTCTATGTGTTATGTAAATTCATCCCTAATTTATCCTCATCATACTGTTGAAATCAAAATTCTTGTAACCAAGCAACTATCACTGGAGTGCTTGGGAAAATAACTTCCAAAAAGGTTGGCTGTGTGTTGGCTACCACTCTGTCCGGTGGAGCTAACGCTGAAGTTTAACATGAGGCTGGATGTTGTAATCCCACAAGGGAACAAAGAGGTTGCCGCCCTGACTTTAGTGTTGGCAGGGAAGACCTTTGTTTTGTCCAAAGGACTGAATTCTGTGCCTTGTGCATCATTCCAGCCTGTTCCTCTGTGCAGGAGTTTGGACAATTATTTGTTTTCTCCCTCAGGAACAGTGACTAGTAGTGGCAGAATAATTTTAATTCATAGTCCTTAATTTCTTTTCAAAGTTTTAACATTGTATTTTATCATGCTTTTTTTCTTAGCTACTTTTATAGTTGAATAGTCAGAAATAAGGGATTCATCCTTCCCTTTCCTTCCCTTCCCCTCCCCTCCCCTCCCCTCCCCTCCCCTCCCCTCCCCTCCTCTCCCCTCCTTCCTCCCTCCCTCCCTCTCTCCAAGACAGGGCTCCTCTTTGTAGCCCTGAATGACCCAGAATTAACTCTTGTAGACCAAGCTGGCCTCTGATTCACAGAGATCCACCTGCCTCTGCCTCCTGCGTGCTGTCATTAAAGGTGTGAGCAATTACAGCAAGCTCCAAAGAAGGGATTTTGAACATGCTAATCTTCAGTAACAGAAAGCTGCTCATGACTTGAGAAGACTGTGCACTGTGCAAGTGGTGATATCTGTAGTTTCCCGAATTTAATAAAAGATGGTGTTGGTGTTGTTTGCGGTGTTATATTTAAAAAGGAACCTCCTTTTTAAAAATCCAAGTAAAAGTGTAGAAATAAAGGGACATTGAAAAAAAAGACATTTTAGTCCTCTCTTTAAGCATACATTGAAGATAATTTTTAAAAATGTCCCGTTCTCCATGATTTGTACTTTATTAAATATAAGGCTTCTTTACTGAGTTACCCAAATGCAGCGGCTTATGATGTCACAGTTCATGAGAACATATGTAGACACCAGGGGGAGTGGGCTACATTGTTTGTGAAGGTTTCGGGGTGCTCTTTGCCTGCCTTCCGCAGACTCTGGTGGTTGGTGTGTTTCTTGCCTGTGGGAACATCGTGCTACTGTCTGACATGATGTCACAGCCCTTC
Source organism: Myodes glareolus (assembly GCF_982192425.1). Classification (NCBI taxonomy): domain Eukaryota; kingdom Metazoa; phylum Chordata; class Mammalia; order Rodentia; family Cricetidae; genus Myodes; species Myodes glareolus. Next base: position 116,388,497 of record NC_142026.1, on the reverse strand, counting down.
TCCATTTCTGCACGTCTCTCTCTCTGAAGAGGATGCTCTCATTGGATACAGGGGCCAACTACCCAATCCGATCACATCATCTAAATCCTGAGTCTAGTCACATCTGTAAAGACCGTGTTCAAAATGAGGTCCCATTGTGAACGTGATGTCACATCGTGAAGAGAGAAGAGGATTTTGGGTGGGCACTATTAACCGTTTCACAGAATTATACTGCCTCCCTTTTTCTCTTTGAGACAGAATCTCCTGTATCCTGCACTAGAGATAACATTCAAATTGAATGTGTAGCTAGGGGTGACTTTGAACTTTGGCTTCTCCTATCTGCTCCACCACACCTAGCTTATGTGATGTTGGAGGTAGAATCCAGTGCTTTGTGCATCCAAACCAGTACAGTCATTCTGTGAATCGAACCCCAAGTTATACCTACTTTATTGTGAGCGCCTCACAAGAATAAGTAAATTAGATGCTAACAGGCAAGAACCTATCATTGATCATTATGAGTTTGGGCTTCTATTGCTTAGTTTTACTTGAATTGACTCCTAATTATTTGTTCAAGTTATCTCCCCCTTTCTGCCCTCCCCCTAACTTTCGCGATGTTGGGGTTCAGGGCAACACTGAAATATAGCCCTGCCTCTATTCCTCTCATCTCTTCCACTAAACCACAAAAAGTCAAACTGTTTCTTTCTTTCAAACTGGCATGGCATCCCTAACAGTACGCATCTGTTATACGTACTGTTATTACGTATAATAACAGTATTTATTACGGTAATAATCTGTGTATTATACCAAAGATTATTGAAGCAGGCTAGAATCTTTAAGTCTGCCAGTGCATTTCATAGTCTTCACGTTTACAGGCAGTGAACTGCTTAGACACCATCTATATAGTGATGTGGGTACTATTGGAATTAGGTTCTCTTTTTTCTACCACAGTATACATTCCTGTATATAAAGTCATGTATAATAGAAGAAAGGTTTAAAATATAGGTGTCTGTGGATAGTCATAAAGTACGTTTAAATACAAAGGATACCCCACTTTCCTGACCACCTGTCTGAGCCTGTGTTCAAGAGCCTTAACTCTCCAAGGTAAGAATTCTGCTGTGCCATTTGAAAAGTTGAACCTGGGGCGAGAGAGACGGCTTGGTTATTAACAGCACTGTCTGCTTTTCCAGAGGACCTGGGTTTGGTTCCCATCACCCCCAGAGCCATTAACAGTGGCCTGTAACTTCAGTTCCATTAGATTCAATGCCCTCTTCTGACCTTGGTGGGTACAGCACATACCTACTACCCAGGCATAACATGTAGGGAAAACACCCATACATATAAAGCAAAAATAAATAAACGCATATTTTTGAAAAGTTGACTCACACCTACAAGAATATTTTAGGAATATCACTGTGATCCGTACATCAAGATACCTCTCAAGATACAATGACCCCCCAACGCATTAAGTAAGGGTCATAGGGTGACCCTATAGCTGCCCAGTGTGGTTTTTAATTTTCTGCTGCTGCTGCTGCTTAGGTAAATAGATTGTCTCCTAGTTTTCTGGACTAACTGACCTGAAGACTCTTGCAGTCCTGTTCCGAGTTGCTGCCCCAGCCTATCATTTCACATCCAAGTTCTTTGTGTCTTAGCTTCTTCTGGCCAGAGACCTCATTTTCTGTTCCCTTCAGATCATAGGAAGTACGATGACTTTCCTGGGACAGGCAACTTATCGGCTGACTGCTGTCTGTGGTACAGGACAGCGACGAGCAATTCAACAGGGATCTACCGATGCCTAAAGGCAAAGGCGCATAGAGCATCTACACAGGCAGCAAGGGCTGCAACTGGGCCCCCAGTACACAGATAGGCAGATACAGTGGGTCTGTGAATCAGTTTGCTGCATCCTGTGGTGTCCGGAGAAAGACCTGCCAGCAGCAGCTGGGCCTGTGAACAATGGCCACTTCCTGCAGTCAGGGGACTTTACAGTGTATGTGGGAAAGGACCCCTAGGACCACTCAGGATTCAGATGGAACTCTCAGAGTGCCCTGGAGCCTGTGTCTGTAAGACTATTTCCTTTCTTTCGTTTATAACCCTCTGATGGAGAGTTTGCCAGGGTGCGTTTAGCCTTCTATTGTAAGTGAAGAGATTGAACCTCCCAATTGTGCCGTAATAGAAATACACTCCAATACTAACTTCCCTTTTGTATCTGAAAAAGTGGCAGTGTCATAGACATATGACACAGTTCACATTTCTATTCTGATACACTTATCCATAGCACTAGTAGGCTGTGAAGAACAAGAGTCCACATGTACATGGGGTTTACTATTTGGTTGCATACATTTTCACTGGTTTATGTATATTCAGCTATGTGGAGCATTTAATATTCTAATGTTTAATGTTAATTGCATGCTAGCATTTGATTGTTCCACATCAGAGAAGAGAGGCGAGCCCATGACAAAAGAGGAAGAGGGACGGCAAGGTGGGAAGTGATAATTAATAGCAAACAGTTACACGGAATCCAGTGATTTCTGTGTGGTTGATCCCGGGAAGAGCCACGTCGGCTGCGGTGGAAAATGCTGAGCCATAAGCACAAACAAATGGGCTCTCCGTGGTCGCAGGCGGCTTTGGACAGGATGGACTGCCACTGCTGACCCTGAGCTCCCCTCACTTCTCCAGGAGATCCCGGGCTGGTTCCTGGCGTGAAATAACGGACAGATAGGGAGGTGTCAGCAGCGGGGGCCAGAAAGCTGGGATTGGGTAGTGGCTTCCTGTAGTAACAGGCGCTGGCTGGCTGGCTGCCTGAGCTCTCTGGCGGTGGCTGCTGAAGAGGTGGGTGGGAGACAGCTGTGCCTAGCACTGCAGGCCACATCGGCTCCTACAGCACCAGCCCCTCCATGGAACTGCTGAAGAATGTTCTGCCTGAAAGGTGAGGGGGCTTTATGTCTCTCTGGGAAAACTGTCATTCAAGCCACAGGCTTGGATCCACTGCAGTTAGAATTTGAGGGAGTTTAGTAAGCATGAAAGTAAAAAAGTCATTGTTCTTTCCTTTTCTTTTCTTTTTTTTTTTTTTTTTTGTCGCAAACAGGAAGAAAGACCTCCTGCCGGAGAGTTGGAATTCTTTTAGACAGAAAGATTTCTCCGTTTAAATGTGTTTTGTGTGTGTTCTGTCATAGACGAGAGCGGTTAAAAGTTGAAGATGAAAGTTTTGTTGTTGTTGTTGTTTTAAATAATTTCCATAATGCAAGAATTGTTTAGTGATGTTCTGCGAGTCCTGGAAGAGATGTTTTCATGTTAAGAGTTACTCATACACAAAGTTAGAGCAGGGTATGAGGGAACTTTCAGCCTCAACGTGTGAATTCAGGATTGAAACCAGTTGTGCTGTAGAAGACTCTTCTTGTTCTGGCTACATATGAGTCGTAAGAGTTCCCAAGCATGAGGAATAGCTGGGTATTGTAATGATTCACGGGTAACTGAAGGTTTTCTTTGTTAGACGATCATTCTATTCCTTGAATTACTATTTTTCCAGGTCTTGTCACAACGTCTTTACTTGAGGCATGTGAAACTGTGCTTTTTCTGTGAGATTGTTGAAAGGAGGGAGTTAAGGATGAATTTTCTTGGAACTGAAGCAAGCTAAGTTGCTCATATCTTTCTGTTTATGTCATTCTGGTGATGTTAAACTCTTGACAGTTTTTCAGTTTGGGGAAAGAAGGTGTCCCTGCTTTGTTTGCTGTGTAGATCACTCCATTGTTCTCCGTCTGTTAATAGGGTGTAGACATGGCTCGTGGGGGTTCTTTCTGTCCTTGTCCAGCCTAAGTTTAAGGCTAAGTTTAAGTCCAGCTTAGGACTTATCAGAGTCTTTAATGTTCTGCTTTAAGGTGGAGATAATTGTTGATGGATCAGGTACAGAGTTGGCCAAATGAGGGGACAAGAATGAAAAGAATATCACATTTTTTTCTTCTTAAACATTCAATTCATATTATTGGCTTTTTTCTTCCCTTCTTTCCTTTTCTTTCCCTTCCTCTCCTTCCTTCTCTCCCTCCCTGCCTCCTTTTTTTCCTTCCTTCCTTCCTTCTTTTCTTTTCTTTTCTTTTCTTTTCTTTTCTTTTCTTTTCTTTTCTTCTCTAGGGTTTCTCTGTGTAGCTCTGACTGTCCTAGAACTTGTAGACCAAACCAGCCTCAACCTCTCAGTTCCGCCTGCCTCTGCCTCTCAAGTGCTGGGATTGAAGGCATGCACCACTACTGCCCAGCCTCAATTAATTCTTACAACAGAGATTTGTAATGAATTTCTTGGGAGACTTAATCTAAATGAATTTGAATATTCCTAAAAAGTAGTTTTTGATGAAAGGGATTATGAAATCATTTCTTTGAAATTGATTTTTTTTTCTTGTGGAATGAAGGTGTAGGACATCAACAATGTTATTGCTATCTAGTATGATTCCACAGTGCAGTTGATGTCATTCCGATCTAGTGACAGCTCAAGGTTAAGAATTTTAATTGAATGATGGTGCGAAACTGTCATTGGGTTGACCTCTACAGCCACAATGTATTTTTTTTCCTCTGCCCAACCCTTACCACCAATTTCACTTTGTTAGAGAATTGACCAACACCATGGCCTTAGTCTCTGTGTCAACTTAAAAACAAAGACTATTACATCCTATGACAGCTAAGTCCTTTGATGCTAACGTGTATGTGTTTAAACATGGAATTCACGTGAACAACTTAAATAAAGCCCTCCTCTGGATCTCTAAGCATCAGGCAAACTACTGATAATTCACACTCTTCCTGTGCTTTAAGCCTGTTGGTACACAGTAATGCATTGTAGATAGCCCTGTGTGCGACCTACTGAGGCAGACCCATGATAAAGTGAGATTAAAGTCAGGAATATTGAGGACCACTTGTTGGTGGGTGGTGTTTTTACTTGGGAAAGGGGGTGTGCTTTCAATAATGGGCTTATTTCTGTTGCTGGCTCATGTCCTGGGAGCTATTGAATATGTGGTTGTGAATAACATTGGCCTGAGAGGAAACATGATTGTCTTTCTTTGGGTTGAAATCGTGTTCCTGTGTATTTCTCGTAATTGCTGAAAAAAGGCATTCTAATCAGATAGGCTTCCACACTGACGCAATTTTCCTTTTTTTTTAAATTGAGGCTCTTTTTTTTTTTTCTGAAGTCATGTTTTCTTGGCTTTCAGTCACTGTAGTGCTAGTAACTGTCTGTAGAGAAGTTACCCTCGCCATGGCTATTGCTCGAATAGCCTGCAGTTGTCCTGTATCTGTGAAGCTGATAGGTTCTTTAGTAAATCTATCGCTGTTTGCTGTCACCACTGAAGTGTCTCAGTATATCCACCCCACCCAACTGAATTTGTCTGAGCAACACCTGAGCCCCGGTCTGTGTGAGGATGCCTTCTGAAGTTCTACCAAGGCCCCCATGGTTAACAAAGGCCTGGCCTGCATTGTCTAGTCAGTGATCCATCATGACCCAAGATGGAACTGTCTGGCTCACCAAACAGTGTCACTAATAGCAAGCTACCATGTGTTTAATCACATATGTGTATAGTCACAGATGACTGTTTTAAAAAAACAGCAACAATTAAGTATTTACCACTAAAAGCACACAGAACACAGTTATCTCTAAGATGGTTAAAACTAGAAATTTATGAAATACAGTACATCAGCCTCATTTTACAAGTAATTTCTTTAAATGCTTTTCTCATATGGAATAGATGTTTAAAGGTTTTCTAATCTATCACATAAACATCACATAAACATATGGTGTCTCATAAACATTAAATCATGTGTTGCATGACGTCACTATGATGTCACACACGAATCATACTTGAGTTTTGGACTTCAGCAAAGTATTGTCCCCATGGTGCTGATAGCAGAAAAGTTTGCATTAATTTACTAAAGCAGCTGTAATTATTTACAGAGGTCTACAGGTCAGACATCTGAAATGGGGTATTGCCTTGTCATGTAGACACTTCTACCCAAATGAAACATTCACTGTGGGAGAGAAGCAAGGGGTATCATAGAAGCTATGGGAACTTTCGAGGCTTAGGAAGTTCAGAAAATGGTAAGGTTTGGGCAGAGGAGACAGCTTAGTGGATTTGCCTTGCAAATGTGAGGTCTTGAGTTTAGATCCCAGAACCCTTGTAAATCTGGATGCCATAACGCATGTCTATAAACCCAGCACTCCTAAGGCATGATGGGTGGTGGAACCAAGAGAATCCCTGCAGGTTTGCAGGCAAGGGAGTCTGGCCTGGGTAGAAACAATAAGAGACCCTGTCTCAAACAAGGTGAAATATATAGACTAGCGACTGAGCTTGTCTTTTGTCATATATGTGTTGTGTTATGTACATTCACAGTCACACATGTTCCTACATTACATACCACATAAAACACACAATCAAAAAAAAAACCTACAAGGTTCAGAAGACTTTTCCCCAGTGTATGTGTGTGTGTGTGTGTGTGTGTGTGTGTGTGTGTGTGTGTAGCAGTTGTTGGGAAAGAGGAGATCCCTGGTAGAGTTGCAATGCACCCTGGGCAGAAGCTCTTTAAGAACGTAGTTTTTGTGAACTGTCACCCATGCTTGGATGGACATTTCAAAGATCCAGCTACCTTTGCGTCACCGTGCTTCTGTAAAGAATCCCAGTAACCTCAGCGATCCACTATTAGACGTGTGGGATCAGTTTGTGATCTCTGGAGTGAACAGACCGTTGTGAACATCTTCCTAGTAAAAGTCATGGAACATGGTTCTAGAAGAGAGTCTTCTCGATTCTTCTATTTTTGGTGGACCCAGGTATTCCATCTATTGTAGCAGCATCCCCGCAGTTTCTGCTTGTTTCCACGAGACTTTTTCTGTATGTTACTCTTTCGTTTCTGTGTTGAGTGGCTTTCTCATAAGGACACCAGTTAATCAGGGCCCACTCTAACATGTCTAGCCTCTTTTTGATGAATACATCTGCAGGGGCCCTGTTTCCCAATAAGGCCCTATTTTGAAGTTCTGGTGGGTATAGATTCTGGGAGGACGCCATATAAGCCTGTGTAGCAGAACACAGATAAAATCTGTGAACTGAGTTTGCTTTAGAAGTGAGGTGCTGGGGTACGGTGAGCCCAACACAGCTGCTTTGAAGGTGGCTTTGAAACTTGACAATGCATGTTTAAGGCCAATTTGTGCAGAGATGGATTGGAAATCTATGCAAGCCCAGCCATGCAAAATAAAAAGTTTGCTCTTAAGTTCCATGACACGATCCTGATTCCTTCATGAACTTTTATCCTGTTGAGAAGGGGGGAAGAATAGAACTTAAGCCTGCTTCAGCCAATGCAATATGAGCCAAAACTTTAAACAACCATATTAGATAGTTCATGCCATTAGATGATTTACCTTTCAGAATTCTCTTGTTTGTGTTATTTTTAAGTTAGAAAATTAAAACGATGTGTAGAAAAAGATAGTACTATGGAAAGGATGAATGCGGATATTACTTACTGACTAAGAATGAATTCAGTCTTTAAGGTGTACTGTAGGCCTTAATTAAAGAATTTTAAATTAGATTTTTCCTGGTTCTTCACTTTTTGCAGGGATTTTGAAGCAGGGATTGGTGCAGGGCTGGGTGCTTTTCCTTCTCAGCATCAAGGGTGTCTTCCAAGATCTTGAAAGCAGGTTTGATGGAGCGGGAAAGTCGTAAGTTCTGTGCAGTGGGGTGTGTCTCCGCCGCCTGCCTGCTCTGCAGGGAAGTCTTGCAGGTACTCTTTGTGTCACAAGTTACAGATTTAGGAAAGCCTCCAGCTTGTCTCATAATATCGAAGAGTTATGCTGGAGAGCAAGAGCATGGCTGTGAAGCATTCCAGGCATGTGCTCGGAGGGCAGTTCATGCTGGAAACAGCCCCCACTCCTTCCTAGCTGCGCTCCCTGGGATGGAGCGCAGGCCTCTTTCCAGTTGTCTCCATGTATGTTGTGTATGCAGAAGAATTCCTTAGATTCCTTTCTTGGCAGCATTTAGAAACCAATGTCAGGAATCAGAAACAGATTTGTTTTTTCTGTGCTGGAACAAGTGCATTTTTCAAGTGTGCTAACAAGCCACCATTTGCTTTGGAAGGTCTCTCGCCACCCCCACCTGCTTTGTTTGAGACAGGCTCACCGTGATGGCCCGGAGCTCACACTCCTTCTGTCTTGCCTCTTCTCAAGTGTTGGAATTTTAGGTGTGCCCCGTACTCAGCCCTTACACTTCTCTCAGTTCCATAGTGAGCCATCAAACAGTCCCTAAGCCGAGTGCCTGCTGTTTTCTCCATTGATTCTTAGCATCATTTGAAGGCAGGACTGTCAGAGTTGTGGAATTCTGGGCATTTTACTTTACTTCATGCTTTCAGGATTTGAGCGTTGTATAAATTAGCAGATGTTTTAGACCATTTCTCGTAAAGTGTCCCTCATTCCTTCACTCTCCACTCATTTAAAAACTGCCTATTATTGATAGGCAGCGATTTGCAGTGCAAAGGGGAATTTGTATCTGCAATTTAAATGAGCACTCTCCCCACCCCCGAGACAGGGTTTCTCTGTATCTTTGGAACGAGCCCTGGAACTAGCTCTTGTAGACCAGACTGGCTTTGAACTCACAGAGACCCACCTGCTTCTGCCTCCCAAGTGCTGGGATTGAAGGCGTGTGCCACCACCACCAGGCTAAATGAGCACTTTTAATGGATACACTGGTGAGATCTTGTATTTGTGAAACCAGAGGGAAGCATGTGGTTTACAAGGAGCCAGATCTGTCCTTGTTGGTGTGACCGTTACAGCAGAAGCCAGATCACCTTGCTGAGCTGTGGTGTACTCCAGAGATGCTGTCCTGAGGGCAGAAAGAACAGTGTCTGGCTTTGCTGCACATAGTACACAGGCCTTCAGATCTGTCCATTTGTACCTCCTGCTCTGTGCAAAGATGAAGCTGTGGATCTTTTGGGGGAACTGAAGCAAGTGACTATATAGAGTCCTAGAAATGATGGCTTGGATTTCTATTTTAATGTGGCCGAGGGGCAGGGACTCAACTGTGTAGTGGAAGATGACCCTGAATTAACTCCCAATTCTGGCTCCTGTGTGATGGGATTATAGGTGTGGGCCATCAGACCCATTCATTTTTTGCCACACTGGGTATGATAGAACCTAGGGCCTTGTGAATGCTCTGCAAACATGTGATCATGGGAACTATATCCTTATCTCCGTTTCTAACCTCTGCTTGTTTCATTTCTTTGTGGATTTCCATGTCTCTCTGTTGTTTTTCTATTCACCTCTTCTCTGTCTTCCTCTCTACTAGCCTGCATTAATTATTTTTCTTGTTGCTGTACCAAAATGCCCAAGAAAAGTCACCTTTTGGCTTGCAGTTTAAAAAGGGATGCAACTCACCACGTGAATGGAAAAGGCTTGGAGGCAGGAGCCCAAGGTGGTTTGTTGTGGGCTATTTGTACACTGTGTGATGACGTGTTCCTGTGATTGGTTCAGTGAAGAGCTGAACGGTCAATAGCTAGGCAGGAGGTATAGGCAGGACTTCTGGGAGAGAGGAACCAAGGCATGAGTGAAAGATTCCAAGAGATTAGAACAAAAAAAAAAAAAAACCACATAGGGCCAGGCAGTGTTGGCGCGTGCCTTTAATCCCAGCACTTGGAAGGCAGAGGCAGGTTGGTGATCTCTGTGACTCCAAGGCCAGCCTGGTCTACAGAGTGAGTTACAGGACATCCAGAGCTATATCAAGAAACCCTAACTCAAAAAACAAAAAAGCAAACAAAGAAAGAGGCATGCAGGAGGAGAGAGAACAGCCCCGAGCAACATGGCAGCAGGTAGATTAATAGAATTGGGTTAAATTTAAGTTATAAGAGCTAGTTAGGAACAAAACTAAGCTATAGGTGAAACTCTCATAATTAATAATAAGTCTCCATGTCATTATTTGGGTGATTAGTCACTCACATTGTTTCCATAGTTAAGAAGCACTGAGTGGGCAAGAAATGGGACCTCGATACAAAATCTCTAGACCTGCTCCCAAGTGACCCACATGCTTCAGTGAGGTTCTACTTCCTAAAGGTTCCACCTGCTGGGGACGTAAGTTTTCAAACACATGAGCCTATAGACATTTCATATTAGTGTGATCACACTGTCAGAGGTTCTCAGTGATACCGACATCCTGCCGACTCTGCTCTAGTACAATTGCATGAGTAGTAGTCTGAGCATGCCTTAGTAACAGTGGTAGGAGAGAGGCCAGGGTGGTTAGAGCATGTGAGAAAAGCCATCATGCTACGGCCATGGACTGCACACAGTGGTGTTCAGGGACATGTCGCTTGCTATTCTAAACAGCCAGAGAAATGAATGCCGAGAACAGTCTAAAAGTCTTTAGGCGATAGCTTTGGCATAGTTGGGCAAGATGTTGTCTTGAGGACACAAGGAATATTTCTGAAAGATGTAAACTTTGAGAAGATCATACACAGCACTTAAAATTAAGATCTATTTATTTAAAGGCAACAGTGCCTAACAAACTGTTTGAGATGTCATCAGTTTAGTTTTCTGTCTAGTGATTACCACTTTTTGAGTACTTTCTAGTGACAAACACATGGACAGCACACAGTGAGCTCTAGGAACCATGAGCTGCGATGTCATATACCCGAACATGTATGTACACGGGCAGTTGTTTTCCTAAAGACTCCAACCTTGTTCTAGTCAAGTTTTGCAAGGCAGCTTTAAAAACAATAAGAAAGTCGTCCTCTTTTGTGATGGAAAGAAGCTGTGTGGGTCCCTTACTGGTTCATTTCTGAGCTAAATCTATCGCAGCTTTGGTGCTACTCAAACTATTAGAATAAAGTTACGACAAACAAAGCTTGGTGTGTTGGCTCAGGACTGTGATCCTGGCACTGGGGAGGCTGAGACAGGAGGACCGTCTTGATTCTGAGATTGATCTGAGTCGTGTAGTGAGTTCCAGGCCGGCCTGAATGACCTAACCCAAGCGACAAGTCGTGACAGGAAAGTATAGGGAGGACAGGTGGAAGGAGATGCAGTCAGAGCCTGAGAGGGGTCTCCTTGAGAAAGAGAAGGCAGAGGGTGCAGAGGAACCTCCAAGGAGCCAGGCTGGTGTGCTCAGGAGATTGCCAAGAAGGGAGAAGATGATAGGGAAACCAGATTACACTAGATCCTAACGTGACTCAACGCTGACAATAGTGACTTTTCTCATCTGTCATTCTTAACTGAGAAAGGGGACTGGTTACAGGAGAGGCATTGCGAAGAAAATGGAATCTGTGGAGGCTTCTTGCCCAGGGACACTGTCAGCTGTCACTCAGTCCCTTCTTGTCCTACTAAGTTTTTTTTTTTTCTCTGAGCAGACTCTTAACAGACATTCTGGTCCATTCTTTCTTTCTGAATATGTGGTAGAGTATCCAGGATATCCACTATTTTATGCAACAAAACCAAACATTGTCCCAGGACAACTAATGTATAGGTCTAGATTTATTCAGAATTTGTTGCTATTTTAAACACCTCTGAATTTCATTAAGTTTAGTGCAAACCTTTGATAAAATTTGGGTGTGGATGCTAACTTACTGTTACTGACTACCATAACCACCCCTTCCTCGTGAAAGCCTTCTGACTTAGCCCTGATGCGATGGTTCCACAGCCTGGCCTGAAACTCTTTAGATCCCAAGACTCCTGGCTGCTTTCTTGTCCATCCTACAGGTGATTTTGCTCATGCCAGCTCTTGGGGACACTTCCTTCACCAAGACCGACTTTGGACCAAAGCAAAGCCTGAGTCTTTTTTTATTAAAAGATGTATTTATTTTATTTCATGTGTATGGGTATTTTGCCTGCGTAGATATATATATGTGCACCCTGAGCATGCCTGGTACCATAGATCCCCTGGAACTGGAGTTTCAGACAATTGTGAGTCACCGTGTGAATGCTGGGAATTGAACCTGGGTCCTTTAGAGGAACAAACATTGCTCTTAACCACTGAGCCATTTCTCTAGCCCCATCAGAGTCTTTTAAAATGGGTTCCTTGATAATCATGACCCAGATATCTAAAAAGATTAACATCCATTAGTGAAGAAAATTGCAAGTCTATCCTTTGAGCAGATGAGTTTAACCCGGTGGGGGGAAGATCTCCTGAGCCGCTGTCTACCTAAAACACTGAAGATTCAACAGCAGACTCTATAGAAGTTGAGCATTTCTGAATGAAGTATGCAGCAGTCTTGTTTAAGCTTGATTCAGGTGCTCTAAAGAGCTGTTGATTAGACACACTTGTGCCTTGTGGAATAAAGACAGCTTCACAGTCTATGTGCAGAACTGTGGTTCCACACCAGCAGATGTAGTTTTCCCCGGCAGCGTATTCACACCGCTCTCGTGAAGTTTTCTGGACTCTAAGTTGTATAAATACATCCAGATGAAGAGAAAAGCATCCCAAGTCGAATATCCTGGCAGAGGCGTGTTAGACTCGAACGATACTTTGAAAGCCATGAGTGCTGGAGGAGCCCCCTGCTTGTTCTCTGACTGCTCCAAGGGAAGCATTTGCTGCCGCAGCAACGGAAACAAAACCTTTCGCTTTTGAAAATGTTTCCTGGCAGAACAAACACTTGATAAAAATTTAAAGCAAGATTTGGAATGCTCAGATGGTGCCTTTCATAAAAGGGTTTTATTTTCACAAAACCTCTCCACATCCAGATGAGAGGAATGTGCGGGTGGACAGCTTCGGTATTACCTTTCGAGGTTGAGAGCTGGACTTAGGGACTGATAATGAGCTCCTCTTGACATGAGAGTTATACTCTGTATGTTTCTGTCGGTGACAGACAGCCCACTTTGCATCTGAGAGTAAAGAGTGTTAATATCAGCAAACCATAATGTATGCTCATAGATCCAAAGCAATGCTCTAAGTGGAAAATTCCACACCTGCCATCATGGACTGGGTCACAGTCAAAACCACAGGTGGCACCAAAACTCCTATACAATTACTTTTATACACAAAGGGCTTGAGTTTTCTTGCGTAGACTTGGGTCCTACCGCAAGCCGTCTCATGTCTCACTACACCACCAACCTCAGCCCCCAAAAATTAAAAAAAAAAATAAAAATTCTGAACTGCTTTTGATCCTGAGTATTTCAGGACCAAATCCTTATGCATCCATAAAGAGATGACACTCTCTCTCTCTCTCTCTCTCTCTCTCTCTCTCTCTCTCTCTCTCATCACAACATTGATAAATGCTATAATGATTGGATACCAGTAAGTACATTTCAGTGACTTCAAGCATGTCAAATATAAAATATCACTTTGATATTTGTCACCAGTTTTAGGGATAGGTTTGCAAGGCCAGCTCTTTACATGATAGTTTCCTGTTAGTCTTTCTGTTGCCTCTGATGCTAGAATTGTCTTTTCTGCTGCCAAGACAGTTGTGCTGCTTTGGCAAATATTACAGGCTGTACATCTTTTTCCTACTTAGGATAACAATCTGCCTGAGAATGAGGGTGTCTTAGCTATTCCCCAGAGCTCACTTATCTCCATGAAACTGTAGAACGAATTCATTGTTGGAATGTTCTTTGAAAAAAAGATATCTGTGAGCTGGGAGGAGGCTGGAGCCCTTACAGTAGATGGGGTTGCTTTGGTATGGAACGTACCCAAGGAGTCTCTTGCCGACTCATTTAATGAGATCCTTTACTTTCATTTTTTTGTTCTTAGTTTCGGAAGGTGACTTTCAAGTTCTGGGCCTTTAATGAGCAGCTAGCTGCCTTGACTTGGACCGCAAGCAAGTACCTCTGTGTGGTCTAAAATTGGGTCAGATTGTATAGATGTTCCCCGGAGAAATGAGAGGCAGGCTCCTTGCTGAGGCGGAGTGATTCTTGCTCTAAGTGTCATGCTTAGAATTTTCTAGTCAAGCCAGCAGTGGTGCACCTTTAATCTGAGCATTCGGGAGGCAGAGGCAGGCGGGTTTCTGAGTTTGAGGACAGCTTGGTCTACGGAGCAAGCTCCAGAACAGCCAGGGCTACAGAGGAACTTTATCTTGGGGGGGGGAACAACCAAAATCAAAACCCCCTCCCCGCAAAAAAGAATGTTTTAGGAAGGGCGGAGAGTTCTGTTGTATTTTCTAGCTAGATAATTCAGTATTTGGTGTAACTCCAAAGTTTGTATCAGTAGTCCACCCTGTCTGTGATGTTTGCAACGCAGATATCCAGCCACCTCCTCCACGCAGCTGCCTTGACTACACATCAGGAACATGGAAACTCCACATAATGCCTCCGTAGTCCCAAGCACACCCATGTTCCACCACAGCCTTCCTTGTTTCAACAGCAAATCCATCTCACCAGTTGTTTATACCCCAAACCTGAGCTCATACATCCTGCCCTTTCGTCATTACCTAACATTCCAGCCCACTGGCTTCTATGAAATGGTTTCAGAAACCTGACTACCTCTCATCGCCTTTGCTCGCCCTGCCTGGGTCTTCCCGGGGCACAGGAACAGCTTCCCTTTACAGCCTATTCTCAACCCAGTAGCTGGATAATTCTTTTAAAGCCTCAGTGGGACTGCGGCTGCCCCTTCGCCTAAGACCTTTACACACACACACACACACACACACACACACACACTCTCAAGGCTCCTGTTGGCATATTCTCTGTTTTGAGAGTGTCAGTCACAGACCAAAGCTAAGCCATACGTGTCCTGCGGTGTTTTCTAAGCTTCAGAACTTGCACTGCGTCTGATACTGTGGAGGAAAAGACAAAGGTTTCTCGGCCATAACTAGTCTCAAGCGAGCCATGTTCTTGTCTGATTCTCGTGGAAGGGATGTCTTTAAAGTGATGTCACACTTTCCTACATTGTGTGTGGGGGAAATCACTCCATCTCATTTTATCCTTGAGAATAATGTCTAAATGCAGCTATAGAGATTTCCCTTGGGGCTTTATTAAGTAAGTTGAATAGAATTTTTGTTGGAATCCTGAAAAATTGGCTCTAATGGCTTTATTGATGATGATCCAGATGGGATGTAGGGGTGTGAGTGTGTCTAAAGTGGAAAGCCCAGCTCACACGCTTCTTCACAGCCAGGGTGTTAGGTCTATGCATGTCTGGTGGGCTGAGTTTGGTGTGTGGTCAGACGACAAAAGCTACTCAGGGCAGAACGTTGTTGTGACTTTCTCTTCACTAGTAGCAGGCTCCACCCTGGCTCACAGAGTGGCATTTAGATGCTCTTTGGGACAGCGACCACTTTCTGTTATGTGGTGTGGACGTGATGAGGCACTGTGGCTTCCCTAGCAGTGTTTAAGTAGGTCCCTCCAGGGCTTAGCTAATTAACTTAACCAAGAAGGGTCTCTGGATACCTGCCATTAATGGCATATTTAAAAGGACATTAGCCATTGCTTTGTGTGAGCACGCTTTTTAAAGGATAGCTTAAAATATAAAAGAGAGGTGACTATTCTCATCAGGACCGAAAGTACACAAGCCTTAAGTAAAGTAAGAAATGCTATTATTTTTCTGAATTTCACATTGTTATTTTGTGAATCTTATTTACTAGAACAACCCTGTAGGAAAACCCAATGAAATCTAGGATAGTGGCATACAAATGTAATCCTTGGGCTTGCAAGATCGAGGCAGGAGGATGGAGAGTTTAATATCACCCTTGGCTATGTAGAGAGTTTGGGGCCAGTGTTGGCTGCATGAGACCCAGCCTCAAAACAAAGCAAAAAATCCTACCGCCACCACCACCAAGAAACAGAAAAATGTAATGAGAGAAAATTGTAACGAGACAGTTTAATCACTGATTACAGGAATCACAGTTGCAGGAAGAGGAGCTGGTAATAGAGGAGGGGAAGAAAGGTCACTGTGTCTCTAGGAAGTCCAGTGTTTGAGCATAGGAGCCCAGGCTTTGTGTGCTGGAGGAGACATGACCCAGGTGAGCACTTGGTCTTTGAAGTGCCTGGCCACCCTCTGGGAAATGGCTGCTTCCTGGCCCCTCTCAAACTGCTCAGAAGTGGTACCTTCTCCTCCCAAAGGACTGAGGATTTATTCACTTAGGGCAAACATACCCCTTTGTGTTAAGAAGTTTCCTCTGAAGGCGGAAGTCACAAAATAATCCCATACCAGTTCAGAATTATGAGTAATAAAGGGTTATTTATTTAAGGGGAACTTATAGATCACTGTCCTAGATAACAGTCCTCTGTGCGAACAGGAACAGAGTCTAGCAGCCAGAGTGAGAGCCAGAATCAAGAGGGCCAGCACATGCTTTAAACTGTATTTACAGTATAAGAGACCACACCCAAGTGGGCTGGTATCTTAAATGCTATTGGCTGAAGGCGCAGAATGTGCTCCCACAGCACCTATTCCCATTTCCTATGGATATTAACAAATACAGGATCATCTGACCTCTGACAGGTTCTGTTTGCAACTTTGGTCTTCAAACGGGATCCATTATTTTAATGCCAAGTAGAAATCTTACTGAGTCAAAAAGACTTGTCATTTGTATGACAAGATGCTTCTAAAATCCTAGTAATCAGAGACTGAGGGAGATTATGAGTTCAAAGCCATCCTGGGGTATATAGGAAAGTCCTGTGTCAACACCCAGATATATGTGTGCACGTGCTCATGTACACACACACACACACACACACACACACACACACACACACACATGTTAAAGATGAATGAGCCTAAGAGCTTCTCTGATATTGTATATTACAAGACTTTTTCCTGTGACGCGGAAGACCCTTAACCTAAGAATCAGAGAATGCTTCAGACCCCGGGTCTGGCCTAGCATTTGCTGGTGTTGAAGAAGCTATTTAACCACTTCCAGTTGCATCTCTCTTCAAATAAGAAGAAATAAATGCTCTGCCAGCCTACCTGATGGGGTGATTTCATGGGAGATAAAAAGAGATAGGTGCCTGGAAGGTGGTTGGAGACTAGGAATACTTTTGGCCTCCTCTCTACCCTCTGCTAATGGCCCCTCATTCATAGTCCCCTGTCTCTCTCCCCATCCTCCAAGCCACCACTGCCTTAGCAGCTCAGATCTTTGTTGCTCAACACAGCGAGATTCCCGACACAGTCTCAACTCATTACCTAGTTCCGGCGAAGTTCATCCTGACAGGAACACCAGACCACAGTGTCTTTCTTCTCTGGTTGCAGGTCTGCAAGTCTCAACCACTGCCACCCCATATCTCTCAGGATAAGGTATCAGTTTATCCATGACCCGGAGGGGCTTTTGTAGGAGGATGTTTGCTGGTTTTCTCCTCCAGCCCCTACTCTGCTGACATCTTCCTTCCTGCTCTCCACCATTTTTTTCATGTCCTACAACCTTCTGTCTTAGCATAAAAGGACCTTGGTGTTTTGATGGGGCTTGGAAGACTCATTTCAGATGGTTCTTCCTCTTGGATGCTTTCCACAACATTTTGAATTCCTATCCGTTCTGCTACCTTCTGTGCCAGTCCTGTAGAACCTAGAAAGCAGGGTCTGTGATTTTTTTTTTAGACTGGGTTCAATGCCAAGACTCCCACAAATATTGGCTGAATCAATTAATTATTAATTGGAAAATCATGAAAAATATAAAGGAGAATATTGGCATGTCATCTGGATAAGTATTAGAAGCAAAATAGAGAGCGTTAGCTTACGCCCTGCTAGAAGTTACATGCTAGTCAGACCAGGAGTAGCACCACCATATACTCTCTCTGGTCTGTAAATAATTGCTTGTGAAGTACAGGTAAACAAAGATCTCCCATTAAGATTATGTATCTTGAAAAGAGAAGATTCTAGTTCAGAAAGAATGCAATAGATACTATTATCCAAAGCAAGGTGTATAATGTTTCTTGTCCTGAATGGCAATGCAGGTAAATAACTGGATGATTGACTCATTTCCTGGGTCAGTCTGCTATAAGAAAGTATCATCCACTGGTTGGCTTACAAACAACCAACGGCTCTGCTGTTTCTGGAGGGTGGAAGGCTGAGATGGAGGACCAGCAGGGGTCTTCAGAGTTTTCAGTGTTGAGGTTGTAGCCTCTTCTCTTACTTCCATGTGACAAGAGAGTGAGAGAACTATCCAGAATCCTGTTTATGAAGGCGCCACCCTCTGACCTCACCTCTTCCAAATTTGGTCACTTTAGGGATTAAGGTTTCAATGGGGAAATTTGGGAGGGGACAAACTTCCATTCCATTGCAATCTGTAATTGATTATTACAGCAAAGGCTCTCGGTGTGTTCTCTGGAATCAGTGGATATGAGTCACAGAGCATTCTCTATTTCACTGTGCCAGTTGCAGTGGGGAAAGTATTGGACCGCCCTAATCTTTATCCATTGGTGTCATGCCTGTTAGCATGTTCTGCTGTATGGTGAAAGGAGACTTTGCATCTGTAATAAAGGGGTAACATTACAAGCTGGTGATTAGCCTGGATTATCCAGACTGGCCTGATGCGGTCACAGGAACATTTCAAAGTAGAGCTGCCTTCAGCTGATGACAGGAAGGGAAGAGAGATTTTGAGCATTGGGAAGAATCTGTGTCCTGAGGCTCAAAGGAGCAGGGCACCAGGAAGTCAAGAAAAGCAACCTGAATAGGCAATGGAAGAGCGCCACCTTCGTGGCACCCAGGCTGAAGCCTGTCCTTCCCACCCCTTGATTTAAGCCTTATGAGACTGCCCCCACAGATCCCAGCCAAGCCATTGAATCACCAGCTTACAGGAATGTAGGGCAATAAAGGGATATTATTTCAAGGTGATAGATTCATGGTAATTTGGCCTGAGAGTATGTGACTTTCATAAAGACAGCACTGATTGAGAATGGCTTCTCTTACAGGCTATGGAAAATGAATATACCAAGTTAACCATAAGTGGGGTTGGGAAGGGGATTGTCTCCACGTGAACCTTTCTGTTAAGAAGAGCTCACTTCCACAAGGCCTTAATATTGAATCTCTGACAGGCGTTAAATTGAATGCCTTTTCTGACACCTGTCTGAGGCACTTATTTCTGACTGATCCAAGATCTTTCTATAACCTTTGGAACATCCAAGGTTCACTCCAGAGTGCATCTCAGACTTCTGAGGGTTTCCTTGGAAAAGCAACCAAAGACACTAGATGCTGTTATTTGCCAACTTTGTTCAGGAACCTTAACAATAGTACATCAAAGGAGGCACAACGGTTTGGGGTGGTAAAATATCAAAGGTTCATTCTCAACATCTCCACATGTTTTGTTGAAGCATGCTTGAGATGTTTCCTTCTGGGCAACACTGTTTTTCTAATGTTGCCTTGTGAGAGCAGGGCTTTCTTGTCAAGGGTCCCCTTCAAACCTCAGATACTTGAAACATACTAATCTTTTGTCAATCAGACACAAATTTGATTTTTTTTAACCTCCCTTTAGAAACTCTAACTGAACTTTCTTTCTGCAGTTCTAAGAGCCATTCATTTGTAACTGTTATAAACAGGATAGGCCAAGTCTTTGGCAGTTGGTGGAACAGTTGGCTTAATATCAAAGCCAAGAACGGTTATGTCTGTGTCGGATGATGACAGCAGCTAGACCTGAATAGAGTTGCTAACTCCCACCCCGCTCCCACCTCTGTAGAAATCAAGTGACTAGTGAGTACATTTGCCTAGAGGGAAAAAAAATCATGAATTACTCCTTTTAAAACACGGGCTAGAAAAACGTTGGAATGGTCAGTCAGAGAATAAAAATTCAAGACAGGCTGCTGACTACAAGGTTATGAAAACAAATGTGCTGTTTGCTTGCTTGTCATTTTACATGTATAATGAATTAGAAAACTTATCCTCACTTTTGAAATGAACTTATCATAGAGGAGGGGTGTGTGTGTGTGTGTGTGTGTGTGCGTGCGTGTGTGCATGCATATGTGCTGGCATTGAACCCAGGACTTTGCACATGCTAAGCGTGTGTCTCACCGCCCAGCTTTATCCCTGCTTGTAAAGGTTACTGCACATTAGTCTTTTAGGTAGGGTATACATACCTCTTCCTGCCTTTTGAAGACTCTCCTATCTTAGCAGATTTATCCCCCCACCCCCTGAAAGAAGCCCTTATTTAGTGTACAGCACATCTCCTGAGCATTCAGATTTGAAGGCCACGCTGGCAGGTAATTTTCACTCTCTGGCTCCTTTCTTGCTCAGCTGTAACACTCAGCACCCTTGATAACACAGCTCGGCTTTGAGTTTTTCTCCCCTCCAAAGAGCATTTTTTTTTTTATCTTCCCTCTGAATAGAAACCTTCTCACCCTTCCTTCTAGTCTTCCACCCTCTTTTATTTCTCCATCACTAGAGCAGTTCTCCGAGTCTCGTGAATATATTTAAAGAGTAATGTAAGACATACGGGGCTTGGTATTTGGGGCTTATCATGTAATCATCTGGAATTATGTTTACTTATACAGCCTTATAATTATGTCAAAATAGCTTGTTTTCTCTGCATAATTATTACATGTGAGTCTTATGTGTATAATTCACTAGTTTCTAGTAGATTTCAGAATACCCACTGGAATATAGCCCTTGGACTTCAGAGGTCTTAGAAGAGGTACGGCTGGGGAACAGGGTTTAGCATCTAGTCTGGGGGCTTTCTAATCACTAATACCTTTGACTCCATCAGTAGAAGTACATGGCAAATGGGACAAGTCTTTTTACTTCCCGGGGTTCAGCGCTTTTTATCTCTTAAATGGGTGATCCGTAACCCATTTTCAATGGGGTAACGCATGCACAGCTTGTCTAGACTTGGCTACTCCCAGTAACTGTTAACCTTGCTTGCTGTTCTGTGTGTGTTAAAAGGGGCCCCTGAACGTTTGGCAGTATTTGTCACACTGTAACACCAACGGCTCTTTTCACCTTGGGTGTTCAGTTTCCTAAGTGGATTGCTATGGGGCAGAGTGGGCACCGGTCCTTTCTCCTGTTCATATGTAAATGTGCCCACAAATGCCAGGACAGGGTAATCCTGCCCTCTGACATGCCATTTCTCTTCAGCCATGAATCAGCCCCTATCCACAGATGTAAATGAGGCCGCTGCCAGCCTCAGAAACCTGACTACATTCTTTTGTCATTCTAGATTTAAAATGAAAAGACCACCCCCCTTCACTTTTGCCTTTCCTTGGTCAGATTCCCAGAACCCTGTTCTGAGCATGCTCACACGACTACCTAACCATCTTCTGAGCTCTGGTGTTGGGTGGTGGTTTTTTTCCCTTCTGTATCTTCATTCAGTTTCCAAAATCCAGAGCTACAAAAGATGTTCTGATCGGTACAGAATGCAGCCCAACCCCCAGCTCCGGTCTTGACCTTCTGTGTCAACAGGTTAAAGAGTGGAGGCTAAAGAGCCTCCCCAGGGATTTCCATGTTGCTTATACAGCTGGCTCGATTTGCTTTCTTGTTTAAACACTACAAAGCAAAGACAAAGAAGCAAATGTTAGACGCATGACAGGGTGTAGTCCCCTTTAAAGACTATCTCGAAGTACCAAGCAGCAGGAGAGAAGCCGGTGGAATTTTCAATGCTAACAAGAATAACAGAGATGTATCCATACTCCCAGGATGGAGTTTTGCTTGACACACAACCATGCGTCAGTTTATTTTAGAATTCATTATTATGTCAGTTAAAAAATAGAAGGAAAAAGATTTAAGTCCAAAAGCTCTTTTCAAAATGATCAGAGAAAGTTTAATTTCAGAAGTAATGACATGTGACCCAAAGTGTAGTTTCAAACAATAACAAAGAAATAAAAAATATAAGGTCTCAACTTGGGAAAAAATATACAAGAACATAGCTATTGGGAGGGGGAAGCTTATGGTAAAAAGGAGGAGAAATGGCAGACACTGAGTTGTTTCTTCTATTTGGAGATTTTCTTGGTAGAAGAGAATATAGAAGTATGACCCTGGTAACAGAAGAAGATTGGAGTGGATATGGGAAAATATGTTTTAATATCATAGATTGAGTACTAGAGAGTGTATTTACATTTTAACTTTCATTATTATAATCATTATAGCCAAATATTTTTAAATCCTTTCCTCCTAAAAGTTTCTTTATCTGGTCCTGAGCTGATGTTAGAACGTCCCTGTGTGTCCTGGTGTATCAGGCTAGCTAACCTTCTTTGTCATACTGTTAGTTTTGTGTTTTGCAATAAAGTACCTTCCCGGTTCTTATGTTTTAGCTTTGAGTGAATCCTATAGTGAACTCGTCAGACGGAGTCCTTTCTTTCTCTCGGAGGCCAGACACACTCTCTTATCTGTGCCACACAATGTAGTGCCTAAAATAGAACGAGGAGCTTACTAGCCCAACCCTGTCATCACTGAAGTGATTGCAGAGGTGAAAAAGGCCAAGGCCCAGGAGGACGGGGACTCCACTTTGGTCTCGCTGAACACAGTGGAGACTAGGGAATTCTGTGCTCATTCAAAGGCGCCTGTCCACCAGAGTTTGTAGTTTGCCCAATTGTTGTTTCACATAGACCCCGCTGAGACCTTTTTCACCCCCACCCTGCGGCATATATGCCACACTGTGCAGCTGTCCCTAGAGGACAGAAGAGGGTGTCGGATGCCCTGGAGCTGCCCACTGTGGGTGCTGGGGACTGAGCTTGTGTTCTCTGGAAGAGCCCTCTTAACTGGCCCTTGTTATATTCAATTTTTAAAGTTCTTTTTGCCCCCCTGTGTGCCTGTCTGCTAGGGAGGAAAGCTCGTGAGCCACTCTAGGCGTGTTTCCTCTTTGGAAAATCCTACGGCAGGCTCCCCGAAAGCCAGCTGTGCGCTCACCTTCTGACCCAGGACAATCCTCTTCCAGGTGCAGTCCCACCCGAGGGCAAACCTGTGCCGGCCCAAGTGCTGGGTATCAGAATGTCCATAGCTGCGCTTTTTCCAAACACCCGAAACTTGGCTAAAACCAAACATCCGTTAGCAGCGCAACAGGAAGTTTATGCAATGTCTTCACACCACACCACGCCACACCACACCACGCCACGCCACGCCACGCCACATCACACCACACCACACCACATTCATACAATATGATGGTAAGAATAAATGTCATGCTGTTTCATGCAACCACACAGCTGAATTTCACAGACATAGAAGAGTGTGATTCTAGGCGTCAAGCTTGAAAACCAGCAAGGATAATCATGCTGGCTCAGTCAGGATGGTGGTTCAGTTGGGGGGTAGATTACTCACTGCCACAGCGTGAGCCCTGTGTGCTAGCTAGTATGTCAGCCCCTGCTGTGTGCTGAGTCATGGAGACTTGGACATAGCTTGTGTGTGTCTTTGTCCCCTAGAGTAAAGTGTGCTTGGCCTTTAGGTTTGGTTTTTAGCTTTCATAGCTCCTGCTTTGTCTGAGTGGGGCTCTTAGTCACCTAGGTAAGTATTTTATTCTGTCGTAAAGAATGGCTTCCAGAGTCTTGGATGTGGTTGAAATTCTCACCCACTGCTTGACCCACTGCAAGTTGGTTCGTTCGAAGATCACTTAGCTTCTTACATATTTTCCATTTCTTCATTGCAAAAAAAATGGGACCAGGAAGAATTGGCACACCCCTGGGTGTGATGAGATCTCGGTGAGATAATGCACCCAAAATGCTCAGCTTAGAAGAAGAACTGTTGGCTTCTAGCTATTATTTTTGTTTTCTTTCCCTAAAGAGTATTCTGTGCTTCTTCAAACATGAAGCAATCTTGCCATCTGTCCTCAGGCTAGACCTGTAGCACAGACCCATCTCCTTGGGTTTGGGCGCTCCAAGACTTAAATCCTCAGAAGACTCATGCCCCACATTGCCTGTCTGCATCGCTACAGCAGTCGTGATGGTTTCCCATTCGCACAGCCAATCAAGAATGCCCTAGCCCTCCATACCTACAGCCTTTTGCACTTCATGCAATTGCTTCTGAAGGAGTCAAGGTGGAAGTGGCCTCTGTTCACAGGCAGGACAGGTACAATGTGAACTTGGAAAGCAGTCTTCAGAATCACCATTGTGGGTTTACCAGCACAGAGATCAGAGGTTCTGCCCAAGGCGCCCTCCGAATGCAGCGCCAGGATTAAAGCAGTCTGTAGCCCCCAGGCTGAGGGAAGCTGTGTCTAACTGGAAGGTCACTGATTTATTCTTAAGATTTTTGTTTGTTTATTCAGTATTCTTTGTAGGCAAAAATTCTGTGGACTAATATTTTATTTATTTTCATTTAGAATGAGCTATTGAGCCTTGTTATGTTATTGTTATTATGCTTTGTTATTAAACCTATCACAGGACATAACTGAATTTGGGGCAGTAATTTACACCGCGTGTCAGAGTTTATGATCGAAAGCCCCGAGAGTGTTCCTTTTGTTTCGGAAAAACTGAATGTGAAAAAAATTTAAAAGGTAATAGGGAAAATTTAATTGATCTTCCTACTGGCTTTTCAAAGAATGGCTCTGAAAGTGTTTGCAGTTATTTCCTTGTCTCCTTGTAAGACAGTGTTTCAGGGACGGGGGGTATAGCTCAGTGGTAGGATCTTTGCCTAGCATACAGGATGCCCTGGGTATGATCCCCAGCTCTGCGTCACCATCATCACCATCACCATCATCATCATCATCGTCGTCGTCATCTGGCAGTGGAACAAATACTTGCTACTCCACTCTGAAAGTCCAAATTGAGAGAATTCAAAGCTCCACCCATGCGAGTGTTCTGGATCGTTCTCTAACGACACATTAGAGCCGCTTACTGGTGTAAAGGGTCTTGAAGTACAACTGACTTGGTTCATCCTGTCGACCCTATGCTGGTCTGTAGATGTCACTGATTCATCTCCCCCACCTATCGTGTTCTCCTGCTGAGCTGTGGGTGAATCTGTGCTGTGCAAATGCCATTCTAGCCATCGTGGATTGGATGATGGTGGCTGCAAAGCATGCTCTTCATCCAAGATGACATTTCTCTGATTTAAAAGAAAACAGGAGTATGAATATTTAATGTTTCATTATAATATTTGGATGTTTATGAGGAAACCAATATTTTTGAGTTATGAGACACATTAAACAATCCATTTGTTTTGTAGTATTGTCATCTTGGTTTGCTTTCGTGGTGCTGAGCACCTAACAGAGCCTCGAGTATGCTGGGTGAGCACTGTACCAGAGTCTCACCTCCAGCCTTCACTTTGGTTTTGATTTGGTTTGGTTTCTGAGGCAGGGTCTTGCTCTGGAGTATGCTTTGTAGCCCAGGCTAGCTGGGAGTTCTGATCCTCCTGCCTTCTGAGTACTGGGGTGACAGCTATGTGCCACCATGGCTAGCTTTCTAGTAAAACTTAAACAACAAAATTGCCTTAACCAACGAGATATTGGATGGGTGGTTAAAATTTTCTTTACAAGATCATTTTGGAGTATGTTCCTGGTAAATTATGCTTTGGAAAAGATACTGTTGCTGTTGACACTGTTACTACAGTGGCATATATTAACATATATGTTATGTTAAAGCATTTTTTCAGCCTTAGTCAGAGAGACCTATTTATGCAGTGATACTTAGGAAAAAACGTGTTTTCTCAATAGATGCTTAGCCATGAAGTGTTTTTTCCTCTATTAGTATTTTTGTATGTGTGAATGTTAAAGTTGTTATGTCACTGAAGGGTCTCCTCATAAGGCCCTCCCCCTCCCAGAGGAGCTATAGACAGTAAAAGTTTGCAGAGCGAGGCGGGAGCGACATTCCTCAGTGATGAAGCCACTTAATCAAATAACCCTGATCCATGCTGGTGCCAGCAGCCCTAATGATGAAGTGAGTAACCAAAGACATGAAAGCAGGAGAGAGCCTGGGGAAGGGTCTGGTGGGAAGGTGTAGAAGAAGATGATGTGGGATGGGGGTGGGGGAGAGGCCTTGCCATGTGTGTGTGTGTGTGTGTGTGTGTGTGTGTGTGTGTGTGTGTGTAAAAGTGCACATTTTAAGAAGGTTACTGTGTCAAAGCTTGGGCTGCCCGCCCCTTTCCATAGGAACACACAGAAAGTCAACAGTAAACACTTGCAGTTATGTTATTTGTCTGGAGCAAGCTTTCTTGCCAGACTATCTTTGGATCACCAGCCCCCAAATAATGACACAGAGACTTTTTATTAATTATGAAAGCTTGGCCTTTAGCTTAGACGTATCCCCAACTAGTTCTTATACCTAAATTAACTGCTTCTATTTATCTATGTTCTGCCTTGGAGGTTTTACCTTTTCTCAGTACAGAATGTCCCACTTCCTTCTAGTCTGCCCGCAAATTCCATGCCTAGATTCCTCTTCCTCCTCTCTCTTCCCCAAAATCCCGTCAATTCTCTCCTGATTTCCTATTGGCCATTCAGCTTTTTATTACACCAAACACAGCAACACATCTTCCTAAAGTGTACAAATATTCTGTGCAAATATTTACCCCTTTTTGTCTAAATAAAAAGAAACGGTTTTAATTCTAACACAGTAAAACTATATAGTTAGAACAATTATCAAGTATTACATTTACAATGTCCAGTTCACGTGTATTTGACAAATTTGGAGAAACTATTATCTGTTCTATCTTGATGAGCACAACATTTTATACCTAAATCATTTTTTTATCCTAACTTGTATTAACAACCTAAAACTATCTTTTTAGACCTCAAAATATTTCTTAGATAAACAACAGGTTTTTATGTCTTTCAACACTTTACATCTCTTTTGTGAATTTCTTTTCTGAAATTGGTAACAAGGAAAACCATCTAGTCTTTAACCCCATCAGAGACCCAAGAAGGGTATAATATTGCCTGAGTAAACAGGAATTGCAGAGCAAGCAACTTCCAAAACTATAGAAACTAAAGCAACATCTGGCTTCCTGGACAGTCACCCACGGTTCCTCTGTAATGTTGGGGCATCCATCTTCAGCCTACAGGCCTATAATATCTGACACACTTTTTATGAAGCAGCAAAATTTGAAGGCCTGACATTTCTTGTCTTGGCAAAGTTCTTGGCAAAGCAGTCACTGTCTTGTGTGTGTTTTGCTTATCCAATTAGGACAGCATACCGTCAGCAGTTGAGGCAAGGACAGTTTTTTGCCCAGTGGCCAACTTTGTCACAATGAAAGTAAACTCCATATGGAAATTCTTCAATGCCCATCATCCTTTTTTGAGGTAAATTGATGCTGCCCGGAGCAGTCGTGCCTCAAGGTCATGAAAAGCTTTAGGTTATTAAAACATCTTAAATGCCATATTTTGTAGGTCTCTCAAATGTTTGAAAATCATCTCTCTAAAGCATATCTCTGCTTTTTAATCAACCTAAAGCGTATCTCTGCTTTTTTTTGTTTTCGGGTTTTTGTTTTGTTTTGTTTTGTTGTTGTTTCTCAAGACAGGGTTTCTCTGTAGCTTTGGAGCCTGTCCTGGAAGCTCTTGTAGACCAGGCTGGCCTCAAAGTCACAGAGATCTGCCTGCCTCTCCCTCCCTGAGTACTGAGATTAAGGGTGTGCACCACCACCGCCAGGCCATATCTCTGTTGTCAACCTTGAAAACATACCTAGCATGATTACAAGTTTGATTATTATAGATGACTAACTACTAACCTGTACTTCTTAATTATACATTACATTGTTAAATGAGCTGCATAGGTACAATATCTTAACCAAGAGCAGAAACATACATACAGATGACAAAAATAATCTTCAATTTGTATCTGTATACAGTCTTTTCCAATGTGAAATATTTGAGACTAACAGTTTCTTTTTAGCCTAAAAGTAGATTCAACCCTTTATCCTATCATTCCCAGTTGTTCTTGGCTTTAATTTCATAGGGTGGCTGCTAGAATCACAAGTTTCCTTTGTGGGGTACAGCAGTCCATTGGGAGCTTTCCTGTTCAGAAAGTCATTTCTATGAAATATGTATCCTTTCTTCTGTGGCCTTCTTAAAATTTTGAGTTTGGAGCTTGTATTAAAAACTGATTTTTGTTTTTTTGCTTTTCAGTTCTTTATAAAATGCCATTCATATGAAGAAACCTTTGTTGAGTGGACACACTTAGAATTTGGGGTTGCTGAACACAGTTGCGTGAATTCTTGTTGGGCTATTAATGTAATTTGAGCAAAAGGTTGCTCTAACCTGCCTAGCTTCTGATCCAAGAGGTTCAGTATAGATAAGTACTACTGGATTTAGATCAGACTTGATGGGTGGGGCACCTCCATGTCCCAGTTGATTTTGGAGCACGTCAGGAGTTGCTCCTGATGCAGCTCTTGGCCTGCGGTGGTGGCTTTCACAGCCTAGTTCATTTTGCATCCTACCTGGCTGGCATGACTTCCAGGCATCCTTGCAACCCTGTGCAGGTTTGCAACCAAGGCTCTCCCAACAGGCTCACGTATTGAATTTGGATGCCATAACAAGAGTGTTAGACAGTAACTGAGCAGGCTGTTAGGATCTACTGGGAAGTAGCACAGCCCTGATCTCCTGCCAGTCTAGGAGTGGTATTCAGACTTCATTGCTGACCAGAAGGTGGCAGCAGCTGCATTTTGCTGTAGCAGCCCTGGCTGGGTATCAGGTAAATTTATTCTCTGCCCTGCCTAGAGATTTGGCAAGACGATTAAGATCCTTTATGAGTTGTGGTGCATATTTGCTTGCATGTCGTTTTTATTCTCAGCGTCTTATTCTCAGTATTACTAGAGTGGCTTGGGTTGTTTGTCACGTTGTCCGCCAGCCTTTCCTTCATATCTGCCTTTAAGCAGTGCTGTCTGTTTTGGGTCAGTGATCTGATATTTCTTCCCAGAATACAGATACGGCTTTGATTTGGGTGTATGTTCTTTATCAAAAATTTTGGCGTACCCGAGAGTTGTATGTGATTAAGGTTGGCCGGGAATCAGCATTTTAATAAAGATCCAATAAACCTTTTATGGCAGCCACTTTGATCGTGACTGCAGTTTCTGCAATCCCCACCCGAAAGGGGGCTCATTGGGGGCCCCACCTTGCTCTGTTGTTTCTCGTCAGCATTAGTTCACTGTGGATGCACACTTTTGTTCGGTTGTTTTTCCACACCACTTTCACCCGTCTCTGAAGTCTTCCTTTTTTGAAGTGTGTATGTGTATGATGAGGATGCAGGAGGCCAGAGGGGACAGCTCTGGGGAGTGGGTTGGTTCTCTCTTTCCAACTTGCCATGGTTTCTGGGGGCTGAACTCGGGTTTGAGACTTTTCTGGCAGTCTCTCCTACTTCCTTTTAAGACAGGATATCAGGTAGCCCAGGCTGGCCTTAAAGTTCTTGTGTAGCCAAGGATGACCTTGAGCTTC
The DNA here is from genome assembly GCF_982192425.1 of Myodes glareolus. Lineage (NCBI taxonomy): Eukaryota > Metazoa > Chordata > Mammalia > Rodentia > Cricetidae > Myodes > Myodes glareolus. Next base: position 116,359,397 of record NC_142026.1, on the reverse strand, counting down.
TGTCCCTCCTACCTTTATCTCCCACGTGCTGGGACCGCGAGTGAGCACACAGTGACTTTTGACTTCTTGCTCGGTGATACATGCATGCTAATCAAGCATTCTGCCAATGGAGCTATATCTCCAGCCCTCTTAATTTCTTTTTCAGTACGTAGATCTCTATATGTCACAAAACCCCTGATGTTTAACTATTTCCAGCTGAGTGAAACCCAGCCGGCAGAGTTCCTCACCACTGTTCATGATCCCACTCTAGGGAGTTCTCCCTGCGAACCCCACATTGTCATCCTTCTGGCCACCGCGTGGTCTGAGGAGGGTCAGATGTAGACAGCAATGTGAGTAGAAGGGTATGTGGTACTTACAGGATGTACAGAAGAGGCTGGGGGTCAGACCCACGCCTAACTTTCAGGAATGACTCTTTCAGAGCAGACTGGCCCCGGGAGCTGACCCTTACTGCTGCCAAACCTGGTGTCCAGTGTTTGAGCCCAAGACCACGGAGCTTCAGGGGCACACGCCCACCTTCTGCCTCCATAGAGGTTAGGTTCAGAGACTTCAGTGACTTCAGCAGTCCAAGTTATCACTAGAAATGACGGAGTTCATTTTGGACGTCTACTTTGCAAATTCTAGACTAGGCACTGACAGCTTCTTGCAAGAAAGTCCAGAAAATGCAACGTTCTCCACAAGGCAACTTGTCTGGGACTATGAGAGGTAGCGTGTGCACCACGGGATATCCACGACTCCATGTTCCCAGCTCACCAGTCACTTGCTGTCTTCTTCCTGCTTGCGCTTCTCTCCTTCCTGTGTAGCATGTATAACATGCTCCCTCTAGCAAACTCTTCCTCATCAGGGTCTCTAGCGCATGAATCACCAGTTACATCAAAATTTCCTTGATGTTACTTCTGCGTGGCTCCTATTCAGGCTATGAACTCTCTAATTTATGCCTAGATGCTATTTTATTTTATATGTCTTCTTTCAGCCAATGGGATTCTTCATTGACTGCTCATTTCTTGTATCATCTGATGGACACACTAACGAGAATTTCCAAAGCCAGTATGAGGTAGTTCCTGCTTTCCAGGAGTACAGTCCTAGCCCTGGGTTGGAGGAGCATCGTAATTGCATAGCTATGTGATGGAGGAGTGGATGCTTCGCTCCAGAAGCGACCCAGAGGTGGGAGGCAAGGAAAAGCTTCCTAAGAAATCGTCCTCCCCTAAGAATCCGCAGAGCCTGGGGCAGTGCTTGGTGTGTTGAATCCTTAATGAATTACAGGACTGCAAATGAATTGAATGATTTTCTTGTCCTGACTTTTCCTCTGGTTAAAAGCTTTTTATTGATTTGAGAGCCCACAGTACTTTAATGCTATTATTTTTTTTTTTGTAACGCCATCAGAGTGAATCCCCTCGGGCTGTTATCTTTAAGTTGTTTCTTTTCTTTATAAAGATTTATTTATTTTTATTTTGTGTGTAAGAGTGTCTTACCTACATGCACGTAAGTGCACCATGTGTGTGAAGTGCCTGTGGATGCTAGAAGAGAGTGTCAGATCTTCTAGAACTGAAGTCATAGGAGATTGTGAGCTACCACATGGTGCTGAGAATCAAACCCAGGTCTTCTGCAAGAGCAGCAAGTGCTCTTAGCCATCCAGTCGTATCTCCAATTTCTTGGTTCTTTGTTTGTAGGAATTTATTAGTTTAGTGAAATGATGTTATTTACATGCCTACACGTGTTAACTCTGGTGTCATACTTCTAGACCTGAGGAATCAGGGAACTCTGCCCTCTGTGGTATGGTCAAGGTCATTTGTAACTGGGGGATTTAGTCACTAAACAAAGACAAGTGGTAGCTGTATAGAAGAGAGGTATAATAACTGAGAGGAATGACAGGTCTCATCAGAGTTCAGGGGTCAGGAGAGATTTGTTGTCTGAAGAAATGGCAAACTGGGCTAGAGAGATGGCTCGGTGGTTAGGAGCACTGACTGTCCTTCCAGAGGACCCGGGTTCGATTCCCAGCACCCACATGGCAGCTCACAACTGTCTGTAACTCCAGTTCCAGGGGATCTAACACCCATGGCAAAGAACCAATCAATACACAAAACATACACACACACACACACACACACACACACACACGAAATAAACTATTCTTGAGACCCACAGGACAGCAGGAAGAGAGCCTGTGGAAAGGTGCTCCAAGGTTTCCTCCACCCTCAGAGTGCTTCCTCACGAAGTCCTCTCACTTGGCTGGCCATGCCTTGTGCTGGTGTGATTGTCAATAATGAAAAGCTCTTATTGGGGGCTGAGTGAACAGCACACACACAAACAGTAAGTGCACAGAGAACTCAGTGGGAAAACACAAGGGGACTCAGGAGGAGAAGCTGGTCTCTCCTTGAAGGCTGGGAGATTTTAAGGGTCTCTGAGGGGGTCTTCCTACACCAATTTAGGATTGGTCAGTTTGAGCAAAGAAATCCAAGGAGGCCAATAAGTCCACAAGTTTTGGTGTAAACACATCTTGGTCTGGTCTTGAATTTGTCAGACTGATCCACAGCCCAGGGATTCTACTAGTAGGAGAAAAATCCCACCAGGTCTTCATTTGAAACTTCCAGGATTTTGTCTTGGGACAGGAAGGTGAAGAAGAAGCCAGCCATCTTGGAGGTTCACCATTTTTATTATCCAATCATAATCCCTCTCCACATAAGCAGTTTCTTAAGGGACAACTTTATACTAGTTAGAAAATCATGGCACCCTAACAAGTATTCCTTTTGCATTCTCTAGGCTCCTTCTGATCCCAGACATTTCTGTTACAGCCCCTTGTTTCACATTCTGTCCATTGGGCCTGGCACTGAGGTTGGTACTGCGCAAAGTCAATGGCGCGGATTTGACTCCGGCCCTCTAAGGAATTTAAACAAGATGACCTGCCCTGTGCAGCGTGTATAGGACATAAAATAAAGCTGCTTAAAAATGCTCAAGTTTAGGGATGCTGCGCTGTGAATGGATTCAGGACAAGCATGTTTCATTAGGAGTATGCGTTTGTTGTGGAGAACGGAGGTCATGGCCAGGGAGACCCCATCTAGGCGGGGTAGAGGGGGGATTCTCTAGTCCTCCTTTGATCACTGTGGGAATCTTCCTAAACCTCTCTCGCGCCATTTGCATAGACCTGAGAAGAATTTGTAGGGTGCTGCTGAAAAGCAATCTTCGGCCCCAAGACTTCCCAATGGTCCCCTTCACCACCGTGATGTTTTCAGCACATTCTCTACATTTGTCGTCTCTATGAATGAAGCATTCAGGTTGCCATTCAACATGTCTGGTCCGGGGTGCATTCTAAGTCCAATTATACAAGAAGCTATTTGTAGCGGTCAGCAGCTGCAAAATGAAGAGGCTTTTTTTTTTTTTTTGGAGGGTGTGTGTATGTGTGATGTGTATAAAATGCCATCTCAATGAAGCAAAAAGTTCAGAATGCAGAGTGATCCTGTCGAAGAGTTGGGTTTGTAACTGAGATACAGGGGGTTAGCCAGGGAAGAACTCCCGTTTACAGTCTCCTAACATGGAACGTCCTGGTGAAGTGTGATTCGCGTCAACGCTGGGAATTTGTTCTAACAATGAGTGTAATATATGGTCCAGAGACTGTGGCTGATTCCACTATCCAGTGGGGTGCCGTTGGTGAGTATGTGCCTCTCCGCCTGAAATAATTAAATGTCAATCAGATTAGAAACGATTGCGTATAAACGTCTAGCAAGGGTGGGAAAGTAGAAGCATTTTAAACCACACTGATAGCTGGAGAAGATGATTAAATAGACTTTGCAAATGAAAAGTGATGATGGCGGTTTTGCAACTATTTCATTTTAGCTTAGCGCTGAGGATCCAACCCAGAGCTTTGTAATTTTATCATGTGGTGATTTCTCTGGCGTGCTGCATTTAAAGAGATAGGTGTCTCGAACCTCCTGATAAAATTAAGTCCATTTGGCCCTTTTAAGAGGCTTTATATAGTATCAGAGAGATTTGGGAGAACTATCTGGTACTGTAAGATCCCACTTTATTTATTTTCTTTCTAAATGTCTTGCCTTTGGATTCTTTGTGTGGGGCGGGGTCTCACTATTAGCCCAGGTGACCTGGAGCTCACTGTGTGTGTAGTTCAGACTTCTTGCTTATCAAGCACTGGGATTTCCTGGCGAATACCACCAGGCCTAGCTCCCTGGATATCTTCCATTCCATTTTATTCTGGTTCTAGGGTTGATTATTTCTGTCCTAACTGTTAGCTAAATTCTTTTTAAACCTTTCTAATTATGTGTATTTCTCTCTCTCTCTCTCTCTCTCTCTCTCTCTCTCTGTGTGTGTGTGTGTGTGTGTGTGTGTATTTTGTATTTGTGTGCTTATAGGCAAGAACATTCCACTTGATCATTTTTTTAAAATTATTATAGATATAGATATTTATATATATGGGTGTTTGCTCGAAAGTATGTCTGTGCGCCTTGTGCATGCCTGGTACCACCTACCGAGGCCAAAATAGGGCATCAGGTCCTTTGGCATTGGAGTTACAGATTATTATGAGCCACCGTGTGGGTGCTAGAAATAAAACTGGGGTTTCCTAGAAGAGCATCCATTGTTCTTTGTTGCTGAGCCATCTATCCAGACCCTGTCTTGTTATTTTTAGTGATAGTTTCTCTCACTGGCCTGATTTGGCTACACTGGTGGCCATCAAGGTCCAGGGATCCTTTTGTCTTGTCTTCCTAGGGCTGGGATTATAGGCATGCACAGCTGTGCCCAGCTTTTATCTAAAAGGGTGCTGGGGTCCAAACTCAGGCCTTTATCTTGTGTGTGGGGGGCACTACCAACTGAGCCATCACCCCGGCCTACTGTTGGCTAAGGTCTTCCAGTAATTTTTTTCCCCACATTCCCCACTGTTTTTCATAATGGAAGACAGATAGCAGGTGACTTAGTTCTGTAACCTAGCGCTTGGGAGCCTGAACCAGGAAGGTCTTAAGTTACAGCCAGATGAGGCTAATTACTGAGCCCTCGTCTCAAAAGAGCAAAGGAAAAGAGATTAATAAAACAATGATCCAAATTGTGAACGCGCCCCTTTGACCAGAAGTTAAACATATTGTTAGGTACATAAAGAAGGTGGTTCTTCTTAGTCTTGCCTATGATTACTTTGTGAGCTAAGTAGGAAATAACCCTTTTATTTTGAGCTGCCATGATACTAGTGGAAGGGGCCAAGCATAAGCATTCTGAGAATCATGACAGTTGCCTAGCATAGCCGTTCTTTTTTGATTGCCATTTTGATAGGGTGCCCCTTCTTGCAGCTGTGCCCTAATTGCATTGCCCTCCACTAACAGGGAGGGGCCAACAAGCGAGCCAGTGCTGCTCCTGTGTCAGCTCAAAAAGTTACCCTTTGAAGTTAAGCGTTAGTACAAATTACACAGGTTCGGAGATGCTGGGCCACCTGTCGCCACCCGATGCTGTTCTGGTTCTGGTCCTTCTCATTTGTCGTTTATTTACTCAAAATGGTTAGTTGTACGAATTGCAAAGAAAAATTAGTGAAGGACTTTTGAAGATGTGCGACTTTGGGAAGGTTTGATTAGCTTAGTCTTCGGCTGGCTCACTGATGGATGTCCTCTGCAGTCCAGATGAATTCCAAATGTCCGCTTCTGCTGGGCTGCCGCTCTTTGCCCTGTGTCTCACCTCCAGCAGCTTTGCAAAGCTTCCGGAGCCCTTACATGTAATAAGGGACTATGGTTTCTGTTTGAAGAATTTCGCTGCTGTCTTTCCCCTCATTTAGGAAAATACAAATTAAAAAAAAAAGAAGAAGAAGAAGCTCTACACTGCTCAGAGGGACATTATCTTTGCCCAGATGAACCTTTCTCATTCCTAGAAAACCAAATACAGTGGGACTTTTTAACTGTGAGTACTGTCGGTTCATCAGCAAACCCAAACAGCTCATTTTAACCACCCCCCACAGGATCGTTTAGCATGTGAGGCAGCCCATCTCTCTGCAAGAGCAGTTGCACACACCAGCTTATTAATTGTAACATTCATCAGGACCATATGTGCGATGATATAAGAAATCACAGGAAAAAGAGAGAAGGAAGCCTCGATGGTTGTGTAACTCGGCAGAACACAAGTTCATAAGGGACCCAGCCACTGCTTGTAAAATTCTTGGCTGTAAAGAGATAGGGAAGTGGTTGAGGGGCAGAGCCCCACTTCACATGCCTGAGGCATCGAACACCATCCTAAGCATCTCAAACCCCAATTCTAGTGTCCTTTCAATGTTCACATGTAATAATCATGGATTGTGAAGAACTGGGCAGCGAGCTGTCTGATTTCTCCTTTCCCACTTTGACTGCTCTCCCTATTTTTGAACAGTGTTTCCGAGCCATCTTTAGATGAAAGCTCTACATAAGACCCCATTGTTAAAACTGGGTGTAATGGTGCACGCCGTTAATCCCAGCCCTCTGGAGGCAGAGGCAGGTGGATCTTGGCCAGCCTCGTCTACAGAGTGAGCTCTAGGACTGCTAGGGCTATACAGAGAAACCCTGACTTGAAAAGCAAACACCAAGCGACCCCATTGTTAGGATTGGGAATGTGGCTGAGTGTGTGGGTACTTGTGATACAGGAATGAGGAGGACCTGGGTTTGTAACCCGATCTCCTTTTCGTAATAATGTAAGTACTAATACTTATATAATATAAACACTAAGCACTTCTTTAACTGGGCTTGGTTGCAGATGGTATTTGGTTTATGAGTATCCATTCGTCTCTCTGGAAGTACAGTGTCAACCTTATTCAAATTCAAGCTCACAGGGCACAGAAATTATAGAAGACCCCCTCCCAAGACAAGGAATTCTTCTGAGGGTAAAAGAAAGCTAGAGTCAAAGGCTGCCCAAGGTCACTGTCACATTGCCAGCCTAACCCGCACCCTCCTGGTGTCCCCTGTAGGTGGCAATGTCCCCGTGTCTCATCTTCATTTGTCAGTTTCTCTCAGGTAGTTTTTTTGTTTTTTGTTTTTTTGTTTTGGTTGTTGTTGTTGTTAATCTTTTTTAAGAAGTCTTTTTTTGCTCTTCCTCTCTTTCAATCTTTTCAATACTTTTCAGTTATAGATTCTTTGTAGGTTTGGTAACACCATCAATCAGTCAGGTCCTTAATATTATCTGGTGTTCACTAATCACATGCTGCTTTCAATTAGATTTCCAGGATTACCCTATTATACTCTGGCTTTTTATTCTATGCTGGGATTTTCTTTTTGCCCCCTAAAGATTTTACCAAGAAACGACATCATATTTTTTTCCTTTTAGATTTTAGAATTCATTTCCCTTAAATTAGTTTTTATTCTTAGTATATAATTACGTTAGGTTTAAATAGGACAAAAAGTATTTTTTAATTTTCGAATCATTGAACATGATTCTCTTCACTGAGATAGACCAGAATGGTGAGACCCCTTAATATGTATTCAGACAGTAAACTGAGTTAATTTTGCAATTAAGTTCATTCATATGCAGCTCTGCCCATATATACTGTTTCTCTCCTTCAGGAAGCCTATATGTAGCTCATAGGTTGGTAGAATGAATTGGCGCATCAGTGCTTCTTGGATACAAGGATATGAGCTACACAACACGCTAAAGAATAATTGACTCAGGTGTAAGGGGCTACAATTAACAAAATGGTTCATTTTCTTTCTGTAAGGTGCATCTTGCTGTTTTTTAAAAAATTATTTGAAAGTTTTTATGTTTATTTTCTGTGAAGGAGTGTTTTGCCTGTTTGTGTGCATGTGCACCACATACGTGTGCCCTGCCTGTGCTTTCAGAGGTCAGAAAAGAGCATCAGCTCTCCCGGATATAGACTTATGGATAGTTTATAAGCACCGTGTGGATGCTGGGAACCAAATTCAGGTCTTCTACAAGAGCAGGAAGTGCTCTTGACCGCTGAGCCATCTCTCCAGCCCACAGGTTGCTTTTCCTTCAAGCTGTACTCTAAGTACAATGCTGTATTAAAATAAAGTTATTAAAGTTTTGTCAAGGAACTCTTCAGGAAGATTAAGCTTTGGCCATTATTGGAACAGTGAATAGAGCCATGACCAGGGATCAGGCTTCTAGGGAGGTTAATAGCCTATTAAAGATGTGGAGGGAAAAAAATGAGAGCCGATTCCACAGCCACATGGCCCCTTCCTAACACAAGCAGCACGGGGGATACGGCAAACTAGAGACAAGATATTCAGTTCAGTGGGGAGTGGCCCCGTGCTGCACTGCCGGCTGCTATTGCAGAAGCAAGGAGACAGGATGTGCCTTCTAGCTCCACTCTGACTCTAGGTGTCCCTGAAAACTCCCCTTTGGACTTCCCAGACAGTGTCCTTGCACACAATTAACTCCAGGCTGCTGCTGACAAACCTGCTTCCTGTGGGCCACTCTTCTCTATCATCTGAGGATAGCCCCTGGACGGCCCTACCCTATGCTGGGGAGACTTTGCACCCTTGCAGGCCAATTGAACTTTGAATGTTCCTTGTCAGCACAGGGGTTCTTTTTCTCTTCCTGCGGCATGTTTTCTGACTGCCTCGCCTTGCCTTTGCTCATTGTTTGTAACACGAATATCATGGCTTGCCTATACTAGCTACGGCAATAGATAGCCGGGGTTGTGAAATGGGCTGAGCAGATGGGAACGGTGGGATCAGGTTAAATTATTAACCAGACTCCGCATGCAGAGTGCAGGGGGTTTCTCAGCATCCGCATTAGCTGGCAGAGTGGATAGCGGATCAAGTTCCCCCTAAAGGACAGATGTGTTATCATCTCTGACGGGTTCCCTTTCTGCCGCCCACCACCTCCACCGTCTACTGGTAGAGGGGGCTTCCCACTTGTCCCTTGCAGCATGTCATGGGCACGCCATTAAAAATTCATTTGGAAACAGAAGAAACATATCCTGCGAAGTTCTGGAGCCTTGATGAATTTACATGCGCCTTGTGAAATACCATTAATGAGAGTGCGTGAAGGGTTGCCACATGCTTTCATTCTGGGAACAGTATCTCTGAGATATTACCTTTTATAGGTATGTGTGCGAAAAGTAAATTATGTTAGCTTTAGCATTTTCTGCAATCTCTTGCCAAGTATGTCCATATAATTTAATTTAATTGACCTGGAAGGCTTATGTTGTATGATAATTTTCAGTTTGCTCAAAGAGCTCCCGAATAACACAATGGGTGATTATTTGTAAGAATTTTAGATTATATTTTAGCTATCTATAAAGGTAATGAATGAGTAAATCTAAAGAAGATGTATATAGTCTTCTAATTTATTTTTGAAAACAATGTTTTTTGGTAAGTGTTTTGCATACATGTATGTATGTGTGCCACATGCATGCAGTGCCTGAAGAGGCCAAAAGAGTGTGGCAGATCCCTGGAATTGCAGTTATCAACAGATGTGAAGTGCCTTGTGGGTGCTGAGAATCAAATCCTGGTCCTGTATAAGAGCAGCCAATGCCCTTAACACTGAGCAATCTCTCCAGTCTCTAGTTTTCTAATTTAGATGTTAAACTTGCTTTTTAAAAATGGCTTAAGGTAAGCAAACAGTAAACCCACTACTTATAGATTGGGTTGGGATGAGAAGATTGCTCTTTACAGAGCTGAAGTTCTCTGAGATGTGTTATATTTCTCTTGTACTACATAACTCTAACCAGAAATGTATGTTATGTATGAAATTTTTTACTTACATCTGCCTTTCCTTTCTTTCACAACCCAGTCAAACACAGTACTCTTTGACAATTATATATTTTATTTTTTATTGTTGAAGATTTCAGTGTGTGTACGTGTGTGTGTGTGTGTGTGTGTGTGTGTGTCAGAGAGAGAGAGACAGAGAGAGAGAGAGAGAGAGAGAGAGAGAGAGAGAGAGAGAGCTATGTCTAATTGCTACATGTAACTCCTGTGTGTAACATTTGAAAATGTCCCCAGCTGTACCACCTTTGGGTAAAAAAATATATTATATCCAAAGGCTGCTCAGCTGTGCCACAAGAACATGTGCTCAACTATGTTCATAGCAGCATTGTTTGTCATAACCAGAACCTGGAAACAACCTAAATGCCCATTAACTGAAGAATGGATAAGGAAAATGTGACACATTTACACAATGGAGTACTACACAGCAGAAAAAAAATAATGACATTTTGAAATTTGCAGGCAAATGGATGGAGCTAGAAAACATCATTTTGAGAGAGGTAGTCCAGACCCAGAAAGACAAATATCATATTTACTCACTCATAAGTGGTTATTAAACATAAATCAAAGAAAACCAGCCTACAAATCACAATCCCAGAGAACCTAGACAACAATGAGGACCCTAAGAGAAGACATACATAGATCTAATCTACATGGGAAGTAGAAAAAGACAAGATCTCCTGAGTAAGTTGGGAACATGGGGACCATGGGAAAGGGTTGAAGGGGAGTGGACTGGCAGGGAGGGGAGCAGAGAAAAATATATAGTTCAAATAAAATAAAATAGATAAAAAAGAGAGAAAAAAGAGAAAAGAAAATGTCCCTTTTTAATCAGTGCTGTCTAGCAGCCTGGATGTTCAGAGGTTGGGAGAACTTCTAATGTCCCATTGTATTTAATATACCAAGGAGCTGACATTTTATGAAATGGGGAATGGGGAGGCAATGCAGTAGAGGCTCTGTGGGGGAGTTCTGGAAGCTTCCATGGCTTTGCTGTTAAGCACCTCCTAGTTTTGTTTTTATTTTTTAACTTTATCATATAGTTTTTGTCTATGATATGGTTGTGCCTAGGTGAAAGAATGGTTGGGATATAAACAGATAGTGTCTAGTTGGGGTCTCTGTCCCCTTCCTTCACCCACTGTGGTGTTTTAGGTAGAACCCAGTCAGCCTTGCTTATTCTAAAATGCCAACCCTGACTTAACCTCCTCACCACCCTGTTGGTTTGTTTGTTTAATTCATACGTTAGGTATCTGTGATTAAAACATATTATAGTGCTCTTAGTGCTGTGAGGCAAACGTGTTTCAGATTCCAAATACATACACATACACAGTGAGATACTTTGGTACCCAAGTCTGCACTTAGAATTCAGCGTCCACTTTCTGTCCACCCCTACACACAATCTGAAGGCATCTCTGGATCATACTCTTGCTTCACCTCCGTTTTGACTGTGCCCCATCTTGTGTTAAAGTCAGGCGTGAAATTTTCTACTGTGACATCATATAGGAGCTCAAAATGCTTCAGATTTTGGGCTGCTTCATGGTAGAGATGTTCAGCATTAAGGATGTTGAGGGTGCATGTACTGCCAACATAGGCAGAGAAACCTAAGCATTGTGAAGAAACTTAGCTGCAGATGACTTTTCGACCTTACCTTTTTAGCATGGATTGTGACACACATAGGCCTCCCTGCTGTCTTTCTCAGTGCCACCTAGCCCCTGGTGACAAGCAAGGGCCTTTGGGTATGCTCTTGTCCTGCTCTAGTCTGGTCTTCCCTCACCATTATCCCGAGAGCCTCCACACAGTACGCACAGACCTAAGTCTGACGACCGTGCCCTCCCTTCATTTTTCCACTGAGACTCTTCTGAGGAACGAGGGCTCCTTCATCATATTATAGGAGCTTCCTGTCCTTCCCTCTTCTCCTGGACTTCCTCATTGCTGCCACCATTTTTATCTTTTGGGGTGTGTCTTCCTGTCTTTTCCACTGGACTGTGACCATTTTTTTTTTCTGAGGCAATCAAATCTCAGACCTTGTAGCCATTCCAGGTGCACACCTAACTACTGAGCTATATACTAACTTGTAAGACAGTGTCGCCTGTGTAGCCTAGGATGGCCTTGAACTCAGTGTTTGTCACTTTCACCTGATGCATGCTGAGGTTATAGGCATGTGCACCTTGATAGTCCATGAATGACCATCCTTTACCCTGGACATCTGACACAAGGAAACTCATAAGTGCCTGGCATAAAACTGTTAAAAGATTGGGCATAAACCACTGTTGCATTTAAGTAAGCTTTTGAATTGATCTATTTGAGGTACCTGCCTGGGGAGGTGTAACATGGAGGGCCGGCTTGTTGGGGTTTCTGTCCTGCCCGATACCCCACAGCCAGCAAACCCCAAAGAAAATTACACAGAGATCTCCATAAGTTATAAAACTGATTGGCCCATTAGCTCAGGCTACTTATTAGCTCTTTGTAGCTTATATTAACCCATTGTTCTTATTTATGCTAGCCACGGCTCGGTACCTTTCACAGCGGGGCAGGTCACATCTTGCCTCTTCAGTGGTCTGGGCAGGAGTGCGGAGGGAGTTTCCTGCTTCCCAGAATACTCCTCTTCTCATCGCCCCATCTCTATTTCCTGTCTGGTTGACCTGCCTATACTTCCTGTCTGGCCAATCAGCATTTATTTAAAACATGATTGACAGAATACAGACAATTCTCCCGCACCAGGGAGGTGTTAAGATGTTGCCCTGAAGAACATATGTTGTTACAAGTTGTTCTCAGTCCTTTGCTCAGGCTGTTCTGAACTTGAACTCAGAGGTTCACACAAGCCTTCTGCCTCCTGGATAGCAGAAAGTAGAGGCGTATATCACCATATGTGGCCTAAAAGGAAAAATATTTATTTATTTAGTTAGTTAGTTAGTTAGTTTGATTTTTCAAGATGGGGTTTCTCTGTGTAGCTCTGACTCTCCTGGAACTCGCTCTGTTGAGTAGACTTGCCTGAAACTCACAGAGACCCCGCCTGCCTCTGCTGGGAATATAGTTGTACACTACCTACCGCTCCGCTAAGAAAAATCTTTAACATTTATTCCTAAGAAGATTTTATTAATGTGAAAGAAGAAGCAGAGCAGCTAGAGCTTTATAATAAGGATGCATATTTCACGGCACAGTACTGGAAACAGAATTCCAGAATTCCGTGTCAGAATGAGGCGACACCGTTGGAGCTTAGTGCTTTAGCATCTCACCCACCGCAGTTCAACCAGGATTGTTCAACCAGTGTTGCAACATAGTTTTTGTTTTGTTTTGTTTTTTAATTTCTCTCTCTCTCTCTCTCTCTCTCTCTCTCTCTCTCTCTCTCTCTCTCTCTCTTTCTCTCTGTGTGTGTTCCTGTGTGTGGTCAGAGGCCGATGTTATATGTCTTCTGCAATCACTTTTCACTTACCTTTTGTGAAGTAGGATCTCCCACTGAACCGGAAGCTAGCCTGGATGGTCTGCAGTCCCAAGGATCCCCCTGTCTCTGCCTCCCCGGTGCTGAGATTCTAGGTGTCCACTGCTGCCCTTGCTCTTTTCACAGGGGAGCAAGGGGATTGATCACGTATTCATGCTTGTGCAGCATGCACACTACTGACTAAGCCAGTTCTCTAACCTGAAAACTTTTTGAGAATTACCATGTGATGGTACTAGAAAAAAATGCTTGCCGAGGATAAAGTGCCCCTGGCTCCCAGCTGGAAGCCCTGCCTCTTGTCCCTGAGTTCATCATTGACTGGTGTGAACCAAATAAGGACTTATCTTCCCTAACTGTGGTGACTTAGCTTGGGCATTCTGGACAGAGAAGGAAACGGCTCCTCTCTTGTTGAAGCTCATCTTCTAAGAAGGGGAAGAGCACTTCTTTAGCCCTGGAGGGTTGGAGATGTGGGTCCCCAGCCTGAAGAACAGTCTTGTTTTGAAAATGAGAGCCAGTGGGATTTACCGGTATGTTCTGTTTATTGCCATCTTTCCCTTCAAGCCTGCACCCAAACCCCATTATTTCAGCGAGGACCACCCTGACTTATTTAAAATCCACCCAGACCCACCCACCTCCTTCCCATCCTCTTTTGCCTACTTTTGCCCAGCTTTTCATTTGCTCACTGGACGTACCACTCTCTGGCCTGCCATACAATTGGCTTCTTGTGAAATAACACAGCCTGACGAGACAGGCCCATGGTAGACTCTCAATACTTACCTGGTTAGCGAATGCGTCTGCGTTTGCATGCTGTTCCTGTGTGTGCCAGAAGCTGTGCGCTGTACGTGATCGAGTGTATTCACGGTCTCCTGTCCTGAACCGTTTCTACTTTCAGGTGGAAAGTTGTCTCTGAACTTCAGAGTGGCATCGAACTTCAAAAACCTTGTAGATGGTGAATTAGATTGTTTCTTTACCTACTGGAACTCGTCCTGTCACTAATGCCACGCACAGAGCAAGGTCTCAGTCACTGATAAGTCTGAAAAGGAACTTTGCTCTCCCTGTAAGACAGCGTGTCGTTTGAGTTACCGCCTTGGTAACTCATTTGCCGTCTAGCACTTTGCCGACTTTTAAGGGAAGTCGTGGAAAGAACGCATAGCAGAATTTCTCCACGTGTGATGTTGTGATGTTACAGTTTCTTCGGTTTTTGTTTCTTCACTTTTGTTATTCAGATGCTGTGGTTAAAGGGAAGAGAAGCTTTGAGGGGCCACCACCCCCAAGCTTTCCCTAGGGAAGCCCCTTAAATAAACTGCCATTCTTTGACTTAAGAGCCTTTGTTATAAAGTAAATGTTTTGAATTAGAGGATTATTGCATTTTTCCATTCAGTTACAAGTCTGGCCCCAAGCTATGAACTAAGAGGTTCTTTTCTGTGCTCAGTGGGGTGAATGGAAGGTGTGTGTCCCGTGCTCCCCTCCACCCCTCATCTGTCTTCAGCTTTTCACGTCTTTCTCTTTCCCCCTGGGCTGTATTTTTCTAACAGTGCCTTGATTTCCCTCCGGTTGCATTTGTCTTTCTTCAGTCCAGAACTGAAGTCCGTTTGAACTAAAGAGTAATCCAAATAATGTTTATTTAAAACTACAACCCAGTAAAACTGTGGTGGAATCGCTAGAACCAGGCTGTTAGGTAATTACTGCATTTAAAAGAGATTAAAGTGATTTGGGTAATGTTATCTAATTTCTTCTTTGGAGTTGGGAAGTTAAGGGGTTTTGTTTGTTTTTTTAAGAGTGGTGCCAGCTAGATGCAAATGAGATCACAGTCTCCGGAGACCTGGTGCTGAGAGCTGTGACTAGCAGCCGGTGAGAAGACAGGGCACCCTCATTTGCATAAAAATGCCACTAAGTCGTGGCCGAGTTCCCTGGTGATTCTTTTCTAAACTAGTGGAAGTTCTGTTGGGAAGCGGAGCCTGGGGGTGTGGTTGGCAAACAAAGATTGGTTCATTTCCCCTGTCTCAGCCCTCACTCCTTACTCCCCAGTGGGCAGGAAAGTAGCAGAATCAACTTGGGCTTGCGCTCAGACTTACAAACAAACAAACCGATCTGGATGTACACAGTGGCCTCGTGAAAGCGGGGGACCCGTTTGTTTCATCTTGACAAGGCTTCCAGAAAACAAAATCTGCCGCCTATGTGTGCAGAGGAAATGGAATGAATGGGCCGGAGAGCCGAGCGGTGCTTATGCAAATGAGTGCTGTGATTGGCTTTCTCTCTTCCTGTTGTCACCGGCCACTCCTAGCCTACAGATCAGGTTTCAGTGGGAGTTTTTCTTGTTCAAGGACCTGCTTATGGTTTGTAACCACCTGACTATAAACTTGACCTCAGAGTTACAGGCAGCTTAGGGAGGCGGATGTCGAAAGGGCTGAGACCTGATGAAGAAAGTTAGAATCGGGGGCTGTAGAGGACCATTTGCCACCTACCTGCTGGACCCAACTTCTAAAGTGACTTCGAATTTCGAACCTATGTAGGGGCTGCAGACAGAAAATGGTGGTCTTCATTAATGCAAAGATTAAATCTTTCTTTAAACGTTTCAAGAAGAAAAGTAAGTTCTGGGGAATGTGTGTGTGTGTGTGTGTGTGTGTGTGTGTGTGTGTGTTTGTGTGCCCTTCTGAGTTCTGAAATCACAGCGAAAGAAAATGAATTGACCTCCACTGTATGCCGGTCGCTGCAGCGCCTTGGAGTATGATGCGGTCTTATTCTGTCTTATTTATTTATATTTGGGGTTTAAGTGACTTCGTCTCTTTTATGTTTCTCACAAGAAGCCCTTTAAGGAAGAGAAGGCCTTTGTGTTGGCTCTGCCTTGATAGACAGTGTGTGGTTTCTGGGCATTCAGCCGGCTGAGTGGCTGAGGTGAGGGGTCCATGTGTAAGGCGTCACGTTGTTCTGGTGGGGATGATCCTCTAAAGCCCCCTGGTACTCTCGGTTATGGATTTCTGAGCTGGAGGACACACTGTCTAGACGGATCAGTGACTGTCGTAAAGCAGTGAGCTCTTGCGTTGTGGCTTCTTTGTGTACTTCCTGTCAGCTTAAATTTCCTTAATCTCGGTGCCTCTTCATTCCCGTGAAAATTCAATTTTACAATAACATGGGTGTTTTTTTTTTTATTCCCCTATTGACTTATTTCAGAGGGGCTTTGCGTCGCCATTTGATCAGTGACATGACCTGGATAAATGTGCAACCAGGGAGTGGGGGGTGGGATGTCTCTGCTCACAGACCTTGGGGAACACAGCAAAGGGCAGCACTCTGGGCCCATTTTCCACCTCTCTCTAGCTCGAAGTCTGTCTGCTGAGGGGATGATACAGATCTGCTCTGGCAGGAGGCAGGTAGAGGGGAAGAGACAAGTGCTCTTTCAGAGGAACCAGTTCTTGTCTGTGCCCTGGGGCCGATGGTACAATTACAGGGGCTCAGATGCCAGCACTTGGATTTGATTTGTAATGAGCGAAGAGGGGGAAGTTTCCATTTTCCCCCGGCTAAGGCAATTAAAATTTAAAAATAAATAGGCATTAGCAAAAGCCATTGTAATCAATTCTGTGTGTACTTTGAGGGACTTCTGGCTGCTTGGAGCTGTGTTACTCCCTGAACCATACAGCAGAGTGAAGACCACGCTTTCAGATTTTATATGTTAAGGCAGATGGCATTATGAACCATGCAGAACTCTTGTCCAATATGTAAAATAATAGGGGCCTAGTTTATATGCTGCCTTTGTTGAACATTATAAGCAAAATGTGCCGTTTAGCAATTTGTGGAGAAAGCAGCTCCTTAAATCTTCAGATCCATAGACTTTTAAAATGTGGTAGCTGCAGGAAAATTACTGGACACGTGGGTTATAGGTGTGTGGGAGCCAGGCTAAGGAAGGTGCAGTTCTCCATGGGAAGAGTGCTGGGGGCTCATTCAGAATTCCTTGTCTCTTCCCCAGTCTTGCTTTACACGGGTTATTTCACGAGCAACCTTAGTCCATCCGCGCTCTACTGTAGACCTGGTTACTGTGTATGGGGTACATTTAGCTAATTCTAAATATGTTCAGACAGAGTCATTAGTTCATTCTGTTTTTCATGTTCCTTTGAGATTGTGTTTTATGATCTAGTTCCCAGGCAGACATTCTGTTGTTTCAGGCAACTGTTCTCTGTAGGGCACGGTCAGGGTAGACTGACTTCTGACTCACCGCCCTAACGTCTGCTGGCTTTACATGAGTTAGGTTTACCACCCTGGTAAATGCCCTGTCCAGGGGCTTCCTTTTACGTGGGTCTGTCTAGTCCTTTCTATGCATAAGTATGTGGCAGTCATATAGAAAGTATTAAAGTGTTGCTGATGACTACGTTCTACGCATACACCAGCATAACTTGTGTTGTTGGGAAATATGGAAGTAAAAGCGATCTCAAGCCCTAGTAGGGGTGTAAGCAAATTATCTTAGAGATCCCGCTTGAGTTCAGTGTGCCTCTTATTCCCCTCCTACCGAGACTTTGGACTCTTTTGTGTTGGGAAAATCTAATTGACTTGCTTTGTGTTGGGTAAAGTCAATTGCATTAGACATTTTAAAAATTACAGCGGAAGTAGCCCATGAAAGCATAAATGAGAGAATTTTATAGTGCAGATGCTGTTCAAACTGAATACACTAAGTCCTAAATGTTTTATGTGTGTTCGCAACAATGGTGTTTTTAAGTTAGGCAGTAGAAGATAGATGTTTGTTCCCAACCTCATGGTGGGGAATTTGTTTCTGGTTTGCTTAATGATGCAGCCACATTGTACCATTGGAAAACTCAGTTTCCTGTGTCCTAATGGTTGGGACTAAAGGCATGAGCTGTCATGCCTGGTGACTGAGACCTTATCTTAATGTAACCGATTCAGGGTCAACAGCTGACATGTGAATCTCTTCTTTGTCTCTGTAGCGGTTTCCAACCTAGACGAGGAGAGCCGATGGACTGTCCACTACACGGCACCATGGCATCAGCAGGAGAATGTTTTCCTTCCCGCTACAAGACCCCCCTGTGTTGAGGACCTGCACCGCCAAGCCAAACTGAACCTCAAATCAGTGCTGAGAGGTAAGGCAGCCATCTCTCTGGGCTTGCGTGACCTAATTGCTAATTCTTAAGAACTGACAGCATCAGTTTAATTATGGTCTGTAAAAGAAGAGGTGTGGACTTTGAATGTCTCCATAGATACATCCTTACATATGGCGAAAAGCTTCTGGTCCTTGGAAGACCCTTTTTACTGACTTGCACATTTGCCTTTAAATGAACCTAATGCTGTTCAGAAACTCCTCCAAATGTCCAAACCACCAGCATTAATCTAATCCAAAGAAAATAAACATGGGAGCTAGCCCTTGCCCCTGCCCTTAAAGCTGCATTATGTATGGAAAGCAACTTTGTTAAAGCTGGTTCTTTTGCATGGTTAGAAATTGGGGTGGGGGTTATGTAGACTTTGACATGATGCTAAATAGTTGAGGTATCCAAAGTTGGGTAATGTGCAGCAGGGCTCTCTGACCATAGATTCTGTTGGCAGTGTCTGCTAGGAAGTGTAAGAGGTGTGAATTCCTACGGCTAGTACACAACTCTCACTTTAACTAATTGTTGATGTTGAAAATAGCAAGCAAATAGCGAAAGGATCTTCGCAAAAGTGATAAAGCGGGAGGCCAGGAGATTCTTCCGAGGTAAAGGGTCCACTTGGAAGTAGAGACTTGGTAATTGGACAACACACCAAAGTTCTTACCCTTTGGTGTACTGTTCCAATTGGATGTCTTACCATGCAACATTTGGGACATAAATGAACCCAAAGAAGTATTTGTGGTTTCCTTGAAATTTAATGAAACTGTTTCTAATATCCACTGTGGAAGACTTGAGTCTTGAACAGTTAGTTCTGTCACTGACTCAAGGAGAAAGCCCCGTGAGGAACCTCTGGCTTTATGTGAATTTTTACTGTTGTATCAGACATTTACTAAGAGATTTATTATTTAATGTATCAGCACAGCGATACAGGTGCATGCCTATTGAGCAGTTTATTACAGTGCCAGGGACTAGACTAAGCTCCCTGGATGTCTCATCTCACTTAATCTTCAGAGTCATTCTACGGTCACTCTCACTGCACCTAGATAAAGGAATAATTCACTAAGGTAAACTCGCCTGGCACTTCTAAGTTAGCTACAACAACCAGGACTTAAACATGGACCTGAATTTGTAGTACAAATCACACCATGGAAAGTATTCAGGAGATGTGCCAAAAACTGCTCTTTGGGAATGAAAACAAACAAACAAAAATCCAGATAACTTCTGCTTGGAGACAATCAGATAACAGTCAGTAGATTTGCCGTTAAATTATTGCTGTTTTGTTTTCCTTTAATTATTTTACATCTGTCGTCTATCTGTCTATCTGTTTATCTACCTACCTACCTACCTATCTACCTACATATATACATATATGTGCCACTGCAAATGTACGTATGTCAGAGGGCAACGTGCTGATTTGTGGGAGTCAGTTCTTCCCTTCCACCATATGGGTCCTAGGGATCAAACCCAGGTCCTTAGGTTTAGTGACAAGCACCTTTCCCTGCTGAAGCATCTTCCCACCCTCTTCCCCCTTTAATTTTTATGGTGCATACCTTATCTTGTTTGTCTCAGGGTATCTTGTTTTAGACTCTAAAACTTAGGGCATTTGTGGGGTTCTCTTTTTCATTGAGCCAGAGCAACTTATGTTTAATGACTAGGAGCTTAAATGAGAACGTTTTGTTCATTCGCATGACCTTGGAGTTGGACTTTGAACTTCATCACCTTGGTGACACTGATTGCTTAGCAAACATACATCTAACCATAGTCAAGGACTGTGCAGCCCCCTGCGGTTCCTCTTTAGTTAGTTTCAGCCGGTGACATCTCTACTTTCCTAGCTCTCCTCCCTCCCCCAGGTAGTTACTGAGAAGGTGGCACGGTTCCCAGGACAGCTCCTTAGGCACTGTCTCTCTCGTACCTCTTACACATTGCTCTGCCCAGCTCCTGAGCAGTCAAGCAATCGCATGGGCTGGCTTGTAGAAAGCTCCCCTGGGAAGGTATGTGTGAGCCTGAAGATTTGGGCCCACCTGGTCCTTGATCTCTCTCCAGGAAACTGTGCCTCACTCTCCAGCTCATGTATCTTCAAGTCCCACATCAGGACTGTCCTTCCCTTAGGAGTCTGAGCATCTTCTATTGATTCTTCAGTTCCCCACAGGAGATGTCATCACCACCACAGCCAGTTTCCCCAAAACTTGAATTTTATTTTGAAAAGAGCCTTTCAAGATAGTTTTTGTAATTGTTTCAATGCCCTCAAGAGTTCCATCAAAGAGATATTCTTGTCATAAAATTGATAACTTTGGAAAATTTCTTGGCCTGCACTTTTTAAAGTCTGGATTTTCAAATTTCTTTTTGAGGTTTAAAATACGGCTTTGTGAACTGCTAATGGGTAGGATGGAATGAAGAAAAACTTCTGGGTTCTCTTCTGTTCAGTATGTACTTCTGATCGCTTTTGATCCACACAGAATTTTGTGTCCTACTTCCCCCGCATCCTCTCAGCAAACAGAGAGAACACAAAAAGTGCATCCATTGCCTCCACACAAGTGAAGATTCAGGGTATTGGGGGGAACCCTAATGATGTTCCTGAGTATTTCCACATATGCATACCATTAAGACTTGATGTTGAATGAGTTACCAGTTGAAGTTAATTCTCCATGAACGTTCTTTTGCTCAGAAATTTAGAAAAGTAATTATCTACAGTGTACAGTCTATTTTGTTCTGCCTCCTAATCTCACAGTGATCTTGTCTTTAATCTTAAAGAAGTTCCAGCATTTCTTTTTGCTAAATAGACAAGTGCTGTCTCGTTATGACTCAAGTACTCTTATGAATTATTCCGTCACTCTTCAAAGGGGAGAAAGCTAGACTTGCCTAGTTGTAAGGACTACAAAGTGCAAATGGAAATCATACTAATGGGGTAACAAATACCTGGTAAGTGGTTACTCTTCAGGCAACATGGAGTGTTGAGTGGTCAGTCCAGTCACTATGGAAGGCACATGTTTATTGAAAAGTGTGCTATGCAAGGGTTAGGCTTAAGATGATGCCCGAGGGCAGGTAATAGACAACATTAGTTGATATTTGAGCATCCGTCTTGTACTTAATCGTTTGTTTGCGTGTCTGTTCACTTATTCTTTTAGATAGCGTCTTGCTCTGCTTGATAAAACAGTGGCCACATTTGTAGATCAAATGCTGGTTTTGTTGATGTGTTTCTAGTGATTTAGGTCTTGATTTACTACCCCTGAAGATACATGTGTGATGGTTTAAAATAGTGCCCATAAAGGGGGTACCACTATTAGAGAGTGTGGCTTTGTTGGAGTATGTGTGGTCTAGTTGGAGGAAGTGCATCACTGTGGGGGAGGGCTTTGAGGTCTCAAGCTTCATTCAGTGTGACAATCAGTCAACTTCCTGTTGCTTGAAAGATGTAGGGATATCATACTCCAACACCATGTCTGCCTGCATGCTGCCATGTTCTCCATCATGATAATGGACTGAACCTCTGATCTGTAAACAAGTTGCCATGATTAAATGCTTTCTTTGTAAGAGTTGCCGTGATCATGGTGTCTCTTCACAGCAATAGGAAACCTAAAACATGTTACCTGGATTCAAAAATAGTATTTTGCTGTTTGGTTGGTTTCTTTCTTGGATTCCTTTTTTTTTCTTTTTTGACGTGCTTATTTTTGTATGTATGAATGCATGTTACCACACATGTGCCTGGTGCCTATGGAGGCCAGGAGAGGGTGTTAGATTCCCTGGAGCTGGAGTTGCAGACTGTTGTAAGTCAGTATGTGGGTAGTTGGAACAGATCTCTGGAGCCCTTATTCCAGTCCCTTGTTTGGTTTATCAAGGCACCTGGCTTACCGAGAAGAGTGAGGTTTTGAAGATGGCTCCATTATCCGTGAAGAATTCTCTTAGCATTGCACTTAATTTCCAGAAGATTCCACCCTTTTATCTCCATAGCTCCTTGAACCTTTATGGCTTTATTGGAGACAGTGTTGATGAAAGATACCTTCTTTATAACCACATTTTATCTGCACTGTCTTTAGCTTTCTAGAAGGAGTTCTAGTTGAGTGGGAAGGGGGAACCGGAAACTCCAAGAGAGAGGGGGGGGTCCTTGTTTGTTTCTCCACAGTTTGAAGACTTCATTTGACGATAATGAGCATATTAAAGACTGAAATAAAGGCATCCTGTTTAAGTCTCCAAAAAGCTCAACTTGGGAGAGATAAATACGGTTTCTCACAGTATGTTTAACAGATAATTTAGTCACTGTGGCTGTGTACACTACTGCCTGAATTAGTTCACAGAGCATCTGCTGTTGGCATCAGGAATGTTCTTGTAGTCACAGTTCCTTGCTGCGAAATTCATTTTAGCAGGTCAGCTTGCTCCATGGCTACAGGTACAGACATGCACTTCTACCAGGAACAGAAGCGCAAGCCCCGTGTGGGGTGGGGAGTGTTGGGTTTGTCCTGTGTGCCTGTCAGGTCGGAGTCATGTTCATCACACCTGAAAGGACAGGGCTGCAGATTTACAATGTGAGAAAGCAACTGCTTTCCTCAGATGACTAGAGATAAGTGTGTGTATTCACATGTCAACCTGTCTAATGTTCAGCGGGGAATAGCTTTCTCCAAATTACGGACCAGTTTTCTCGTAGGGCCCACCAGGTTTCCGCGTCCAGTCTTTTCCCTGGATCTAATGAGAAAGATCAATTGTTGTACCATCTTCTCTGGGCAGGTGGGTCTCTGAGACCTCACAGATACACTTTGTGCCTTGGACAGTAGATTCTTGTCCTGGAGATCCTGAGACGGGCATCTTTGTGGGCGTGGCTTTATAGGCGTGGCTTTGTAGGCCTTGATTGAACACTTTCACTTTTAGAATAACACACGTGCCTAGCACTGCAGACAGGCCCCAGGGGAGGGCCTACTTACTTGTGCTAAGTACATTAGTTCTTCATCTTTTATCTTTCTTTCACATTTTAAAAAAATTAGGACTTGAGGTGCTGACGAGAAGGTTCGGCAGGTTAGACCATGCACAGCTCTTCTAAGAGGATCTGAGTTTAGTTTCCGTCACCCACATGAGGTAGCCCACAACTGACTGCAATTTCAACTTCAAGGGATCCCTCACCTTCTTCTGGCCTCCACCAGCACTGTACGCGTATGCATCCCCTTACATACTCGTAATTTTAAAAATGGTAAAATAATTTTTAAAATATAATGTAGCATAAAATACACAAGACAGGTACAGTTTCACAAATAATTTTAAAGCGAACATCTCTTCTACCCATTCCTAAGTTAAGAAAAATAGAATGCCAGCTAAAATGTAGAAGCACCTATTCTCGCTATCTAAGAGAAGGCGGGTTCAAATGGAAAGTGTGTAGGTCACATGTGTAACCCAGTCCTGACATGTCTATACCAGGCATTCAGTATTTGAGTTTGTCTCTTAGTTAGTTTTCTTTTTCCATTTCATCTATAAATTTCTTTTTAGTATATTTTCATGAGAATAAAATGGACTTCAGTATGTAAAGAATCTCAAAGTATTTTAGTATAGTGTGGTGGCACACCGATAGAACTTAGCAGGACACGGGCCTCTTTCTGAAATGGCTGCCAGGTTTTAGTTAGGGCTTTCCATGAATGCTCTACTCCCAGCTCTACTATGGGATGGGGAGTAGAGAGGAGTAGACCAAGGAGAGATGGAAGATGGCAGGGAAAGCCACAGACATGATGCTGTGGTTCTTTGTCATCCACATAAGTACGATGCATTTGTCCCCATTCCCCAGCCTCTGGATGACACCTAGAGAGCTGGGAGGAACCTGTCAGCCCTCTGGTCAGCCATCCCTCACAATCAGTAGACAGACAAACCAAAACCCTGAGAAGCGATATCCATTCTGCAGGCCTATTATGACCTCAGACCGCTTGGGCATCCTGAGGAAACTTCTTTTTGTGTGTCTTTAGCCAGTTGCCAACTTCCTGCAAGCTCACAGGGACCGGGTTCACCCTGGGAGTTTAATGGTCCAAGGCGGATTTGGTTTCTTGAGGCAGTCCCTTAAGGCAATTTCAATGAGCTCATTGTAGCCTAAGGTAGCCTCATCGTTGTTGCTACATCTTCTCTTCACTCACGCCAATGTTATTGACATTCAAATTAGTGCAAGGGAAACAAAGAAGCACTATGTGATGTCAGGTGTGACCTGCGCATCTTAACGCCACTGGTGCTTGTTTCTAGGGTTATACCAGGCTCTAATGCCTCAATAGACTTAACATATATGAAGTATATGTTCTGAGGAACAATGATAAAAGTTTAGAAATAATAGGTAAATGACTTACCACTTGTAGCTGGTATTCTGACTAGCTTCTGACTTCCTGCAGAATATTGATATTTCCAAGAAAGCAGGGTATTGCTAGCTAAAGAAAAAGTATGTTGAATTCTTATGTGCAAGTAATATTAAATTACGTTTATTTACATATTATTCAAAATCACTTTCTAATTGTTATTTTGAGATAGGGTTTATACAGCCTAGCCTGGTCTCAAAGTCATAGTGATCCTTAGGTCTCACCCTCCAGCGTGCTGGGATTTCAAGCACACAGTACTGTGCCTGGCTCCCATATTCTAATTTAGGCAAAAATAGGTATACAGTTGGGGCAGAGGTTAACGATGGCCTCTGACAAGAGGCGACCACAGAATGTTAGTCAGAAAAAGCCACAGAACAGAGGCATGAGATCTTATTTCTCTCGACCACAGCAGCACTGGGTTAGAGTCTTGCTCTGCGGTCAATAAGTGTTCCAGAAACCGAGATGGGGTGGGGGGGCAGAGTTCTGATCTCAGGGTTGTTAGTACACATCTTGAGAATCTTATCTTAATTTTGTTCCTGGCTTCTGGAAAACAGCTTACAATTTTAACTCCGTTTCTTTCTAAGCTCCAAAATTCCGATCGGCCTCAGCTCTGGAAGGGTGACATGCGTGCAGCTTATTGGCAAAGAGACATGCTGACTGCTGAGCCTAAGCCCTGACAAATCAGGGTGTTTAAAATCAAGTTTCTGTTGCTATAGATTTTTTGCTTTTTCTAGGCAAGTCTCGCAAGTGAGTCACCGGGCTGGATGTTGTACTGGAGCCAGAGATGAGTAACTCTGTTTTCTTCCAGCCGCTTCAAGCCAGCCAGAGAGATAAGACTGCATGAGTAACTGGTACAAGGTTGACGATGGCAGTATTAGTGAGCCTCACCCTACCCTTGGGGTGTAGGCTTTAAAACATAAACTCAATCATTCCTCTGCTTAATTCGAAATTCTTCTCTAGCTTCCGGTCAGGTCTTTAAGACCACGGCCTGTGTGAAGTGACCCCTGTGTCCTGTACCAAATCACCCTGTCTCCTTCGCAGACCTCTGACCCTCCTTGTAAGGTCTTTATCATTTTACAAGGAAGTTTGATAAAGTTCTTTTCCTCCAATGCTCTCTTGCTCTCCCCACCCCCCACCGTGTGTTCCCAAGCACTCTTTGCCCTTCTGAACCATGGCCTCTCATACCTGGCTGCCTCCCGCTCTTTGATAGTCCCGTGGGCATCTGAATCTCCTGGAACTCTCCTGGACTTCCCAGCAATCCTTTTCAACTCTTCCTCCTGTTCCCACAGAACCTTATTGCGCTCTACTCAAACAGCTTTAAACCCGTCGTGTAATTATGTTTCCACATTTATTCACCCTCTAAAGCAAGACTTTCAGGAGCTAGACTTTGTCCCGTGTATCCCCAGCCCACAGTCTGGCACATGGGACTAGAAATGCTCCTTCATTTGTTTAAGTCCCAGTCACCTACAACTTCAGAGAGCTGCGTCAAAGCAATGAACAACTGTGAGACTGTGGTAGGAACAAGAGAGAGAATGAAGGGCTGGCGGTGGAGTTCAATTTACCCTGGAAGCCTAATTGTTTTATATCTTCTGAGGTCTGCAGCAGCAGAAGGTGTAAGAGAGAAATTGGGGAAGGAGAAAGTCACCGGAACAGGGCGATCACCCTGGTGCTTATAGACCGGCCTAGGAAGTCATTGGTGACCTTGAAAGAGCAGTTAAAGGCAGTTAAAGGCAGTAAATCGGGGATCAGTGTGTAGCACCAGAGGTGTGACCCTGTCAACTTAGAGAATTGGAGAAGCATGGGTTGAGTTGGAGTCAGAAATTACGTGGCTCCATAACAGAGGTGCTGGAGACTTGCTGAAAACGTGGCTGCGCTGCATTGTTAGCCCTTTGGTGAGAAAGATGACTTCAGCTGATAATCTTGTACCCTGTGCTTGTCAGTTTAGTTAGGCTGACTTTTCAAAGGACATCGGTCACACAGCTGAAGCCATTCCTCCTTTTTTAATGTGTCCGGCATTCAATAGGCTTGGAGTGTTCATCGTTGGGGGAAAAATGCTCGAAACAGGGGTTTAAATCCCTTTTTAAGAAATATAGAGGAACAAAGACAGAAATATGAGATTAAGAGAGTGTTAATTATGAAGAAAGCAGTCTGGTTAATGTGACCTGTTGGACTTGATGTCTTCCAGTAACTATTTCATACACAAGGATGCCCATGGGTGCTTTCCTTGGTGTAACTTGTGAGAGGGACGTCGGGGGCTGGGAAAGTGTAGCATCCTTGCTTTTCAGATAAAGAGGACGCTCTGCTCCCATTTTAATGGGAGTTACTAACACACAAAAGACAGATCAGGAGTACAGACCTTCAGATGATCCGGGCCTTAACAAAGCACCATGGATTGTTTGAACAAAGGCTTTTTGTTTTGTTTTTGTGTCCACAGCCAGTCTGCTGTCTCAGCAATTCTATTTTCACTGCTGATAAAGTAACTCAAGTGGCCTCTGTGCTCAGTCCCTGTGATAGAAAAAGTGCTACTCTGAAGGTCCCTCGATAAGGGCCGCCATGGCTCCCCGTTCAGCCAAGGCTCTGCGGTTGCCTGAGAATCTCTGCGGCTGCCTGTATTGAATGACCTGGCTGGTCTCCTCAGCTGCCTAGATGACCGTCCCGATTCTAACGTGAAGGGAGATGGCTTGCACTGCGACTTCTCTGGTTGTGCTCGGCTAGGACGCCAACCTTTCACACACTCAGCGTTCGTCATGGGCGCCAGTCAGAAGAGTCCACTCTGCAAGCCTACTTAAGTTAATTTGGGAATGTGAAGAGAAGAGGTTGTGGAAGTTGGATTTCTGTGACAACAAATGACATTTTAATAGTAATGCTTTTGATGGTGTATGTTTAAAAAAAAAAAAAGCCAAGGATTAGTGGCTTAGGTACTGGTATTTACTTACTAAGGCCCCTCGACCACCTCATTAATTATAAAGAGATATGAATCAAAATGACTTTAAAAAGCTCCTTCATAGCCACATATTTTTCTCATATATGGAATCTGAATTTAAAATTACATATGTGTATATATATATATACACACATGTACATACTCATAAGTATATATGTACATACAATTATTTGTATGCCTGAAATTGCCCGTGGTGTTTAATGTCAGTGGGGGTGATATTGGCCTTAGCAGACAAGATAAACAGTGTGCTAACACATTAGTCAGCAGATTTACTTCCATTTGACGGTTGAGCTGATGACCAACAAGCAGTGTATTCTCTCTCTGCGACCTCCATCTTCCCTGTCTTAGTCTGCGTTTTGCTGAATGAACTGTATAAACTGAAATGAGAAGTCACTTGGAATTGGGTAAAAATATGTTTTGGCTTGTCTCCCTTAGCAGGAAAACCCGTCTATTTGAATGGTGTCATTCTGTCCTCTCCTCCTATTCTGTTCTTCCCCAAAACTGACTCAGGTGCTTTCTCCGGAAATTTGATTTTCCTGGGACATCTATCTGTTCTGGCTGGCCAGATAGTTTCTGGGAATTACCCATGATGTACTTAACTTTTTAATTTTAGCATCTGGGTGGTTAGTATGTTAGTTTTTCCTCACTGACAAAATACACGAAGTAATAGACTTTATAGGGACCAGGGTGGGGGTATTTTAGCCCAGCATTTCAGAGGGTTCAGTTCTTGGCTAGATAACTGAATTTATTTATTTATTTTTTCTAGGCAAGTAGTAAGGCGTAGAATTTTGGTGACAGGGCAGACTGATCACCTCACAGTTTGGAAAAGCGGGGAGAAAGAACAAGACTAGGAAACAAGCTGTGCCCTTCAAAGGGAGGTCTCTAGTGACCTGCCTCCTTCTGCCAGGCCCCATCTTTCATAATCTCTGCCTCCTAAACTGTCCACTCAGCTATGAACCCATCAATGGTTTAGTAACCTATTGATTTAGAGCCCCCACGAGCCTGCCATTTTCTTAAAGTTCCACTTTCGAACCCTGCCTAGGGACCAGTCCTTCAACACATGAATCCCTGGGGGCATTTCATTTCCAAGCGATAACAGTTCTCCCGGAGTTGTACCGAGGCTCCATTTCTTTGGGTAGACATCCTGACGAGGCCTTGAATGTCATCACCTCACCCTGCTTTCTCGTTCTCTACTCCTCTCTTACTCTGAGCCTCATCCACTGGGCGCTCATTCAGTTCTTTATTGGTCCTCATCCCAACCTATGCCCTTACCACCCCTCAAATGTGAAGTGTCCTTATACACTGACGATTTAGACTATCAACTAGACAGGCCATACACCTTGGATAAACTAAGGCCCAGGATAATGTGTAATGAATGATGGAGCCAACACTTACTTCTGTTGGGGTTGCATTCATGACCCTTTTAAGGGTACACTACTAAGTGAATACAGGAAATCTTTCATTTGATAACTCACTGGATACCTAGATACCTACTGTGCACCTACACTGAGTGAATTTGCTTAGGATTTGGAGATCTTGGGCTCGTTAAATGGCTCACTGTATTTAACCATGTTGAAAGTTTTTTTGAAAGTTTAGGGAGGCAGTTTTCAGGTACAGGATGGTAACAGCCTGCAGGAAGCTGCCTCTGCGTTTGGAGGTGAACTGGGATACCAAATACAAGTTAAGACCACCAAACATTTTAAGGATGTCTTTAATCTCCAAGAATTAAAACTTTTCCTGAAACAAAACAGGAGATAAAAGTAGATACCAGATACAACGTTCTTCCTCCATCCCAGATCTGTAGCCTGTCAGCCAGACTCAGCTTCATCCTGTCTTCTTGCTAAGATACTGTCTACTGAGAGGCTTAATGACATTAAGGTCGCCCTCTGTCCTTTGGGAACTTTAAAAAATGGTGTGTGTCTGTGTGTGTCTCTGTGTGTGTCTCTGTGTGTGTGCAAACGTGGACATGAATAATCTTGCCATCTTTTCACCCCTTAAAATAATTTCTTACATTGAAATATGCATAAAGTCTCCAACTGTAAAAATTCTGTTGTCCTCTTGGCTGGGGAGTCCCTGCTTGATGCCTCCTCCAAGTAGAGAAGACCTCACTGACTTTTGTCCTCCCCTACGTGGTGTCACAGCAGCCACCTTTAATTCTGTAGAGCGTCATCTGCCTCCGAGCCTTGCTGTCGTGTGGTGGCCTTTGGGCTGGCAGCATGAGCATCACCCAGGGGATGGCTAGAAATGCATGTTCTCGGGCCCTGCTCCAGACCTACTGAGCACTGGGAATAGACCCGACAATGCCTTAATGAGCCCTCCTGGGGATTCCGAGGTACCTCAATCTGGAGAAATACTGTCCAAGTTAGGGGAATTTAATTAAACAACTGAGTTTAACAAAACCCACAATCCTGCGGCAGTGACTTGGAAGCCTGGGCTTTTGCGTCTCTGCCGGCTTCCTTGGTTTCCCCTAAGGTTAGCATGGCCTCCGATGTAGAAGGACATTTAGAGGTTTACTAAGATATGGGTCAAGGCATTGTGGGGGTGGCCTGTCGCACAGAAATGACTTGAGTTCCAATCTTTAGCACATAGGAGAGTAGTCAGACTCAGGGTTACATAGCTGTAATCCCAGTATGGGGAGGCAGCAGTAGCAGCCCCTGAAGTTCGCTGATGGGCCGTGCTGGCCAAATGGATTTAGTGGAAGATTTGTCTCAAAATTTTAAGGTGGAGAAGTGATTGAGGAAGGCACTTGTCAGCTTTCAGCCCCCATGTGTGTGTGCACCTACATATAAATGAAGATACACGCATGTGTGTGCATGTACACACACACACACAAACACACAGAGAAAGAGAGGGAGAGAGAGAGAGAGAATCTGTCAACACAATCACAGACAGACCCCATGGCGAGACTTGCCTTCTGCCTTTTCTGAAACAAAACTCTGGCTAACTCTCCTCCCCTCTTCAGACAATGTGAGACTCATTCCTCTCCAGAGTGCCCAACCCACTTGACACTTGGGCCAGAGTTGCCTTCTCTCGGATTGGCTGGGCTTTCTTCACCTAATACTAAGCAGATCTGACTCCTGTCAGCTGGGATACCAGGAACAGACCCTCACTTTTAGAAACTTGCCAAGACATAGGCAAGACTGTTAAAGCCATACGGTTTTTGCTTTGTCCTTTTGTGTTTGATGTTGCTTTGGATGCTGAGGATCTATGAAATGATGCTTGGAGAGAAACTGGTCTCTGCGCTGAATATACTTGCATTGCAGGATCGCTCTGATCTGAGTACTTGGAACACAGCAATGTGCTTGGATGCTACTGTTGAGTGTGCCTGTATAATTGCATACCAACTCTTACTTAAAGCCGAGAAGAAGAAGAATCATTAATTAGTCCCACAGTAAACAGAAAGGGTACATTCATCTGAGTTCTTAGCATTTAAAATTTCTGTCATTATCTAGAAAACAAATACCTATGGACAAGACTCATACTAAGTTGGCTAAATGAGTGAGTCGCTTGAAAAATGCTGGCACATCCATAGACTCTTAATTATCTTCAAGTTTGTTGGTGCTCGGAGACAATTTAAATAAATTGAAGTAAACTGCTTTAAAGGATTTTTGGAAAATCCAAATGTGTTTTTGGCAAATTTGTTATCTGTAAGTGGCATATGGAATCAGTTAGATTCCGTCTCTTTTACAATCTCGTCAAACCCAACAAATTAATGAAGTGAGAGGTCAATTTAAAAACGTATTTTGTGGTGGTTTTTTTGAGGATGATATGTAAGTGCAGTCAGTTTTTCCTTTGTGCTTCATTAAAAGCACAAAACTAAATTATCTTAGCTGTATCATACCTGGCACAACACTGGGCTGGAACTGATTTTTTTTTTTTCTAGACCCAAATGCCTGTAGCCTACGCATTCTCAGTTCTTCTGGCTCTGGATGAAAATGTGCTGGCCCTAGACCTTGCCATCCTAAATCTGGTAGAAAATAACTGGGATAGAGATAGAGAACCCTGGACTACGAGAGACTTTGCATCTGGATTTCCTGAGATAGGAGACGGTGAAATGCACACCCACCCTCCTTTAAGTCTCACACAGTTATTTTAAACACATATCAAGTAATGAGAGCAAAGGACTTCCTGGTTTTTTTTTTTTTTTAAATGCCAGGTGTTATTGGCCTTAAAAACCAGCGATCTGAAAACAATGAGCGTTTTAGCTGCTGGCTTCTGATAGGGCATCTCCACTGAAGCGGCGAATGACGACCATCATCCTTGTAATTAACTCTGGAACTGGAGTTCGCCCAAAGTTTTATGACCTTGAATCCTAGTAAGAGGGCTATGAAAGATTTAATACTATTAAAGAGAAACCGTATTCAGATGTTAAAATGTGGCCTGTCTAGAACCTTGTGCTGCTGTGGAATCTAGGTGCTTTGGACCCGAGCCTCTCCCAAATCCCCAAGGAATGCATCCATCCTCATATAAACTGTCCCTACTCCACTGAGAACTACCGGTAAGTTTGGAAACTTCCTGGGTCCTTTTGGCCTTTTGGTTGCAAGCTCTTCCTTCATCGTTCCTTTGTCTCTCTCACATGGTTTAGCGCGTGCGCGCGCGCGTGCGTGTGTGTGTGTCTGTGTGTGTGTGTGTGTGTCTGTGTGTCTGTGTATGTTAGCACTCACCCACTCGTATTACAATATTATCTTCTCGGAGACTAGAAAAGCACTCCCATTTTATTCCCAATACGCATTCACTCTCTGTCTCCTCTTCTTGCCTCTAGCGCCCAGCATCTTGTTTGAAGGAGGGTGTACTTTCCCATTCAGTCCTAGAGGCTGAGCCTCTGCCCCTGTGAACACCAGGCAGGGGTTGTCCCCTGAGCCACGTCTTCAGTCTGAAGTCACAGGCATCTGCTGTCTGTTGAAGTTGAAAACTTTCTCTCAGGCTGTCTCCAAGTCGTTGTAAAGTGTCAAGAAACGTTTTTCTAATTTTTAAAAATAATTTCTGTATTTTTACTTTATGTTCATTGATTATACGTCTATCTGTGTGAGGGTGTCAGATCTTGGACTTACAGACAGTTGTGAGCTATCATGTGGGTGCTAGGAACTGAACCCAGTTCCTCTGGAAGAAAAGTTAATGCTCTTAGCTGCTGAGCCATCTCTCCAGCCTCGAGAAACATATTTTTTTTTTAATTTCTTGGATGTTTTGCTGTATATATATTTGTGGGCCATGTGCATACCTGGTACATGAGAAGGTGTGGCATTACAGATGGTTCTGAGCTGCCATATGGGTGCTGGAAATCAAACCTGGGTCCCTGGGAGAGTAGCCAGTTCTTTTAACTGTGGTGCCATCTCTCCAGACCCTAGAAACAGTTTAATGCATAGCAGAGGTTGGTCGACGCAGAGAAACAGGGCCCTGACATTAAAGGAGGAGGAGAGACTCTATTCTGTAGCCCATAACCATGACGGGGGCACAAATACCACAAACGCCATGTTTCATTGTGAAAAACAACTTCATGAAGGTTTTTAAATTAAGTTAAATTTCTTTATGATTACTGATATGGGGTGGGGCATGGGTGCTACAGCCTGCATGTGGAGGGCGGAAGACCTTTGTGGAGCTGACTTTCTTTTGCCACCTTTACATATGCTCTACAGGTTGAACTGTGGTTGCTGAACTTGTACTATTGGGTGAGAGAGCCTTGACCCTCTGAGCCATCTGGCCAGCCCTTTTTGAAATTTTCATAAGTGACAAAACAAAGGAAGTTATAAATCAAAGCTTTTTTTTTTAACATCCATTGGTTGGTGCCTCAGGTAGGTGAGTGATGCAAGTTAGGGACACCTGTCCTAGCCTGAGATGCTATCTGATGACACTCTCAGTCTTCGGGTTGGTGGAAGTTGGGGGACTCTGTGCATTCCAAAAGGGCGTGCGGAGTTGTGACTGGGCCACTAGGTCCCACGTAGAGGTGGGCAATGTGTCTAATGAGAGCACCGGAGATGAGCCAAGGGGATATTCTAGCTCTCCACAGTCAGCTTTCGAGAATGCCTGACACAGGTCCTCCTGCCCTGAATCTCAGTTCACAGATTTTTACTATGAGAAAGAAATTACTTACGATGAGTTGTAACATTAGTGACAAATGCCATGTGCTGTTCCAGCTCTCACTCGGAACTGCTTTTCCTTCACACTCTCCCCATGTCTCTCGACTTCATGTCTCTGTGTGGTCTGAACTGAATCCCAGGGTTTTAAGGTCAGACTTGGTGGGGACAAGACGGCGACAGCAAGCACAGCCTTTCTGTCCTGAGTTACCAAAGACTACCCCTAAGTTTTGTGTTCAAGGCCAGAGTTCAGATGGTAACTCACATGGCCCTGCCAAACATCATCTCCCTCCTTTTGCTTTCCTTCACTTAATCTTAGCCACGCTCACCTCTGGTTCTTTCTCAAGGACGTAGAAACCATCCTTTCTCGGATGTCGCATTTCCCCAAAGCCCAGATGCCATCTGTATCGTCAACCCTATCCCCCCCCCCCCCCATTTGTCCCCTGCCTTGTTTTCATTTTCCCACTTCAGACCTTGTAACAGTACTGTTTTTATTTGCTGTCTACACATCAGAACATAGGCTCTGTGGGCCTGAGTCTTTCTGCTCACTGTGGAAGTCTGGGCTTGAGACAATACTTGGCAGGTGGCAGACGCTTAAAAATTGCTTGTTGAGTTAGTAGGTACATGAAGTAGGGGTGCTGTGCCCTGAAGTCATCATACCTAAGAGGACACAAACCTGTCTCCATGGCTGATGACTTCCTGCAGCCATGGTTTGGCTTCTTTGGCAGTAATCACCGTTATGCTTTCGTGAGCTTCTATCTCTTCTTTCAAAAGGCATACGTTGAACCTTTGTACCATGTGGGGCACAGTAGGACCTAACAAGGCATGAGCTATGACTTCTCCCTTTGAATCCCCTAAAGCCTAGAAGGGAAGGGAGATTAATATTAATGAAGATGGGGTGACTGCAGTGGCTCGGGAGTAGAAGGCAACTGTCCCAGGAAATAAGCCCTGAAGGTAGAATCACCGCTGTGATTCTGACAGATTCACCCTAGCACAGGGGTGGGTGGGTGGGGCTGGAGTCATGAGACAGGGTTCTGTACAACTGAGGATTTGAGAACGACCTCAGAATGGCAGGTGGCATTTTGCTCTTCGCTCTGAAGGCTGGGAAGCCCAAGATCTGATAATGGGCTCTTGCTATTCTAAGTGATAGGTACAAGGACAGAGAGAGGGTACCCATTCCTGCTGCCTTATCCCTTTCCGGGATAATGACGTTTGTGTGTGAGAGTGGAGCCTTCATAACCAAAGCATCCATGCACCTCTTCAAGCTCCCACTTCAGGAACCATCAGAGCAGCAGTTAAATCTCAGCATGTCTGGTGGGAGCATCTAAGCCGTAGCAGAGGTCCAGGGAGAAATGAGGATGATGTAACCTCCCATCCTAAGCAGTGCAGTTACGCATGTTATTACTCCCAGGAGAGAAAAATGAGCTCCGGGGCCGCAGCACCTGGGTCCCATTTGGTGGTCCCACCATGCGCGGCACAACACATTACATTTTTGTCTCTTTAAGTTTTCCTGTGTACAGTGTGACTATTCTAGCCCACATGTCTTAGGGTCGTGAAGACTAATTGACTTTATGTGTAGTGAGAGATCTTAGGGCAGTGACAGGAAGCTTATAAAGCGGGTGTAAGGAACACATGGCAGTTACTCTTACAACTTTTGTGAGTTCTCCCACCAGCCCTTTCCTTTCTGAAGAATCGCTTTTCTTGGGACCTGCAGATGAAATTGTAGAAAAGCAGAAGTTACATTAGCAGGGTTACACAGCTGTTGCGTAGCTAGGTGGGTGCCTGTCGTGCCCAGTTCTTGTGAAGTGTCTTTCCATGTGACGCACTGATGTTATTGTCAAGAATCCACCTCTCGACACAGATTTCTAGAAAAGTCTTCGTTCATTTCTTCCTGGTCTTGGCATCCCCTGGCTTATCCTCTTTTAATACTTCAAGGCTGTTGTGACAATTTATCATAAAACCGGGTGACTTCGGACAAAGGAAATGTTTTATCGCATAGGTGTAGGGACGGAAAGTTCAAAGTTAAACTGGTGGCAAAGGCTTGCTCCTTCCATCCTCTCTGGGAAACCTTCTTTGCCCCATCCAGTTCCTGGTGGCTCCAGCCAGCTCCAAACTCTGCCTCTAGCCTCATATGGTTGCTTTCCCTATGTCTTCAGAGGGCCCTCCTGTCTCTTCACCTCTTCCTCTAAGGACATCAGCCGTATTTCACCAGACTCCACTCTAACAACCTTATTATAACCTCAGGAAGAATTTCATTTCCAAGTAAGCACGTGGGTATACAGACTGAAGACTCCTCTATATTTTTTGAAAGGACACAGTTCACTGTATAAGTCATATTTTTAGACCAGAGAACCTCCATTTTTTCTTCTCTGCTTTGATAAGTATCCGTATATTTTGTAGGTACCGGACTGACACTCTTCTAGAGAAAAACCACTCTTAAGTATGAATCTTTGCATCATGTAAAATTGATTAGATGTATAATCATTTTTATAAGTTTGGAAGTTATGTCGGTTTGAATGATTTAGCCCTGTTTTGGACTGAGGGGTGTTACAAAGGTTCCAGCCATTGACAGTGAGAGGACTCTCCTAGAAGTGTCTTGCGTTCTTAGGGAAAGAAGTGCTCTCAGCTTCGTGGTGTTTTGGTGATGGTGTAGCTAAAATTGGTAATAAATAATAATAATAATAATAATAATTTTACAGCCAGACAGGCCAATCTAGCTATGCAGTTACCTGCTGATTTTCAGTAATGAATCAGAGTAGGTATGATTTACGGGAGAAGTCTAACAGCAGTGGGTATTGGGGGGTATTGTTTTGCACACACTCCTTATAGTGGGCTCTGTGGAAGTTCTTGTACCCCAGGGTCTAACACAGTGCCCGAGCAGACAGAGGATTGGAAAGTCTTTGTTAAATTAATGTCCATTAATGGAACTCTAATGTTGTGGTTCAACAGATTGGAATCTGCATTCCTACGAGACCCAGGGGCTGCCCCCTAGCTCTCACAGAGTAAGCTACGTGTTAAGTCTGTCTGGATCCCAGACAGTTACTTGAAGACTCTAACAGTCTTCGTAATAATCAGTTCCCCTTTACAGAAACAGAAGGGTTGATTTTCACTGAAGTTGCGGATTGCTTGTCAGAAGTCTCTCTGCCTCTTTTTAGAAGGACTGAAATAACATGCTGGGAGACGAGGTAACAAAGACCTGGACAGTATCGTCAATGCCGTTCCTCTATGTAGTAGACTCTTCTGAGCTGTTCTGGAATATTATCATTTCCCTAACTTCCTTGAAGTTAGGACTAGCTGTCTGGTTTGTTTTATCCAACAACATTGGAGTTGGTAGAGTGCAGTTTTGTTTTTGTTTTTGTTTTTGTTTTTGTTTTTGTTTTCCTAGATAGGGCTTCTTTGTAGCTTTGGAGCCTGTCCTGGAAATCACTCTGTAGACCAGGCTGGCCTCAGACTCACAGAGGTCTGCCATCTCTGTCTCCTGAGTGCTGGGATTGAAGGCATGCACCACCACCACCTTGCCTAGCCAGCTTTTTTTTTTTTTTAACTTAAAAGATCCTTTTGCCTCGGGACTTTTACCTTTCTCTGTTTCCTTCTTTTTCTTTCCTTCTTATTCCGCCTCTGGCTGGGTACCTGCCTCCCAGAATCCTCTTCTTCTTCTCTTCTAGCCCCTCTTCTCTTTTTCTCCCCCTATTTATTCCCTCTGCCTAGCAGCCCCACCTATCCCTCTCCTGCCTAGCTATTGGCTATTCAGCTCTTTATTAGACCAATCAGGTGTTTTAAACGGGCAAAGTGACACAGCTTCACAGAGTTAAACAAATGCAACCTAAAAGAATGCTCCACATCTTTGCATCATTGAAACAAATGTTCCATAGCATAAACGAATGTACCTCATCTTAAACTAATACTCAGCTAATAACAAGGGAGCTCCTATAACTTCCAGGCAGAAGAGCCAGTGTGAGCAACACCAGGTTCTCACTGCAAGTCCCAGGTGAGGTGACCTCTGCCTGCCTGCCCTGAGGTAGAGATGGTGACCAGACCCACCGCCAGCTCTGACTGTGAGGAGAGTATAACTGCCTTCTGCCACTGAGATTTGAAATATGTGTGTTAAGCCACTGAGAGTCCAGGACTATCTGTCGCTGCTGTGTATTCTAGGTCATTGTGACTGCTCAAGTACATTTAGAAGCAGTAATACAGAAAGAGGGAAGTCAGTAAGAGTGCCCAGAGAGAAATAAATTGTGAAATTAGCTCTCGGAATCTTATCATAATAGATTAGTTTTCAGATTTTATGTGGTGTGTGTGCGCGAGCGTGTCCATACGTGTTTGTGCAGGTACATGTGAAAACAGAGATTGACATCAGGTATCTTCAGTCCTTCCCCAACTTGTGTGTGTGTTGTATGTGTGCACTGTGTGTGCACTGTGTCTGGACATATGGAGGCCAGACATGGGTACCAGATGTCTTCCTTTATTGAGATCCACCTTATTCTTTGAGACAAGATCTCTCACTCAACTTGGAGCTAATCATGCATGGCCACACCTGTCTTCACGTGTGTTCTAGGAATCCAAATGCAGATCTTCTCCGTTGTGTGGAAAGAGTTCTTACCCCCTGAGCCATCTTCCCAGCCCTTCTACCTTATTTTTTTTAAGAGAGTCTCACATTGAACCAGCCAAATGACTGGCTGGCCAGCAAGCACTCGACACCTCCTGTCTGCCTCCTCCGTACTGGGCTTGCAGGTGTGTGTGTGTGTGTGTGTGTGTGTGTGTGTGTGTGTGTGTGTGTGCTGTGTTCAGCGTTTAATATTTATGCTGAGGACGCATGCTCTGGTTACGCCTCCTACTTGCAGTAGATTCTGTTGGCATTTCTAAGGTAAATTCTTAAGTTGGTTAGACGGCTGTCTTGTTTAGGATTATTTCCTTCTGTGTTTAAAAGTTTGGCTTACTGGAAATGTTTGCACATGTTCCCTATGCTAAAGAACTTGTTTTTCTTCATAAAAGGAAGGAGGGGAAATTTCATAAGTGGGAAAGCAGAGGCCTCAACAGTGATACTTATTCAAGCAGTCCTTTGAGAACATTAACTTAGTTTTAGCCTTCATTTCTATTTCAAGAGTGTGCGCTAAAGATGGGTCTGCTCCTGTCTTCAGGGCTTGTTTCTGTCTTGTAGTTGCTGGTAAAACCTGGCTGTGAATTATGGGCTGTCTTGCAGTTAAGTTACTCTCATTGTGTTTGAAAGGTCTTTGTTTATTCATGGTGGTTTGGTCTACTCTCATCTCATTTATTAGCACACAATACATTTAGTCTTAATGAACAGAGCCAAAGACCTACTGCAAGCTGATAACAGAAATTCTCCTAAATTTCCCCTAGGGTTGGAATAAGTAACACTAGAGTTTTGTGAATTTACTTTATTTCAGAAATTGGATCAGAGAGGGGGAAAAAAAAAGATCATCTGCTGTAGCATGAGGGCTGGCTTGTTTGGGTATCTGTCCCGCCTGGTACCCCACAGCTGGCAAGTCCCAAAGAAAATTACACAGAGTCTACATTAGGTTATAAACTGATTGGCCCATTAGCTCGGTCTTCTTATTAACTAATTCTTACATCTTACAGTAACCCATAATTCTTGTCTGTGTTAGCCATGTGGCTCAGTACCTTTTCCAGCGGGGGCAGGTTATATCTTGCTTCTCTGTGGTTTGGGCAGGAATGGAGGAATGGGCTTCCTCCTTCCTAGCCTTCTCCTGTTCTCATCACCCCTCCTCTGCTTCCTGTCTGGTTGACCTGCCTCTGCTTCCTGCCTGGCCAATCAACATTTATTTAAAACATGATTGACAGAATACTGACAATTCTCCCACACCAATCTGCCGATCCCTAAACCTACAGTAGTGTTGGTTGGACCTCAGTGTCCACATTTCTCTGAGTTGAATGTCATGGTAGGAACAGCTTGCACTGTCTTCCGCACTGGGGCACCACAATTGGATGGACAGAACTCATAGTTGCTAACCTCCCATGATTCTTAGTGTTTGGGAGGTGGTTCTGAAGTACTTGGACTTTTAAGATTTAACATGTGTCAGTCATTTTAGCTGAGTTCAGTATTCTTAGGCATTTCTCCCAAGATAAGAACTAATGTCACTCTTAGAATTGGGCTAGCCCACGAGTCCCTACTTCCAAGGGAAAGAAATCTTATATTTCAAATACAGTCTTATCATGTTATCAATACAGAAATAAAATTTAAAGTCTTTTTGTTTGTTTGGTTGGTTTGTTTTGTTTGTTGTTTTGAGGCGTGGTCTGTCTTGGTTAGCCCAGGCTGGCCTTGAACTTCCTCCTCCTGCATGCCAGGATTACATGATAAGCCACCATACCAGTTCATGCTCTTCACCTGCTTACCTAGTGTGGCCAGAAACGATGATGGCAAATAAGAGTTTCGCTTAAAGGCTTCGGCGTCTGTTTTTATTTTCCTTTCCTTGTTAGGTATTTGAAAAACTTGGCGTTGCAGAGGCGTGTAGCTGTAGATGGTCATAATTTGTGGTGGCTGGGCTTGCAAGATTTGCCCCAGCCCTTAGAAGACTCAGTGATACAGAGGTGATTATAATGGTCCATTTCTAGTGTCATGGCAAAGTGAACCTAGCAGCACATTACATGCCGAACCCACTGGGTTGTGCTAAGGTATCGTGTGTAAAACTGTTGAACTGAGTGTTACCACTTTTGTCCCTCCCTTAGGGTAAGTATTTAAAGAAAACCAAATCCAATATTCAAGAGTCCCAGAAATCTCCAGAGAATACCATTTGAAAGCTACCCTTCGTGTTTCCTTTAGCATCACCTCAGTAGACGAAGGCTATAAACCATTTGTATTTATCTCAGAGTAATTGATAACTGTTGGGGAGCTGTGAAAATATTTCTCTGCCTAAAGGGCTAGATTGCATGAGTGAATTTTCATCTATACACTCATGATAAATAAATATATAAATAAATCTAATTTTAAAAATAGTTTGGCTTCTGGAAGCTTCAGGCACTTGGAGACTGTGCTTCAGAAAGTGTTATGAATACTTGCCAGCCCATAAGTGGCTGACGCTGTTCCTTAGCTATCTCATGGTGTTCGTCTTCCAGTTACCTTGACATTTTCAGAGAGCTTAGTGACTGTTGTCAGGGACTTTTCTTTTCTTTTTTTTTTTTTTCCTTGTTCTGAATTAGGAACTTCCTCCATCCATTCCCCTTGCAAGAAAGAAGAAAGAGGACTTTTATTTTCTGTTCGTAAACAACAGCAAAAACCTCATGATTTTACCTCTTACCGAAGTGAGTGTCCTTCTCTAGTGAGGGTCTGTGTAGGTTCTGTGCTAACACAGGAACTGTGGAGAGGTCTTAGTTTGGTTCTGGGCTTTTAGGTTTATGGTTTTTTAAAAGCTCTATAAGAAAACCTTTAGAAAAGCACCTTTTTTGCTGCCTCTGAAGTTGAAGGGAACGACACTACAGTCCTCTTGCCTGACAAATGCCCTCTTAATGGGTCTGGCTAATAACTTGGAAAGCTCCTGGTGCCTTGAGAAGCCATTGGTGCCGTCCCCACACACTAGCCCAGAGAGTACTCCTTGCGTCGGTGTCCCTTGTGACCTCAGTCTGTGACCCCAGCCTCTTGCCTGTCAGGGCACCTAGACCATGCTGCTGCCAGGCATTCCTCTGCGGGCTGGCAGATATCTGGGGCTAGCACGTCACTTCCAGTGAAATTCCACGCAGCAAATTTGATATCAAAATTAAATTGCAGGCTGAGTTATACAGCACCTGCTTAGCATCTTCAGGGCGGTGAGTCTCATTTCCAGGACCCTGCACTCTCCTCCCTCCTTCCCCTGCCCCGCCCATCTATCTGGAAAGTGATAATATCACAGTCCTTAGATGCTAAGTCCTGGAAACAAGCGTGGCTTGGCCGTCACTTGTGTTTTGGTTTGGAAAAACTGTTATAATATGATCAGTAGTTCTGTGGCAAATATAGTACAGTAGAGAAGGCCCTGGGGTGACATTCTGATTTACTCCTTCCTTGCCCAGCATACTGATCATATGTTTTAATTACACTAACCTTCAGTTTCCTGGGAACAGAGGTGCTGACAAGTGTTTACTGCGTAGGGTCGTGGTGCGCTCTGAAGACCCACTTGAAGTGCATTGATGCGCTATTTAGTTCCTTAATATCCCTTAATCATTTATAGCATTACTTTGAAATTCTATTTTGCTTAGGAAAATATTACTGGAAAAGTTAAGTAACGTGGACTCCCAGAAATTCTGGTTTCTAATGACTTCTTGCCCTTGCTGCCCGTTCTTTCTGCAGAATGTGACAAGCTGAGGCGGGATGGATGCCGAAGTTCTCAGTACTATTCTCAGGGACCCACCTTTGCAGCCAGCTCCAGCCCGTGCGATGATTATCAAGATGAGGATGTGGAAACAGAGCGGAAGGTGAGGCTAGCACCCGCACGGGTACCTGCAGCATGGGCCCCTGCAGCGCGGGCGTCTGCATTGCACTCTGCAGCAGAGGAAAGCTAAAAGACCCAGGACAAACCCTTCCTCCTAGTTGAGTGTTGGCACGGGTTAATTTCTTGGTTTTGACGAAGCACAGCTGACTCATGTGTGATCTCATGCAGATGGGGCAATGGGTGAAGAGCCCCCCAGGAGCTCTCAATACTCTGCTTGAAATTTATCCTCAAGTGTAAAATGTTCTACTTTTTACACAAAAGAGAGGCAAGGCCATGATCCAAAAAGCAGCGTTTACTCTGTATGTTTGTACATTTTGAATATCTACTGGCT
This sequence comes from Myodes glareolus, assembly GCF_982192425.1. Lineage (NCBI taxonomy): Eukaryota > Metazoa > Chordata > Mammalia > Rodentia > Cricetidae > Myodes > Myodes glareolus. The sequence continues at coordinate 116,317,117 of NC_142026.1, read as the reverse complement.
ATTGCAAAAATGTTTTGTTTTTTCTTATGACCCGGAGTCCAGTCACCTCTGAGAGAGCTCTGTGCTAGCTAGCCATACCTGAGCAGAGGAGGTCTGTATAGGTCTGTATAGATCACAGTCTGAGGGATTCTGGACATGGCACACAGTTCTGGTGAGAGTCCTCTAGACTGTTCCATCACGCTGGGTGTAGTGACAGGAATAAGGTACCAGAGAACAGGTCACATCTCATAACAGGATGCAGGAGAGTGGCTGGGCGGATCCAACAAAAACTACATTAGTTCTCCAGAGCACACCCTGAACGGCCTGTCGACTTCGCAGTAGTCTGGCTGTAGTCTGGCTGTTCGACAGTCCCTTCCCTGGAACCGTTCTCTTAGGACTGAGTTTGCAAACTTGTGCCGTAGAGGCACAAACCACAGCGGACATAAAAACCCGTGTTTCACAACTTGGTATGTGGGAATAGGCCAGGTGGGGAAGTAATGCCTCTACTTAGTTTTGTTACAGTGGCCAGTTCACTTGGCGACTCTGTGTACCTTTGGGTTCCTTTGCCTCATGCGGCCTCTTGCCGCACGCGCAAGCGACATCACAGAGTATGCTCCCTCGGTTCTAAATACACACGAGGGAATTAAAGTGTGTGGAGATTTTTATTTTCAGTGTCTCATTTTCATTGTAGTATGTGATGTAGACAGACAGTGAAACTAATTGAAGGAAGATGTGGGGATTGGGTTTGGCTTAGAAAGCACTTTTTGAAGATTTATTTTTATTATTTTTACTTTATATGCACGTATGAGGTTGGAATGTATTTCAGTACACAGCGTGCTGTTGCCTCAGAGGCCGGAAGAGGGCGTCAGATCTCATTGCCTTCTTCCCCACTTGGATAGTGATGTGTGTGTGTGTGCGTGTGCGTGTGCGTGTGCGTGTGCGTGTGTGTGTGTGTGTGTGTGTGTTTCCTAAAGCGTATGTTGACATATCAGGTTCGTCTTTTTGCTAAGGCATACAAAAATGGTTGCTTGCTATTATATAATGAGACAAACAGGTATTTCAAAGTTGATCTGTTCTTGAATCTTATTCTTCTTATTGGCATGAATAAGGAAAATGAAAAGTAGAGGTGAAGTGTACAGTGAGATTTGTATATATCCAGGGAGACCCCAGCCTTCCACTGATCCCCACAGGAAGAAAAGCCAATGGTGGGCCCAGAAATAGCGCCTAGGAATGATCCAGAAATGGTGTCTGAGAGTGGCACGGTTGTATAACCGTGAGTATCCAAGCGTAAAGGGTCCCTGGCAGCAACTTGGTTTATCTTGGCAACTCTTCAAGATTCTAATAGAATGGAGACCTGATTTCTAAATTCTTACTGGCTGCTTACTCACCCTGACAACACAGGGAGATTTGATTGCACTATCTCCCCTGGACCAGGAACCAGAAAGTGTGACCACAGACAGAGCTCTTGAAGCCTACATGTTCTTTCTTTTCTTTCCTTTTTAAAAAATTTAATATTTATTTATTGTTGCATGTGATGGTGTGTGATGCTGTGATGGTGTGTGTGCATGTGTATGGTGGTGTGATGGTGTGTGTGTGTGTGTGTGAGATGTGGTAGTGTGTGTGCGATGGTGTGTGTGTGTGTAGATGCACACATGTAAAGGTCAGAGATAAACTTTGGGGAGTCCTCTTCTACCGTAATTTCTCAGCTTGCACAGTAAGCTCCTTACCCACTGAACCTTCTCATGTTCTTTCTTAGCAAATGGATCATAGGCTCCCTGACGTGTGTGCTGGAAAAGCTGTTCTCTAAGAACTTCGGACGCTCCCTCTGTGTCACAGACGTGGAAAGTGTCTATACCACAGCCTTTCTATATTTGAGCTCTCAGGAAAGCACACAGTCATAAAATCTTCCTTCTTTGCTCCCATAAAGTTTAGTTACTTTTGCAATTGAAAAAAATCCAGGTTAATGTTTGTTCATTGGCTTGAAATCCTTGGAATACATGTTACTGTCGTTTAAAAGGAACTGTTCTTGTCTTTCAGTATAAGCTAAGTGTTACCAAGTTTTGGTTGTTCCGTCTGAATTTATCTCAGTTTGCTAAGCAGTTCGCTTCAGGTCTGAGGAAATAGCTTAAAGGAAGAATGCTTGCCAGTCATGACCAACGTCTCCCCCACAAGAGAGATCATAATACATGTGTTTCGGAATAAAATAAATATCAAGTTGTCTTGTATTATAAAATGTGTTAGTGTCAGCTAGATACATATTAATTCAATCGCAATAAACCGTGCCAACTTCCTTTCTTGCTTCTGTGACAACAGTACCCGGAGAAAGAAACTCAAGGGAAAAAGGGTTTATTGCAGGTTCTGCCCACCATTGTTGGGAAGTCGGATGACAAGAACTTGAAACAGCTGGTGACATCACGTCCACAGCTGAGGGCAATAAATGAATACCTTCCTGCTAGTGCTCCGCTTGCCTTCTTCACTCTCTTACAATCCCCTGTCCAGAGAATGGCGCCGCCCACAGTGGGTGGGTCTTCCCATTAGTCAGGAAAATCCCTCTTCGTAGACAAGCTCACAGGCCAGCCTAGTCTAACAACCCCTCATCGAGACTCTATTCCCGGGTCCTTCTAGATTGTCTAGATTTCGTTAACAACTCAAACTAACCATGCCACCAACATATTCAACCTCCTTTCTCTTCTTCCCATGTTTTAAAAATTATTTTCTTTTAGGTTAGGATAGAAAGTAGCAGGTTTCATCTTGTTATCATACACAGCTGACACTATACCGTATTCCCATTTGCTCCACCCTCCACCTCCTCACCTCGTGTCCCTTCCCATCTACTTTTGGTTCTCTTTCTTCCCTCCCTTAGCCCACCCTTTAGCTTTCTTATTATCCTGCTTCTTCCCTTCTTTGCCTCTCTTCCTTCTTCCTTCCCTCCTTACACCCTTGCCTTTGGGCTAAGTCTTTCCATGTTGGATTAACTCTGGTAATTTTTAGATTCTGGGCAGCACAAAAATACTTACTTGGGGCCAGTGAGATGGTTCAGCAGTGAAGGTGCCTGCCACCAAGCTTGATAACCTGAGCTCAACCCCCAGAACCCAAAGAGAGAACAGGATCCTACAAAAGTTCTTCTCTGGCTTACACACACACACACACACACACACACACACACACACACACACACATAACTAACATTTTTTTCAATCACTCATTTGCACCTCAGTATGGTATACCCAGTCTGGTGCTCTTAGAGCACCTCGGTGTTTGGTATTTTAGTAATATTTGGAAGAGAAAGTCTTCTGACCTGAGCTGTTGCATCAGGGAAGAGATAACTGTGGAATTAGATCCAGGAAGTGTTGAAGAAGCGGTGCGTCACAGTTCCCTTATTATTAGGAGAGCAATTTCAGGAGTCATCTCTGCTGCACTGTTTCTCTAGCCATGCAAGGCTTTCGTGTCCCTATTAAGAATGTTGAACGTGGAATAAGATTGATTTTTTTTGAAGAGACAGTTCATTCACTTATAGCAAATATTTTATGAGGCAGCTCAATAACACCAAGCATTGTTCCGTGTCCTAAGGCTCCATCCTGCTACTGAAGGAATAACAGCAGTGAACAGTTGGTATAATATAGTGAGTACCAGTGTGACGAGATCGTGAGGATAAAGAAAGCAACGTCTGGGATCCTTCTAGAGCAGCAAGACTGCCGTATTAGATGGAGGCATCCACCAAGGATGCAGTGAAGGTGTCATTAAAGCAGAGCTTGGGGTGAAGTATAAGAACACCCACTCTGAATACCCCTCTAAGAAGGACAGACAGTAAGTCCGGAGACTGTAGCGTGGTTCCTGTGGGAACAGCTGGAGAGAAGGGCAGGAGGGTATTGGGCAAGGGGGAGAGAAGTGACGAGGACTGTGGGAGAGGCAGCCAGTGACCTCAGACTGATTGATTCTGGGTGCGATGAGAAGTCACCGGGTGAGTGGAGCAAGGTGGTAATGTGCTCTGGATGGCTAATTAATGTGGTTTATGACGATGAGCTCGTAGGGAATTGACTGATGTGAAGAGACCAGACAGTAGGCGACTGCCGTAATCCAAGGAATAAGACATGCGTGGGGACAGGGACAGAGGTGGCAGTGGTAGAGGCTCTAGGCTTGTTTCTAAAGTGGAGCTTGCTGAATTTAAACTAATTGAGGATGAATCTGTACTTTTTCTTCATCTTGATCCTTCGAGATGCTCATTAGGAATTTATCCTTGTTTCTCGTTATTACAGGAGGCTAGCCCATTGGCCCCACCCTTTCCACGTCTGTGCCCCTCTGTCCCTGGCTTCTGCCATGTGGCCCGTCCTCACAGCCCCTCCTTTGTGTGTTCTTTCAGCTGTGCTGGTGTTTCTTCTTCTGTCACGTGACCGGCGAAATCTCACCCCCAGTTTGACCCAGGCTTCCTCCTGCTTTCCAGCCTAATTATCTCGACAGGGCTAGAGAGAAGCACCAGGGCATGTGAGTCGCACTGTTAGCGGATGACCCTAAGCCACTCTAACATGCTAACCCATCCGCGTCTGCTGCTGCTCTCTCAAGTTGTACATCATGCCTTCTTACATCTCCAAACCCTGGACCCCCGTGGCTGGTGCAGTCTCTGGAAAGCCAAGGCAATCAGAAAGTAGCTTTTCCCCCAATCCTGTGACAGCCCTGCTTGCACCTGTCCCTATATACACTCACCTGTCCTGCCACCGCAATGGGTAAGCAGTTGCTAGTCATTTTCTCTCCCATTGTATCCCAAGTGCCCAGTTTTTGGCATGCAATAGGCACTCAGCATCTTCCTAATGGAACGAATAAGGCCAACCTCTAGAGAACGTTAGATGTGCAATGTGCCCCTCCCTCTTTGGCCTGATGGCATGTTACTTGCTTGCACCATAATCATCATTAGATGAACACCCCGGACTTTCTTTCATCTTGAAGGAAACTTCCTGTAACCTTTCATCTCCCTCCAATTCCACCAGGTTTTCCGTTCCTCTTTATTTCTCCAAAGAACTGTCTAGACTTGCTGTCTCCACTCCGTGTCTTCAGAGTTTCCCTTGAAGCCCTCCAAACCTCCACCCTTAGCTCCCCACTGAGACTACCCTCGTGCCCAGTAGGCACTTCTGGGGTTCCACACCAGTGGCTCATCTTCTCCTGTCAGCAGCGTTTGACATCATTGGTGAATCTTCTTGGAGTTTTTACTAAGCTTCTAGAACACCACAGTCCTTCCTGGTTTCCCTGTCTCTCATTTGTATGACTTCCTAGTCATGACTTCTCCTTTTCTTCTAGATGTCTTTCTAAACTGATACAGTAGGCTCAAATACATGCCTCTATTCCTCTGTAACAGATTCATGCCTTGGGTGATTTCAGTAGATCCCCTTAGTTCTAAATCTCATGTGTTGACATTTTCTAAATTTCATTTTTTTCTTTAAAAGGCAGAATCTCACACTATAGCCAGGTTGACTTGACACTCATCATGTGGCTTGACCCTACTGCTTCAGTCTCTGAATATTGCTATTACAGATGTGGGCTCTCTTGCCCAGCTTTAAATATCAATTTCTTGCCTGAACATAAACATTTATCTGTTGACTGTCCATCTTCCCTCACTGTAGATTTATCCAAGTCCAACTATGTGGTTCTCAGAACCCTCTTAAAAACACACCAAAAGAAACTCAGTCACGATAATTTTTTCCATCTCGGTGAACCCACACCATCTTACCAGGATTCTCAGCTAGAAACTTCAGGCACATCTGACTGCTTTGTCTACCACTGTCACAAAACTCTGTGGAATTACTAATTCTTAAACTGGCTTTAAAAAAAAATCTCAAAATTTTTTAAACTGAGCGGTGGTAGCACACACCTTTAATCCCAGCACTCGGGAGGCAGAGGCAGGCAGATCTGTGTGAGTTCAAGACCAGCCTAGTTCCAGGATAGACTCCAAAGCTACAGAGAAACCTGTCTCAAAAAATCAAAACAAATAAACAAATAAATGAAATAAAAGCCCTCAAATGTGGGCATCCTGAAAAGCGTAAATCGGCGTGTGGGCCATGAGAGCAGGTATGAGGCAGGGGAGAGGTGAGCTAGTGAGGACCGCTCGGGTTTGAGCTGGTCAGTTCTCTGTGTACTGAGTTGGCTTGCAGTAGGAACAGAAACAATGGGGAGAGAGTCAAGGAGTTTGACTTGTTGCATGGATAGTCGGAAATCATTCACATTTGATTTTATAACTTACGTGATATATCACATCTGACCCCAGAAGAGAGGGAATGTTTTTACAGGCCTGTGTTATGGAAAGTGGGCAGGGTGGGCTCCATGGCTTGAAACTGTTCCCAATCAAAAGGGAAATCTCAGTTCTTTTTTTTTAAGATTTATTAATTTTTATTCCATGTGTGGGAGTGTTTTGCCTGCATGTGTGTATGTGCATTGTGTGTGTGTGTGTGTGTGTGTGTTTATGTGAGTGCAGTGTCTACAGAACCCAGAAGGGGGCACCGAATCCTCTAGAACTGGAGTTTCCACCAGCTGTGAGCTGCCTTGTGATTTTGGCAACTAAGCCCAGGTCCTCTGCAAGAGCAGTAAGGACTCTTAATGGCTCAGCCATCTTCCAGCTCCAAGCTCAGTTCTTCTTAACAGATTAGTTTAACACAAAGCCAACTCTTGCCAGAGACTGTAGGAAGCAGGTTGACTGGCCAGTCCGGCTGATGAAGGTCAGCTTTATCAATCATAGATCATTAGGAAACACAACCAGGAGCTCATTAAAAGACAAGTACTCCACAGTTAACTGCGGTTTATGTTAATGACGATGTATGGACTTAAAGTATGGCAATTGACTATTAATACTGACTATATTAATAAATCTTGGGATAAAAATCATGTAATTCAACATAGTAGATACCGACAATTTAGCAACCATTCCCAATAAAACCCCAAAATGGAGTGAGGGTCAGGGAGATGGCCGAAGAGGGTAAAATGCCTCCCATGCCAACCTGATGACCTGAATTCTATCTCCCAAACCCAAGATAAAAGAACGGAGAGAACCCAATCCTAGATGTTTTCCTCTGGCCTCGCTGTGCATGCTGTGGTGTGTATGCTGGTCCTATCAGAATGCGACGTAAGAGAAGGATGCTCACTGCCAGGGTCACTCCTTAACCCTGAAGGGGATGAACTGCCCAGCACAATTAGAAAAGCCGTACTCCAGCAGGCATTGTCTCTCCGTGGTTGAGTGCTTTCTAGGCACTCCTGTGAGATCCCGAGTACAATCCCCAGCACTGCTAAACAAACAAAACAGACGTCATATCCCATATCAGAAACAAGCACACAACTTGGAACGTTTGAGGTTATATTGCTACTCTTGGCCCATTTTAAGTATGTGTACTTGTTAAATTTAGAAAAAAAGTGCAAATTCTAAACTAGTATAAATAATGCAGTGCAATGATTTAGGAAGCTATCAAGTTAATATGCAGAAACCAGTAGCTTCCCTATTTATAGTCAGGGCAAGAGGAACCAAAGGTAACTTTAGTTGGGAGTGTATGCTGTCTGTACAAATAAGCTTTAGAATAGTATGAAAGAGCAGAAATGTGACGTGAGGAAATGTTCTCAGAGCAGAGGGCTCAGTGCATAAACACTGTCACTTCTTCCAGAGTTGATCTGCTAAGTTAACTCTATAGGGAAGTGGATTTGCTCTGTTCTGTCTTGGGGCTATTGGAAGAGAACCATGGGGAAGCTGGGCCCAGGCCCTGGTAGCTGGGGTGACTGGAAAACAGAAGAGCAACAGGAAGGGAAGCTGCCTGTGAAGATTTGTAAGCAGTTGGGAATCTTGCAGTGTGGGCCCTGCATGCATGGGCCAACAGTACTTGATACCAAAACCAGAATATAGTTAGAAATGGAGTAAGTCTTCACTGGGTGTCGTAGATCATCCAGCTGATGCTTCACATCAGACTGAGTTCTGTAAACAAAGCTGGAGCTCTATGTCATATCTCTGCACTCTCATGTTACAGCCAAGGCTGCAATTCAGTTCTTACAATGTTTAAAAAAACAAAACAAAACACTTCATTCTCAAATGAACTTTAGAAAGTGCAGAAGAAGCTACTCTCAAGGCAAATTCTTTTGGGAAAAACCCTGTTGTGTTTCCTAGGGTGGTTGGGGGCAGCCTGGTGAGGGAAGGCTGAAGAATATAGGAAGTGCAGGAGCTAACACATGCTTTACAGGGCTAGTGCAAAGCATCTGATTTGCATCCAGCAAGTATTGCATTTCCTGAAGTGCTTGGGGTAGGGGCTCTGACCTAAAATGTAAGTTGTTGATAGAGCAGAGGGTGATGGCCAAACCCTTAGAAAAGAGACCCCGAGGGGTGTGTATTCTGCTTATTTACTGGGGCTAATTGTCCTAGAATAATTATCCTAATTATTCCCCATGCAAGAACTCTCGCCGTATGTAAGGCTCGACAATCTGTTTAAGGGATGAAGAAAGATAATTTGCTAATGAGAGCCACACATCTTTGATATTAAAAGCAGTAATGTGGCGTGGCAAGAAGAACGTTTAAATGATTTCCAATTGTCTGTGCTGCACGTATCTAAATAGCGGACAAACATGCGTGAGCAAAAAGTGCCATCAGAAGAGGGTATTCAGACATTCCAGAAAATGCCCTTGTGTCTCGGCTGTGAAATCACAGAAGTCCCTCCCTGCTCTTCGTTCCTGTATTGGCTCTTCCCTTCAGTGCTCAGTCCATGTAAGGTTTGTAGGGAGATCCATTGCAGGTGCCAGAATGCATCCCACAGGTAGATAGGCGGGCTCTCCAGGTGCCATTGTGGGGGGCTGCATTGGACGGTGTGTTCGTGGATTCTGGGAACGTGCACAGAGGCTCCATTGTCTTAGGGAAAGGGCACCAGGTGCCAGTTACTCAATCTCTTGCATAAAATACATCCCCAGAGTGATGAGTTGGATTGGAATTTTGGCAATAAATGGCTGGCCTTGGTGGTAGTAACAGAAACTGAAATTGTCTTTTCTAGTTCCTGTTATTTTCTGAACCAGCACCCTGGGGGTGTTTTAGGTTTCGTTAAAGGAAATACTTCAAGCAAAGAAAGACTTTGAAGACAGCGGCAGGGGCCTCGCTCATTGCTGTAACCGTGCACCGGAGGTTCATTTGGACCTGATGCAGAGAGCACAGGTTCGAGATAGCTTCCCCACCTGTTCTAGCCGGTTCCTTTGCTTCCTTATGTGTGCTTTGGTTTCTTTAACTGTAAAGAGATGAAGCCACATGTGGCTCGCGGGGGACAGCCCTGGTTTGCAGCTGCTCGCCTGTGTAATTATTAATAGCTCGGCTCTTGCTCTCAAAGGTATTGGAGTTTTGATGTAGATGGTATCTCACTGTGCTCTATCCCCCTCCCTCCCCAAAGAGCGTTATAAGGGTGAGCGGATGGATGTCTGGAAAGCCCTGTGTGTAGTGCCCGGAACGACATACTGTGTGCTCACGTAATGATGATTACTTTTATTAAACTGTCCAAGCCAGACATCAAAGAACATGGCACAATAGACAATGTCTGCTTTATGAAAATTTGGCCACCCTCCCAATCATCTTGTCTCTTATTCTGCCCACATGGAGTTTTCTGCCTGAAGCAATGGATTTGAGAGCTTTTGGCAGCTACTAAAAAAAAGATCTGATTATCCTGACTTTACAGGTCGTCCCATCCGTATGTACAGCTCCCCCCAGCAGTCCTGCGGTTTCTAACTTTGTAACCCTAGCAGCACACCTTAAAACTTCTCCAGAATTTGTCCCCTCATCGTCTCCCATTTTCCTTAAGAATCCTACCAAATGGGTCTTTTGATGCTTGTGACTGTTGTTTTAACGGTTTGGAATCTGAGACTCAGAAACAAGGAACACTTTGACGTAACCACACAACTAGAAGGCGTCAGGGAGAGGATGGGTCCAGGGCATCTCAGACTCAAATTCTTTTTACTGTACCGTGTTACTTATTAAAAGGGTGGCATGGCCAACCTGCCCCCTCCCCCAGTTTCTTCACTTCCGTTATGCCAGTTTTTGGCCTGTCTCTCTCTCTCTCTCTCTCTCTCTCTCTCTCTCTCTCTCTCTCTCTCTCTCTCTCCATCTTTGATTGGTCTGGCATTCCTAGTTAAGGATTCCAGAGGGTTCGGAGAGAGGAGCACCTTGGCGTGACTTGCAGTGTGAAAAGAGACTATACTGCTGGAAAGGGAGGGGTGGGGATGGGTGATGAGCAGAAACAGGAAGACGAGGCCAGCTACTGGGCTGGTGTAGGAGATGTTGTTAGTCATCCTCCGGTCGCTATAACAAATACTAAGTAACCTTTTGTAAGAAGAAGAAGGTTGTTAGTGTTTCTTAGACTGGAGGTTTCTGCCCACAAATGGTTGGTCTTCTTGTTTGTGGGGCCCATGGAGAGTCAGAATTTCATGACAGAAATGAAGAATCAAGCAAAACCATCCATCTACGTGTAGCCAGAGGACAAATACATCAACAGAAGGAGGAGCCCGAGTTCCCGTCTCCCCTTTGAGAGCATTTTCCCCATGAACCCAAATCCTCTCACTTGGCCCCACCTCCTAACAGTCCCAACATCGTTAGGTGGGATGAAGCTGGGAAGCGGCCTCTGACACATGAGGTGTAACACATGGGGTGGGTACCATCCAGACCACATCTTTCTTAATAGCATCCATAGGAAAGACTGTCGCTGAGACTCCAAGCGGGGTTTCTGGTCACTGCAATGTTTGTAAACAGATTGGGTCTGGGAGTTGGATCCTTCTGAAAGTCATCCACCCTGGCCTTTTCTGGGTTGGATGGTGGTACGGAGAAACAGCCACATTTGCATACTGATTTCGTGTTCCACTTGCCTAGGAAATCTGCTCACCAGAGAAGAGAGGATTTCGGGAGCTTGGTAAAATAGATTTGCTTTGTGAGTGAGTTGTCACACTGTAACCAGCCCTGGGGATCCTCCCATGGCAACCAAAGCTGCAGGGAAGTTATGCCTCTCTGTGAAGGCTGTCCACTCTGACATCATCCGGAAAAGTAGGTTAGTGGGCCTGCAGAGCCTCCTTCGGGTGCTGAGGAGACAAGAGTGGTGCTTGTCGCTGGTCCTTGGTGATGTCACCTGGGAAAGGAACTCATGTGTCGTCCACCAGCTTTTTGCCAGGAGTTGCTTTCTACCTTCCAAATTTATGCTGCCTGTACTGCTGGAGTAGACTTGTAACTCACTCGATTGAGATTCCACCCCAGACACGTGACTGTTTTACAAACTGCCATGACATTCTCCAATGAAATCAATTTTAATATGCATTTATATGTGTCTGCACCTTGCAGATAGAGACAAGTGTTAAAAGTCCGAGTTAACGAGAGTGTCGAAACTGCAAAAAGCCTGGAACCGATGGGTTTACACCAGTGGGCTTGGTTTCTGATGCCTCAGAAATCCATTTGATCAACTTCATGGCCTACTTATTTTATTTTTGTACGAGTGTGAGCTAGCACATGCCACAGTGTGGCAAGTGGAGGTCAGGGGACAACTTGCAAGACTTGGCTCTCCCCTCTCATATGAGTTCCTGGGATTGAACTTGGCAGTGGGAAGTACCGGTACCCACTAAGTCATCTTAGTGGGGATTTCGTAAGGATCTGTGTGTGATCTCATCATCATACTAGGTTAGTGCCATGGTCTGTTGTCAGTGACACACGCTCAGCTTATACAGAGAGTCTGTTTGTCTAGTTACAAATATTAATCCACATTTGTTCTAGTTTAAAATGAAACTAGATGGTCTTTTTGTGTTTTGCAAGTTAGCAATGGTAAACATAGATATTGAGATATTTAATTACACACACATGTTTTTCAAGATTGGGTTTCTCTGTGTATCCCTGGCTTTTTGTGTCCGTCATGCCATTGCATTTAGCAGTCATGACACATGCACATTTATTAAGACCTAAGAGTCTCTCAGGCACAGAAGAGGGGCTGTGCAGCTCTTCCCAGCAAAGGAAAGTTCAACATTTCAGAGAGGCTGGAACTTTGTACCATTCGGCCTTGTCCCTAGACCGTTTTTCAGGTTTGTGTCCCTCAAGCAGTAGAAGGGATGGGTATTTTTCAGGCAGTCTTTTTTCGTAGCAGTAAACGGTTGTTGTAGCTGGAGGTTTCTCTTCTGCCCACCATTTTGCAAGTAACCACTCTGAGGCTTAATATCAACTACAAACTGTTTGGCCTATTAGCTCAAATTTGCTCATATTAACGAGCTCTTACAACTTAAATTAACCCGTTTCTATTATTCTATGTTTTACCATGAGGCTCGTGACTTGTTACTTCACATCTTGCTTCCCCAGTGACTACTGTTGTCTCCCTGACTCTGCCTTCTTTCTCTCTGTCTCTCTGCTTGGATTTCCCACCTAGCTATATTCTGGTCTGCTATAGGCCAAAGCAGTTTCTTTATTAACCAATAGTAATAAAACATTTTCATTGCATACAGAGGAACATCCCACATCAAGTGATGGCAGTGGCCTTGTGTCTGAGGTGACATGATGATCTAATGATTCTTTATTAATAAAAACTTGGGAGTCAGATATTGGGGTAAGAACCTGAATGATCAGAGAAGAGGTGGAGAAGCAATCAGTGATCTCCTCTCTCTTCTGTTCCTCCATCCAAAAGGGCTGCCTTTCTAAGCCCTGCCTTCCTGCTTCTGTCTCTCCATCTGTCCTCAGTCCTCCAAAACCTCTATGTTTCATTTTGGTCAGCTTTGGCTCTCTCCACCTTCTGATTCAAAGCAAGCTTTATTGTCAGAATACAGTCAAAATATCACACAACCGTGACGGACCGATGTCTTTCTGTATTTCTATTTCTTCCCTGTGTTTCTCACATCCTACAGGACATCCAGACAGGCCATTTAAAGCTAGATAAGTCTTTACAAATGCAAACAAGTCATGAGTGAGGAGAGAGAGAGAGAGAGAGAGAACGCTGACAGTGTAAGTTTCTTTACCAATACTAAATAACAAAACAGTTACCTTTGCTCCGGGGGTCTCAGACAAGAGAGAACCCTTTCTTCTTCAGTAGAATTCTTCTTCAACACCTTATTTGCATAGTGGTATTTCAGTTTAAATCTATAAATTTGAATAGACCTTTTACATTTATTGTATATCTTAAATGGCTCACAACAAGCCAGCTACTTTGTTGTTGTTGTTTTGTTTTTAAGAATGGTGCATTTATTTTGAGTTCTTGGGCCATCCTCATTACAGAACTAGCTGCCCGGGAGCTCTGGTGAAGTCATGTTTAAAATGCTTGCCAACACAGCTTTCTTGCTTACATGTCTTCAGGTGTTGCACGGAAGGGCATGGAAGAAGGCCTCTTCAGGGAGAATGCTAATCTATATCAAAGAAAACACAGCTGAAATGTTGTCCTGGAATTCCGATAAGGCCCAGAGTGCAGCTTTAGCCTGCCTCTTAGAACTTAACAATTTCACACTGACTTTTTTTAACCCATATAGATAGCTTTATAAACACCAAACAGTTGAACAACGGTGCCATCGTTCTGTGTGTGAAGCATTCCTGGAACCTAAAGGAAATAGGATTGAAACTAGAAATTACTTTGAGCAAAACTGAATTTTAATACAGATAGAAAGTGATGGCCTTAGCGGTGACATTTTTTCCAGGCTTCTAATGTTAGACGGAATCCATAGGCTTTTAACCTATGGTGGAGTTAAGCAAAACTGTAAAGGTTCTGTAGGTCAGCAGAACCTCTGCTATGCTGGCATTCTCCAGACGAAGGACGCAGCGAATCATGTGTGGAAGGTCACGCGCAACGGGAGATTATTGCTCTGTTCTTGGAAGGGGAACCATTTGGGGACTTGCTTGAAGTTAGTCTCATTTTTTAAATAACTGCTTGTAGCGGTCCCTAACAGCTAATTACATACACTGTTTCTCTCTCCCACGGCAGTGTTCTGTCTCTTCATCTGAAGAAGAAAGATTTATCAGCATCAGGCGACCTCGAACGCCAACCTCAGCTGACGTCTCCGACCTTCACACTCAGACAAACTGGACCAAGTCCCTGCCGCTGCCAACACCAGAAGAGAAGACGCGGCAGCAAGCCCAGGCAGTCCAGGCTGATGTGGTTCCTATTAACATAACTGGTATGTTTGCAAGGTGAACAGAGTCAGGGTGTCCTTGGGAGAGTGTCTTTGGCTTTGTTTGCTCTACGCTGTCAGCGTTTTCTTTATGCATCCAAGTGAAGAGCTGTGGGGTGGCCTCCTACTCTTTATATGATGAAGAAAACACTAGAACTATATGTGTGTATGTAAAAAAAAAACCCTGTTGTTTGTTAAATAAGGGAGAACTCGATGGTTCAGCCATTCATGGAGGGATGGCTTTTGAATTGCACTGTTCTTAACTAAGATTTTGGTTCCGTAGGAATATCCTGTCTTTGTGGTCCTTAGCGGCAAAAGCTGTATACTATCATAAGAAATATTTCTAGAAATGAAAAGGAAATATTTCATTCTGTTCATACTGATTATTTTCTTACCTTTTGTTTGTTCAAATGGAAAAGAAGAAATGTTTGAGATAAAGGCATCAATTAAATTAGTAACTAAAGCATATCTTTAAAAAAAATCTCAGTAGAATGATAAGAGTATTCCCTCAGTTTCTAAAAGCTGAGTCTCAATCTTCAAGTAAAGATTCATTTCTGCCAAGGGAATGATTTTAAGAATTGGCCCATTGGCCATACTGTGGCTACTAATTGTTGAGTTGAATCATCGACTCTTTAGATGATTAAGGCAACAAGTAATGGAACACAGAGAGCTCCAAGCCGAGCATAATTTTAGAAGAATTGTTCACAAAGAGCCCGGATTTGCTGTCTTTATTCCGCCAGTGTCTTCCAAGAGAACTGGTAAGCAGTTTGAGTGAAGGAGCAAAAAATGCAAAATGGTAAAGTGTGGAAGGACGCGTAAAAGAAATCCCACACTAGCTCAGAATTGAGAAATAGATGGTTATTTATTTAGGGGTAAACTCATAAATCAGAATCCTCTGCTTGGATGAAGAACAGAAACCGAATCCAGCAACCCGAAAGAGAGGGGACACATGCTCTACATCAGCTTATGTAGTATAAGAAGCCACGCCCCAGTGGGCCTGTAACCCTGGCTGTAAGACTTCCTACAGCAGTAAAGAGTTCATAGTAGCTGGACCAGGCTCTGAGTTTAGTCCTCTGTGTGTGTGTGTGTGTGTGTGTGTGTGTGTGTGTGTATGTCCACATGCATGAACTCATAGTGGCATCAACTATGTTGGTGTATTACATAGGAATAAGTGATTAGTGTCATATACACAAAATCTACACAAAGTCTTCTCTCTATGTCCTTAAAACTGGCTGACCGAGAGGAAGAAGTTTTCATTAACAATTAGGATGAAAGCCTATAGCATCCTTCTATCTTTTGAGGCTATTGCTGTTGGAAGACTTGTTACCATGGTACCAGTAAACTTGCAAGGCATAATAACATTTAGATAAGATGTGTTTTTTTTAAATAGAGTATATTTAGAAATTATGTGTAGATTTTCATGGAAATTTAATAAATACATGAATTACTTCCAATTCCATGCACATATTTTACATTTTTACAAACTTAAGCCTTAAAGAAACAGCATGACATTTTAATCCATTTTTTTTTTCGTAAACAGCATTGTTGATGTCTGTGAGCGTGCCTCCCTTCCACCTAGCTCACGTCGTTAAAATATTATTGTTCTAAGTAGCTATGCTGGAGAGCAGTGTGGTACTTAATCCTTACGTCATTAGGCATCCGTAAGCTTATATTTTCCACAAGAACATGGGTCATGTGATGGATGAAAAGCAGAAGAAATATGACTAGGTGGTAGAAAGCATCAAAATAATATGATAAGCTATGCATATTATGTCGTGAAGCATGACAGCCCTTTAAGGTTCTGCCTTGAAGTGAGGGGTAGGAAACTAGACGGAGGAGGGGTTTAGGCAGAAAGCAGTGTTTGCAGTGAAAGGCGTCCTTGCAGATGGCTTGCCCAGGTGTTCCTCTGAACATTCTTACCTGTCTGGCTGCTATACAGAGAGGAAGTACATAGATATCCAAGGAGGCTTTCAAATGCCACCCACCCAAGGTGAATGACTGCTGACAATGAACTGGACAGCCTAGACCTGTAAAACACAATCTGTTTTTAATTGAGTGACTGGCATTTTCACAGAGCGCCAGCATTAACGTAACCGCTGTATACATATGGATCTGTTGTCTGCATCTGTGTGTTCATATAGACACACGTGTTTCTGAAGGATGCATTTCTCTAGTCTGGTCCAAAGAAGCAGTAAGTTTAAAGCTTTCACTCCGAGTGGTTGGGCTGGCACAGGTTCTTCAGCCTCCTACACTTTATTTATTTCTAAGATTCCAGATTTCTTTAGATAAAAAAGCCACTGCCTGTAGGAAATGGCCATGTGATTCTGAATTTTGGTGATATTGACCCGCTCACTTTGTTTTTCAGTATGGCTTTGGATAAACAAATGCCAATACGTCGATGGCTTCATATCCAGAGTGGTGCCTAGCAGGGTTAGAGATACAGAACAGTGAGCCAGTGGCTCAACGCAGCAAACCACTGGCCTGCAAGGGAATGTAATCCCTTTAGTTACAGTCTTTCAGAGACTTGGTATGTTCTAAAGGTTAAGCAGGGGAAATGTTTTAAATAAAAAGAACATGAGACTGTGTGCTCCATCGTCTGCCACACGGATCAAGTCTTTCACCTAAACGATTAGTGTACAGGTCAACACGCTCTGAAAGCATTTGTAAACTGTTTAGTGCTGATGCTGGGCTGATGCTGGGTATCAGTGATGGGGAACAATTCAATTCAACAGATAATTATCTCCTAACGACATGGTACTGTCGAGGATGCCAGGGTCCACAAGACACAGCCTCTACTTAAGGAAATGTGTAGAGCCTAGCCTGTGGCAGAGCCCTTTCTGGGTCACAGTGTAAAGCAATGAGAATGTTGTAGATAGATTTTCACCCTCATTGCTACACAGTTTTCTTAGTGATTGGGTGATGATTGTTTTTTTTATTTCTATCCCACCCACAAGGCCAGAAAACTGGAAACTAGGCGCAACTTTCTGAGACTATTTTGCCCACATTGGATGCCTCCCTAGAGGGAATATCTTTTCTTTGGCTTCAGGAAACTAATAAAGCACTGAGCGACTTCCCCTTTGCAGTGCTGGTGAAGCTGTTGTGTCTGTGTGGTCTCTTTATCCCCGAATGGTACCTACTGCTGTTTCAGACCCTGCTCTGAATTTGCTCCTGCTTTTCTCTGTTCAGAGCAAAGTTGCAAAGATTTGCAAGCTTATATGTATTTATTAGTCTGTTCCTCAGTGGGTGGTGCGTGTTTAAAAGCTACCTCGTTTTAATGAGGCCAGGCTCACACTTCATTCCTATGAAGTAGAAGTTTCATTGATTGCCGCGTGTCTACTTTAAAGATACGACAATATTATTAACCAAGAGTGACCAGTTCATACCTCTCTCATGCACAGGATGATGCTAGAAGTATGGGGTTTCTATGAATGTGTGTATTTTTAGAAGTCTCATTTTTAAGAGAATAACTGTGTAAAAAGCCCAATTCCCCTAAAACCTCTTTTATCCAAAATGGCAAATCATTCAAATGAGTCTGTAACTGATGCGGCAGAGACCTTGTTACTTTCTGGTTTCTCACAGTGTGCTAATCTGCTTGGACTCGGACAAACTGCTCTGTGGATGCGGTCCTGGGGTGCCACAGTCTGAAATGGGATTAACTTTCAAAGATGCAGTTAGGAAGTGGGGGTGCAGCACTTGCCCAGCCTGTAACAGACCCTGGGTTCAAGCCCTGGCACCCTACGAAATTATGAACAATAAAGGGAGAGTTGAGCTTTGACAACAGCAGTGTTGCTGGGTCTCACTACGGTGGAAGGGCTTTATCATTATAAGGCAGTCTAGTTTCCATGACGTTCACCTTGCATCCAAATTGTTGGCCTTCTTGACTGACATTTGATAAGCTCCGGCTTCCACTTGCTCTAACACACAATCATGATACTGGTCTCTATCGGATGACCAGATGCGTACAACGGATTTGTTGCCCCCGGTACATACACACTGCTGTAGAGTGATCCTTGTGATCTCTTTATAAAGCACTCACTTGCCAGGCCCTTCATTCTCCAGTGACAAACAATCATCCTGGCAGTGTGTTGTTAGCAAATTTGGAGCTCGTTTGGAAGCGAGACGGACGGGCCCTCCTTGGGAGAACACAGAGTAGACCCTGGAAACAGCCTTCTGATGATAATGTGCTTCCTGTCTTTATTCGTCCTTCATCCTCCATCGTCATGTGACTGGCTAACCTCATTATTAATACTTTCTTATCATTTTACAAGCTTCTGGAAGGACGTGCATGGTGTCAGCTTGCTTGACAATAACATTGCTTTGCTTGTTCTACTATTCTACGTTAGGGGAGAATTTCGATCGTCAGGCCAGCCTTCGGCGGTCTCTAATTTACACAGACACTCTGGTAAGACGACCGAAGAAAGTCAAAAGGAGAAAGACTATTTCAGGAATCCCTGACATCATTCAGAAGGAGCTAGGTACGGTTCATCAGCATTGCGTTCTGTTGCCCCTCCTTGCTGCTCCAATTTACCGCACTAACCTCATGTGGTTCTGTCAGTGCCACACGTTCCGGTGGCCAGCTTCTGGGTGAGGTCTTAGGGGAAATGGTCCCTGTGTGGTGGAGCTGCTTTGGGGAAGTGGGATGGGGAAGATATGCCATGGAAACTTAGAACCGTGGAAATTTAGGGCCTCCATCATCTTCTCTGGGGACCTTGACTTTTTTTGTAGATCTTTTATTTAGCTCTTGGGCTTTCACGGATGGAAACCTCTTTCTAAGAGTCTGCCTTTGGAGAAACACTGGCTAGGTTGTCCGACAATACCGGTGGCATGTTGTCCTAAGAAGTGGCAGTCTGAGGTTATTTAATGGTGAATGCCAATACTGTAGAGAGTGGTCATGAGGGCACCTGTTGCCAAGGTTAATGGCCTGAATTCAGTCCCTGGGACTCACAAAGTAGGAGAGACTCAACTCCCAAAATTGGTGCTCTGACCAATACATATGTTCCCCGGCACACGTGGCATGTGCACATGTGTAACAAATACATGCAACAAAAGTGTAAAATATGTTCACATATGTTTGGCACTACCTCCATTTAAAGCAAACAGTTTCACAAGCTTCTTTTGTTCAACTTGAAAACAAATCAGGCTGGTGGAATTGTTAGCTCACTGTCGGCTTGCCCACTGCGCTCATGCTATTTTTCCATACGCTATGATATTGCTTTCATCCACTTCCTGGAACCAGCTCCTCCCCTCATGTTTTAGTGGGGCCCAGCAGGAGCAACAGCAGGGACAGCTTAGCACACTCTAGCGCCAGGTTGCTCCCATTTGAATCCTGTCTTTTGTTCATCCTCTGAGTATCTATAGACACATCACTATCTTTCTGGGTCCTCTTCTTAATTCTAAGGTCACATGGGATGGTGACCTTAATAGAATCTCTCTCATTGGATTGTTTGAGGACCAAATGAATTTTTATATATAGGATGTACTTGGTCCCTGGTATACTGTAATGGTCACTGTTCTTATTGTGGGATGTAATGTTACTGTCCTGAAATTCTCTTATTCCTCGTCAGCTTGTGGACTTATAATAGTTACCCTGGCCTGATGTTTTAATTTACTTTTATTTACTGTTGAAGGTTACACTCGAG
Source organism: Myodes glareolus (assembly GCF_982192425.1). NCBI lineage: Eukaryota > Metazoa > Chordata > Mammalia > Rodentia > Cricetidae > Myodes > Myodes glareolus. Next base: position 116,297,396 of record NC_142026.1, on the reverse strand, counting down.
AAATGCAAGAGTCATTATCTCTGAAATTGCTTACAAGTCTTTGAGTCAAAATGAGCTTACCCTAGCAGCAGCGATATATATTAATTACATGGCTCGAGGTCCTGTTTTAGCTTCCAGGGCTATAGAGATTGCATGTATTCATTTCCCTCTGGGGTTGGTGTTTAAATACCTTGTAGGAGGAAGGATGGATCCACTTTTCCTTAACTGGCATTTTCCCCCTCACCAGCATCCAGTCCTAGAGTGTTTACGCCCTCGCTTCTGGGCCATAGAAACATTTGGATAAGAATGGTAGTGTTTTGCTTCTGCTGCACAGAGCTCCGGTGACCTTGTGCCAGTGCAAGGGTTTCAAAGCAAAGGCAGGGTCTGGAGAAATAACCCAGAGGTTAAGGGAGTTCAATGCTCTTACAGAGGACCCGAGTTTGGTTCCCACTCCCACCAGGCGTCCCACGACCGCCTGGGATCCCACAGCTCTGGCCTCCAAGGTCGCCTGCAATCTCTTGCACATCCCCCTGTGAATGTGCATGCATGTGCCCACACACAGGAAATAAAACAAACAAAGGACCACAACAAACAAAACAGAACAAAGGCAGGACTCGGCATGGTGATTGACACCTGTAATCCCAGCGCTCGAAAGGTTGAAGCACTGCACAGTATTCGTGAACTGTCTGTAATCTGTGCACTGCACAGTGTTCGTGATCTATCTGTAATCTATGCACTGCACAGTGTTCGTGATCTATCTGTAATCTATGCACTGCACAGTGTTCGTGATCTATCTGTAATCTATGCACTGCACAGTGTTCGTGATCTATCTGTAATCTATGCACTGCACAGTGTTCGTGATCTATCTGTAATCTATGCACTGCACAGTGTTCGTGATCTATCTGTAATCTATGCACTGCACAGTGTTCGTGATCTATCTGTAATCTATGCACTGCACAGTGTTCGTGATCTATCTGTAATCTATGCACTGCACAGTGTTCGTGATCTATCTGTAATCTATGCACTGCACAGTGTTCGTGATCTATCTGTAATCTATGCACTGCACAGTGTTCGTGATCTATCTGTAATCTATGCACTGCACAGTGTTCGTGATCTATCTGTAATCTATGCACTGCACAGTGTTCGTGAACTGTCTGTAATCTATACACTGCACAGTATTCGTGATCTATCTGTAATCTATGCACTGCACAGTGTTCGTGAACTATCTGTAATCTATGCACTGCACAGTGTTCGTGAACTGTCTGTAATCTATGCACTGCACAGTGTTCATGAACTGTCTGTAATCTGTGCACTACACAGTGTTCGTGAACTATCTGTAATCTATGCACTGCACAGTGTTCGTGAACTGTCTGTAATCTATGCACTGCACAGTGTTCATGAACTGTCTGTAATCTGTGCACTGCACAGTGTTCGTGAGCTGTCTGTAATCTATGCACTGCATAGTATTCGTGAACTGTCTGTGATCTGTGCACTGCACAGTGTTCGTGTACTGTCTGTAATCTGTGCACTACACAGTATTCGTGAACTCTCTGTAATCTATGCATCGCACAGCATTCATGAACTGTCTGCAATCTGTGCACTAGTGGCAATGGCACACTTTGTTCTTTCTCCAAAGCTTGCTTGTATCTCATTCTCTCAAATCGTCTCTTCTCTTGAGGCTGCAGCTCCTACCTGTGAGAAAATAACCAGTGTCCAGAAGCACAGCAGTTATTTGGTGGGTCTTGGGATTCCTAGGCAATGCTTCTCCGTGAACTGGAGAAGATGGGTTTCAGAGGAGCAGCCATAAGCAGCTCTCTGTAAGCCACCAAGGCTGCCTTTCCAACCCAAACAGTAGATTCTAGGTGACTTTGTACAGCATGTAAGAATAGTTTGGCCCAGATAAAGATACATATCCACACAAGTATTCCCTATGAGTTGTCCTCCAATGGCTGTTACATGAAACCAAAAACTTGATAGTTAGGATATTCTGGGGGATTTATCTTATTATTTTATGTGTATCAATGTTTTATCTGTGTATATGGATGTGGACCACATGTATGTCTGGTGCCTGTGGAGGTCAGAAGAGAGTATCTAATGCCCTGGGATTAGAGTTCTTTCCGAGGCTTGTGAGCAGCTATGTAGGTGCTGGGAATCAAACCCGGGCACTGTGTGAGATCAACAGGTGCACTTACCTGCTGAGTCGACTCCGCGACCTGAGAACTAGGGTCTTCAATCGCTTGCATTATTGAACCAACCAGGAACAGCCAGTCGCTCAGTTGCTTATTTGCTCTTTTGAAATGATCACGTCCATCAAAGTCAAGTGCACATTCTGCAATTATAACATTATTTTTTAACTGATGAAGAGTTCCTTTCTCTTTTGCATGTGACATGGGATGACCAGTAGTGATCACCTTCGCCATGTTACCTATTCTACAGCCTTTGCCACATAGGAGGCAACTGGGATGACTGTACAGCCAACGATGTACCTGGGTGACTGCTAGGGGGCACTGTGTCTCTAAGAGCAGGTGGCTCAGGAGAGCCGAGGCAGGAGAATGATAAGTTCAATGTCCACTGGGACTACAGGATGAGTTCAGGGTCAGTGCAGGTAGCTAAGCAAGAATACCTCAAAGTTAAAAATCCAGAAGAAGGCTGAGGGGGCCTGGGCTGTGTGTAGCTCAGTGGTAGCGCACTTTCCTAGCATGTCCAAGGCCCTAGACTCAATCTGCCATATTGGGGCGGAAATCAAAACAAACTAGAGGACAGTTGGGGCTGGTGATGTAGATCAGATGGTAGAGTGCCTGTGCGGTATGCATGAAGCCCTGGGTTTGATCATCACCCTTATCTAAAACAGAGGTGATGATGCATGCCTGTAATCCCAGCCAGCATCGAGGAGGGGAGGCAGGCAGGCAGAAGTCCAGGATCACCCTCAGCAACACAGAAAGTGTGAGGCACATCTGGGCTGCAATGGGAGGAAACTTTTTTTTTTTAAAGGAAATGATTAGATAACAATTCTTTATTAATTTTAATTAATAACTTTAATTTAGTTCTTAAAATTTTTTCATATAATAAATTTCATTCTTCCCCTCCTACCCATTCTTCCTTGAACTTCCCTTTCTCCCTACCCACCTAACTTCATGTTCTTTGTCAAAACAAAACAAAATGCACATGTGTGCAGTCACGTGTGCACACACACAGCTATGCCCAACATGGAGTCTATTTTGTATTGGCCAATGGCTCCTGAGCCTGAGTGTAGTGCTCCATTGTTACTCCATTAAAAAACTCATCTTCCCTCTCCTAGCAAGTATCATTTGGGCATAGCTTCTCGGCTAGGGGTGGGAGCCTTTGTCCACTTCCCCCGCTCAGTGCTGGGATTCTGTGCGTCTGTCTTGGACCTGTGTAGGCCTTGTATGAACTGACACATTCTCTGTGAGTTTATATGTGCATCAATTGTGTTCTGTCTAGAAGACACTGATTCTTTGGAGGTATCCATCACCTCTGGTTCTTACAACCTCTCCACTTTCTTTTCTGAGTCTGGAGAGAAGGGTTTGGTGAAAACATCCCATGTAAGACTGAGTCTTCCAAAGTCTCTCACATATTGTCCAGTTGTGGGTCTCTGTGTTAATTCCCATACACTGCAAGAAGTGCCTCTGATATGGGCTGAGCAAGGCACTCATCTCTGGGTATAGCAGTACGTCATCAGGAGTCGATCTTTTTCTGTGTTCCTTTTGTAGAAGAAAACTTGGCCACTTTAGCCGTATCGGGTATGGGTTCCATCCCGTAAGCGGGCTTTAAATCTAATCAGCAAGTGGTTGGTTAGGTTACACCAGGATATCATGCAGGCAGATTGCTAATGTCGCTGGAGGAGTTCATCGCTGGGTAAGACTGATGACTGCTTTCTCCTGTGCTAGCTTGGAGAGTGCTTTGCAGCACTGTGAATGTTATTCAGCAAGGGGGAAGAGTCTAGTTGGGCACCAGCTCCATCTCTCCATGTTTGATAGAGAAGTATGCTACGTCCTTAGCAATAGAGTCTTACCATCAGGGTGTGGAGGTAACTAATAGTAATGGCAATAGCCTATGACGTTTAGCAAGGATAGAGGGTCTGGGGGAACCATTTGGCCAATGACTCAACAAAATAACCAATATCTGGTAATAGGGATTTTAATTGGTAGTATATAGTGTCTAGTTGGGGAATTCTCTCTCCATATTTTATGGTTACTGCATTTAAATTCTTTTATGTCTATCTGTCTGTCTGTCTGAACTTCTATAGTAGTAAGTTTCCATATGGCTTTTCAAAAGGCCTTTATTACATTCTATTTTTAAATATTGACTAGCAGGATTGGTGGGTATAATGAGAAGTAACATTTGAGTAAGATTCTACTTACATGTTTTAAATTCAAATAAATTCTGTGAGCTCGTGTGGCACCTGAATGACTGACCTTTATTCCTAGTCTTCCTTTTGTACTTAGTTTTGTTTTGTTGTTCTGTTTGTTTGTTTGTTTGGTTGGTTGGTTTTGGTTTTTCAAGACTGGGTTTCTCTCTGTAACAGCACTGGCTGTCCAGAAACTCACTCTGTAGACCAGGCTGATCTCAGACCAGGCAGATCTACAGAGATCCGCCTGCCTCTGCCTCCCAAATGCTGGGATTTAAAGGCATGTGCTACCAGCGCCCAGCCATTAGATTTATTTATTTATTTATTTATTTACCAATCATATAGCGTTCATCTTGTGCCCTGTACTGAGACAACTGAAATTCATTCTTTTGCAGGGGGGAGGGTGTTGGTTTTTCAAGACAGGGTTTCTCTGTAGCTTTGGAGCCTGTCCTGGAACTAGCTCTTGTACACCAGACTGGCCTCAAATTCACAGAGATCTTCCTGCCTCTGCCTCCTGAGTGCTGGGATTAAAGGTGTGCGCCACCACCGCCCGGCACTGAAACTATGAGAGAGTTTGTTTTGGGAGCAGAAGTTTTGTGGTCCTTCTGATAGGTTTTCTATTAGTTATGTCTCATCCATTTTTATAGCATCTTTAAGAAATATTGCTTTAAGAAGAGCTCTGTAGCCCAGCAGTAGATGATACAGATTTCAAACAATTGTTGAAAATCTACCACAAAACTCTGCAGATTTATGGGAAGGGGATTGCACTTTTTAACCGCCCCCCCCCCCCACACGCAGGGATCAAGCCCTGTGCCTCATGTATTAAACACGAAAGAATTCTATCCCCAAACTGTATCTCCAGGTGACTTCCGTGATATTAAAGAAAAGGGCCTGTTATGGAAGGAAATTGAGATATCCTTGAATGTTCAGAATTGAACTGTACCCGCACAAGCCAGCCTCCTGCTGGGGTGGTTACAGCAACGTAGGGGAAGCTTTTCTATAGGCCTTACTTGCTATCTTGATGAAACTCTTCGCTTTGGGTTGGTAGAAGTTAGTGGTCTGATAACTTAATAGATCCCAAAAGGTTTTTTATCAGTTAGTCACAGGGTGTTAGTTCCAACACAGAGGCAGGCAAGGAATGACTGTTGATGGGTCTAAAGCTTGCTCAGAATAAGGTAAGCAGCTTGTGGACCAGCAACATCCCAGCCTCGCCACACCACTGTAGTTCTAGATAGCCCATCAGCCTTTGCTAAAACAGCTTCTTTCCCAGCATTAGCATTAACAGTGCCTCCTGTGGGCCAAGCATCACATGGTGAGCATGTAGGGGCCACATATTATTTGTTAACTATTATAGGCTCATTCTCAGGGTCGGATGTTGATGAGGCTGAGTCAGGCCCGTCGCACTCTTGCTGAGAGACCCCTGTATGTATATGTTTGTCTGTCTGTTTTCAGTGAATACCCGGGAGAGGGTAGAGAAAGGTGACAGGTCATCTCTGCTAACAACACAGGTGTAAAATGAGTCTCCATTGTCACAGTGAAGGAAAGGGCTTTTTGCTAGGGAGCCTTCTTTGTACTGTGACATCTCTGAGATTGATGAGAATACACACACACACACACACACACACACACACACACACACAGACACGCACGCACACACTATGATGGTTATGTTTTATGGGCAGGGGAATTCTTAGGGATCCCAACCCCTGTCCTTCTGAAGGTAGCCAGCAGTGCTCAGCAAAGCCTGGGTCTTGATTCCTTTAGTATTTATGTCCAGAGCATATCTGCTGACCTATAACTTGTTGCTTTCCCTTTTTGGAGTAGAAAAAGATTTACCTTTCTCATTATTCTTTTCCTTTTTCATATGTATACTGTATATACACTGTTCCCCCCTTCCCATGGCCCCATTACAAATTCACAATTTCATATATATGTATATGTGTGTATGTGTTTGTGTATACACATACACTTGTGAATGTGTTAATACACCCTGCTGAGTTCATTTAGTGTTGCTCTTCTGTGTGTTTTTAGGACTGACCGCTTCGTGTTGGATAACCACTCAGGAGCGCTCTCTCTCTCTCTCTCTCTCTCTCTCTCTCTCTCTCTCTCTCCTCTCCTCCCTCTCTCCCTCAGAAGGCATTAATTGCCTGTAGCTCTTCCTCTAGAGATGACCCATTGAGATTGCCCCCACCTACAATGTCATACCAGTCGGTGCTGTCATCATTTGTGTCGTGCTTAGGCCGTCATAGTATTCAGATTTCATGGGTGACGCTTCCCTTATGTATATAGATAGAGGATATTACCATGAAGCCGACTTCCTGGTCCTCTGGCTCTTACAACCTTTGCACTCCCTTTTCCTTGATGTTCCCGAGCCTTGGGTGTTACTGGTTGTGCTATCAGCTGGGTCTAGGCACCCCACAGTTAATTGTTCTCTGCACTTTGGCCAGGTGCGGGTTTCTGAGGTTGTCTCCACCTGCTACAGAAGCAGCTTCTTTCCTATGAGCTACACTTACCTGCGGGTATAAGGATAAGCATTGTGAACCTCGTTAGGAATTACGTGAGTTTAGAGATGAAGAAGTATTAGGTTCTTGGGTAAAACCTTTCCCAGACCTGGATACCTGAAGGTTTACAGTATCAGGCCTCATCTCCTTTCTGTTGAGTAGCCCTTAGGACCAATTAAATCAGTGGTCCTCAGCGTGTGGGTTGTGACCCATCTCAGAGTCAACGGACCCTTTCACGGGGGTTGCCTAAAACTATCAGAAAATACAGGTTTTTACACTATGATTCATAACAGTAGCAAACAGTTATGAAGTAACAATAAAAATAATTTTGCGGTTGTAGGGTCACCACGATATCAGGGACTGTATTAAAGTGCTGCAGCGTTAGGAAGGTTGAGAACCGCTGGATTAAACAGCTGGTGGTTTCCACTTAGATGTGAGTGCCGCTGTTGCATTCTGGGGATATCTTGCCATGCTAGTTACTGCTGTAGTTTGTTAGGTACTGCAGCCGGGGAGGACTGTTGATGACTCTTCCCCTAGGCAGCTTGCGTAGCACGTTTCAGTACTGTGAAGGCTCATCCTAAAGGAGGCTATCAGTTCCGTGCCTCCAAGTCCTGTGTCCAAAGTGTGTGATGTCTTCAGCAATAGGATCTTACCTTCCACTTGTGGGAGGCAACTGAGGGCAACAGCAATGCCCTCCCTTTATTGTTTGGGGAGTTGCTTGGACTCCCCTGACCAACAATTTGAAAGGTTTCTTATGCATGGTACTAATATTTTTGTTAGATATAGTCTGTAACTCCTTGGGAGAGCATTATCACCCCAAGTGTTGTGAACTTAACCAACTTCCTTAAACCCATGTGCGCAACACATAAACGTTATGTACGGTTTTAGGGAAATGTAAAATATGATTCCCTATGACTTTTTCAAACATTCTGAGTGGTTTTTATCCTTTCCTCCTCCCTACCTAAAGCTCCCCTTTCATATGACCTGTAACCCTTAGTCCCAAGATGATGTCATAATATATGTGAATATCATGTTAAGAGTTTTCATATTTTACAATCTGATAGAATTATTTTATGTATATTATATTTGTTTTCTCTTCCCATACATATTTCATACGGACTGGTCAAAAAAAAACATGAAGCCATGGTTTTGCCACCATTTTTAAGGATTTGATTCGTACTGGGAATTGGTTTTATTTCCTCGGGTGTTTTGGATAAGTTCTTGGCTTTGTGATTTTTCTTTTTTAAGCTCTGTTCCTTCCTATGTGGCTTGACATCTGCTTATTTATAGTTACAGTTTTACCGTCCACTTCCTTCTTGTTTCATCCCTCCTTGTGTTTCTTTCTTTTCCTCTTGAACATACTACTCTCTGGTTGGTTGTAAACTCTGAGAAGTAAATATCCCTAATTTGAGGAAATGTTCCCTGGATCGGTTCCTTAGCTCTTCCCCCACCTAGAACACAACAGATTGCTGTTGAATTTTGAATGTCACCAACAGACAGCGGATAATGGCTTAAGATGGATAATGACATGCTTGAAACACAGATGGGCCCGTAAATCGGTTTTCTTTCTCTTAGGACTTCCTTCTGACTTGAAGAATCAATGTAATTAACACTGATTTCAGACCAACATCATCTGAATGGTTTCTCTATGGCCCCATTGTCTGACCGCTCTATTTATTGGATGCTGCGCTTTGCGCTGTCACTGACGTGTTTACTAATAGTTATTTGGCGGGGGGGGGGGTCTTGTTGCTTGGGGTGTGGATGTGTGAAGGGTTTGTGATATGGGGTGTGGGTATGTGTGTGTGGGGGGGCAAGTGCCCGTGCATATGTGTGCGCATGTGGAGGCTAATGGACCTACCCACTTTGCTTTTTGAGACAGGGTCAATCACTGGTCTGGAATTTACCAAATAGGCTAGAGTGGTTTCCCAGTAGGTCCTGGGATCAACTGACTCTACCTCCCTAGCCAAGGTGGCTACCCACCATGCTGGGCTGTTGTGAATGTTTCTAAGATTGAAGTCAGATCCTCACGTTTGGGTGACAAGCGCTTTACTTCCTGACCTCTCTCCTTAGGTGCTCTTGTTTATGGGGATAAGGTATCGCTCACTGTATAGTTCAGATTGTCCTAGAACTCAAGATCATCTGCCTCTACCTCCTCAGGATTGGGATTATAGGTGTGCACCACCACACTCTGCAAAAACCACTTATTTGAAAAGAAAATCTCCCATAGTACTCTGTAAACGGAGACTGCTCATTTTCTCCTGGCCGCTCAGACCCAAATAACCACAGAAACTATATTAATTCCAACACTGCTTAGCTTATTAGCTCAGGTTTCTTATTAAGTAACTCTTACAACCAAAATTAACCCATTTCAATTAATCTGTGTATTGCCATGAGACTGTGGCTCACCAGGTAAGGTCCTGAAGTCTGTTTCCTTCGGCAGCTACTTGGTATCTCCTTGACTCTGTCTACTCCCTCTATATATCTCTGTTCGGATTTCCTACCTGGCCAAAACAGTTTTATTCATCAACCAATAAAAGCAACACATATACAGAAGGACATCACACATCAGTACTCAGTAACCATGATCTCAAAAGGAGCACACAAGAATGCTATGTGCGTCAGTCATGTTATAGGATGATTTACAGGGCTGATTAAAAATAAAAGTACATGAAATTGATGGTAATAGTTTGGAGACACCGGGAATAGTTAAACTCAGCTGGGTACCAAATCAAATAGAAGAGATTGTGGGATTTTGTTGTCGATGGTGTTCTTTTTGTTTTATTACAACAGAATCAGAGGGTACTGAGAGTACACCTGATAGTAACGTATGGCTTTCTCTTTTCAGATAACAGGCCTCTTTCTGCTTTATCTCCAGCATCAGTCACTGGTCAAGATGATGATGGTAGTGGTCATTTGAAGTACACCCCAGACCACTACTCCACACTAGGCAGGCTTGATAGCTATCGGTCTACAGGGCAGTGCTCGGAAACCAGGGACTCCAGCTGTCAGACCGAAGATGTGAAAGTCATCCCACCATCGATGAGGAGGATCAGGGCCCACAAAGGGCTAGGCATTGCTGCCCAGATGAGCCACCTCTCGGGCTCCTCTGGCAACATGTCTGTGCTGAGCGACTCCGCCGGTATTGTCTTCCCGTCTCGCCTCCATAGTGATACTGATTTCCACAGCCTCCCACGTTCTGGCGCGAGAGCGAGCTCCTATTCACTGGAGGCAAGGATGGGCGCCCTGGGCTCTGCTGACGATATGGAGGACACTTCTCTCTACCAGAGGGGTAGCTCACAGGGACATGAAAACTTTGCACATTTGGGAGGTGCCTCGCGGTCTGGAATGCTTTCGCGGCCCAAATCGCAGCAACTGACATTCTTGGAGAGTGAAAACATCGCAAGTCCAGCCTGTGTGGTCTCCCCTCACGCAGCCTACTCCACCAGCGTCATCCCCAATGCCACACTGCTGTCCTCTTCAGAGGTCATTGTTATTCACACTGCCCAGAGTGCCGGGCAGCTGGACAGTAGAATGCCTGGCTCGTCCACATACTCAAAGATAAAACCCAGAGACCGCCCTGCGCCCCGATGTTCTGTGAAAGATGGCCACCTGTCTCCCAGTCACCACTGGAGTGAGAGCCATATCATTCATTCTTCTGCCCCCAGTGCCACCACACTGTTAGCCCTCTGCGATTCAGAGGGCTCTCTAAATGCCCCAGCCAATCGGGAGAATGGGCCTCAAGCCATACCGTATCATTGTAGAAACAGCCTGAACTTTCCTGCCCACCCCCAAGATGTGGATGGCAAGAGCGAGTCTAGTTATTCAGGGGACAGGGGGCATGGCGGCTCTGAGCCCTGGGACTATAAAGCCTCCAGCAATGGGCGGGCATCCCCACTGAAGCCACACCTGGCCACACCTAGTTGTTCTACTCCCACGAGTAACATGAGCAGCTGCAGTTTGGACCAAACGTCTGTCAAGGAGGATGCCAGGTCCCTGTATTCCGAGGACCACGATGGTTACTATATGACCACCCCCAGTGATGCTGGACACGAGACTGGGAACTTGTACAGTATCGGTGACGGCTTTGGGAACCCCAGGCACAGCATGGTCAATGTTTTCGATGGCAGGGCTCCAAGAAGCCAAGGGGATCAGGCCCCTCCCCAGGATAAATCCCTTTCCAGAAACATCTCTCTGAAGAAAGCAAAGAAACCCCCTCCGCCCCCATCCCGGACGGACTCCCTGCGGAGGGTTCCTAAGAAGAACAGTCAGTCCAATGGGCAGGTGCTCAATGAGAGCCTCATCGCCTCGCTCCAGCACTCGCTGCAGCAAAGCCTCGCTGGCAAGGGCAGCAGCTCTCCTTCCCAGAGCCCCAGCAGCGACTGCGAGGAAGCCTGGCTCCCTCGGTCCCGAAGCCAGAGCGTTGTCAGCGAGGGGAGCAGCATGACGTCCACCACCGCTCCCAATGTGTACGCCCTGTGCGGGGCAACGCCATCGCAGAGCGACACAAGCAGCGTCAAGTCGGAGTACACAGACCCTTGGGGCTACTACATTGACTACACAAACTTGCCGGAAGATCCAGGGAACCCCTCAGGCGGCTGCTCAGCTAGCAGCGAGGTGCCAACTGGAAATGGGCCCGTCGGTCACATCCAAGAGGGCTCCAGAGTCCCAATGCCCCAAGTGCCTGGTGGCTCGGTTAAACCAAAGATCACCTCACCAGAGAAGTCACAGAGAGTCACCTCTCCATCCAGTGGGTATTCCAGCCAGTCGAATACACCCACAGCACTCACCCCCGTGCCTGTGTTTTTAAAGTCAATGTCACCAGCAAATGGGAAGGGAAAGGCCAAGCCCAAGGTACCAGAAAGGAAGTCGTCTCTAATCTCCTCCATGTCCGTCTCTTCCTCGTCCACTTCTCTCTCCTCTAATACTTCTACCGAAGGAAGTAGCACCATGAAGAAATTGGATTCAGCCCTAGCCTCACCCCTTGCTCCGCCTCCTCCTCTCCCCCCTCTGCCTTCTCCCTGTCTGGCAGACAAGTCCTCTTTTCTTCCACCACCTCCTCCCCTAGCAGATTGCTCAGAGGGCTCTCCTCTGCCTCCCTCTCCGGTGTTCCCCCCTCCACCTCCAGAAGCCCTTGTTCCCTTCTGCTCCCCCACTGACAGGTGCCTTTCTCCTCCCCCCACAGCTGTTAGCCCCCTTCTTCCAAGAGCCTCGCCTCCTTTGCCAGCACCTCCTCCACCTTTCTTGCCCTCATCGGAACCCCCTCCCGCCCCACCCCTGGACCCCAAATTCATGAAAGACAGCAAGCCTTTTTTCAAAAACTCTAGCCAGTCCGAATTCCCCAGGGAGGCTCTCCGGCGGCCTGCCAACAAGGAGGAAGGCTGCCGACCCCCCATGCCCCTGATCACCACGGAAGCGTTGCAGATGGTGCACTTGAGGCCAGTGAGAAAGAACTCAGGCGCCGAGGCAGCCCTGTTTTCTGAACCATCAGCTCAGGAACAACGAACTCCGACTGCTCCACAGTATCACTTAAAGCCATCTGCTCTCCTCAAATCCCGAAATAGCATAAATGAAATGGAGAGTGAAAGCCAGCCTGCTTCTGTGACGAGCTCGCTCCCGACGCCTGCCAAGAGCCAGAGTCAGGGTGACCATGACAGTGCAACCGAGTGTGGGGGACTTCTGAGCCGCAGTGATGGAGCTCCGTGTCCCGGGCCTAGCCTCCGGACCACTCTGCTCCCGGACTCTTCACCCAGCAGGAAGCCACCTCCCATCTCCAAGAAGCCCAAACTGTTCCTGGTGGTACCACCTCCGCAGAGAGATTTCACAGCGGAGCCCACAGAGAACGGGAGCGAAGCCTTCCCAGGCGTGCCCAGCCCTACCAGGGCAGACCGGGAGGCTGTGCAGAGCCAAGAGGAGAAAGCTAGTCCAGCATCCCGAGCTGGTTCTCATGCTACGGCCCCCACCCCCAGCAGTCCGGTTCTGGAAAGAGGAGCTGCAGGGTCCTTGTCCCCTGGCAGCGTGGAAATCAATGCCCCCATGGTCCAGCCCAGTGCCTCACTGGGACCCACACAGGAAGAGTCAGCCAAGAGCAGCGTGGATGATGAGGGCAATGCGGAGAGCTGCCTGTCTCAACAGGGCAGAGAAGGTAAGCCTGGCTGCCCTCTGCTGTACTCCTCTGGCGCTCTGGGGCTGAGCCAAGTAGGGCTGCTCAACACTCAGTGGAGCCAGGTGAAGCAGCCCAGAAATAGGCGAAAGCCAGCACTGTGTGGGCTTCTGACACACCAAGCTGCTTCGTGAAATTGTTGAAAGGCTCTGTGTGTGTGTGTGTGTGTGTGTGTGTGTGTGTGTGTGTTCGCGCGCGCGTGCAGCAGGCTGGGTTCCGAGTAGCAGGAGTAATCTCTCTACTGACGCGCTACAAAGAAACATTCTAACAAAATTTAAGAGCAACTTAGTTCAAAGTCTGTTGCAGCAAATACTGAGCCCTGACTCTGTCAGTTGAGTGTTGTGTCTCCCTCTTTCTGTAAAAACTCAAACTGCAGACCCACCCGGCTCTCACGTTGTCAGGAAAGGCAGGGAAGCAGCGTATCTCAGAGCCCCGCCAAGGACTCAAGTGCCAGTCATCACATCTCGTGTTTGCCCATCTCTCTTCTCTCTAGCTGGGCTGCTGGAGCCCAACACAGCTGCTGCTTCCTCGGTCGCCGGGGACTTCTCTAAGGAAGAAGGGAGTGATGGCGTGATGACCCCCACTAAGCCCAGAACCACAGAGGACCTGTTTGCAGCCATTCACAGGTATCCCAGACTCCTTTGGTGCACTTTAATATACTAATTTCCTCTTTCCAGATGGCGCCTCCGTTGTCTTGAGTTTCCTTTGTAACCAGGTATTCAACTCCACTCATTTTTAGATGTCTTTCTCATACTTTCATTTCAAGTCTGATTTCTGTTTTACTTGTTCCATTGATTTCCGGGATGACATTGAGGACAGTGTGTTACCTCCTGGTAGACACAGCTGTGGGTGGCAAGACACCTAGTGTGTCAGTCATGTGACCCAGTGTTTATTTACAAGATTTGGCTCTGAACTAGTGTTAGGAATACTGCATTCTGGGAACTTAGGGAACACAGACTAGTTCTACAGAGCCATGTTCCTAAGAATGCTTATTTGTTTGTTTGTTTGTTTTAGAAAACCCATAATTTCATAGTGCTTTCTTTTCTGGCTCCTTCAATGTTTCGTCAAGAGTATGTTTCTTTTCTTTCTTTCTTTCTTTTTTTTTTTTTTAGTCCCCAACTCCTCCCAGATATGCCTCTGGCCAGCTTTCATATTTTCTCTCTCTCAAAAAAAAGAAATTTTTTTTGAGCCACTTGAGCTGCCCTGGCATGTGGTTGATATACCCAGTATCGCTACATTGAAGAAAACTGGCCTTGCCTCTCCAAGCAGCTGTCATTTGTGAATAGCTTCTTCATGTGCTGTGTGACTTGGTGCCACTTGCCCTCTTCTTTCCTTGGGTTTTGTCCAGCTTGAGTTTATGCACATTTTATATAGACTTAAGTTCATTCGCAGGTCTGCCCTGTTGTGTCTGGAAAATGCTGTTTCCCTAAAGTCGTCCATCACATCTAGATCTAATAGTCTTTCCACTTGCTTCTTCCACATCCCAGAGCTTTGCTGGTCCTGATGCAGGACCCAGCACTCCAGAGTCTTTCAAGGAGTAATGGTTCTTGGTGGGGGGGGGGGGGGCGACTCTTTAGTTACTATATACTCTTAGCGCCACCTGCTGGCTTTTAAAAGAAGTACAGCCAGTCGATTGTTCAAAGGGAATTGTTACCTGTGTTTAAATGGTGGTTGCACACTGCAGCTTCACTTATTACGTTGCTTGTCTGTATACAACTTAGTCTTTGCATAGCAGTATCATACTAGCAAATGCTAAGATCGAATATGTACAAGCACTTTAATGCTCTTGCAACTTAGCTTTCCTTACTACCAGAGTTTCTGATAACTCTTGTAATGTTTCTAGGCTGTCAAGACTTTGTTTTGACCTGAGTGATGGTCCCTATTTTCTTTCTGAGACCAAATACCCTATAGAATCATTTGATTCTCCAGCACAGCTCCCAGAGAGCTTAAATAAAAAGGTTGTTGCATGCGGTAGAAGAACGTCCCACCCTTCCCTGGGACTCTGTGCAACGCAGAAGAGCAGCAGAAGCAAGCTGGGATTTGAGTTATCAACTCGAGTTGACAAAGAAATTATACACATGTCTATCTTTTCTTGGTTTTATTTTTGTCTCTCAGCTGTAGTATTGTTCTAATAGACCCTAAAGACCACTTTACCGTTGCTTCTCTGGTTTCTTTGATCTCATTAGAAATTAAAAAGGAGCCAGCTACCCAGTTCTTTCTTGAAACAGGGAGATGAGAAACGCATCTTTCGAGAGCCAATTAAGTGGCATTTGTAGTGGTTTACACAGATGCTTCTAACTGTAGCCGTGTTGGGCACACAATAAGCCCTCGACAAATATCTTCTGAATTAATTGAAACCAATTGGAACTTAACTGTTAGGAAATTCTTCTGAGACCGAATGTCTTTCATCTAGGATGGAATGCACCGGGTTTCTAAATATACAGGAATCTGTATTTATAATCACAAGCCGCAGGGGTGTGTGTTGCCAAGTAGCTGTGTGCACCAAATACCCGGTCTCAAGGAAATCCAACTGCTGTGGAGCCAAATTACTGCAGATTTTTTTCCTAAAAATATTCCAAAGGTCCTTTCTATATTTTATTTTGGCAACCTTCAGAAGGCACTGAAGAATGTGTGGCTTCTGCTTCAGGGACAGTGCCATCTATTACAGATATAGAAATCAGCCCGTTTTGTATTATTCTCTGCACACATGGGACAAAAGTGAAGGCCAAGTAGCCTCGGGAATGGATTAAAAAGAGAGAGCTCAGTTATATGCTGGTTTCTGTTGTCGGGATTAATAGCGAATTAGCAGATGTAATCAAAGTCCATCTGAAGCCTGGGACACCTAGAACTTGACATTCATGTCCTTCAGCATCTCAATTCAAATGTCAAATAAAGACTACCCAAACTGGAGCATAGCTTTCAAGTTTTATCATGCAAATTAATTCTCTTCAGATTTAAGGCCAGATGGGAAGTGTAGAACTCCAGTTGAGGTGTGAAACTTTAATATTTATTGAAGTAATCAGACTTCAAGCCGCTGTTAACTATTTTAATGCCTGTTATAGCCATCATCTTTAAAAAACACAACACACACACAGAATGCAGAGACAACAGAAGTTTAAATTTAACTCACTTTGTTAGAGGCAGCTGCCCCCTGAGAAAGAGCAGTCATTTTTTGTTCGTTTGTTTTCTAAGTCTCGCCATCTCTTTTACTTCTACTATCTACAATTAAAGGCCCTAGATTTCAGAGTGTATGGCCGGGGCCTTTTGTGTCTCAGCACCCTCTGACCACTTAAAAGCAAATCAAAACAGGCTAGTGTCTAGAAGACCAGGAAGGCAGAGGCGCTCCGGTGGCAATCAGTGTAAGCGGCAGAGATGTGTAGTTACACGCGGAGAAGGTCCATCAAGACTGAGTTGTACTAAGTATGTCTCTGTGTGTGTATGTGTGTGTGGGTGGGGGGGATCGTTGTCTAGATTTCAGTTTCTTTTTAAATCCACGGTTAGACTAGACCCTTTGCGAACCCTTTGCCGGCTCCAGAAATCTGAAGCTGTTCTCACTTCATTCGCTGCTCCTGTTGGCCATTGTGCAGAACTATTGAATAAAAAAACGTTCAGCACACTTCATGGGGGCGGAGACATCTGGTGCCCTGATGGGTGGTACATAATATCAGAGGAGCTCTTGGGCTCCTCTTTAATGGTTGGAGTGTGTGTGTGTGTTTGTGTGTGTGTGTGTGTGTGTGTGTGTCTTCCACAAGGTGTGACAGGAAGATGACAGGTGATTGCCGCATGGGTTGCTAAGGATCGACTTTCAATCTCAATTTTGTTTTATTGTAGATCCAAAAGGAAAGTCCTTGGCCGGAAAGACTCAGAAGATGATCACACCCGAAATCACTCTCCCTCCCCGCCAGTGACACCCACAGGCGCTGCCCCTAGCCTGGCCTCTCCGAAGCAAGTCGGCTCCATCCAGAGAAGCATGAAAAAGAGTGCCACCAGCAGCGACAACTTCAAAGCTCTGCTCCTAAAGAAGGGGAGTCGCTCGGACACCAGCGCCCGCATGTCGGCTGCAGAGATGCTCAAGTCCACCGACCCCCGATTCCAGAGATCCAGGTCGGAGCCTGCGCCAGACGTCCCAGACAGCCCGTCTAGCTGCTCCCCCAACAAGAACAGGAGGGCCCAGGAGGAGTGGGCCAAGAACGAAGGCCTGATGCCTCGGAGTCTGTCCTTTTCAGGCCCTCGGTACAGCCGCAGCCGGACGCCACCCTCTGCGGCCAGCAGCAGGTACAGCATGCGGAACCGCATCCAGAGCAGCCCGATGACCGTCATCTCCGAGGGAGAGGGAGAACCTGCCGAGCCAGCAGACAACAAGCCACACAGGACCCTGGATGCTGCCAGGGGATGCTCTCTGGACAGACTGGAGGGGCAGAAGGTGGACCGGGACAGCCTGCTGTGTAGGGAGGAGTCCACCTCTGTGGATGGAATAGGAAGGGCAGAGGGCAAGGGTCTCTCAGAGCACTGTGGGGGTACCGAAGAGTTAGGGTCAGAACCTGCCTCTCTAGAGTGAGGTTGGAGGGAAGTGTATCACTCTTGGAAGTCTATGTGGCCTTTTCCTGGCTTGTGGGGACCCCACTCAGCATTGGTGTTGGGGAGGTCTCGGCCTTGCGGGTCTTAGGACTCACTCGCCACGTGGCTTAAAAAGCAAGTAGAAGCTTCAACTTCTGAAAGTGCTTCCTGGGGAAGATTTTTGTCATTTGTTTTTCTCAAAAATGCCGGGTGTGTGGATATGTGCATTTGGAACATTTCATTCTAACACGTACACACACTAACATTGTGTATAGAAGTAAAAGAAAAAGTCAGAGCTAAGGTAGAACGTCATGGAGACTTCTAGACCATGATGGTAACTGTTTTCAAAGCATTATGGGTATGGAAATGAGTAAGTTCACTAAGGAGAGATTCGAAGCTGTTACTTCTAAGAGGCAGTGGGGCTGATTCTTAACATGGAACACATGGAAGCCAGGGAGAGGCTGGGAAATGGCTAAGCAACTCATTGGTTCAGGTACTTTTCCGGGGGAGGGGCTTTGCTATTGTTGCTGCCGCTGCCGCTGTGGCTGCTCCTTCCTCCTGCTCCTTCTTTTGTAAAAATAACTCAAGAGGAAGTGTTGGGGCTGTGCCCTGTGCCTACTGCACACACTTCTAGCCTGATGTCAGAAGCATGGTGGATGCTTTTCGTTTTGTTTTTTACATGAATTCCCTCGAGTTGCGGAATGGGGTGAGAGAGCCAAGAAGAGCAGGGTCTCTGAGAGGAGAGGTAGGGTAGTGAGTGATGCTGCTGGATTTGGTTCCTGCTTATTAAATAAAATATTTTCAGGATTAATTCAGAAAACGTGCACTGTAGAGCTGTGGGTGGAACTTTTCCTTTACAGAGAGTTTTGTTTAAAAACCAGACTTTAAACTTCCGTGTGACAGCTTGTCACTTGAAATGTCAATATTTGCTAACTTTTGGATCTCCTTTTGGTTATACCAAAGAAAAATAATACAGCTATTTTACCCCCCCCCCCTTGAACTGCTTGCAGCATCATGTCCTAACTTAGGTTTACCAAAATCTATTATATATTATCTCACTTTGAAGAAAATGCTGACTCTTGTTAGTGAAAGAAACTGATAAAATTGGTAGGGCTTGGCTATTAATTAGCCCCGGGAAATGAGTTTTTAGATTAAAAAGATTTTTTGCACCATTTGATTTGTGTGGTTTTTTATTATTATCTTTTTTCATATTTGTGTATGAGTTAAGTCCCTTCCAGGTTCTTCCCAACAGAATTTCAGCATGCTTAAGAACTGAGATAAAAGTGTGCAAAGTGTTTGTTTTACTATAATGCCCTGTGCCCCTTGTTCTGTCCCAGGTTGTTGTGTATCCAGAATAAACTAGTGATTACACCAAGCTTCTGCAGCCACCGTTGACAGCTTGTGACAATATGTGGAAGTTAAACCACACAGGCCAAAGCACCACGAGGTGTCCTATGCAGAACCCTTGGTAATGTTTTACATACATCCTTGAGAGAAGGAAGAAAATGCCTCTCACCCTCTATGAAAAACAGCACCTCTCAAAGCCACAATGACAGCTTGACACATGACCACAGGGATTTTTTTTTAATCCTTTGGATCAATTTTCAACTACACAGGGCACACAGATCATTTCTTGTGAATCTTAGAAAGCTTGTATGTTGGGTTCTGCATACCTAAAAAAATATGCGAATGGTGCTGGGGAGATGACTCAGAGGTTAAGGGCACTGGCTGTTCTTCCAGAGGTCCTGAGTTCAATTCCCAACAACCACATGGTGGCTCACAGCCATCTATAATGAAACCCGGTGCCCTCTTCTGGTGTGCAGGCATGCATGCAGACAGAACGCTGTATACAATAAAAGTTAAAATGGTGTTATTAAAAAAAAATTAGAATGTATGTGGTTATCAGAAATCCTGAACTTAATATATCAATATTTGTTTGAAGGCAAGATGAGGAGCATTAGAACTAATTATAAAATGATTTTAAAATCCCCATTTTAAAGATATTTATTAGGTTTTTAAGTTTGTTTGAATAAAACAATTGTAAAGTCAATATTTGAAACTTTTTTGTTTGTTCGTGCATTTAAAAGTTTTTAAGTTTTCGATGAAGTACCTATTATAAGTTGAACATATTTTTCCTTATACCCCGTTTCTCCCTACTTCCCTCCCACTAATTCCTGATCCCCCTGGATATTTTTATTCCTACTTTTTTGTGGCTGTTCTACTACAGAATCATTGAGTCCTTGACTGGATATGAAGTGAAAAATGGTGAGAGCCAGACGGTGCAGGGGGTGGGGGCAGAAAGGAGACAGAACATCACAGGCTGTGGGCAGCGCCTCTAAAGACATAAGGAAACCCTCCTGAAGTGAACATCCTAAAGTGTTGAGTGATGGGTGGACCAGTGGTCTAGCTGCTGTGGTTTGTGGAGGGATGTGGTTTCACAGATGTGGGTAACAGACAGGGACAGAAGAATCTTGACTCGTGGTGTCCTCAGCTTTGCTGCTTCCCTGGAGTGAGGACCACTTCTGCTAGTCATAACTCCAAGGCCTGTCCTTGGCTTTGCACCTAGGTCATACTCCAAGCTTCATGGGAGCAGAGTGAATGGCTCTTCTCATGCCCGAGAGCTAGAGAAAGAAGCACCAGGGCTAACTGTCCACTTCATTTTTCTAAGAATTAGAGGGAAATAAGTGAGTATTTGATCTGTCTGTTGGGAACAGTCTTAACAACGAGTGGCATGCCATCCTCAGTATTTCTGAATAATTTTAATTGAAATATAGGGACAAGAATGAATACACACACACACACACACACACACACACACACACACACACTTGTTCACCATATCCATGAGTCCTGTATTCATAAAGTGAACTAACT
Organism: Myodes glareolus; assembly: GCF_982192425.1. NCBI lineage: Eukaryota > Metazoa > Chordata > Mammalia > Rodentia > Cricetidae > Myodes > Myodes glareolus. The sequence continues at coordinate 116,276,956 of NC_142026.1, read as the reverse complement.
ACAGATCAAAACAATCTGAGAAGAGGATGGGCTGGGCTTGCTTTTCATGAGTGAGTCTCATATTAGGCATTTCATAACTGTTCATTAGGAATTAGAACAAATTACAAAGAGAAAAGGGGTAATTTTGGTGTCTCTATTTTCTCCACCCACTGATGATGATACCTGGCACTCTGTAGCTAGTATCCAGGGAAGCAGGATATATTAGATGGATCCCATTGTGCATGAATATTTGTGTCAGCCTACATGGAAATAAGTGTCTATATCGATGACATCCCATCATTTGTATCTTTTTAAAAAATATTTATTTATTATGTATACAGTATTCTGTCTGTATGTCTGCAGGCCAGAAGAGGGCACCAGACCTCATTACAGATGGTTGTGAGCCACCATGTGGTTGCTGGGAATTGAACTCAGTACCTTTGGAAGAGCAGGCAATGCTCTTAACCACTGAACCATCTCTCCAGCCCCCCCCCACCATCATTTGTATCTTATGATGGGTGTTGCTAGTTCTGCCAACTCTACGATGCAATGATTCTTATAGCATCTAAGTAACACCAGTTGGGGGCACCATACCACTTACAGTCCCGTGTTTCCATCTCCCCCAGCATCCTATGGTATTCCAGAAGCCATTGGTTCAGTCTTATAGGTAGTACAACCTGCTTTTAGGACCAGATGTGCATGGCTGTGGAGGCCAGAGGTTTGATGTTGAATGTCTTCAGTTGCTCTCCATCTTATTTTTTGAGGCAGGGTCTCTCTTTGAACCTGGGGCTTGATTGGGTGAGGTTGTCAGGTCAGCGAGCACCAGAGCTCTGCTTGTTTCTCCGTCCCCAGTCTTGGGATGACAGGTGCACAGTGCCATACCCAGCTTCTTATGTGGGTGCCAGGGCTCTGAGTCCAGGCTCTCATGCTTGTGTAGGAAGCATGTTCCCAGCAGATTCAGCTCCCTCCCTTCTGATCTCATGCTCAGTACACACTACATGCAGTCGGTTGTGCGTTCTTGTCTTTCAATTTTTAAAGTTTATGTATGAGTGCTTTAACTTTTATGTAAAGTTGCTGTATGTGCAACTTTATGCCAATGGAGGGCATCAGATCCCACTATAGATGGTTGTGAACCACCATGTGGTTGCTGGAAATTGAACTTAATGGCAGAGCCATCTCTCCAGCCCCATGTGTTGTTTTCTTAACCAAAGATACCTCTGGCACCACAGGATCTACCAAACCATATGGCCCAGGTGGCTAATTCCTTTACATCTGTCACTTCCAAAGAAGCCTTTCAACTAACGACAACTCAACCTCTCTACTCTGACAACATTCACGTGGGGACTCTACCTGATGTCTTAAGCATACTATCCCCACTCTGGCTTAGTGGGGACACAAACTCCTTCCAGCTCCAAGATCTGTAAATTACTTACTGAGCTACTTTACAGTTCTTCAGTCTGGGTAACTTCTAATTTGGGGTAACTTCATTTCATTTTTCCACATAGTCAAGTGCAACTACTACCCAAGAAGATCCACAGAAGAGTTTTCTCTATTGATCTTGCTCTACCCCCTGGGTTTCTTTTGCTTGTTTTTGCATTCCTTCTTCACCCCACTCCTGCCCATCCACCCCCTTTAATTGTGCTTACTATGTCAAACAAACTCCACAAACACTGGTTTCCCGTGACACTAATTTCTGTCTCTCAATTCACTGCCTTGGCTGGTTTCTGCCTCCCCATCCTTCCTTTGCTGCATAGAAGATGCCTAGAACATGAGCCTGGGCAGTCCTCCGTGGTGACGTCATTTCCTCCCTCTCTGAAAAATCACATTCTATACCTGGTGAGCGTCAATGTCTAGACACAATTATTTTACATATTTTGTCTGGAATTTTCCTTTAAGATATAAGGGTAAATTGCGTTCTTGTTTTTACCATCATAGCCAGAAGCAGATGTTGCCCCACAAGACAGCTAAAAGGCACTACTCAAGACCACACTGTTTTGTTTGTTTGTTGTTGTTGTTGTTGTTGTTGTTATTGTTGTTTACTACTTTGGTTGGGGTCAAGTAGGTTTAGACGACTACACTTTCCCCAAGAGGAAAAACACTATGTGGTTACTTTACCTGCCAAGCAGGTCAGAGTCAATTGTCACAAAGACTAGATGGCTAAGGAGCTGGCTCAGTGGTTAAAATGCTTATGAAGCATAAGGACCATAGTTCGGGTCCCCGGAAACCATATAAATGTTTGGTGTAGCCGACCACCTGGAATTCTAGCTTTGGAAGGCAGAGGCAAGCTCCCCAGAGCAAGCTGGCAAGCAAGATTAGCCACATCATATATTCTAGGCTTGCCTGAGAGGCCACACTTCAGAGAATAAGGTGGAAGAGTGGTTCAGGATGGCTCCCAACATTAACCGTGGGTCTTCACATGGACACCGTATGTTCATGTGAAAATAGAAAAAAAAAAAAAAAAGGAAAAAAGACTGGGGAAGGAGCAGCGGTGAGACCATAGACCCAATTGTAGTCTAAACTTTGTAGACTAAACTTTGTAGGCTAAACTTTGTCTAGAATTACCCTTCTGTTCTAATTTCCATAATGCCTCTCCCAGTTTCATGAGAACAAAGAACTGCAATGACTTCTTGAGATTTCTGGGTTTTGAGTGTGTGCTCATCCATGCAGGTGCCCTGGATGCCTCCTTGTCCTTTGCAGGTTCTTTTTACAAACAGACATGCTGAAATACTGCAATGACCTTTCCCCTGGAATCCAATCACCCCTTCAGTCTTGAACTTGTGACCAGAGAACTGACTTCACTTTGGGAACTGCCTGATGAATGGGTATGATCTCGCTTGCCCAACTCTCATCCATTCCTAACTCCACTGAGGCATGTAAGATAACTTCTTCTGTGACTAGGTCCCTATTTCGTCCATTCTCCTAAGAATCTCCACAAGACTTTACAGATCACGGCCCCTTGACCACCGTTTTAAGGTCAGCATTACATGGTCACCATGCCTACCTTCTTCAGTTACCATCATACCGGACCCATTATGGTCTCATCATAATGCTCCTGTAAGTCAGCTGAGATCCATCTCAGTCTTTCCTTCCAGTGTTCTCACCATGGTCCTAGTGAATATTGAGGTCCTGCCCTCAAACAGAATCCTCTGATGGGACATCTAGCTCGGTGTCCCCTTTCTAGCACGCCTTCTTCCCTGGTCCGTCCTCTGGGGTGTGGCCACCACATCTTGGTCTTTCAATATTTCTGTCACCTCTAAGATTTTAGGAGCCACCCTAGGCTGTGAGTTTGAACTGCCTTCTGGGGTAGCTCATTGTGCTAAATCCTGTTTCCTGAAAAAATATCCCAAGAAGTCCCCTCCCCACCTTATTTAGTGTCACAAACTGATGTCTTTAATCAAGTATCATTAGAAGAGTGGTTTTCAACCTTCCCAAGGCTGCGACCCTTTAATACAGTTCCTCGTGGTGTGGGGACCCCAACCATAAAATTATTTTGTTACCACTTCATAACTGTAATTTTGCTACTGTTCTGCTGTTATAAATAATAATGTAGATATCTGTGTTCTCCAGGGGTCTGAAGTGACCCCTGTGAAAGGATCATCCGACCCTCAAGGGGGTCATGACACCCAGGTTGAGAACTGCTGCCTTAGAATGTAGTCCCAGGAGAATTCCCCAAGCAGGCCACTTCCAGGACATGGTGGCCCAGCTTTGCGGCATCTTCGGCACATAGCCCTTTATTTCTTAATCAGAGCCAGCACAGCCTCAGCAGGTTATGGTGGAATTAAAGTCTGGTTACAAACCGAGAAGGCAAGAGAAGGGGCGGGGCCAGTTCTTGAGGCGTGCCTATTGCTCTGGGTGGGAAAGAGCTTCACACTGACTTTCCTTGGGCTCGGGCAGAAGATGGAGGCTTGGGTAGCTCTGTATCTTAATGACTGAAAGTGGTCCTCCTGAAGGCTTAAGATGTTCACAATCTTCTAGGGAGGCAAAATTGTGCGGCTGGGGCCAGGATGCAGGTCAGCTGCTAGCATCCTTGCTTACTGTGTATCAAGGCTTAGATTTGAGCCCTAGTACCTCATACACTAGGTGGATTAGTTGTTGCTGTCTTCCCCTGGGAAGTGATAAACAATGTCTACTTCTCCTCCTGAGGCACCAACTTTGGTTTTGCCAAAGTTTACCCACCCAGTAGAGGGCCAATAGTTTTTTTTTGTTGTTGTTTGTTTGTTTTAGGCTTACTTACAGACAGGAGTGTGGGAGACCTTAAAGTATCCACCCTGGAAAGTCTGCACCCAGCTGGGATGATAATGCCGCTTCCCCATGGAAGCCCTTCCCCTCATCTTTCCCCACCTACATGTTCTAGCCCCTCCCAGAGACTCAGATCACAAGCAATTAGGGAAGAATTGGATACAACTGGTTGGGAGGGGTGGCTAGTCAGGTGAGGGTAATGACCCTTCCTCTCGTTACCAGTTCAACAAGCCCAATTGTAAGACTCCTGAAGATGGCAGCAGTTTGTCTCAGAGGATAGCTTTGTACAACAGTGACGCTGGGCTGAAATCTCAGTACCCAGCTGGTAAGAGGATCAGAAAGTCAAGGTCCTGTTCAGCATAGTGGTTTAAACAAGAATGCCCTCTAGTCTCAAAGCTCTGCTCACTTGGTCCCTAGTTAGTGGTGCTCTTTGGGGAGGCTTAGGAGCCTTGCGGGATGAAGTATGTCACTGGAGGGAGGCTTTGGCCACTTGCCACTTCCAGTTCACTCTGCTTCCTGCCTTTTGGAAGATGTGAACGCTCAGCTTCCTGCTCCCGCCCCAATGCCTGCCTCTTACATCCATGGTTGGGTTCTTATCTTTCTGGAAATGTAAGCGCAAATGAACCCTGTCTTCTGTGAGTTGATTTTGGCCATGGTGACTCAACATAGCAATGGAACAGGAATGAAAGCAAGGAATTCAAGACCAGCCTGGGTTAGAGACCTGGCCTTTAAGAAAAGAGGCAATGGGAGGTGGTGGTGATTATCTATCGGCCTGTCCTCACTATGTTTTAGCCTCCCATGTTTGATTCTATCTGGGCTTCACAGACCTGGCCTGGCTGGACAATGGCTGGTTGGCAGTCAGCTAGTTTTACCACCAGAGTCCACACATGACCTTTAGATTTTTCTACTTGGCTCTATGGGGAAAGGACTTGTAAGCATTGATTTTGGGTGAGCATCAGTGCCTATGCGTACATCTGCAAGTTCATGTGCGTACATGTATGTGGAAGCCAGAGCCCTTGTTGTTCTTCAAGTATTGTCACCTTAACTTTTGAGACAGTGGCTTCCATTGACCTGAAACTTGTGATGTAGACTAAGCTGGCCGGTCATGCTGCGGCAATCTCACCTTCCTGAGTCCACCTGCTCATCAGTAGGCATGCAAGAGTGAAGCTCCACATCCGAAAATTGTAAGTGGTCCTCAGAATTGACCTCAGGTCCATGGGATTTTTGTTTGTTTGTTTCTTTCTTTGTTTCTTGAGGTGCTGGGGGAAGGGCCTAGGCACTTGTGTATAACGGGCATGTTGATCTTGGTGGTCAACTTGACACACCTGGGAAGAGAGAACCTTAATTGAAAAGTTGCCTTCCTCAAATTGATCTGTGGGCATACCCCTGAGAAGAGTTTCTTGGTTGCTAGTTGAGCTGACATAGGAAGGCCCAGCCTACCATGAGCAGTGCCAACTCTGGGCGGGTGAGCCTGGGCTGTACAAGAATGGTAACTGAGCCAGCTAGGAGTGGCAGCAAGTGTTCCTCCATGATTTCTGCTTCATGTTCCTGCTTTGGGTTCCTCCCTTGGCCCATCTGAAGGGGAATCTCTGCCACAACTCCAAACTTCAGAGAAGAAGTGGCCATTCTCAGGTCACAGTAACAAGGCACAAGTAGGATGGATGCCAGCCTCACATCAGTACCCCGCTTTGAAAACAAGCCACTCAGCAGCGTCCCAGCCCTGGGAACTGCACCTCTTCAGCTACACAGCTCAATCCATACATGCTTTAGAAAGCCCTTTAATCCCTGGACTCTAGGTTTCCTAAAAACCTACATGAGGTCAGCAGTTTTCTTTATCCTTAGAGCTGGTGCCCCAGAAGCTGGTCCCATTCAGCAAGCAGCATGTACAGCATTTTAGTGTGGGCACCAAACACAGCCTCTTCCTTTGCCACTGTCACATCTACTTAGGATGCACCCTCTGGTCCCTGGCTCCCAGGGCTCTCCTTCAGGAAGACCTTCTCTGGCCATGCTGTAAGACAGCCACATAGTCTTCCATGTCTCACAGGCTCATTTCAATTCTCTCTCTCTCTCTCTCTCTCTCTCTCTGTGTGTGTGTGTGTGTGTGTGTGTGTGTGTGTGTGTGTATGTGTTTACTTATATGTGAACATGCACATATGTATATGGGAGTGTGTATAAATATGGTTTACATTTGGAGGTCATAGAACAACTTTGTCTTTTCATCAGGGGATGTTCACTCTGGTATTCTGTTTTTTTGTGGGTTTGTTGTTGTTGTTGTTGTTTTGTTTTGTTTTGTTTTTGAGACCAGGTCCCTCACTGCTTAGAACTCACCAAATAAATAGCCTCACAGCTGGCCAGAGAGCACTATGGATCTGCCCATCTCCAGTTCTCCAGCACTGAGCTTCCAAGGGCACACCACCACATCCAGTTTTTTTTTTTTTCATCTGTCTTCATTTTAATGTGAACATTGTATGGAGGTTCTCCTGTTTCTATAGCCAACACTTTACTGATGGAACTCTCTCCCAAGCAACCCTCATCTTATTTCTTGATAGCACATGCCATAATTTCAAGTCATCTTATTTCACAGAACTTCCTCACTGTCTAGGAAGCAAAGTCTCTTCAGGCAGGGCCCCCATCCTTCAGGAATTCTACTGTATTTTCAGCAGGCAGCTGGACCCAGTAGATAAATGAACCATGTTGATGAATAGCAAGTCAATGATGAGCGGCCATGAGCATTGTCCCAGGGACAGTTGGCGGTCCATACTGATCTGAACCATGAAAATAAATGCGGAATTGCTTGTGTGTTGGGGGAGGCAGATTAGAGATTTTTAATAAGCTAAGTAATGACTGTAAAGAGATGAATGAACACTATGAGTTTCTGTGAATTCTTATCAGTGAACAATCTTCTCAAAAACTTGCCTCACCTGTGAAGACACAGATGGCAAAGGGTACGTGGGACCAGCCACCTTAATTCCTGAGGTGTAGCCTTATGGTACAAAGCTCCAAGGAAACCTTTGGTCACTCTTTCCAGGGCAACTAGATAAAGGGACAAGGTGGTGGGGTACTATGAGCAAGCCAGCCGGGAACTGTCCTACATGAGAGTAAAGAAAAAAGTAGGATTTCTTGTGGGGGAATCAGATTTCCAAACTCAGAGTTCGTTCTGGGTGCAGCTATTGGGGGCACTGAGTTTGCAGAGAAGACAGGATCCTTTTCATGGAGCAAAACTAGACCAACAGCAAAGAGGAAGGCTATGACCTAAAAAAAAAGTCCCATAGAGAAGACACAAGAAGAAATGTTAGCGCAAAGGAAGCTCCACAGTCAGGGTCAGCGACGAAATTAACCAATTCGCTGCTGCAAAAAACAAACGCTGTCTGGATCTACCAATTTATGGTTGAAACGGTTTTAGCTTCTAAAGGAAGAAAAGAGAAAAATGGAATACATTGAACTTGAATGGGAGCAAAACACAGGTTTTTTTTTTAAACATTTTTTCATTTTAGCCATCAGCAATGGGTTCCTCTTATTTAAAATGGAAATTATGCATGTTTCAGACAGGGCTGCAGGTTAAATACTGCAGCCTCCTAACAGCAGAAGTTAGTACTGTAGACTTTCGTCAATAGGAGAGACTAAGGGCATCCCCCAGCTAGTGATCATATATTTCCATGCTATAAAAATAATTTCTTTTTGGCAAGCATAGATATGTAAGAAATCAGTAAATCCAACATGCAACTCAAGGAAATAATGCCGAGAATTAAAGATTTTCATATCTGCAATCATTTGAAAAACAGAAATGTAGCTTGTTTTGCATAAAAAATGACCATCTCAAAGGTTTCTGTGCAGAAAATATATTGCCTCAGTTGGCCAGGTGAGGGAATGACAGAAAAAAACAGGTCAACCTGTGTCCCTACAGTTTTGTCGGGGGAAACTTAGCTAAGATTGCTGTCCCTCAGTTTCCCCTTCTATAAAATACTGATGCTCACATGTATTCTGCAGTTTGACCATGAGGATTCAGACGAAGCATTCAGAATAAACTATGTAAAAACCAGCAACTATGGGGACAGAACATGGTCTATAGCAGCACTTCTCAACCTATGGGTCAGGACAACTCTGGCAAACCTCTCTCTCCAAAAATATTTAGATTATGATTCCTAAATGTAGTAAAATTACAGTTATGAGGTAGCAATGAAAATAACTTTGTAGTTGGGGGGTCACCACAACATGGCAGCATTAGGAGGGTTGAGAACACTGTTCTACTGGAGAGTTTAATTTCACAAAGATACCTTCTGACATTTAAGTTGGATCTCCTACATTGTTTAGCCGCAGCCAATCTACTGGCGCCTCAGCCTCTTCTATGACTATTTCTCAGGAAGCAACTCTGCTTATACAGCCAATGAGAAATAGAAGCCGTGCCACTGGTGAGCCGTTTCAATTACCAGGACATCCCCGAGATCTAACCTACTTTACCCCTGCTCCGAAAGCCAGCATCCCAGGAGCCTACAATGGAGTGGAGACAGTGGTCAGGAACCGGAATGTGATTTCATCTTCCCAACAATAAGAACCGACAACACAAGGAAGCAAGACATTCCAACCTCCTTAATTTCCAACCCACATTGGAAAGAGGAAGAATTTCCTTAAACCCTCTAGAAAGACTACATGAAGTACTTGAAAAAAATCCAAGTGAATGCTAAAATTATGTATTTGTATGTATTTCTTCAGAAGGCACACCTGTCGAGTAGCAGAGGAAGTCTCGCCACACCATCTATCTATTCTCTGTCCCCCAAATTTTGTCAGCACTTTAAGGTCAGAGCTTTCTTTATGCAGGGGCCAGGAGCTGGACAGGGACAAGGACTCAACAGAAAATTGTAATAGGGGCAGCAGAAAGAGATATTTTTGTATCCAACATAATTTTATTTCGACACAAGACAAAACTGTAACCTTTTTTTCTATTACATGGAAGTTAGAGCATTCAAATGTCATAAATACAAGCAGAAGGAGGCAACTTGATGGTGATCGCATGAATAAGAGGGAAATGGCATGGAATTGCCCTGGATCCTCATAGAGAGAGAGGCCATCTAACCTATGACCCATTGACAAATCTGTCTTGATATACCCTGTACTTAAGTAAAGCTTCTCAAAAGGCACATTGGAAATAAGCATGATTCGGGATGGTATTTAGGGTAAGATACCCTAGAATAGCGGTTCCCAATCTGTGAGCTGCGACCCGCCTTGGGCCGGAGTCACATATCAGATATCCTGTAGATCAAGTATTTACGTTATGAGGACACTAGCTACTTCACTTACGATGCTGATGTCTGCCTTGGACAGAAGTTCGGCCCCTGGCGGTGATCTTCATTTTCTTACTCGTTTTCCTGGGAGGGCTCATCTTTCTGAAGCAGCCACACCTCATGATTTCTATCAACTGTCTGGAAAGGACTGCCGTAGCTGGCAGTGTAAAAGACCTTTTCATTGAAAACCTTTCCTTCTTCCCTCAAAATGTTCGCTAATGTCAAAAGTTGTTCTTGATTCTTTTGGCCACTGGAGAATCCGTCAAAGGACCTAGAGGGGAGAAAGGGACTGGGCATGAGGGGCTGTACTATGGATACCAATGCTAATCTGAGATGAACAGCAGGGTCTGGTGCCCTGAAAGCCGCAGGAAGTGGCTTCCAGGCAGCCACTGACCTTCATGGCTCGGCTCATGAAGTTCCCTTAGGAGGGGCCCAGGAACACTCGTAAGTACCATCCACTGACTTATTTGGAACTCGCATCTTCTTGTGTGGACTAACATAGGCAAAAGTTACCCTAGGACCTTATGAAAATGTACATTGAGGGTGTGTCGGAGAGGGCCCAAGTGCATTACTAGGAACTTCCCAGAAACAAACTAACGCTTCAGTTTAGAGAACCACACAGAAACTCTCCCAGACAATCACTCCTCTTCCACACTCCATGTCCCTTATCTCCCTCTCAACCCCCTCTCTCCCTTCCTTCTTTTCCTCTTATATACCCTGAAAGTCACTATACATCAGGGAGTCTTGCTATATAGCTCAGGCAACCCTTAGAGGCATTACGTTATTGTGGGTTATGTGTACACTGTGTGAAGATGTATTCACTATGATTGGTGTAATAAAGAGTTGAACAACCAATAACTCGGCAGGAGAGACAGGTAGGACTTCTGGGGAGAGAGAAAGGAAGGGGAAGAGATGACAGAGGCACAGGGGAGACGCCAGGAGACATGGACAGAAAACAAGAGATACCAGAAGAAAGAAAGGTGAAAAAAACACATTGTAAAACATAGATTAATAAAATCAGGTAAATTTAAGTTATAAGCGTTAGTGGGACAAGCCTAAGCTAAGATCAAGCTTTCATAATTAATAATATGTCTCCATGTTATTTGTGAGTGGGTGGCCCAAAGAAAAATCTGACTACACTATGTTACCACCCCAATGTTGGCATTATGAAGTGTGCCATCACGCTGGACTTCATTGCGTTCTGTTGTGGTTGCTGCAACTAAGATGGAGTCTTAGTTGCTCAGGCTGGGTCAGAACTCTCAGGTTTAACTTAACTCCTGCCTCTGCCTCTCAAGTACCTGGGACTACAAGAGTGTGTCAACAAACCCAATTCAGATACTCAGTCAAATGCCTTCCCCTTTTCTTCTTCTGGGGCAAAGAGAACACAGTGGATTACAGATGAATACAATATAATTTGGATGCCTATGCATCTGTAGTCAAATGAAAGAGATCAACATTTTCACCGCATTACCCGAACATCCCGAGAAAGTATTTTAACAGAGATAGGACCAAAGGGCTCTAGGAATACTAAGGATTGGGACCAGTCCAGGCCAATAGGTGTCTTCTGAGTTGGTCTTAGAATGAAGGATGGTTTTCCTGAACAAAGGAAGGATAAAGTAAAAACACCATCATAGGAAAGCATAAAATGAGATCCAAAAGGAGAGGTGAAGCCAGAAGCAAGACCTTTGCATATTAACCTATGACCTTCCGGGACTATGCTACACGATGCTGAGCAGAGAGGAAGCTGATGAAATCTGAGTAAGAACGTAGGGCGAGAGACAGGACAGATTAGTGGATGGAGATGCTACAAGGACAGGAAGGGAAAGAGGATAAAAGTTTAGTCAAGCACATAAGTGTCCCCAGACAAGGTCACCGCAGCACACTGACCTGCTTAAACACAGGACATGTCGGGACAGTGGGTTTTACTTAGAAGGTGAAAAATGAGAAACAAAGAGTATTTTTAATATGCTTCACTGGTATAAGTTTTCTTAAAAATGTGCCAATGCAAAAGCAAGAACCAACCAACCAAACCAAAAGAACCGGTCTGGCAGCCTCAGATAAAACATAATCCTTCAAAGAAGAGCAAAGACCATGTCTATTCAAGTCAACAATGTCTCCCCATACCGAGAGGCACAGTGGCAGATGGTAATCAAGGGCTGGGCCACCACAGCCAATCCCCATTATAGCTATACCTAATGGAACTGTGGGAGAGGGCATAGCGCATCATCTTAGAAGAGGGACGGGTATGTGATTGTAGCCTGATAGAAGCTATGGGGAGGTAACTCTAAAACAGCGGTCTTCAACCTTCCTAATGCTATGACCCTTTAATACAGTTCCTTATACTGAGGTGACCCCCAACCATAAAGTTATTTTGCTGCTGCTTCAAAACTATAATTTTGCTACTGTTATGAATTGTAAATATCTGATATGCAGGATTTCCGATGTGTGACACCCCCCACACACACACATCTCAAAGGGTTGTGACACACTGCTCTACCCCATGATAACTGCTGGACTTGCGAGCACCCAAACTCATGGGATACAGCTGGGTGGGGGCATCAAGGGCCTAATCCCTGTCCAGCACAGCTTTGGTGGTCCAGTCTCCAGTCCAATGAACCTGAGGAGCAAAGCCCTGACTCAAAAAGTTGAATCTAAAGTCTTGAGATTTGGGTCTTGGGGCCCATGACTAGTTCCCCATATGGGATGCGGATGTCTCTCCCATGCGTGCCACGGTGTTGTGCCTTGGAGCCCATAGCTTGTTTGACTTTAGAGGCCCACAGCTGGTAAGAATTTGCTTTGGGATGAATCATGCCTTGAGTCTCAGCCAGATTTCATTTGGATGATATTTAAATGAGTCTTCTGAGTCAGTGCTGAAATTCTGGTGTTGCAGGATATTTGTTTACACTGTGTGAAGATATGTCACGGTGACGGGCTTAATAAAGAGCTAAACCGCCAATAGCTAAGCAGGAGAGAATAGGCAGGACTTCAGGAGAGATGCAAGTAAGATACTGAAGAAGCTGGACATATGGTAACGAGGAGAGCCACATGGCAGAACTCAGATTAATAGAGACAAGTTAATTGAAGTAGTAAGAGCTAGTTGGGGAAAAGCCTGCTAAGGCCAAGCTTTCATAATTAATAATAAGTATCCATGTTATTTGTGAGCTGGTGACCCAAAGGAAAGTCTGACTACACCCTGGGTTAATGGAATGGAACTGAATGCATTTTGTATGAGAAAGACACAAAGTTCATGTGCTCGGGACAGAATGCTGTGGACTCAATGTCTGTATCTCTCAAAAATTCATACTGAACTCCCTAATCACAAATGTGATGGTTTTAAGAGCTTCTGGAGGGTTATTAGGTCATGGGGGTTGAACCCTCATGAAAAAGAACATGACCCTTACAAAGGGATCCAAGGTGCTCATATAAACCAGAGAACGGTCCCTAGCCAGTCACTAAAACTCTCAGTGCCTTGAACTTGAACCCAGCTTTTAGAAAGAGCTACAAAATACAAATGTCTGTTTGTTATAAGTTACAGAGTCTATAGTATTTGTTTTGGCAGCTCAAGCAGACTAAGATAACATTATATACTTTTTTTTAAAAAAAGGTATTATTGTTCAGGTCTACCTAGATTATGGTCATGGTGGCCCTATACTCTGGGTGATATAATTGGTGCTATGTTTTATATGGAAGGTATATAATAGACTTTTCAATAAATAGATTTGAGTGACATTTTAAAACTGAGTTAGTAGGAAAACACCATGAATGCCTTAGGCTGTGCTTATGGAAGGGCAAAAAGTCTGCTGAAATTGCTTAGGGGGCAAATGGCAAGCACACACGGGTGAAACAGGCTGGTGGCCAGCGAGCCCTGACCGCTTACCGTACAAACACAGTCATCCCAGCTCTGTCTTCAATGAAGACATCTGACTCTGAAGGCCTGGGGGGATCGGATTGCTGCTCGGAGGGGACGCACAGGGAGATGGTAATGGTAGACTCGCTAAAAGGACTTGAGCCGGGCTCCACGTAGCTCGTCACTGGAGCGGTCAGCTTCATTTTCATCTCTGCAGCATGGAAAAAGGAAATCACCTTCAGTGTGTTCACGGCTAATCTGAATTTTAAAAGCCACCTTTATGTGAATTTTTGACTTACTTTATAGCACCAATATAAATATGCCCCCTTGAGATAATGTCTCATCTTTTAAAAATGGGTGGCGGTGGAATGGCAATTATTTATAATCTACATTAATGTTTTCTGTAGTGTTGTGTTCTGGGGTTAATGAATTTTATTTTCAAACATAAAAGAGAAATTACAGAGAACATGAGACAATTAATCATTTTTCTCTTTACAACTCAGAAAATGAGGTCCTATAGGCTAAGAGACCTGCAAAGTTATACAGATACATACACAAATACACACATGGGGGGGGCAAGGGAGAGGGAGGGAGGGAGAAAGAGAGAGAAGACAGTGAGTTCTGACTAGCGGTTCATGCTCCTGTACATCTCCCTGTCCCCTGGTACCACTAGTTAGCATTCACAAATTATTAGCGACACTTGCCACATAGGTAAGAATTTCTCCCTAGTCACAGAATCCCCCCCCACCACCACCATTTCATCGAACAAAAATTGGGGATGAATAGAATTAAGCAGCACCTTCCTCTAGCTACACTAAGCTTCCTGAGGCCAATCGCATACAGTAACATGAGGTTTCCAATGGTCTGGTTATTCATCTATTACAAACGAGGATTTCTTCGCTACGTTTAAACTCAATAGTCTGAGGATCTCAGCGGGTACTTTCACCTTTCTCATTTTTGCCTTGAATGTAGCCATTCAGTTTTGTGAAGCCAGTCTGGATGGCTGAATCCCAGTCCATAGACTCCACACAAGTGCTGACCCACTTGGCAGGTTCGTAGTGTCGGATCTCATAACTTCCGGGCTAAAATGGAAAGGAGAAAACTTTCAGTAGCAACTCCTGGGCATTGGGATGTGAGAGGTAGCAATACAGGCAGCCTTAATCCCCAGCCTACCAGAAGACTGCTGACCAAGGAATTGCTGGGGCCTCAAGGTCTAGCCTGAGATTCCAGTCTTTAAGAAGGGCCTCTCTGGAGATCTCCCTATGGGATAGGGGAGCTGATACTGCCCTAAGGCCATGTTAAATGAAACTAGCATCCCTTATATAGAAGTACTGGGTCTGCATAATAACCAGTTCCTCTCCACTTCTTCCACCTCAGACAGGAAGTGGAGGCTTGACTCTCACCTGGGGGGCGGCGGGGTTGAGGCGTCAGATAAACAAAGCATCTCCTGCCTGGTTTATGCAGGCTATGAAATAGCACTTTTTACTTAACTCGATGGCACTCTTCGATCTCACGATAAAGTAGTCCAGAAGCAACCCCTTCAGGCTCTGGAAAACACCTACCTGGGGCTCTGTGTCCTCTGGAGCCTTCCAGCTTGGCATCTCCACCGCAGGCTCCACTACGTCCTCGGCCGCCCCGAGGTCTGGTTCTGGCTCCTCGGCCATGGGCAGGGATAGCTCGCCAGGGGCTCGCGCCTGGGTCTCCCTGTTTGTGGGCACTAGTCACCTTGTCCTGAGTCTCCGCCCCCGCGGGTGTACCGCCTTGCACCCCTTACGGCGGGTCGCAGGTCGGAGCGCGAGGGGGGTGGTGATCCCGAGGGAGTCAAGTCCTCACCCCGCCCATGCACCAGCCCTGGCCACGCCCCTCCACAGGGATAGGAAGAAGGGCCAGAATCAGCCAGCTGGCCTGTCACCACCGGCTCTTCTGCAGAGTCTCTGCCGCCCAGGTCTTCCTTTTGCATAGCCCGGCAGTGGGTAGCAGTGGGCGGAGACCTGAGCAGCTGCTATTAGGTTTCTGTGGAACAGGTCTGGGCACCTCTCCCCGGGCGGCAGACAGACGCTGTCAGCTCCTCTGCAAAACCAGTCTCCTCCCAGCCACAGCAGGGTACCACCTGCCCTTCGGGGGCCACTTAGCAGCAGCCGGAGCTCAGAGACTACCAGGAACTAGCATTAGTGACTCTTCAGACTTGGAGTTCAAACCCGGATCAGCAGCCAGGGTCCCCAGTTTTCAGGGCTGCTTATTGTGCAAAGTCAGTGGAAACCCAGAGTCGTTGGGAGGAGTCTTGGGCTATCTGCTTCCTTGACCCTTTTCAGAAATGACCTGAAGCCTCATCAGCACTTGGGGGCGGGTCAGAGCACACAACAGTGCTTCTTAGACGCTTTGCTTAGGGTTCTTACTTTTCCCCAAAGATTGTTGGAATAAGTTCATATACAATTCATCACTCTTTTTTGAAATTTTTATACCTGTATACAATATATGTCGATCAGATCCATTCCTTTCTCTCTAGCCATCAACACCCTCAAAGATTCCTCCCCCCACACCTCCCTTCCAACTTCAAATGGTTTTTATCATTTATTTAGCCCACGGAATTCAACTAATGCTATTTACATGCACTGGGACTGAAGTCACCCTCTGAGGCACTGAGAACCCACCCATGCCCACACTCCTAAGAGAAACGAACTTCCATGTCCTAGCAGCCAGTAACAGATGCAGCTCTTGGGGATAGGGACCCAGGGGTCCTCCTTCCTCATGTATTACATGTATGTGTATTAATTTACCCCTACCAGTCAATGAACCAGACTCGGTGGTGTTAGGAAAATTCTTAAGAAGAGCCTCTCAGCCGATGCAAAGATAACTCCAATTAGACCACATTAGACCAAATTAAAAATGTCCATGTTTAATAAATGCTGCACTCCTGGGTGGACTGGAACAGCATAGTGGGGAGAAGAGCCCAGGCAAACCACGTGTTCCTTTTTCAAGTGGGAGCATAAGTAGCCTGTGGGAGTGGTCCTGATCCTCCCCAGGGAGGGGTCAACGCAAGGCAGGCTAGGAGTTGTACTTCAACCAAGGCAACTCCCAGACCAGGGGCTGGGATGACACTTCCAAACATTCCAAACTTCTTGGATATAGGGGTGTTTGAGGGCTGGGGTCTCACTTTGGTGCACCCTGCAATTCTAGCACTATGGTTTGGAAGCAGAAAGTCCAGGAATTCCTGTGGGGGGCCGCAGCCACATTCTCCATCATCAAGATGGCGTTGACATCCGGTTTCACCGCCAGGTGAACGCACACGTGTTGGTAACTTTCCACTACTGTGTCCCCGCCTACTCCCGAGGCATCACCTAGGACTGGGAGCAGCGGACCAATCCAAGAGTGACACGTCCGAAGCAGGGTCTGTTTCCTATATAAGGGATGGGTTCCATCATATCTGGGTCTCCGCCATGTTGGCTGATGCTCGCTCTCCCAAGGGGCATTAAAGCTATTTCTGCAGTAGGATCCTGTGTCCCGCGTGGTTCTTGCAGGCGAGGCCGAGTGCAGGACAAATTCCAAGTGACGCTTGACAAGACACCAAGTTTGAAGCCACTGCACCTTCCCCTGTTGGCTTTGTGAGAATGCCTCAGAAACAGAAAATCAATAATAATAATAAAGTGGACTGCTTAATGGCTTTTAAGTATATTTATGGAGTTATGCAACCATTATAATGCTAGGGCAATTTTTCAAAAGCAACCCCTGACCTCAGTCTTTAGCCTTTACTCAACCCTGTGCTAAGTTAGTGTTTTTGTTGTTGTTGCTGCTTTGTTTTTGTTTGTTTTTATTTTGTCAATTTGGCATGAACTAGGGTCATATGAAAAGACAGAACTTAAACTATGAAAATGTCCCCCATTAAATTGACTTGTAGGCAACTGATTAATGGTTAGTGTGGGAGGGCCCAACCCCTTTTGGGTGGTACCACCCCTGGGCAAATGCTTCTGGGAAGTATAGAACAGGTAACTGTGGCTGGGAGTGGTGGCATGCATGGCATTAATCCCAGAATGCCACTGGGGAAACACAGATCTCTGTGAGTTTGAGGTCCACCTGGTCTACAAAGTAAGGTCCAGTACAGCCAGAGCTATGTAGAGAGAACCTGTCTCAAAAACCCAGTAGGTAAAAAAGAAAGCTGAAGGTGAACCTGGGAACAAGCAACATTTTTCCATGTTCTCTGCTTCAATTCCTGCCCCCAGGTTGCTAGCTGCACTCGATGTGGAAATGTAAGCCAAATAGACCCTTTCCTTCCCAAGTCACATTTGGGTAGTGTTTATCATAGAAGGCAAATGAGGAGACTGAACCCTAACTCTTAGAGCCGTCCTCTAAGACAACGCTAATTTGCAGTTATCTTTGTTTGGATGGTTTGGTTGGAAACCCAAAGTCCTAAAAAACAAACCAAAACAGAGGGCCAGTCCACCCTGCACCTCCCATCCTGGTAGATGACTCTGTGTTTAGGTCATTTCTGGAAAATGTCAAGGAACTAGGATGGTGTAAGTGTCTCTCAGAATCACCAAGTCCACACCTAGCTTCTGGATACTTCGTAAGAGTAGAACCATGGCAGTGTGTACTCCTGTGTGACTGACTTCCTCTGCTTAAAATGTTTTCAGTGTTCAGGCATGCTGTAGCTTCACTCTTTTTCATGTTCAAATAATGCCCTTTATAAACATTTTGTTTATCAATCCGTAGTTGGTAGTTATTTGGGTTGTTTCAACTCTGGGCTATTATGAACAATGTTGCCATCCGCATTTGTGCAGGGAGGGGCAGAGGGGAGGGAGAGAAGGAAGGAGGGAGGGAGGGAGGGAGAGAGGGAGGGAAGAGAGACAGAGAGAGACAGAGAGAGAGAGGAAGGGGGAGAGAGAGAGAGAGAGAGAGAGAGAGAGAGAGAGAGAGAGAGAGAGAGAGAGGGATTGTGTTCAGGTTTTGTTTTTCCTGGGTGGAATTATTTCTGGGTTAAGTGGTGAGTCTGCTTTGAACTGACAGGCTGTTCTTTAGCCATTTGATACTCTTACCAGTAGAGTGTGGGTCCTCTATTTCCCTACATCCTCAGCAGTTACCTGGCTTTGAAAATTGTATGTATTTGGAGGGTCTACAATTAGCCTTGTAGATGTGATTTCTATCCCATGAAATTCAGAGTTTCACAGTCTTGAGTTCAGTGGCATTTAGTGCATTCACCCGGCACCACTATCTAATCCCAGAACAGTCTGTCCTTGCAAAAAACAACCCAGGAAACCGAGCAGTCACTCTCCCTCTGACCCATACCCTTGTCCCAAAGCCTGGCACCCACTGATCTACTTCCTGTATCTATAGATTTGCCTCCTCCGAGCGTCTTAGCAATAGAACCACACAGCGTATGTTCCACTGCAGTGGCTTCTTTCACTTGTTGAGAGAACTGGCATCTGCAAGCTTTGCCTTTGCTGTGGCCCGGATCAGTCCTCTGTTCTCGCTCATTACTGGAAAATAGTCCATTGTTTGGGCCTGGTAGTTGAAGCTACTTTCTTTCTTTGTCCTTCCCTGCCCAAACTGTGCAAAGACCTCAGGCTACACAGTGCTGTCTAGCTGTTACATCGAATCTATTATTATTCAGAGCTAAACTTCAATTATTTAGTGCAAACTCAATAATGAATTTTGACTTTCTTTTAAAAAAAATGCCTGTTACGCTTACAGAATATACAATTCAAAGAGATGTCAGCAGGTGACCAGGCTACTTTTCTGTTTTTGAAATTGGTGGCTAGTAATATACAAGAGCAGAAGAAAGGCAAGTTTCTTTCCAGATTAGTGGGATTGTAGTTTAGGACACGTTGAATAAAATCTAGAACTGACAAGTGTTATAGCTATATTGCAAAATCATTAAGTTTCAAAAAAAAACATTAAGTTTCTTACTGATGAGTTCTAGTTAAATTGTTCTATTAGCTTAAACTTAACCAAAGTTTTATGCGACACCATGAAGTATCTATTTACTTAAATAAAAGTACAGTGGGGTCCCTTTATAGCAAGGGCTCTCCACTGTTAATCCCAACTGGGAAAGGGAGTGTCAGATACTTTTCAATAGTAACTGTAGCTGGATCTTCATGTCTGTGAACTCCTGTTTTACACATTCTCCACGAGTACTGAGATCAATGAATCCTGACCTTTACCACAGGGCAATACAGAGTAGGTTCCTGTGAGCTTTTAGCTACAACATTTTTGCCAACAAACCAGTACCTGACTTGTTTTATAAAGATGCCCTACTAAATATATATATATATATATGTGTGTGTGTGTGTGTGTATTATATATCTGCAAATACATATATATATATATATATAGTTGATTCATAAACAGTGAACTTATGACCAATATTTTCCCTGATGCCTGAATGAAGCTTCTCTAGCACACAAATTTCTCCCCAAGGCTTTTTAAGAACCTTCTCTTCCAATGAGGAGCAGTATCCAGTACCTGGAGGCCATTGTACACAGAGACTCACCAGCCAAGAGTACACGAAGAAAGAAACCATGGTGGTGAGTGGATTGCAAACAGGTCATTGTTAGGATATGACATCTGTAACAAGAAGGCAGAGCAGCCTCCCTGAGCTCAGTGGGGGCGGTGTGCACTGGGCAATCCAGAGGTGTCCTCGCTCTGTGTATGTCCAGCAGAGACTGGAAAGCTCATGAGTACAGACCTCTGCTGTCTCTAAACTCTTCTGCATTCCTCTGGCAGAGTGATCCTAAATGTTATTCCTTTGGGTCTAGTCCCTTTAAGGGCTAACGACGCCCACTCCCAGCCACTTCTGACCTCCCTCGTCGCCATCTTAACTCTTTCTCTTCCGTCCCCAGTCTCTTAGCGTGTGCACATGTGTCTCCTTTGTCTCTATGTTTTTATGTCTTTAGGTCTCTCTATCTCTGTCTCTCTGTCTCTCTGCCTCTTCTTTAAGTAATAAATGTTTAGCTTTATGTATAGCCTTATGTTCATTTACTCTGCCGTCCACCGTATCCAGCCGCCTGCTCTCTGGGCCACATGGTGGGACCAGCTCTGCCGCTTGCCGCGGGAAACCTGCACCCCTCTGGCAACAGCCTCTGCCTGGCTTGCAGGCCGCTTGGGGCACCCCAACATATTATTTTTTAAAGGACAAAACTAAAGGCCCACAAACTGCATGCCAGGCTCACTCCAGTGTTACCTCCACGCTTGGTGCTGATTTTCTGCATTGGCTACTTTCATTGATTCTGTTTAAAAAACGCTGATAAGAAGCAGCTTCCTAGGGTTTGTGGAGCTACTGCCCACCATGGTGGAGAGGGCCTGTTAACAGGAGAGCGAGGTGGTTTGTGGCATCATAGTCTGCAGTCAGGAAACAGAAAAGATGAGCAGTGGGGCCAAGCTTTAAACTTCAAGCCCACCCGCACTTCACTGGCCCACTTCTCTAGTCAGCCTCCACCCCATAACGGTTTGACAATCTCCCAGAATGATGTCATTGGCTGAAGACCAAGTGATCAAATGCACACACCCATATGGGATATGTTCCATTCAAATGACAGTAACAAGTATTCGGATAATTCTAGCTCCTTCCGATGAGTTACTTGCAGATACCCTCAAGTCTTAGTTGAGAAAGACCCTAGAGGTCCGGGAGAAGATGTTGGCTGTCCCTGTGGTGCCCACAGAATCTGTGAGGATAGGAAAAGAATAAGAGAGGAAGGAGAGATGGCTCAACAGTTAAGATGACTGGCTGCTCTCCCAGAGGTCTTGGGTTCAATTCCAAGAACCCCAGTGGGCAGTTCCCAACTGTCTATATCCCCAGCTCCAAGTGATTCGACACCCTCACACATACAAATGTGCAGGCAAAATACCAGTGCACATAAAATAAAAATATATCATTAAAAATAACATTTTATAACACTATGGAGAGATATGATTTTTACAAATTATAGTTTGATGAGAATTTCTCTAATGGGGCTGTGATAGGTAGTGAAGCATTTTATCTATAAATAAAGTTTTCTTCCCAGCCTTCACATGTCTTAATGTGAAGTTGTCTTTTACTGTGGGATTGTGTCTTTCCCCCCACATCGTAATTACATGTTTGTTTCTAAAAATTGTTTCTGCCATCCCAAATGTGCTAACTGTAAAATGGACAGCTCTGTGGTATACTAGCAATAAGCATTATGTTGGCATCTTAGTTTTGATGAGAACTATGATGCTCTTCCATTATTTAGACTCCAGACAACCCTATGCAGATCAATTTTTACTGAGCACCTGCTCAGCAGAAGATAAATAATTGCTTGATAAATGTTGAATGAATGCCAATAATAGGACTTATTAAATACATAGGTAGCCATTGAATATTTTTAGGAGTACCTGTGAGCAAACCACCTTTTTTCTGCACCACAGGAAATGGAGAGAAATGTGTTGAATTGTGAGGTGAAGGGGTGAGGAAACTAAAATCTCTGGTGCAAATGCCTTTACAAGCAAAAACATCAATTTTAGTGAGAGAAAGATGTGTATGACTTCTGGGATTTAGAGGCCCACCATATTTGTCTTACAGGGCTCATGTTTTGGAGACCAGGGAGATGGCTCAGTGGTAAAGTATGACTGCTCAAGTGTGAGAACTGGAGGATGCATCCCTAGCATCACATAAAGTTGGTGTACATCCATAATCCCAGCACTTTAGGGCAAGCCAAGCAGATTGTCAGGGCTAGCCAGTCTAGCTAAAACTGGAGCTTGAAACACTGAGAGATTTGCCCCAAAATATAAGGTGGAGAGTGTCAGAGGAAGACACTGACCTCTGACCTCCACAGACACATGTGCACTCATGGACACGCACACATGCCTATACACACGACACACAATGTCTAAAAGGGTTCGTGCTTCTGAGTAAAATTAGACTACTAAATATTTCACAACTAGATAGCGTATGTATTCCAAAGCATTTAGGAGAGCCCTAGTCCTTGACCATCTAGGAGAAAATGGTTCTAATAATAATGCAATTGAAGATCAATTGCTAACGCCTTCAGACAGCTAAGTGAACCTTCTACTCTTCAGTGTGGAGCTTTCAAAGTAGCTATAGACTCATCACACTGTGTCTTCATTGGGACACATTAAATAATTGGCTCTTAGTACCATATTTCTAGACAGTGGCTTTTGTAAAACAATGCATTTATTCTTATGGATATATTTTTTACTGATCAGTTTACTTTGATAAAAAAGTATCTCCCGAGAATGAGTAGACCTCAATAAGAAGAACGAACAGGAATCAGGTTGACCTCTTGATGACTTTTATAAAACTGAAGTGTTACAGTGGCACACTGTCTCTGTTTCCTCCCAGCATACACACAAGACAGCCAGCTCTAAACCTGTTTATGGATGCTGCCTGGAGGTCTCTCAGGTCATCCCATGCCTAAGTATTTTGGGGTTTGCTTGTAGGAGCTCAGATCCAGACAAACATAAAGAAGTGACTGGTGACTAAAAATTGAAAGTGGGGGGACTGGAGAGATGACTCAGAGATTAAGAGGACTAGCTGCTCTTTCAGAGGTCCTGAACTCATTTCCCGGCAACCATATGGTGACTCACGGCCATCTGGAATGGGATCAGATGCTCTCTTCTGTCATGCAGGCATACATGCAGGTGGAACACTATGTACATAATAAATAAATAAAGTAAAAGATAAAAGAATAGAAGAGGTTTATCAGTCATGCCTAGGACACTAATACTTCTCAATCTGCCTACAAGGGAAAGACTGTTTATTACTTCTAAAGAGCATTTCTAAGTCGGTGATTAAGAGCATTGGCTACTCTTTCAAAGGACTGAACCGTCCATGTCAGGTAGCTTACAACTCCAGCTCTAGGGGACCTCAGTGCATGTGTGCATGCACACACACACACACACACACACACACACACACACACACACACACTGTAATACAACAAATATTTTAAAATATCTAGTTCATCAAAAACCAATACATGATTCTATTTGCAACGGTCACTAGCAGTCCATGCTGTGTGACTCTTATTCCACAAATGAAATCATTAATTCTACTTTAATTCAATTGGTATCAGTCAAGCAAATCAATGTCATGTGTGGGTTGTTTCATAAAAGTTAACTTGCTGTAAGTGTCTCTGCTCTCAGCTGCTTTAGTTATCTTAGATTATTCACACACGATTTACAAGCCAGAACCAGTTTGTAGATCATGGTTTGAGGAATTCTGGTTTAGGTGACTGTCCCACTTGGATCTGATACAGAGTCTCATACATTATTACCAATGACTCTCATACCATTCAGCCATACATTGCCAATGGAACTGTCTCTCTGGAGACTTAGATTGTACTTGTACTGATGAAAGATCATTGTTATATATTACACGGTGTAGATGGTGCCCTTTTTAGTATATTACTTTGTATTCTTTACATTATACATACATGAAAATAAATATATAAATGCTTGTCTTTGCTTGATTCCTTATTTCTGCCATGTTCAAGAAGATGCCCTCATTCCTGGGTTGTAATTTGTTTTACAAACTGACTAATAATGAGTCTAATAGTGAGTTGACATTAGCTTCTTCAGGCATGAAAATTTAATAGAGGAGTGTGGTCCAGCTGGAATCCTTCCATGTGCCTTCATAACCCAAGTTCTTTAGGCGTCCCCTTGAAGTACAACAGACTCAAGACCATGCTTCTGTGTTGTTTTACACACCTGTTCTACTTGTGTAAGTGTATACCTTGAATTTTTTTAATACCAGTGAACAGGATCTGAACATCAATCCGAAAATAAGTCAAAACCCCATTACTATCACGGATGGGTTCATGGTGGCATGTAGCCAGGCATAGTTCTAGAGCTACATCTTCGCCCATAGGCAGCAGCCAGAGAGAGCATGACACTGGGGCTGATGTGGATTTCTGAAACCTCAAAACCTATCCCCAGTGGTGCACTTCCTCCAACAAGGCCGCACCTCCTAATCCTTCTAATCCTTTCAAACAATTTCATTCCCTAGTGATTAAGCATTCAGATATATGAACCTATGGGGGCCAGTCTTATTCAAGCTACAAGATCAGTCATTCCTCCACCAAGTTAGAAGGTGTTTTCTTCTTGACTAAAATTTACATTTAAGAATCTGTTTCCAGTCAAGCCAGGCTACTTCCTGTCTGTGTGGTCTTGGGAACATGTTTTTGGCTCATGGAATCATTCCTACAAATAGACACTGTTGTGGATCATTTGTGACATGTCTCTATAAACTTACAAACACTTGCTTCCTAGGTGGTTGCACTATGCTGAAAGGTTGTCGAAACTCTAGGGGGCGGACCTTCAGAAATAACAGTTATCTCTTAGCCCAGTACTTTGCATGTTGTGTCCTGATACGTGGTAATTATTCAGACAGCTTTTTATGAATAAAAGCTATGAATTTTTCCTAATGTAACATCAGGAAACTCTAGTTAAGATGCACACATTCCTCTCAGTGCCTTGATTATATCCCCCCTATTCTTAATCTTTTCTTGCTAGAATTATTTCCCCCTCAAATACTACTTAGCTGATAAAAATTTAATTCTCCTGGATGTGATTTTTTTTTCCAATTCTGCTATTTCTCGGAGTGAGAGCAATTAGTACCACCAGGGTTTGCTAGTTATGTCAACATTTAAATAAGAACATGCTGTATATATTTACTCCTAATACCATTCTGAGACATCCTGGGAGGACCCACTTCTACTTGGGCACTAGGAAGGTGTGAAGCATTAGTAGGTGCTGTTAAAACCTGTGATAGTATTGTTGGGGGGCTTGTGAGGCCCCCCCCAGCTGAGGAGCTGTTGGAAGTTGATGGCTAACGGATGCTAGGGGAAAGAACGTCACTTTCTTTAGGGGTGTGACTCCTGTTAGGACTCCATGCCCCAGGGGATAGCCCTGGATCTGTGTGCATGTGTGGAACACTAATTGGACTCAGTGAACTTAATTAATTATGAAAAGAAGATATGAAGTTGAGAGGGAAATGTAATCAGGTGGTCTTGGAGGGAATTGGAGTAGAGTAAGGGGCAGTACCTTGTATGCATGTATGCCATTTTCAAATAAAAACTGGAACATTCTGTTATAACCACTGTCAGTGTTAACAATAAGTTTAAATTTTTATCTTATAAGCACTTGTCTTAATTAGGGCTTTATTGCTGTAAAGATACCATGACCATGGCACTTCTTATAAAAAAAGAGCATTTTAATTAGGTGGCTCACTGTTCAGAGGTTGAGTCCATTATCATCATGGTCGGACGTGGCAGTGTGCAGGCAAACATGATGCTGGACAGGTAGCTAAGAGTTCAACATTTTGTGCACACAACAGGAAGTGGCCTGAGACACTGGATGCGACATGAGCACATATGAGACCCCAAAGCCCGCCTTCACAGTGACATACTTCCTCCAACAAGGCCATACCTACTCCAATAAAGCCACACCTCCCAATAGTGCCATTCCCTTAGAGGGCCATTTTCTTTCAAACCACTGCATTCTACTTCCAGTCCCCAAAGGCTTGTAGCCACATCATAACGCAAAAATGCATTCAGTCTAACTTCAAAAGAGACTATTATAAAGTCTAAAGTTCAAAGACTGCTCTGAGATTCATGCAATATCTTAACTATGATCCCCTGTAAAGTCAAAACAAAAAAGCAGATCACATACTTCCAATATATATTGACACAGGAGACATAATGATCTATGAGACAGCCTATGGTTGGTTAAAAACACAGCTTCAATGACTGTAATTGGTTAAAAGGGGCAAGACTACCATTAGCAAGTCTCCTTGGTTGCCTTTGGTCCACAGTGTATGTTAAGCAAATGACTGTGATTGGTCCAAAATCCCTTTCTTGGGCTGTGTAAGCAGGCTAAGTAGGCAGCCTCAGTGAGTTGGCCAGAAGACATTTTCCTGTGCTGTGTCCCCTCATATATTGGAATATCAGGTCCAGTAAAGCCTTTTCTCTATACTGCCTCATGTTTCTTTCTTACTTTAGTAGTTTGGACTGAGCTATAAACACAAGGATGGAGGGGAGGGAAGACAATGAGATTCAGTACTAGTTTCTAATTTCTGGTGTTGGGTTTCTAAACAGCCTTGCTTATGGCTAACAGCTGGGTTCCAAGCCCTGCACCCAGCTTCCCAGCACAAAATACTGGCAAATGCCACTCAATGGCTGAAGAAGTAGCCATTGCTAGAGGCCTCAGGCCTACCTGCCAGCAGTGCCCACAGAACTGAATTTTCCCTGGAGCCCTAGCATGGCCCAATGACATAAGACTGCCTGCTGGGTCTCCTGACCTCCCACCCACAGGATACCTACACATTGGTGGTTCTGGCAAGCCTATTGTTTAATTTTCTGGAGAAGACCTTCTAGGTGTCCTGGATTCCAGGCAGCAGTAGGTGCCCAACTATACCTTGCCTCCCAAATGTTGTCCCAACATAGGCAAGTTTCCTGGATCCTGGCAGGAGCCATTGATAACTTCCTTGTTCACCTGGATAGTTCAAGAGTGGCCAAGGCAGGAGGAAGGGAAATTGAAAAGAAAAAAAATTGAGAGAGGGGAGTGGGGAGGCAGTGGATGCAGAAAACAGATAGAAGGTTACCAGAAACCAGAGAGGAGAATCTACAGGTCCTGGTCACCATAAAAGATTCCAGAGACCTGTCTAGTCTTCAGAGTCAAGGGACTCAGACTCTAGGCTTAACATTATAGCATCTGTCCACTGCTAAGGGCCAGAAGCCGCAACACCCCAGGCCCATAGAGAGACCGTAACACTGGCGAGACTGAGCCTATCACATCTAAGCTGTATAACATTAGAAGATCCCCTTATCCTTACTTCTCTCTGGCCACTGCTGACACTCTCTGCTGTCAAACACGGAAGGAAGAGAAAGCTGTTAGACACTGGCATTTGCAGGGCTTCCTGTCCACCCACAATTTCTATCTAGGAAGAGCAGAAGGACCTTCACCCAGCTCTGCCTGCTGCTAACCTTGCCTTGCAAACTGAGTTGGCTACTCAGTGTGCAATAGACATTTGCAAAGAATGTTGGGTAATATGTGAGGGTTTACAGCTGCATTTGAAAATCTAGTGTTGTGTAAACACATTACCATACTCATGTCCACAGTAAACTCACCTGTATTTTGTGGTCCACTTGCATTATCTGGCATAATAGCTCTCTGCCTTAATTTCCTATTGCAACTCTGGCTGCATTTCTATTTGTCTAGTTTGGGTGAGTCCTGGTTTCTGTTTCTTAAAGTTCATCAAGTGTGTTGGGGAATACTATTTTCAGGTGTGTGACTTTTGTTTACGCTGCATTTGATTAACTGTGAGGCTGTGTTTCTTTGCCTGTCTAAAACACCTGATGGTCCTAAGAAAATGATGAATGGCCAATAGTGAGGCAGAAGCAAGGATAGGCGGGGCTGGCAGGCACAGAGTATAAAAGGAGAAACGAGGAGGCGGAGGCAGAGCAGCAGCAGCAGCAGCAGCAAGAGAACAAGGAGAGAAGGACATCAGGGGCCAGCTACCAAGTCACCCAGCCAGCCACGGAGTAAGAAGGAAAGTAAGATATACAGAAGTAAGAAAGATCAAAGCCTAGAGGGAAAAGGTAGACAGGATAACATAAGTTGAGAAAAGCTGGCAAGAAACAAGCCAAGCCAAGGCCAGGCATTCATAAGTAATAATAAGCCCCTGTGTGTGTGTGATTTATTTGGGAGCTGGGTGGTGGGTCCCTCAGAAAGCCGAAAGAATAAAACATTACACAACACAAGTAATTTTGCTATGTAGTCAGGCTTGCGATTCCTTGGTTTGGTCATTTGAATGAGAAATTTCCACTATGCCAGTATTTGAATAATTGGTCCCCTGCTAATGGTACTATTTGGGGCGGTTTGGGAGTTGAGGCCTTGCTGGAAGAAGTGTATCACTGGGGGTGGGTTTCGAGGTTAGATAGCCACACCCCATTTCCAGGATGTGAGCCTTAGCCTTCCGCCACCACGTCTTCTGCTTTCTACCATGTTTCCCAGCTGTAATGGACTCATTGCTCTGAAACCATAAGCCCAAATGAGCTCTTCCTTGTACAAGCTGCCTTGGTCATAGTATTTATCACAGCAACAGAAAAGGAACTAAAACACGGGGTCTGTTACTGGGGCCAGTGAGTGTTTTCTGAGAGAAACCAGACAGTAAATGTAGGATCTGAAGGTCATGCGCAGCTAATTGGACTTTGAGTGTTGGGAATACAGTGTGAAGGGTCTTGAGCCACAGAGCTCTAGACAAACCAGGAATTTTAACCATGTAGAATTGTCTTCCCAATGAGAAAGATGTTAACTGTTGGGATAGGGCATACCCAGATCCCACAACCAGGACCAGAGATAGTCTAAATGACCCTACAGCCAGAGGCTACCCCAAGCTCCCACAACCAGGACCAGAGGTGGCTAATAGTTCAAGTGATCTCTATGCTATCTATACGACCGACAGAGGACCAGACCCTTCCTTAGGCCTGTAAGCTAGTATAGGTAACCTGTCGGTAGAACCCATCTTGGAAGAAATGGCATATGCCCTGAATCAAGTGTCAATGTAATTACTCTTTCTTGTGCACTGGGGATTGTATTACACCAGGAATCTTTTCCCCAGATTGCACTGAGTTTTAAATATGCCGAAAAGGACACACCTGGTTTTACACTCTTTAGAAGTCTTGTTCCAGGTGGACAAAGTCGATCTGGACTGAGTTTTCATTCTCTTCTCTTCACACTGTTCACTTCCCTGCCCAACACCTGCAGGCACCCCCTCCCTTGGAGAATAAAGGTAGCCATAGTTAAGACGAGGAGTGTCTGTGAGCCAATGACACTCCACTTTTAGACTCTGAAATTTGAATTCATGCCGGAAAATGTCCTCCTTACGTTTTTCAACTATTCAAAAACACCCTTGTGTTGTTGGAGATACAAAAACAAGGGGCATGTAGGATCTGGCAAGTCCAGCCTTAGAGTTTGTATCTGTGTTCCTGCTTCAGTTTGGTGGCATAAAGTCTTTCATTCCCTAGATTGCAAGAGCATTTAAAACAAGTCTTAATCGTTTTTTTTAAAAATTATTTTCTGTGTATGGATGCTTTTCCTGCATGCATGTCAGTGGATCATCTGTGGGCCTAGTGCTCGTAGAAGCCAGAAGAGGTCACCGAGTCACCTGGACCCAGAGTTACTGACTGTTGTGAGCCATTAGGGCTGGGAATTGAACCCTCCTCCTCTGGAAGAGCTCTTACCTGCTCAGCCATCTCTTCAGGGCCTAACAGTACATGTCATCAAGACATTTTAAAACACAGTAATGCTTGTCTTTAGCAGTCTTTAGAAACTGTAGCTGTTGGGATTATTTGATCTATGTATAGCAAGCCCAGCCTAAATGATTGACAAGCGTATGAAACGGTGAAATACAGGATTAGTTACATACATGCTGCTCTACTCACTCAGCCGTCAGGGCACGTTTCTTCTTTTCCTCTTCTGTTACTCTCATTATCAGTAAGGATAATGATGCTTGACTCATGGTTCCAAGACAGCTGTAGTAGCCCCAGACATCACATGCAGATATGTGACATCCAGCAAAGAGTAAGAATATTTCATGTGCTTTGTGCATTTGTATTGGATTTTGTGTGTGTACGCATGTGTGGGTGGGTGCTTATATATTTACATGCACTTCAAGGCTGAAGTTTTTTTATGATATATTCTTCTTTATTATAACTTTTCTCTGTTATTCATACTTGTATAGAGTCAGACAGACTGATGATAGATGGCAAATAGATGTCAGATAGATACATACTGATAAAGAGAGAATAGACAAAGAAATGGTTGATATATGCTAGATGGTAATTAAATAAATAGATGGTAGATATAGACGATTGATAGATGATATAGATAGTCGATAGATACATATATTTGTGATAGATAGATAGATAGATAGATAGATAGACTGACAGATACCCGGATTATCTCATGACTTCAGGTTATGGGTTTATAAACTTTTTAAGAAATCACTTAGTAATCACAAGTAAGGTAAATAAAGAATACATGAATAAAACTCCTCCTGACTACATCATTCCTTCCAAGAAATTTGTGACATTAAGTACAGAAATGTCAAGGCTGAAGTTTAACATTGGGTGACTTCTTTAATTACTCTGTATATTATTACTATTATTAGTAGTGTTAGTATTATTGAGACAGTCTCTCACTGAAACCAGACTTCACCAATTAGAGTAAACTCTCTGGCTAGCAAGCCCCAGAGAGCCCTGCATTTCTGCCTCTCCATTGCTGGCAGACTACTGATTACCTGGATTCTTGGCAATCAAACTGAGGCCTGTATGCTTGCCTGACAAACATGTTGCTGACTGAGCCTTCTCCTCAACTGGGTGGTAAGATCCCTACTGTACTTGTTTCTTTATTTCCTCCAAAGACCATTAGAGAATTTTTATTACAAGAAATTTCCCAGCTGGGCATTAGTGGTGCACACCTTTAATCTCATTACTTGGGAGGCAGAGGCAGGTGGATCTCTAGGAGTTTGAGACCTGCCTGGTCATCAGAACCAATTTCAGGACAGGCTCCGATGCTACAGAGAAATAGACCTGGATGGAGGGGGGAGGACCTTGGACTTCCCACAGGGCAGGAAACCCTGACTGCTCTTAGGACTAGAGAGGGAGGGGGAGGGAAAAGGGAGGTGGAAAATTTTAATTAATTAATTAATTAATTTAAAAAAAGAAAAGAAAAAAAAAACAAAATCCCTAAAAGAAATTCTATTGATTTTCCACCTTTGTAGGTTATATTTGCTTTAGTTTCCCGAGCTAAAACCATTATTCCTATCAGATTACATTTTAAAAGGAAAGTACCCTATTTCTGCTTACTTTGGTTGTTTTCCTACAATCTACAACATTGGCAAATATGGCATAAAAATGCCAAAAAGATAAAAGCTGCACTGTTTTGATCATCTGTGCTCATCAAGGCATTGTCTAGTTTATAATGTAAAAACAGCAAAAGTTGTTTTTTAAAAAAGTATATTAGTGAGCAAGATTTGAAGAATTATGTCACACACACACACACACACACACACACACACCCCAACACACACCAACACCAATGCCTACTTTGTTATCTTCATGGCTCCTGCAATCCACCTCCCAGTTGGGAACACTCACCTCTACTTTCCCATTTGAAAACCATCAAGGCAGATTGCTATTAACCCCAAACTAGCCTGCAGTGAGAGCCCCCAAACCCATGAGGAGTGTGTGCTGAAGTCCCCGAATGAGATCTGCTGGTAAAATCCTCGCCAGCTGCAGAAGCGCTCCTTATCAGGACAGAGGGCCAGGCTTCTGGTCACAGTTCTGCCTTTACAGGGCTATTATGGCGGACAATGACTTAGCTCTGGCTTTGACGTCTGTAAAGCCAGGGTTGGGATTATGTGGTTTACGAGGTTTCTGTTAGGGGCAAACCTGTTCTATTTAAGCATGTGACCCCAAGTTTTTGACCTTTATTTTCAATGACGAAAACTACAACAGAGTCAGTTATGGTATTCTAGTGCAATACAGCAGTGCTACAGAATATGAAGACGACATAGCATACAAATAAACAGTAAGACAATGCAAGATTATAGTAACTGTCACTTCTACATAGCATTGGTGTCCTAGGAGACATCCTGATGGAACCCAGACAAAATTCCATTCCCACTCTAGAAACTGAACCAGAGGGCGGATATGAGAGCCATGTAGAAAGGAAATAATACTAGAAAGGATTATTTTTTAACTAAAATATTTGCAAGCCTGTATTTCCATTTGTATTGAAATACAGACCATGACTCTTTACAGTACAATTTACCCCCGAAGCTCTAGGGATGTCTTCTGTTGCTTCTAGAACTCTGTTTCTTGAAATGGTCAGAGAAGTAAAGCTAGGAGACTCTGCAAAACTGGTTTAGGAGAACAAATTTCATGTGGAGGCAAAAGCAGTGGCCTTTAGCTGGCCTGGCCTTTTCCTCTGGCTGCTCAGAACTTAGTTTAGGAATTCACCTAGTCATTCGACTGTTCACTTCTCTCTCAACACTGAACTTTTCCACTTCTCTAAAGGGTGTTGTTGACTTAGGGGAGTTCAGCTATGTCTAAGAACCTGGGGGAACTGGGATGTAGGTTTATCTGTTTCATACTCGGAAAGCAGCCTAAGGGTAGGGTGGCAATGAGTCGCAGCTTCTTGGATCTGGACGGCCTTTTTTCCTGCACGTCTGTAAAGATTGGCAGCATGTTTTAGAGGGTTTCTGGAAGGGTTAACTTCTGCTCCTCTGATCAGGGTGACTCTTCTTTATTCTGAGGCAGTGTGTCCAGGACCTCTTTCCCAGGCGGGTTCCCCATGGCTTCTTCGTAGGAGGGTGGCAGGCAGGTCACATGCAGAGTCCCAGAGACCGGCAGTGGGGAGTAGGGGACACTCTGCTCGCTGCCCCAAGGCAGACTGGGCAAGAAGTCGGTCACCTCTCCGGAAGTGGGCTCTGGGAGGTCGATGCTGAACACCTGTCCTTGGACCTGTCGGGCCTGGCAGCGTCGGTACAGGAAGAGCAGCAAGAAGGCCAGGAAAAGCATGATGGTGGCCGGAAGCAGGATGCACAGGAAAGGCTCCACATCCGCCTGGGCGGAACTCAACTGCTGGGTGCCCTGCAGTTAGCAATGAGATGAGACAGGAGAGGAGGGAAGGTGGGTCTCAGGAGTATACCCAGGGACCTCTAGGTGAAATAATGTGAATGACAAGTCAAAGTGTGTATTCAGAATATCCAAGTACACTTTGACATCGAAGTTAAAAATGTTAGAATATCTTTATTTTGGTAAGTCCGCCGATTATTTTCACTGGGAACCCTTATCACTTAAATGCTTACTTTGTTTAAAATTAGACCAACAGTGTTTTATTGGCACAGATGACTTGCATAACGTTCATCTTTAATTCTGGAGCAAAAAATCTCACATGGTTATAAGTTCATACCACATGTAAATAATTAATGAGTTTGGGTTTCATAGCTGCACTTAGAGTTATAATTAAGCCTGAGAGTTATAATTAAGCCTGATTGTGTATTATTGATATGACAAACAGAATTGAACATTTATAGATCTATATATTTTATTTTTTTGTAGGAGATGTTGAGACAGTCATGCTATGTAACCCTGGTTGGCTTTGAACCTGTAGAAATTCTCTTTGCCTCTGACCCCTGGGTGCTAGGATCACCGGTATACACGACTACCTGTGACCCGAAAGTTTCTGAAAGTTTTAAGAAAAAAAGAATTTACACATAATCCAATATGGCAACTCAAACCTGTAATCCCAGCACTGGGGAGAGAAGGGGTGAAAGGAGGAGTAGGATGAGTCTAGCCTTAGCTGCACAGTGAGTTTGAGATCAGCCTGGGGTACATGAGTCAAAACGAGCAAATCACACGAAAATTCCCATATAACTCAAAGGGTTTTAATTGTACAGTGTTAGCTCACAAAAATAATAGTGGTTCCTGGTGGAGTAAATAATGTCATGAATTGGTGCTTCGATAGCAGAGCTGAAATGCAGACTAAAAATGTTGTAATTGCATGTATACTGTTTTAAGATCAGTTACTAAGGATGGATTTCAAAGTTTCTGTATTATATAAATAAAACACAATGTAAAAATTCAAATATCTGTGACCATGGGAAAGAAAATATTTTAAAGGTGAAAAGAAAGTGATAATAGTAATAAAATAATAATAATAATAGAGGCTAAAGAGATGGCTCAGAGATTATGAGCACTCACTGCTCTTCCAGAGGTCCCGAGTTCAATTCCCAGTAACCACTTAGAGGCTCACAACCATCTATAATTAGATCTGATTATGCACACCTCTTCTGGTGTGCAGGCAAAATGTGCAGACAGAACACTGTATACAAAATAATAAGCAAATCTTTAAGAATAAAGGAAGAAAACGATAGGAAGAATGAAAGTAAAAGGAAAACAAAATAAGCCAATGAAATAGCAAGCTCACTGCATAGGAATAGTAGGCATAGATGCTACCTTGAGAGCTGTTGCTCTCCTTCTCGCTCTTACGTTCGGACTTCTGTCTGATTTTGATGGAATGGGCAGGACAAATGACTCGTCTTGCTTTGTGTGGATAATCTTTCCTTATTCCCTAAAGGCTTTTCAATGTGCGTTTTTCTGGCTCAGAGTGAGATGTTGATTCTGTGCTTACACTGTCATATTTTTTATTCTTGGTAATATATGAATTCAGAACTTTTACCTCAAGCAACCTAAAAAGCCAAACCCTTCTTAAGAAACAGAGCAGCTGTGGTCTTTGGGTTTGACAGCTATCATTTTGGAAATCCCTCTCCTCTGTGACCGTGGAGAACGCTTACCCTCTCTGGATGTGAGTTTTTTCCTCTTGGTAATGGAAATAATGGTGTCTGATTTTGAGGATTCCAAAAGAACAAAGTGAATTAATGTGTTTAAAGATCTCAGTGAATGATGAGTCTTTATCCTCATGTTTCAACGGTCTCAAATTTTCTAACAGTAAAATCCTAAAGACAGCTGGGTGGTAGTGGCACACACATTTAATCCCAGTGCTTGGGACACAGAGGCAGGAGGATCTCTATGAATTCAAGGCCAGCCTGGTCTACAAAGTGAGTTCCAGGACAGCCAGGGCTACACAGAGAAACTCTGTTTCAAAAAAAAAATCCTAAGATTAAAAAGACAGAAAAAACCCTAGAAATTCTGTTAATAAGGCTAGAAAGTCAGGTGAGCATAAAATATAGCACTACTAAATTCATATTTAATGTCTATATGTATATATTCAGAAGAAATTAGTAATATATTTTGTGGTTGATTGCTATTTTTAAACTAGAGAATTTTTGTTTTCTCACATGTTTAATATCAGAATAATGTACTTAATATCTATTGAGACATTTTATGGACCTTTTGGTTGTAAAAGCATAAAAAGTCGTAAAGCAAGGAATCCATTGACATAACAAATCAAATTTGAGTAAAAAAGAAATTTAACTATAATTTGGTCTCTCTTTCTAGTTTAATCATTTATATGTTAAAGCTACAATCCTCTTTAAAATAATAATCACCCTAAAAAACACAGATCAGTTTTTACAAAGTATTTTTAAATTTATTCTATATTAATAACAGATGTTAATGGTTTCTGGTCTACTATGGTCATCAAATTTTAAATCCTCTATTATACTTGATAAATTTAATATGCACTGGATACAAAGATACTTAGCATTCTATTTAAAAGGTTTGATGTCATAGATGCTGTTGTTTACAATGAGGACACCTTTAGTATTATCACTGTTAGTTGCAAAAAATGAGAAAGAAAAAATAATACAGCCCTAAATGAAATCAGTATTACTGTTGGTTAGTTACTTTTGTGCAAATGCTAAATAGTATTAGAAGTGTTCTTGTTTTGCTCTATTATTTAGCATTTAGAATACTGCAACCTCTTGAGACAAAGTACTTTATTTTTCCAGTTAAGAAGAAGTTCAGAGTTATAGGTCAAATGCATTATAGCAGTCTTAATTTCCTTTTTTGATTATTCATGCTGTGATGGATGAAATTATTATTAATATAGAAAAATTATTATTCCTTCTTAAAGCCTCTAAAATTCTTTCCTGTGCTCAAAGTTGTTTGTTAATTTCTAATAATTTTCTGATGTCTGTGTTTACTCAAGGGACATCTTAGGAAATTTCTGAGTTCAAGCTATAGCTTGTGAAGAATCTATCTGTTTATTTACTAGTATGTATTTTCTATGAATGCAGGTTTTGGAGATTTTAAACACCAGTATCTCCAGTTTTCTAGAAAATGAGAAAATAAGTTCATTTCCATTCCTTGTGTGGTCAGCCTGCCGTCATTTATCCTCTAATTATATAGCATCTTTGTTCTTAGATTTCTGTATTTCTTTTCTTTAATGCTGCTCAAGATTGATACTCCTTGGTGGTTTGCCAG
Source organism: Myodes glareolus (assembly GCF_982192425.1). Classification (NCBI taxonomy): domain Eukaryota; kingdom Metazoa; phylum Chordata; class Mammalia; order Rodentia; family Cricetidae; genus Myodes; species Myodes glareolus. Next base: position 116,240,690 of record NC_142026.1, on the reverse strand, counting down.
ACAACTCGAAGCAGCTGCTGTATTTCTTAGTGAAAGAGAAAACTTCCTCAATCCCCTGCTCTCCTTCCTGAAGATGCTCGGTTGCTGTGAACTGTTAGGCACAGTGCTCACTACACAACTGGGAATCACAGTCTAAACCTCTTAGTCTTGTATATAGTGTCTAGACATTGCACGCTAAGCAAAGAACACAGCTAAAACACATTAATAAAAAGCTCCTGGTTTCTAGCCTCAGGTGTTCTTTGATCTATAATTGATAGAACAAATATTCTGATACATTCTTGATTGCCAACCCCACCCCCTAGCTCTCACATATTTCCTACAGATAGCTAATCACAGAACTCATATTCTTATTATATCAGTTTAATACTCCGCGTATCCACTAAGTTTTAAAATACAGGCATTGTTGGGTTAAAGAGTTAAGTAACATACTTCAGATGAAAAAAATGGCTGAATCCAGAGATACAGACCTGCAGTTGAGTCTCCAGAAGTGGCAGGCTGGGTTCGCTGGTTAGCCATTCGTAGGTCCCCCTGCCAGCAGGGCCAAACTTCCTCCAGCTGCTGCCCAGCAGTCCCCTCATGTTCCTTCCACCCGGCTGCCTGGATTCCACAATGCTGCTTGCTCTTGGCTTGGATTCAGGGTGGGTGTGTTGGTAGCCCTGCCTTCTGATCAGCGGCAACAGGGAAAATAATCCAAGCCGAGGGACTTCTCCGGACTGGGTTGAAACTCAGTGCTTTTGGGTGGGTTTTGTGGCCTTTCTCACCAGAAGGGTCGGAAAATGTTCTTAGAAATGGCATAGATTCCAGGTGAGTTCCTTGCATTGCGCCCTGAGAAAGTCTGGGCTCATGCTCTCCGTGCATAAAGAGCTGTTCATATTTAGACGTGACTAAGACCCACCTCCTTCCCTGACCATTTTCTTCTCAGAGCCACATCTGATCAAGCAAAACCACACAGGCTAAATTATCCTCAACGATTTCTGAGTTCCATAGTACGAAACAGCAAAGAGGTATTTGGTGGAGAATCAAGGACCATTAATAATTCTTTACTGAATTATTTAGATGAAAGATGCTTAATGATAAAATTGTACAGAAGCCAGATGGACAATAGCTTAGATTGTTTAGATGTTTGCTGATTTCATTTTTTTTTAAAAATTGAATTACCAGTATCTAAATAATCTTCCTTCTGGTTATTTTGTAAACTTTATACAAATACTGATAGCAAGCTTCAGATAAGAGGCTTTCAGGTTGATGTTTTGTAGGCTAACTTGGGGATATTTAATCACACATATGTGCTAATTAACATCTAAAACATTGTCTTAGCCTGTGTTTATGCTACTATAACAGACAGAATAGCTAAGAGTGGGTAACTCATGACAAGTAGAAGGTCAAGTGTTATGGATCTGCTGTCAGGAGAGTCCAATATCAAGGTGCTAACATTTGGTATGTGGTGAGGAGATGCTTCACATGTCCTCACATGGTGGGAAATAAAAGGTCTGGCTAGTCATGCGATAACCCCTTCATAAGGCTATCAATCCGACAATCCGACTCATGAAGGAGATGGTATCACAGCCTGACAACCTCTGAGCCCCCCCCCCCCAATTCTATCACATTGGTAATACCTAAATTTGGAAGGGGACACATTCAAACCACAGCAGATGTGTTTGGGATGAAGTGACTGTCACAGATGGAAATATTTCTTAACTTAATTTTTTTCCTCCTTAATTAGACTTACCCTCTATTGGCCCATGGGGGGCTAAAGCTATGTTTCAGGGAGTTACAAACTTTTTGATAGGTACAATTTGGCACGGAGGGCCCATAGTTACCACTGACTTTTTTCTAAGACCACTGTCCTACCTGGCAGAACTCAGTCCTCCTTGCCTGGCTTACGTGTGTTATGAGTGTTTGCTAGGTTTCCCAGTGTTTTGTCAGTAACCTCGAATACAAGTTTTTCCTGCCTTATCCTTTTATTTATTTTATTTATTTTGCAATTAGCTTACTTTGTAGTTTTAGTTAAGATGCTGCTTTGTCTGTCAATACATTATACCAGAAGCATCCAGCAACCTGTATCTTGTGTGACACTGTTCCTGGGGAGATGGGAACAATTGAGTACTCACCCCAGACAGGGAACTGATCACAGACCAAAGTGACTCTACCACCAAAGTCCAGCATGTGAACCAGTTCATTCCATTGGGTTAGTTACAAGAATAAGAGTGAAGGGTTACTTACGGGAGCAGAGATGACAACGGTATCACCAGAGTCTATCTCAACATAGGTGACAAATGGTGAAACCTGGCCATCTGAACTGCACTGAACAAACTGTGGGCGACTTGATGGGTTAGAAAGTGTTCTTTCCAGGCAGTTTGGTTGTCCTTTGGTCTGAACTTGTTCCAGTCAGGTTAGCTTGTCTGAAAGTGTCTATTAGCAGTCCTTGCTGTTTCTCTGGTTTGTTTTGTTTTGTTTTGTTTTCCCAAGGGTCTATGGAATCTGGTTAGTCTTAGGGACTTTCTGAAGTCATTGAGTTGTCGATTTTCAGAGCTTGCCTGAAGAATGAAATGTTTTCCATCTCTCTTAATGCAGTCTCTCTCACCATCCTGTAAACATCCTGTGTCTGAAAGAGCTTCCCTCTGCATCTCCCCTTTAACATCCTGTCTTAACCTGAGGAAGGAGCCAAGACAGAGAACAAGGACCACATGCTTGTGAAGGTGGCGGGTGTGTGTGTGCGCGCGTGTGTGTGAATGTGTGCGTGTGTGTGTGTGTGTGTGACAGTTCTGTGGTGTTGTCTCAGGTCAAGAGGCAGACAATTAGTGAACCAACGAAAGCCTGTTGTGAAGCACAGGGCTTGTCTGTGAGGCAGATCAGATTTCAGTCTGAAGGGCGACCAATCAGTGAGACAGACACACCTGCACACCCGGAAGCAGAGGATGCAGATATGACAGATGTGTTCCAGTGACAGACAGGAAGTTCCCCTAGACGGGGAGCCTACTACTGCACTCCAGAAGTACAGTGGATTTTGTTACCGATCATGGATACATTCTCAATTAGAAACCTGCAGTTTGGTTTCTGACCCTTTACTGGATGGAAAGCAACTGGCAAATGTGCGCAGCGTACTATACTGAAAACCAAACCCTCGAACTGGCTGAAGTTCATTTTGGTTGACATCACATGGAGCTGGTCTGGGAAGAAGGCCCTGTTCTGTGATATATCCCTCTCCATTAGTGACATGCTCACTCGGCTCTTCACAGTCCAGTGAGTCTCTTTTCAGTCATTGTTTCAGCCAAAGCACCCAACACCACAAAGCTACTTGCGTACTTTGTTCGATTGGAGAATTCTTATGTTTTTCATTTATCTGTGTAAAACCTAGGATGAGTTTATAAATGTTTTTATATGTAACTGTTACACTGCAGGGCAATCTCTGTTTAAGAAGGGGCAAGTTACTTTTCAAAAGAAAATGAATCCAACTTTCTCCTTCAAGTCAATGTCTTGTTAAATTCTTGTTTAAAATGAAAAAAAATCTTTCTGTCTTATCTCCCTTTAAAATTGTGTGTCTTAAGATTTCGCCAAGATGGAGGTTTTTCTCTTAGAAAAAAACTGAAGGAGAACCCTGCACAGCAGGAAACCCTGTTTTAGGATGAGGGGTATAATTTTAATTGGGCATGTGAACTAGGTGAGCCAAGGAGGACTTTTGATTGCTGAACTTTAATATTTTGATAGTTGGACCTTGGTGGTGGATAGAGGTGAAGGGGAGAAACCTGGATGCCCTGGTACTGAAAATAAAGGATGGTTGAGGACTCGGCCTTAAGGCTGACATTTGTAACCCTCCCATAGGGCTCAGAGAACATGGTGGATGAGGGGCCAAAGGAGGGTGAGAGTCGGTCGATGGGAGGAAGGGCTGTGGATGTCATCTTCTAAGCACTTTATAGCCTTGTCAGTTATGAACTCACAGTAGCTGCGCCTACTGACACCAGCCTGACAGAAGCCAGGACCATCCAACTGTCAGCTGTGGATGGAAAAGGGGGCTAACAAGGCCCCAGCACTTACTGCTGGACTATTAGTAACTGACAGATTCTGGGAGAAGGAGTGGCGTGGTATTCAGGTGTGAACCTACCAGGCTTTAACGAATAGTTCCAGTCACTCAGATGGTCTAGGTAAGTTCTGTGGGGCCCAAAACAAGGAGTTGTGGATATGAGAAAGAGATTTGTAGTGTAGAAGGGAGGCTGGCGGTGATGAGAAGGAAATCAGGTAGGGTAGGGGACAGAAAGGAGCCAGTGACACATTATATACATGTATGAAATCAGGTAGGGTAGGGGACAGAGAGGAGCCAGTGACACATTATATACATGTATGAAATCAGGTAGGGTAGGGGACAGAGAGGAGCCAGTGACACATTATATACAAGTGTGAAATCAGGTAGGGTAGGGGACAGAGAGAAGCCAGTGGCAGTATATACATGTATGAAATCAGGTAGGGCAGGGTACAGAGAGGAGCTAGTGGCACATTATATACATGTATGAAATCAGGTAGGGTAGGGGACAGAGAGGAGCCAGTGACACATTATATACATGTATGAAATCAGGTAGGGTAGGGGACAGAGAGGAGCCAGTGACACATTATATACATGTATGAAATCAGGTAGGGCAGGGTACAGAGAGGAGCCAGTGGCAGTATATACAAGTATGAAATGTTAAGGAAAAAATTATTGTTTTTTAAAACAACTTATAAATTTAATTTATAATTTTATAAATTTAATTAAATTAATAGATTTAAAACAATAAAGTACATTTCTGCAAAATCAGAACAAGTTGATACATTATTAAGAAAACTCTCAGCAATTCACTCCTACGTACTGAGGAAATATTTGGTAGAGCACATTAACACATTTGAAGTAGTCGTAAAAACGAAAATTTGAAATAAATTTTTACATCTGGTGAATCAGATGTAAACATATAGAGATATTCTTACATGAAAGCAAAGTCCAGAAAGGTGTAACATATTCATAGCATATCTGAGGGATCTTTGCGGGAATTACATATTTCTTATAAAGTCGCTTGTCTCTGCATACAGGACAAGTTATTGTTGGCAGGGGTGTAACTTAATAGGAGAGTATGTGCTTAGCATTCAAAAGGCTCTGAGTTCAATTTTAAGCATAGAAAAGAAGAGGAAAAGAAAACATAGCATTTTCTTTTTGTTAATCGATACAGTTACAGGGTTTTTTATTTTATGAGACTATGGTTCTTTGTTTGCTGGTCTACCTTTTAGAATATTTCTATGGCTATGCAAAATACAAATAAGAGAATTTTTCCAGCATTGCAGTTCCATATAAAAGCCACTCTGAGGTAATGTTTCATAATTTCCTGCCTATAATTTCTACCCAAATTAGAAGAAGGGGCTATTTCCTCTGAATTCCCGTAGCATGATGGTTAATCTAATACTGGCATTTGAGTTATTTTAGTCAGCTTCATATTCTCTCTGAAATAAATCACAGGATTGTTAGTTGATTTATACAAGGACTCATTGAAGAGAGGCACACAACCCTGACCTCTGTTTTGACTCACGATTTGGTGAGCTGTGCTTAGCTGATACAAGGTCTGGATTTGCTGCAGCCTTTTATACAATTGGATTTCAACTCTGAAATCTATGTGGATTTTAATTATCAAACAGGGTGGTGGTTGGTTTCTATTTTGTTTTCTTCTTAACCTTCATAGCATATGCTTATTGTTAATTTTTTTACACCCAAAGTCAAAACATTTCCTTGTTTTTTAAAAGTGCATTTGAAATTTTAATTGTGACAATTTCATACATGTATATAATGTCTTTTTGATCAGATCATACACACCTTCCCATTACCCCTTCATCCCTCTCCCTCCTATGAAACCCTCTTCTTCCCAGCAATACCCCTACTTTAATCCTTGTGTGTATGACTGACTGAGTTCAATCAGTGTTGTTTTCATGAGCATGGATGGCTAGTTATTTATTGACGCATGAGCAATTCACTAGTGGCTACATCACTGAAGAAAATGACTCCCCCTCTAAAGCCAGTGGTTTCTCAGGGAATGGTGGGATGAATGAGTCCATTCTCCATCCATGACGGAATGATAAAGGGCCCAGTCTCAGATAGGATGTCTGTGATTTCATGAGTGCAAGGACCATGTCATGTCTAGGAGACAGTACTGCAGCTCCAGAAACCTTTTAACCAGCTCACATTTCACTGTTCAGAACTCTGTGTGTCTGTGTGTGTGTGTCTGTGTGTGTGTGTGTGTGCGTGTGTGTGTGTGTGTGTCAGGGTGGAAGAGTTGCTGGGAACTGAATCCATGATTCATAGCCTAGGCCAGTGCTTTACTACTGAACTATCCCTGGCTCTGCTCAGGATATCTACAGCTTAATGTTAATTACAATACTAAGGTTACTATCACATCGGCTCCTTCTGTTATTCCTTAGAAAGCATGGAAAGATAATTATATTTTCCATTTAATTATTTGTCTTCTCAGACTTCTCCCCCCTTTGTTTTTCTTTTTTTTTTGTGCTCACTATATTTAATTTGCTACAATATTTTAGGAACAGCTGAAATTCCAAGATTTTCTTGTTGTATTAGTTGTGAATCAGTTGGACATAGAGTTTGCCTTCTATATTTCATACAATGCCTTTGGGGCTAACAATGAAGAAAATTTCCGAAGACACTAACAAAGATTATTAAAATGAACCAAACAGAGTGTAAAATGGTAGACATTTCCCCCTATATTAAATTTCTGAGCTAGAAAATACATTTGAATCTTAGTAAACAGATCAACACACTGTCTTAAGATGTGGTTATAGGAATTAAATATGTTTATATCTGATTAGGGTGACAGAAAAACTAATCAGCAGGCTGCAGGCATTGTTGAAACAGATCACCCTGTCCGAATCAGGCTTCCATGGGGCTCCAGGAGGTCACCCAGAGGTCACATATCTGCTGTGTTCTTGCTGAAGGCTTGCCTTGACAACCTGGAAGGAAATGACAGTTGAACTAAATCCACTGGTGACGTGGACCGAAGGAAGACTAAACCCGATGTTTGTTATTGCCTAGAATGGCAATAATGGAAACTACTGATCTGAAGTTTACTCTGGAAAACCATAAGCACTTGTGAGATTGGAGGTTTTCATAGAAAAAAAGTTCTAGAGGAATGACTGACATACAAGGGAAAATACTCCTAATGGCGAATCAATCCCATACCAGTTATGTTTTAAAGGGGTATTTATTTTGGGGGGTAAACTTACATACACATAAACCGTCAGGAAAGGAGCCTAGTCGCTGGAGCAGGAGCCGGAACCAAGCGCTGGAACCAAGAGGCCAAGCCGAGGCTTGCAGCTCTTCTTTTAAAGAGAAATATACCACGCCCCAGTGGGCTGGTATTTCAGCAGCTAATGGCTGACGGAGCGGAAGGCGCTCCGCAGCACTGTGGGCTCGTACTTCAGCGACTATTGGCTGAAGCAGCGGAAGGTACTCCTGCAGCATACTTCCACTGTTGGGTAAGAAAGTTAATAGATTAAAGATACTACCATACTCACAATAGCCAAGATAAGGAATCAGTCTAAGTATCAACTAATGATAAGTGGATAACAAAATGGAGCACTATATACCATGAATGAACAGTCAGCCTTAAAAAGAGAAATCATGTCATATGCAACAATATGTGTGAACCAGCAAACTCTATGTTAAATAAACATAGGTGCTGAATGTCAAATATCACATAATCTCACTTACATGTGACATCTAGAAATGTTGAATCTCCAAAGCAAACCAGAAGGGTGGTGACTAGGTGCTGGGGACCAGAGAGATCAGGAAGTCACCGATCAGAGGGTACAAATAGACATAAGCCCAAGAACTGTGAGGGACATTATGAAACAGCCAATGATGCAGTTGTACATGCTTGAACATTGTTTGAGTAGATTTCCTATTTGCACATGACAAACAAGTGGGAAAGGCAGATGAAAGTGACCTTATGGTTCAGTTCAACCAGCTTTGATGATTTTGTTCCCTCTTAATAGTAACCATTTCAAAGTTGTAAAACATTCATAAGTTTACTTCCTGATTTGATTTTTTTCAGTCTTTCCACTGTTTTATAGGCTCCCTATTCTTTTGAGTTTTTATTCCTATGGAGGAATATTTTTTGAGATTTCATTTTACTTTTTTTTCTTTTAGAAAAATTAAGGAATAGGATATGAAATATATAAACTTATGGTATTTATAGTATGTGTTTCCAAATATTTGGCATTTATATTTTTACAGTTGAAACCAAGGAAAATGTAGTCTTAAATTAGAATAAAAATCACAAATGTTTCAAAATTAATATTTTAAAAGATTATTTTATTGTATATGTGTGAGTGATTTGTCTGCGTGTATGCATGTACGTCACGTGTAATTAGTCCCATCAGAGTCAAAAGAGGGTGATGGATCCCCTGTAACTGGAGTTACAGATGGTTGTAAGCTATTGCGTAGGTGAAACAAAATTCTCTAAACCACTGAGTCATCTCTCCAGCCCCTAAATTAAAATTCTTCAATATAAAACACTAATGGGAAGTTACAGTTTTATTAAAAATCTTCATCTCATTTGTGTATGCATGTTTTCTTTTGGAAAAAAACTATTGACATATTATTTGTACATATTTATGAGACATAATGTGATACTTTTGTTTCCTGTTACATTGGTCATCTATCAAGTATAATAAGCGTATCTGCCACCTTAAATTTCATCATTTTTTCATGATAAGCACATCCTAGTTCTTCTATATTATTTTTGGATATATAATGCATTATAACTAAATGTACTCAGTGTTATACCATAGAACACTAAAGCAGAATGAACACTGTAGCTACAGATTGACACCCCTACTCTTTATTTCTTTTACTTATGCATATGACTCAGTGGGATGGATGGAGTGAGGAATATCATTACTTATTTAACATCTAAATTGTCTCATATTATAATACTATCTACTTCCATTATAAAAGAAACAACTCAGTCAGGCGGTGGTGAAGCACACCTTTAATTCCAGTACTTGGGAGGCAAAGGCAAACAAATCTCTGTGAGTTCGAGGTCAGCCTGGTCTGCAAGGGCTAGTTCCAGGAAGCTAGGGCCTATTACACAGAGAAACCCTGTCTCGAAACAAAACAAAACAAGCAAGCAAACAAAACTGTAGTGTGAAAGAATTATTCTTATTTTGCAGATTAGGAAATGAAGTCTTGGGGAGAAAATTTCCAAGGATCTCAGAAGATTATATTACTCAAAAGAGTCAGATTGGAATGTAATTATACTCTACAGATGATGAAGCCAAGGTGATGGAGACACATCAGATGAATTATGTAATCTTGCCTTTAACTGGTTTCTGATATTGTCATGCAGCGTCTTAGGTGGTCCTGAGAAGCTACCTGAGGTCTGGGAGGAAGAGAGCGTGAGAGAAGAGCCACACATGTAGCGTCTTCTACACAACAGGTAGAGATTAATATCTTGTAATTTGTATCATTTAAACACATTAGTAAGAAAGGCAGAGTCACAGTGTGTGTATGAACGTCACATTAAAGAAATCAGGGACTTCATCCTGGAGTAGTTTGACCAAAAATGATCCCAAATTTCATTCCCTGGTGTTAAAAGTATAGGGTATTAGCATTTTTCCTGGTTAGAAGTGTATGCTGTGTGGTTTCCCAGTGCTCAGGTAGTTGCTTTAGCAATATATTTGTGCACCTGGAGTATCACTATTGCAATACTGAGAAGCGTGGCATTCACCCTAAGTTCATGGCCCAAATTATCCAGATGAAAGCCTTTGAATTGAAATGTGCATTATTTAACAGTCCTATTTTGGGATATGCATTTGGGATATTGGTGATTTAATTTGGGGACACTGGATTTAAAATGCTAACTTCAATCTGTATTCTTATTTTAAACCCTGTTCCTTAAAAAGGAAAAAAAAATCAATGTTTAATATAAAACACAGTATTTTTTTATCCAAAATAACTTTTTCATACAATTTATTTGAATTACAGTTTCCCCTCCCTCATCTCCTCCAAGATTCTTCCCTCCCATCCGACTCCACACCAACAAACAGGGAAATAAGCCAGAATAAAACAAAACAGGAAAAAGAAAACAGTGAAAAAGCAATGAGAAACACATACACACAATCCATAAAAACATAAAATACGAAATGGTGATAAATATTCAAAAAATATAGTAAGGTAAAAAATGTCAAAACAAAGCATTATGAGATTAAAAAAAAGTCTCCAAAATACAGTTGAGTTTGTTTTGTGTTGGTATCTACCTCCGAGTATGGGGCCCGCCCTTAGGTGAGGTTGTATACCGAGTGAGACTCCATTAGAGAAAACTAATTTTTTTTGTTCATGAGCTGTTGTCAATTAGAGGTAGCTTCTGGCTTAGGGATGGGATCTTGTATTCACTTCTTCTTTCAGTGCTAGAACCCTATCTGGCTTGGATCTGTACAGGTTCTGTGCATGCTGACAGTCTCTGTGAGTTCATGTGGGTGTCAGTCCTGTTGTGTCTGGAAGACACTGTTTCCTTGGCATCAGCCATTTCCTCTGTTTCAAACAATCTTTTCGCCTTCTCTTCCACATAACTTCCTGAGCCCTGATAGGAGGAGCTGATGAAGACATCCCATTTAGAGCTGAGCGTTCCAAGGTCTCTCACTCTCTGAACATTGTCTACTTGTGGGTATCTCTATCAGTTCCAATCTCCTTCAGAAAGAAGCTTCTCTGATGATGGATGAGCAAGACACTGATCTAATGGAATAGCAGAATGCCATTAGGAGTCATTTTATTGCTACATCCCTTCAGCAGAATGACAGTATTTGATTTTCCCCCAGGTCCGTGGAAGGAATGTGAGTGACGAGTTTTGGAGAAGAGAAGTTTGGAGGGATGGACCAAGATGGTGGGAAAAATTTAGGAGTTGAGGGAGAGATTGGTGGGAATGAATTGTGAGCAGGATCCCAGAATTATTTTGTTAGATTTAGAGGTGAGCATGTAGACAGGGATGTCAGCTGTGGATGGTGTTATCTTTAATTTTGGAGAGGTAAGTGATGGGGCACAGGTCAGTGTTAGGAAGTGTTTATGTGTTTTGGAAGTGTAAGAATGGAAAGGTTTGTACAGATCTGGGAGGCAGAGAGCTGGAGTAGAAACTGATGTTTTAGGTTTGAGAATTTGTTTGTGGATGGGAGGAATGAGGAGATCTAGAAGCAGCTTGGCAGAGAGGATGTACCTAGGACTGAGTATCCAGGGACCTGTGAGTGGGGGGAACTGGCCATGGGGGCAGAGGTGAGGAGCAGAGATGGGCTAAGTGGTTTAAAGTGAGGTATTTATGGGTTGACATGAGAGAGAATTCAGATTAGGTAATTTGGGAGAGGAGAGGGGAGCTTTGGAAGGCAAGAACTGGTAACTCTGGAGCTGAGAAAATTGAGTAGTGAGGCGGTGTCAGGTTGGCTATCAGAAGGACTACAGAGGAGGAAGTCATCTGTATACAGAAGCAGATGGGAGAGAAAAGGGAGAAGGCAGGCCAAGTCTGTAGTGAGTATCGGACTGTCTCTGAATCTCTGTGGCAGGACAGTTCAGGTCAGAGTTTGGGATTGCAGAGTATCAGAATCCATCTATGTGAAGGTAAAACAGTTTTGGGCATGGACAGGAGTATTGAGAAGCATCTTGACGATTTAGTACTGAAAACTGAGTGGTGTTGTCAGGGTAATGGAGAGGAGAGCCTAAAGCCTAGACATTTATGGGTGTACAGAAGACAGCAGTAGCATTGATGGAGCATAGATCCTGGACCAGATGGAAGGGTTTATTAGGGTTTTTTGACTGTTGATATGTGAGTGTTGTAGGGTGAAAAGGTATGAAGCAGAAATGATGGGGTTAGTCTTAGGCAGAGGCTGGTTAAAGGTAGGAAGTTATCGGGGTTTGGAGATGTAGGCAGAAGAGCCATTGAGTATGATAGAGAGGGTGTTTCTGATGTGCAGCCAGGGAAGGAGAGGTGGTATCACATACAGTGGGGTTTGTTATTCTTTTTAAAAGATATAAGGGCGGGGGAAGGCAGATCCCACAATGGGTAGTGGAGGGTGACCTGATACCTTAGTGGGTCCCTCAGGCCTTGATGAGTCCTCTGAGGCCTTGGTGGGTCACCTTGGCGGGTGGGAGGCCTCTGTGGGGCAGTTAGTTCCATGTGAGAGACATATAGGCAGAGAAAGTGGGTATAGTTTATTCAGTGGGCTATGGAAGAAAAGGGAAGGGGGAGAGAGAGTGAGCAAAATGTGGGGAGGGGAAGAAGGGAGAGAAGAAGAGAGAGAGAGAGAGAGGGAAAAAGAGAGAGCAGAAGTTAACTCTTCAGGAAAGAGATGGAAAGAGAGAGAGAGCTCAGACTGGAAGCAGAAGGAAGATCCGCTTGCCTTGGCAGACGGGAGGGAGTGGGTGGTACTTGTCTCTTAAAGGGACAGGACAAACTATTATATTTCCATTTTCTTGTTATAATAAAAAGGCAGGGTAGGCATAACAGGTTAAAGGAATTGGGATAGTGGATTCTCAAGACTGCTTCCTGCTTATTTGTGGGTGTCATTATGGGGGGGGCTTGAGAAAACTGGGCACTGGTCACATCCTGGGGTAGCTGGTCTCTTTGCTCCTATCTGGTGTTTGTGGTATGGAAATGTCTGGTGTCTCTTATACCTGTTTAAGGTATTGGCAGAACAGAAGACAAAGTTAAGTTTAGAAAAAAAAATTTAGGACCAGGGAATTGAGAGGGGTATATCTGACCTGTTTAAGGTAGATCCTTCAATTTAGCTCTCTGGAATTCACAAGAATTTTTGGGGGTTTGTGGAAACATAAGTTTTAGCATATTTATGTCATAATGACTGTGACAGATGTTTTTGCACAATGAAAAGTATTTTTAAGACTACAAAAGGCAGCATAAGAGAGAAATTTGATAGTGTGTACTTGTCCTCACACCTCTATAACTTACAGGTACACACCTTAATAACTTGTATTTGTATTTTGCTGAAATTTGTTTGGTGAGGTTATCCTTTTAAACTGACAAAACCTCTCAGCTGTCAAACTGCATCCAAGATCTTTGAGAAGGATAAAATCTTACTCGAGTTTTTGCTTAAAAAAATGACAGAGAACCTTGGTTGTCACCTAGAGCTACTCCTCAGGGTCCTCCATTGTCACAGAGGGTCATATTTGCCTTTTACTGTTTAGCACAGGGCCTGCCAGGCTCCAGAAGATCCTATGGGCTAAGAACTCTGTAGGAAGACAAGTCTACCTTGACCTGGGCAGCTGGGCTGTTGATTCTGGTGATTCTGTCCACTGTCTGAAGTTTTTCAGTTTAGATGAAAGGCAGTTTTTCCCAGTAGTCAGTGCTTGACAGTTGAAATGAATTGCAGATGCATGTTGTTTTGTGTCCATTTTTCTTTTGTCTTCTTTGGAGGAAATAGAATGCTGTTGCCAGGAGTCAACCTGTCTCTTCTTGTTATAAAAAGTTTTTTTTAATAATTCAATATTTAAATGCCATATTTCCAAGATCTCTGAACAGTTGAGGGCTGTTTACTAGGTATAGATGAGTTATAACTACAGTATAGAATCTACCTGGAGAGCTGGGTCTGAGCTCTCAACAGGTAAAGCAGGGTTGGATTAAGAGGCTTAAAAGTACATACCAATTTTAAACATGAGACTCATTGCTTTGTAGTCTGGAATGAGATACAATGAACAGACAATTATAACATTTAACAGTAAACATAGGTGCATTTAAGTTACATTTATGCACACACACACACACACACACACACAGTGAACAGGAATTGGGCAAAGTAGATATTCTTGGTGGGTCCTACCAAAGGCATGCCACTGTGTAAAACACACATGTAACAGAGTCAGCAAGAGGAATTTAGAGACAAAACCATAAGTAAACCGGGGGACCAGGCAGGGTATACCTCAGTAAAGATGGTGAGACTTGGTCACCTGACCTGGCAGTCAGTTAAGATGGCGGTGAGGTCACCTGACCTCAGTTAAGATGGTGATAAGGTCACCTGACCTTAGTCAAAATGGCAGTGGTCACATGTTATATGAAGAAGCCATTTTTTTTTTTGAGCCACGAGAGTTTTAAGTATAATAACAAGAGAGACATAGAGGGCATATAGAACATACATTTAAAACAGAATTATATCCATGTGACCACACAATTTACACATTCTTTCATATATGAAATAGAAAGGAAAATGACTCAACACTGTGAGCTGCCCTGTCGCTGAGTCGCCGCACCACAATCCACGGTGGGGAGCAAAGGCTGAGGTTGAAAACTTTTGCCTTGTGAATCCGACTAATTGTGTCAGCTTCTGCTGGACCAGCGTTAGTGGTGGCAGGGATAGAATATATAGAATAGACGCGAGAAGAAAAGAGCATTTTCAGACAGGAGGGAAGGGGCTACCCAGTTACAGGTGGTGGCTGATAGGTTGAGGGTTTATATTCCATAGCTGAAAACATGAAAACCCGTGAAAACAGAACCACCACAAGGCCTGTAGAAGAACGTCTTCTCTCTATAGGCAGGGTGTTGATGAAGCTGACTGGCCCCCATCAGGGTGACTGGGAAGCCAGAGGCTAGGGAACAGTGATGCTGCAAGGCCTTCTCTCTAAATGTCTTCTCTCTACATGTGGGGTGTTGATTGATGACGCCTGACTTGCCCTGGTCCGGGTGACTTGGAAGCCAGTGAGGCTAGAGGCCGTCCTGGACAATCTCTCACAGTGGGGACCAAAAGAAAAGAAGAGAAAAAGAAAAGAGAAAAATCTGAGGGACCCCGGGTTCCAAAGCGAATGCACTGCCTAGCATGTGCAGTGCTAGTACGGAAGGGCTACCCTGGGTCATCTGATCATGTTTTTAGCTATGGGAAGAAACCAGAGATGAATGTCAGCGAAGGCTCAACCGTAGCCAGGAAGGCTGTGGTTGGGGGCAATCCCCCCGTTTCTAGGAACGCCATAGGGTTGTTAGGAGCCCAACAGTCAATTCCTTGGGTTCAGAGAAACACTTTAGCTGAATGGAAGGGGAAAACTCACTATTGGAGCTGTTGGTGTGCCTAGAGGTCCGCAGTCAGGCAGATAGAACATGGGGCTGTTGTAAAGAAACCTGGTTCCAGAGCCCAGGGTTCTATGTGTCCTCAGCTGTGGACGGGAGGGAACATGGAGAGAGCCTGACCAAGTCACGGCACCAATGTAATAGTAAAAATAAAATGGTGCTGTTCCCTGAGGGGCAGCAGTGGGCAGCGGACCATGAATGGCAGAGGGTCCCAGTCAGGGAGCTGCTCGGTCGGTGGGTGGGTGGGTGAGAGACCTTGGCGGGTCAGCTGGTCCCATGAGGAGTTGAGGTGGGTGAGAGACGGAGATGGATAGGCACACCTTGCAGAGAAAATGGGTAATTATTTAGTGGGAAGGGGAAAGGGGAGAGGGAGGGATAAGGGGATGAAAAGAGGGAGAGAGAGAGAGAGAGAGAGAGAGAGAGAGAGAGAGAGAGAGAGAAAGGGAAGGGGGAGAGGAAAGGAGAAACTACTTTTTTGGGAGAGAGACAAAAAAAGGGAGAGCTTGCAGACTGGAAGTGGAAGGAAGATCTGCTTGCCTCTGCACATGGGGGGGGGGGGAAGTGGGCAGTGTTTGTCTCTTAAAGGGACAGGACAGATCATTACAACGTTGAAGTGGGCAGAGAGTGAGAGAGTATACAGTGAGGCCGAGGAGGAGGAAGAATACAGGAGTGTCCTGGGAGATGCTGTTGGAACAAAAAGGAAAATTGTGTCAATTCTGGAGGGGACATTCTTTCCCAGCAAAGGAATAGGACAGGAAGGAACGAGGAGAGAAAACCTTGAAAGGAGCAAGTTAGGGAGGCATTTGGTGGAGGAGTCTGGAGGACTGTTTGTGTACTCTGACTATGGCTGAGGGAGAGGAGGTACATAGAGAAGAGGAAAGAAATCTAAAACAATTTTTCATACACCTTAAATTACTTTCTCAAACCTTAATGACTTACTTAAACCTTCATATCTTTAGACCTTAACACATACAGTCATATCTTTAGACCTTCTTAGACTTGCATACCATGTATCATTCATTTTCCGTGACTGACATAACTTATCTTTTTCTCATAACTGCAGAAGCTCAACTCTTTCTTACTCTGAATCTGGTCAGCAAAGTAAACTGTACATAGGAAACGGAGTGACTGTGTAGCTGGTGATTGCTCTTGTTAAAACTCCAGTTAGCCATCAATGTCACCAGAGACCTGAAAATGATACATTTGTGTAGGAAGTATAATTTAAATGACTTGTATCAATTAAAATAGCAGAGACTTATTGGCTACCTGGACAGTTCCTCCATGGTCTTTGGGGGCAGAGATCCCAGGGCAGCGTCAGACTTTGGCTACTAGACCCAGAAGATCCTTTCTGTGCTATAGGAACTTGGGGATGGTGGGGAGACTGACCTACCTTGTCTAGACAAAGTGGGGCAGTCAACTCCCCAGTGTCCTGCTTGTTCACAGTTTGGACAGAGTCATGGCAGCAGTTGAGGTGACAGGAGACAGGCAGTTTTTCATCCAGTGACCAGCTTTGCCACATTTAAAACAAACTCCAAGTGGAGGTTCTCATGTGTCTATTGTCTTCTCCAGTGGAGATTAGGGGTGTTGCCAGAAGCTAGCCTGTCCTGGAACTAGCTCTTGTAGATTAGGCTGACCTCGAACTCACAGAGATTCCTGCCTCTGCCTCCCAAATGCTGGGATTAAAGGCATGTGCCACCACCACCTAACTTGATTACACATTGTAAATGTCATATTTAGCATTAGCAGATCTCTGAAGACTTTGAGGAGCAAGTATGTATTAAGTATACCTGATTTTCACATATATGTATATATATGGCTAAATATATATATGTATATATATGGCTATATATATGTATATATGTGGCTAAATATATATATGTATATATATGGCTATATATATGTATATATATGGCTAAATATATATATGTATGGCTAAATAAAGCTAATTTCTGTAAACCATAAATGTAGTAAGCTTTTGTCATTACAGAAAATTAGTTTGTTTTGTATGACTGAGTTTAAGCTGTAGCAGCATCAGGACAGGAAAGGGTTAATAAATTGGGCAAGTGGCCAGGGCCTTGGCCAGGAGGTGTGAGATAAAAAGGGCCATAAAGTAATTAAAAGTGGAGAATTTGGCTTTAGGAAGGGACTTGGGAGCTAGAGTGGCCTGGAGGATGGGCAAGGAATTTGGTTTTAGGACAGTAGGGGACCAGGTTGGACAGGGAGGGGGGTGGGGGTGGGGGGTATTTTTGGAGTGACTGCAGTGAGATGGGAAGGAGGGGGAGAGAGAGGTTTCAGACAGGAAAGGGTTAAACCGAGAAAGTGGCAGGAGGGAGGCGTGACTGCTCTTAACAGCTTAGTCTGGACCCTGGGAGTCGGTGACCAGCTGGGATTGGGCTGGTCAAGGTGAAGATGGTTGTGGGGGTGGTGGTGTGGGAGGGGCTGCAGCAGATAGGGAGCAGACAGGTGGATTTGTTTGTGTTACATGTGCTAAGGAGAGTTGGAGAGGCTGACAGGCTGTTCTAGGCCAAGCAGAAAGGGCAGGGCAAAGAAAGACCAGGTGGCTGGCAGAGGGAATCTGAACCGGACAGCATTCTGGTTTCCGAGCAGAAAGAAAAGCAGGTGTCTGCTGTTAACTGCTGCAAGTGGCAGTGAGGCTTTTTACCTGCCTGGCGACAAGGGGGGCGGCCACTGGGTGGAGTGGGGGGCGTGGCCTGCGGTGGTAGCTTGGGCCTGAGGGGCGGGACCTGTGGCTCTTGTGGGGGAGGGGAGGGGTGGAGTGGCCGCCTTAACCATAGAAGTGGCCAGCTTGCAGGCCATCAGAGGCTCAGGGCATGGCTTTCCCTTGGTTGCAGCAAGGCATTGGCTCTATGGCTGGGTTGGCGGGTAGGGCAGTAAGCTCGGGCAGCGGGAGTGGGGCTGGCTGCTGGCTGGTGGTCTGCTACTGTGACTGTGAGTTAGGCTTAAGCGTAGAGTGGGGCGGCCACAGAGTGCACAGGGCTCCTGCAGAGAGCTAGGGCAGAAGTTTGGATGACCAGAAAGTGCAAGAGAAAAGTTTGGAACTGTGGTTGAACGGAGGCAGAGAAGCAGACAGACAGACAGGGCTGAGAAGTTGACCAGGGCTGACAGAGGACTGACAGAGTGAGGAGGTAGGGACAGGTCGAGACTTGGAAAGTCTCAGAGAGGGAAAGAAGGGGCTATATCTCTGTTTAGGTCCTTATGTCCATAGACTTGTCATTTTGTTTATAGGGAGCATAAGAGCTATTTTGGAGTGTTGGGATGTATCAGTAATTTTGAGTGTGTGTTGGGAGTTTTCACTTGGAATGGAGAGAACTGATTCCTTTTGTTATTAGTGACCTTGGGTCAGGGTCAAGAGCCTAGGGTGTCCCTTGGTCTTGAAAGCTCTATGGAGACCTCTAAGAGGGAGAAGTCGCCATTCAAGCTCTGTCACCAAGAGGGGTACCCCGACAATCCAAGAGAAATCCAGGATCTGTCAGACAGGATTTCAGAGGCTTAGGAGTGGACACTGGATCCAGCGGTATGGTGCACCAAAGGAAGTCAGGACAGTGATGGAGGAGGGTTATCTGTCTATTGTGTTATTTTCATTGGTCAATAAAGAGACTGCCTTGGCCCCTTGATAGGACAGAAAATTAGGTAGGCGGAGTAAACAGAACACAATACTGGGAAGAGGGCTATGAGGCAGACGCCATGGAGCCAGCCACCAGGTCAGACATGCTGAATCTTTTCCGGTAAGCCACCACCTCGTGGTGCTACAAAGATTATTAGAAATGGGTTAATCAAGATGTGAGAGTTAGCCAGTAACTAACTCTCTAGAGATAATGGGCCAGGCAGTGTTTAAATGAGTACAATTTGTGTGTTGTTATTTCCAGGGCTAAGCTAGCCATGCGGGAGCCTGGTGGGATGAAAAGCAGGCCTGCCTACAGCCCCTCACTACAGGACAGGAACTCAAGCAAGGCAGGAACCTGGGGGCAGGAGCTCATGCAGAGGCCATGGAGAGGGGCTGCTAACTGGCTTGCTCCCATAGCTTGCTCAGCCTGCTTTCTTAAAGCACCCAGGACCACCAGCTGTTACCAAACCAGGCCTTCCACACTAATCACCAATCATGAAAACGAACAAGATTAGTAAAAAGTATAAAAATTGAAACACAGATGCAGCTTGGGTGTAGTTGTTAGACAAGTGAAACATTTTAAGAGTTGCTGGGTGGCACTCGGGAGGCAGAGGCAGGCAGAGCTCTGTGAGTTCGAGGCCAGCCTGGTCTACAAGATCTAGTCCCAGGATAGGCTCAAAGCAACAGAGAAACCCTGTTTCGAAAAACAAACAAACAAAATCCAGAAACCAAGACAAAACACAAAAAGAGTTACTTTGTCCTGAGGCTGATGGACAGGATTGTGAGTTGGTGGTAAAAGGGGCAAGGCTAGAGTCAGGTGGTTGGGCTTGAATTCGACTGATGGGGTTCCCACCCGTGCTAGTTAGTTTTTGTGCCACAAACTTGGGCCACCTGGTAAGAGTGACCCCCCGGTTGAGGAATCGCTTCCCCTGGACTGATCTGTGGGCATGTCTGTGAGGTGTTTTCTTAATTGCTGATTGTGTAGGCAGGCCTATTCCACAGTGGGTGATGCCATCCCTGGGTAGTTGAGTGGGGGCTGTATAAGAAAGGTAGTTGAACAAGGCAAGGGGCACAAACTGGTAGGAAGGTCCCCCTCTGCATCTGTGCTTCAGTCAGTGAAGGGACAAAACCAACTCTATTTGTACTAGGCCCCCCAAGGTGGCTGTCATCAGAGCGGGAAGTTCCCTAGACTGGATCCCAGCTGCTGAAGGTGACTGTCAGCAGAGTGGAAAATCCCCTGGACTGGAGCCAATCAGAGAGTCAGCCATACCCCTGTATGCCCATAACAGTAAATTCGTGATTTTTTTTGCCTTTATAAACCCTGCTTAAGAACAGTGGGATGTGGGATACCCCCTCTGGCTCCCACTGTGCTGGTGTGCAAGATGAGGGCCAAATTGCGATTTGCATAATTAAACCTTGCTTTTGCACTTCGATGAGTCTGTGTCTCTAGTGGTCTTCTTGGGGTCCCTGCCACTCGGGCACTACATCAGCACCTCGGCTTCCTTTGACCATGGCGACTTCCCTTAACCATGGTGGCTTCCAATGATCATGGCATGTAACCCATAAGCTAAAATATACCCTTTTCTCCTCTCATCAGACTTTTATCATAGCAACAGAAAACAAAATACAACATCTTCTGCTACAGAGTTATAATGGATATTGTATTATATATATATATATACAATATATATAATATATAATATATATATTAGAACTATCCTAAGGATTATATAAAATAATCCACATAAGGTGCTTTGTACTCACTGAGTGGTAACTGTTAGCTGCTGGGTTGAACCTGTTAAAGGAGAATTGGCAGCTGAATGGAGTACTTATAACCCTTGGTTTGAAATTTTTTTTTACTTGCTGTTTCGTCCCAACTCTTTCTTTCTTTCTTTCTTTCTTTCTTTCTTTCTTTCTTTCTTTCTTTCTTTTTTTTTTTTGTCATGGATGTTTGTTGTCTAAAGAGACTAAAAACCCCATGGCCCCTTCCTCTCCTCACTGCTGCCAAAGGGTCCATATGATTTAAATTCTCTCGATTATGGCATGGCGTCTTGCTGCTGAACATTGACTAGTATGGGTCTGAAGTTGGGTCTGTGTCAAGGCTCAGGTATTAAGAATGTTTGTATGAACATAAGCTAGTTAGACCATAGAGCTTGCTGGGTCATCATCTGCTTGGGGGGGGGGCGTGTTTTAACTTTATATGATTTATATGTTACCTACAAAAAGTAGCTATTCATCAATACAAAAATCAAGAAGCTGAGTGGGGGATGGGTGCTTCCAAGGAGATAGGATGAAACCGTTTCACGAATAGATTTGATAAGTTGAATTTTACATCAGACCTAGTCTTGAGTTCTTCTGTTTTCCAGCTGTGTATTTCTTAAGAAAGGTGGTCTTCCTTAGGGAAGAGCACACCAATTGGTTGTCCAGTGTCAACTGTCATCTCTAAATACATATATACGAGTAACATTATACAGACCAAACAGGTTATATTTAGGAATATGTATACATATACAAATACATATATGTATTCGGTAACACTGAAAAAAGAGTCTATGAATTTGAAGGAGAGAGGGGAGGAGTATATAAGATGGTTTGGAGGGAAGAAAGGGCAGGGAGAAATGTAATAAAATTACCACCTCAAAAGTTAAAAAAGGTACACCCAGAAAACAAAATAAGAATTAAAAAAGAAAGAAAAAGGAAGCTTCCTAGGTGTGCTTTCCTTGCCGTGTGAATCGACTTGAACCATGCTGTTGAATTGTTACAGTCAGTCGGGTGAGTAATCTAAGACACTATGGGCAGTGTGGTCCCAGTTTCTAATATGCGCTCAGTCTTAGACTCTCTCTGTTTGAGCCTGAATTTAGTTCAGTTTCCCAGATTGACAAAACACAAATACAAAACCAGTGAAACAAGGCTTCCTTAAAAAACAAAACAAAACCTGTACACTAGAAGGGGGAACAATTCCTTTCAAAGTCTCTGGCACTGAATGAGTGGGAAGTATGTCTTTTTATAAGAAATGTAATGGAATTGATGCCTATGATTAATCGAGATTGATGGAAGACACATTGGATGTTCTTGTATTGACCCTCTTTAAAAGCTGAGGTATAACATTAAATCTTAATTTAGTGAAGTCATCACTAAAGGAAGCCAAGATGATTTGGTCTGAAAACATTTACTTCTCTACAGTATTGTCTAATACAAGAACAGAATTTGGAATTTTAAGATTTGTGCATAGTAGAAATCACCTTTAGTTTTTTCATGAATATTAGATCACTCAAGCTATAGTTTGGCAAAGGCTAGGTTGCTAGGTTGGTTACATCATCAGTGCCATCATAGGCTGCTTGTTTCTCAAGCAAGTGAATTTATTTTGTGCTTCTGTAGACGAGACCAGACTCAGTTCCTGACTGTGGTGCCTGGTACAGCGCAACAATGACCTTGAGAGTATAGATTTAGAAGATTCAAATTTGTGGGTGATTTTCGATTGAGAGGTTGGAGATGCTGTGCCAGGCAGTGCTTCAGCCTGGCTCTTGTTTCATTTTCCGTATTTACAGGAAGGCTTTGTGTCGCAGACGAGAGCATGGCTTTGGAGCCAGACAGAATCACATTTGCCTCCGCAGCTTAGTTCTTTGACATCCTGGAATGTTGAGAGCCTGTTGTACAGAACTACCATCCTCTGGTCACACTGACACCATTTTCACGAGTTCCACTGTGCATGTTTGCCAAACAATCACCAAAGTTGGGCCTGTTGACTGTTGACTCACAGAAGGAAGGGCAGGTATGGCCAATGGACTATCACCTGGGATTGGGCCACTCTTCCAAAGAGTTGTATGCAGTTCTTTGCTAATTACATGAGACCCCAGGGGAGGGACCAGAGTATATAGTCTGGGAGACTTAAGAAGTTGGGGTGCTCCTCATCTGTGCAGCATAGTCATCCATGCAGGGTGCAGACTTTCTACCCTCCCACACCCCTGCCCATAGCCCCTCACCCACTGCTCTCTAAATAAGTCTAATAAGCTCACTGGGTTTTCAGTATGAACTTTTGTAGAATTGTACCTCACTTTGACCTTAGGAGGAGGAGTAGACACTGCTAACATATTCCCCCGGGAAGAGATTTTAGCAATGGAGCCTTTATTTTCTCCACCTGTCAACGGTGACCTGGAAAATGTATCTTGAATGCTGCTGATGAGAATGAAAGGGTCTAGGAAAATAAAATTGCTTTGAGCATTGAGATAGGAAGAATATAGATTCAAGGGTTCCTTCCAGCCTGCAGTTCAAGGCTCTATTTATGGCTGATTAAACTTGAAATACTAGAGACTCTTGTTCCTTCTGAAAGAACTGAAGGAAACAATCACTTCAGTAGCTTTAATATTCACTCTGCCCCCCTCCCCTTTTAAATTTTATTTTGAAAGATGGAGTCTTGCCATGTAGCTTAGGCTGGCCTTGAATTTGTGATCCTTGTGTTTTGCCTCTGTTGTTCTATTATTGTGGGCATGTGATTCCAGGTTCTGCTTGCCTATAAGTTCATTCTTAAAATGAAAAAAATAAAGAGGTAAGAATTAAATGGTCAAGAGTTGATGATCTATCACTGATGTCATAGAGACAATTTACTCAGATTTATTTCATATTCTCTTGGTTAATGCTGTGGTGCTAAATCAGGTTGACTACATATACAACAGTTTTTGGTAAAACCATAGCCAATATTGGTAAACATTGTAGAATAGACATTAACATAATTGTTATCAGTGAAATTAATTTCAGACATCTAAAGGGTGTTTTATATTCACTATTAAGGGGCTGACCAGGATAGAAACCTAATGTATTTGAAATACATCCATTTCATTTCTAGGCACTGTCTTCTCTAGTTTTAATTTTTGAAAATGCTCCTGATTTGAAGTCAGTGTTTTAAACTTACATGAGTTTTAAATTTTTTCTTAAGGAATCAATCCTGACATAGAAATCTGAGCTGTTCTAGCTAAACAATAAGGATGAGGACCTGGGCACCAACAAGTTTAATTATCAACAACTGTTGATTCTTAAAGATATTAAAATTTGAGACTGTCTGGGTCATTGAACCGGAGTGGGAGAACTTTGAAGTAGAGATGAGCTTTGGCATTGATGGGGACTGACATGCTATAAACTGGTGTGAGCCTGTCATAATCCTTAGGAAGTTTATAGAGCAGAACACTGTAATGTTCTGAGGCTACATATGACTATAATTCACATGGAATTGGAGGTTCTGTTTGCTGCTTAGCTAAATAAAGGAGAAAGTAGATCTCTGGCAAAGAGTAGATGAAAAGTGCCTAAGTTTTCCAGGAGGTAGTGAAATGGAGGCTGAGGCATAGGGTAAACCAATACGTATGGATTATCTGTGCCAAAGGAGCTCCTGCCTAGTGGGTGGGATCTAGACCCTGCTGCCCAAATGTCCTTGATTGTGCTTACAAAAAACATTAGTGATGCTCAGTTGATTTTCCAAGAAGAATTTCTAGGTGAATTTAATGTGAGAGATCTTTAATAATAAATAATATATCCCTTCTGCTTGAAAAAAACTTTGCCTAAGCATCATGAGAGTATTATTTTATAACTCACTGTCACTTCAGAAGAGGACACGTGTTCCCTGACTTGATGAATCTGGGGGGAACAGTTTGAAACAAACCCTGAGACATTAACTTTAAGCCACTATGCAGCCAATAATATCATTCCTTTATGATTTACAAGATAGCCTCAATTCTCATGTTTTCAAGTTGAGTTCTGGTGAAGCCTCTGCCTCCCATTTGACAGCTAATTAATTTTTGTGACAGCTGTTCATTCTCTGCTACTTGTGTAATCGGAGTTTCAGGGTGGTAAAGACCATGCTGATTGGAAGAAGACCAGGAAGCCCTAGCAAAGAGAATCAAGCTCTGCACTGGAGTCCTGAGCTCTTAAACTGCTGGACATTTGATCCATTCATGTTGCAGTAGAAACTTTCAATCTCTAGTCCTTAAAAAGGACATAGTTAAATGCTTGGGTTTAAATATGCCATTGAAATCTCGGAGTTTGAATGAGATCATTCAAACTAGAGAGTATGTTTCTCTGGTAACAAAGCATTTTGAGCAATGGGATTAAGTTTAGAGGCCAGACTTGGGGCACAAATGACTTGATACCATCATTAGGAGTCCGTCAGTAGACAAACAAGAGGAAGAAAATAAGAGGCTTTCTGAGGCTTGAGCTAACAGGGATGCTGGTCAATATGTGAAAACCACACTATTGCATTAGGCTTCAATTTTATTTTCACTTAATCTACCTTAAAGTTATAT
This sequence comes from Myodes glareolus, assembly GCF_982192425.1. Taxonomy (NCBI): domain Eukaryota; kingdom Metazoa; phylum Chordata; class Mammalia; order Rodentia; family Cricetidae; genus Myodes; species Myodes glareolus. The sequence continues at coordinate 116,215,698 of NC_142026.1, read as the reverse complement.
GAGAAAGTGAATTTTTTACAGCGATATGAAATTTTTATGAGAAATAAATTATAATATAAGATTTGAGCATTGCCAACTATGCAGGGCATCTTAAATTTCTGCTTTAAAGAAATACAGTTAGAGTCAGGGATATGGCATAGTCATTGCTGGGGATTAATAATGGGAAGGTTGGCTATTTGAATTTATCTGTAAAAGTATTTACCGGAGAGGTCTGCATTTTGGCTGATGACTCCTGAGTGTCTGATGGAGGGAGAATGTAAAGTGTTCTGTTTTGGGTATATTCATGGGTGATGTAATAGTTACTCTTGTTAATATGACTTTAAAAATCACATAGGAACACATCTCTCCATGACCATCTGTGGAGATGTTTCAAGAAAGGCTTATCTGATGAGGAAAGAATCACCTTGGATGTGGGCAGTGTAGTCCTATGGTCTGGGCTTCCAGGTTAAAGGAATGGGGCAGAGGGCCGAGCAACAGTCTTCATCCTTGCTTGCTTCCAAACTGTGGATGCAATGCGACCAGCCCCCTCCCACTTCCTACCACCATTCTTTTCCTGCCACAATGGGCAGTATCCCCTTAAACTATGAGCCAAAATAAATCCTTCTCAGTTACATCTTTCTGGAAACATCCACCCATACAAACACAGTGCTGTAAAGAGGGCAGGGGGCTGCTTTTCATCCTGCCTGGCTCCTGTCTGCCCAGCTAGCTTTACCTGAAATAATTACACGGAAACTGTATTCATTTAAACACTGCCTGGCCCATTAGTTCCAACCTCTTATTGGCTAACTCTTACATATTCGTTTAACCCATCTCCATTAATGTGTATTGCCACTTGACTGTGGCTTACCGGCATGAGTCTAACCAGCATCCTTCTCAGAGAGGAGAGCCATGGTGTCTGCCTGACTCTGCTTTCTTTCTCCCAGCATTCTGTTCATTCTATTCCACCTATCTAAATTCTGCCCTATCAAAAAAGACCAAGGCAGTTTCTTTATTTGACCAATGAAAGCAACACATAGAAAGAAGACCCTCCTACAATACAGAGATGTATTTCCATGTGGATTCTAAATCCAATTATATCGACAATGAAGACTGATGATGACAGGTATGAATGCCAACGATATGATGTATACCTAAACTTCCAATGTAGAACAACTCGCAAGACAGTGAAGCTAGTTATAAACTAGTCATTTTCCTATAGAGAACAGACAGCATTCACTTGGCACTAGCATGTGTATAGAGCACTGCCACTGAGTTTCCATTTTATCTTAAAAGTATCTTTTGGGGTATATTTTGACAGACCCCTTATACTTGAAGTAGCCAAGTGCTGCTCATGCCTCGCACTACCAGGCAGGGACCACACTTGGGCTGGGAATTCTGCTGGCAGGGTCCCAAGGCCATTTCTATTCTTCAAAGTAGGACCTTCCTTATCCATTGTCATCATCGTTCCCTGCTGTTTGTGGGATGCTCAGGTCATGGTACTGGTGATGGCATAAGTCACTGGGATACACAGAGTGTAATGGAACAACAGAAGCTTCCATAAATACAGGCTACATTTCTGTAGCATTTTGTGTGTCTTTGTCTTTCTTACCTGTTTTCTATGGTGAGCAGCCGATAACAGATGGCAACGTAGGCTTATCTTTGTGTGAGGACACAGTCTTAGGACACAGTTCGGTTTAAGAGCATGAGAAGTGGTTACATGCTTTCATTATTAAAATAATATTAATAGAGATTTGTGTATGAACAAATCAAGGTAACAAGTTGGTTTTTAAAGTTAAGTTATAATATCTATGTAAATTTGATATCTATTATGACTTATGAAAATGTGAATTTGATATCTGTTATGATAAAAATGAAGACTACATTGAAAAAATTCTTGATTTTAAAGAGAGGTAGACAAATCGCCATGTCTTTTTTTGCATGGCTCCAGGGATGGACCTTACTGGGCTGGTGAGGGAAAGAAGGAAAAACACACACTAGACACATGGAGAAAAACTGGGTGTGGGTGTACTGGACCCTTTGTTGGAGAACTCTCAGCACCCAGAAGTAAGAGGGTTTATTACATAAGATTGAGCAGGGAGACAGGGTTATTCTATATGGATATACAAGGAGGCCAGGTTTATGGGGTGCAGCTGGATCAAGGGAACAGGTTGAGCTAATTCAGGGGAAGCAGTCTTTGGGCCATAAATATCCTGAGGGAGAAGATCATCCTGCTATCAACATCAACACACCTGAGGAAGACTTTTATATTCACTTTTGAGTCTCACTCCCAAGGGGGGAGCAGGCTTTGCTACTTTCCTCTGAGGTGATGGAGTGCTTGAGGTGATCATGTATCTGTGTTAAGAGTACACATCCAATCAGGGCTCCACTCAGGCCTTGCTCTGCCCCCTACAGAAACAGTGGTCTATATTTCTGCAATTTTTTTTACTAGGTAGATTGACTAGGGATTGTAGCCATCTGAGAAGACTGAATGTAAAAGATCCTGTTCCAGAGTTATAAAATGCCACAGATCAGAGTCCTTACAAACACAGGCTATTTATTCAAATAATCATATTATGTGAAGAAAATTGCTTCCCATATCAGATTTTTGATGCATTTGAATCTTTATTCTACAACACAAGTGACATAAATACAGTATCTTTTAAAATATTTTCTCTTTAGAATTCGTTTTTCACTTCAGATAAAATATACACAAAATACACTTGCAAGCTTGCTTACAGAGACCTGAAAAACAGTGAACTAACAGATTATATCAAACCAGACAGTTATAGCAACACTTGAAGGAGAGTGGTTTTCAGGACTTTGTAAAGGTAAATGTGGCTAAATAATAAGTCAAAACAAAAATGATACTTCCTTGACAAGGCCTTTGGGGTAAACAAAATAATTCAAGGCTCCTGGTGAATTGGCTGCAAGAATGAAATTTCCATCTTAATAGGGAAAATGGTAAGTCTACTCAATCATTATGGCTATACTTAGCTTCATTTATTCATAATTTATAATGAAAATAAGCTCATTCTTTGGTATAATACAAAAATGGATAAAAGGAATTCTCCTACCTAGTGGTCGTATCTCAAGTGGGGATAGGAATAGGGGGAACTATCGAAAACGTAATTATTTGTTTATTCCTCTTAGAAAATCACTGCGGAACAGAAGTCATTTGGCATTTGGTTAGAGGAGTAAATATTTGAGTTTTAGCTCTCCACCTTACCCCAACACACACGCTCTCTCACACACACAAAATAAAAACAACAACAAAAAACAAAACAAGAAAGAAAAGTAACCTTTCCCTCTAGGTACCCCCTCCTACCCTATCAGATCACATGATATTCTAACCCCAGGGTCTCACTACCCTATCAGATCACATGATATTCCCCAGGGTCTCACTAAAAGAGAAGCCCAAATACCCAGATCATTCACCTTTGACTAAAAGTAGCTACCTAGCGGGAAACTGATTGTTACCATACTGGACCAGAGGAAAGAACTGCCCAGGAAATGGTGGCAGAGGGTGAAGTGGTGTGGATGGTCACTGCTAGCTGGTGCTATCAAGGGCTTAAGCCTTCCAGGATCTAAGAGAAAACCTAGCTTGCCTTTCAGGTTCTCCCTCTTCTGTTTTGGCAACAGTTGATGAAACAGTTTGGAAATAAGTCTTTGTAGAGACTGAGTTTTAAAATGTAATTGAAATCAGAATTAAAAGAACTATGTGCATAATTTTAAATTGTGATGGGAAGAAAAGGAAATAATAAAAAGAACTCAGTTATGTGCAACCACAAAGTCAAAGATGAATTCTTGACACCATTAACATTGTGATGATATGCTTTGACTGATTTTAAGTATCTAGAATGATTGCCTTCTATTCAAACAATAGCCTAAATGACATAAATAAAAACTTCATTGGGTCAATGAAAATTATATGGAATTAATAGTTTATAAATGGGCAATATTTAGAATACTTAATTACTTTTCTCTGGAATCCTTCTATGCTTCTTTTAAACATTTATGTTTATTTACTTATTATTTATTTTTGAAATGGAATCTCTCACTGTTGTCCAGGCATGCTTGAGTAGCTGGAATTACATTAATAGATTTTTAATTTACTTGGATGTTTAATTTAATAAAAACACAGATAATCAGTTCTTTCTCTTCCTATTATATGGTCCTTATGATTTAAAAAAAAATGAACTCTAAAGCTAATTAACTGGGCAAAAGCGTTAAAATTTAAACTAAGGACCCTCTGTATTTGGGTTAACATTTCACTGGATTCTCAAAGCACACAGGATGACTTTCTTCTCTGTCCCATCATGTAGAATAAGAATTAGTTTACCTTGTGCCGATCTCTTTAGAAATTCAATATTTACGGAAAAGTCAAGACCGGCATATCTACTGCTCAAAAGGAATTGTTTCATTTTGAAAATTTCCACAAAGCCATTTAGTAGACTCTTTACAGATAAACATGGAACTAAAATCCTAACTTACACCATACAGTTAAGTGAAAGACAAGGGTACCATTAGAAGTGTCTTAGTGTGTTGAAATGCTGATATGTTAATGACCAATCCAAGATGTAAAGTAACTGACAAGCAAGCAACTACTTAAAAACGTCTGTAAGCCAGGAGCCAGGCTATAATGGAGCCATACGTGGAAACATCTCATTAAAATGATATAGGAAGGAATGCAAGTACCACATAAATTTGATTACCTTCAGTACAAGTCAAAGGGTCAACAGGTTACAAACAATCATTCATAGAATTAATGTTTCTAAATACAAAGACGGGAAGCTTGGACTTATCTTACTGTTCCGTACAACGCATACATTCATTGTCTTCTAGTGTAGGAGTCAATTATTGGTATAATAAAACTGGGAGGGGGAGAACTGGAATGTTGTAAGTAATCTAATCCCAACTGGTCAGCCCATGGGTCAGTTCCGTTTCGTGCTCGATAAGGCAGGTGGATTTGAAAGTAAATGATTTCTAACCTGTGGTCCCCAGAGCTGCAGCAATAGCTCCATCTGGGAGCTTGCTAGAAATGCAGATTGCCAACTGGAGAGAATCGGAAGCAGGACATCTGTGGCTTAACAAACCCATACGTAAATTTGGATGCATGCGAAGAGTTTGAGAACCACTGTTCTTCAGACAAAAGAAACTAGACACCATTGGCTCAGTCGCCAGGACAGGAACTCACAGAGCGAAACAGTTCTTAAGATTGAAGGAACTCGGCTGGATGGGCCCTTGACTGTTGGGGCCAGCCAATGCCTTCTCCCTGGAACCTCTCTGCGTGGTGATACAATGATTCAGTGAAAGGTTTTGTAGGGTGCTACTGATGTCATAGTGGGTTTTTTTTAAATTAATAAATGGTATCCTGTTTATACGGAAACTAATCATTGTTCTCAACTTAGTTTCTCCTGAATAGCCCTGGGTGTATATGATTTCCCCCTTTTTGTCTGTTTTTCCTAAAGTAATGTATTTATATTTTGAACATCTAAATGATGTTTCTATTACAACATGTCAATAAAATTTTTAGGTACCTTTATGTCAATTACAAATACTATAACCCAAAGCAAGGGGATTTCTTAAAAACAACCTCTTTCTAGATTCTTCTGCTATGAATAATGGAGTCATATTTTCCAAGAGAGCAGCATAATTATAAATCAAGCTCTTACTAGTTTCATAAATCTTTCCCAATATCAAGTTCATATTTTCAGTTAAAAAATGCTCAGAAATGTTTCTAAGGCCACGCTAAATCTTGCTGGGTTCCTGCTCAGTGGTTCCCAAACACATTTGTGTCCTCAGGTTACTGCAGGACACCGGAGTCTCTGGCTCTTTCCTCATCTATGGAAGTAAGCAGAAATGTTGGGGTGTGGCACATGGTCCCACAGATGCTGTCCTACCCGGAACTTCAGCCCATCTTGTACAAAATTGTGGTTTCTTTCTTGAGCGGATGTGTACAGTTTTGGAGGATTAGTCTGTGTGTCTCCAAGCTTTGATTGTGACCTGTAGGCTGCGCACTGGCCAGAGAAGCTGGCGGAGGGGCTCCATTGACTACAGGGCACTTTGTTGATTGAATGATACCTAAAATGGGTTGTGAATTATACATGTCCATGCAGACGGCTGTGTTTCTTTCATTTACAGTCAGACAGGCATGGCAGTACTGCGCCCACTGCTTCTCACTAATATTACTGAATCTTTAATGTAACCCTCAATGTTTTCTTTAGGGTTAAGATTTTGATTTTGATTTTGATATCCTTTATGTTCTAATCATAAAGACATTACTTTTAAGCCTTACTTTTAAAGTCCACATATTAGTCCAGGATAGAGCTATGAAGCAAATGAATTCATTTTAAGCCTCTGATGAAGGCCTTGCAGTTTCCCCGTTCTCTCACGCTGCCGAACTTACTCAGTGTTGACCGCTCAGCATGAGAAAGTGCAGGCTTTGTGTTCAGGGATTCTTCTCTACAAACACCTTCAACTTCTATTTGCTAACTTGCATAAATTATGGACCACTCTGGATCTGTGACCTTAACTAGGGAAAAACCCAGGTTTTATAAAGTGACCCAGTGTGTTACCTCTTTCAACAAAGGCCTTCATTCTGTTTAGTTCGGTGGCACTGATAACAGATCGTTACATTTTTTTCAGCAACTATTTATGTTTATCAGTATTTGTCTGCACGTACATATGTGTGCCATGTGTGTGCCTGGTGCCCCCAGAGGCCAGAGAAGGCAACATAGTCCCTGAAACTGGATTTCGAGATAGTTATGAGTCACCACTTGAGTGCTGAGAACCAGCCCCGAATCTTTTGCAAGAGCAGCAAGTACTCTTAACCCCTGAGCCATGTCTTCAGTCAGAGGTTTTCTAATGAAAAAAGGAATCGTTTCTACCCAAGTAGCGCTTATCTCTATTTGGAGAGACGAGGGTCTGCACTACCTTCCTGTAATTAAGGCTACTGGACAAAGTCGCTCCATTGACTGTGGATTTTTTTTTTTTTTTTAAATAAGATGCTTGTGTTGATTGTCATACCAGGAAATCTAAGTTAAGAGGACTTGGAAATGAACACTTGTGGCTTGAGGCAGGCTCTTACACTGTGGCTCCGGCTGTCCTAGAACTCACTCACGTTGGCCTTAAACTCAGTACAGTTCTCGTTTCCTTAGCCTCTCCAGAGCGAAATTTGGAGGCATAAGTCTGGCTTGGTTTAAAAATTTCAATCTGAACTGAAATGTCTGTTAGCATCTTCCGGAGTCAAGTGACGGGTAGTGGCTAGATGACCTAAAATGGTAAAATTGTGCATTCATGGAGAAAGCTGGGTCTACCATGAAGGGAAGAAGAGAACCGAGTGGGTAAAGAGACAGCCTAAACATCTTTAAAAGCTGACTGAGAGCTTTGGGAGCTAAGTGAGACTCTGTGATCAATGTATGAGCCTTCCGGTATTAAATCTGATCCCTTGCTCTCCAGGCTCTCACGTAGCCCAGGCTGGCTCCAGATTCCCTATGGACCCGAGGATGTCTCTGAATTTCTGTCTCACTGCTTCCGCCTCCTGAGGACTGGGGTTGTGGGTGTGCACCATGCTGGGACAATACATGAAACACAGGCACCCCGCCACCTGCTTTATGCGGTGCTGGGTGGCCTGTTTCATGGTGCACAGTTTTCTAAGAAAAGGAGGGAAAAATGTCAGCTTTAAGCAATAGAACTTTGGCAGTACATACAAGCAGCTAGGAGCAATGTTCTGCGTACCTCGGGACATACAGTGATAATGACTCTTTTAAGCACAAAAGCCCACCTTGACCTTGATCTTCAGCCCCAGTGGCTAAGGAAAAAAAAAAACAAAACAAAACAAAAAAAAAACACTGGTTCCATTCAGAGCCTGAAAGGGTGAAAGAAGAGAGGGGCAAAGGCAGAGGCTAGACATGGAGAGGGACTTACAGTGGTGAGGGAAGGAACCGCTGTCCATCAAGGCGCCTAATTACCTGCCCTTTCTCTCACCTGCAGGGTAATGTAACTGAAAGACGACTCATTAGCCATGATTTTGCAATGAGCAATATTCCATTTGGAACTGTAAGTAGCTCCCTCTGGCTGGACTCTGAAGACCCAGAGGCCTTTTCTGGAGTACGGAGAGCTTTGGAGGTGGTCTAAGAACAACATGGGACTTGGAATGACCTCTCAGAGGATGATGGGAGGATAGGCCAATACTTCCCACATTGCAGGTAAGGACATCCTGGGTATGACATTAGGTCTATCTCATCCTTTTATTTTCAGATTCTACTCGGACTGTTAGAGAACACTTTCACAAGCTAGTCTTGTATTTTCAGGTCCTACTCGGACTGTTAGAGAACACTTTCACAAGCTAGTCTTGCATGCTTTTGTAACCAGTCTGTAGTAGACCAGAGTCTTACTTCTGGGACATATGTACAAGGAAACTGCCTTTTATACTTCAAGAAAGGTCACATTTTGTGACATGCTGTAATTCAGTAATCTGGTTAACTGAGGTGCTCTTTCTAGTAAAGCGAGGTACTTATAGGCCAAACAAGAACAGATTCCCCCAAAGAATCTACAAAATTAAACAGCTAGGGCATACTGCTTTTGTTGAGAAAGACAAAACAAGGCAAAATCTTTAACTCTTAATGACATTTATAAGGTATATAAAATCTAAAGTTGTAGATAAAATAATTCATTGTTTATTCAAACAAATAAATAGTTGAGAGATGGGAATACAGCTCGGTGGTGGAGAATGTTTGTGTAACTTGCATGGGACCCTGGTTTGATTCCCAGCACTAGAAAAGAGAGAAACCGAAACATTGCTTCAGATCAGTTTTTAAACTTGAATTATTACCCAAGTTGAATCATTGTCTCTGAAGGCAGAGATTGTTTTGTGGGACTAGAAAAATGTCCTCTAGATTCTGTGGTCTCTCTGGATGGAATGGAGAATGGGGATTTCTTTTTGACCCCCCAAACAAGCCAGTCTACCTTTCTTTGACCTTGTAGATAGCTATTGAGTTCTCATGGAGGGCAACATTGATGAATATTACCACTGGATAAAGTTCAAGCCCTGTGAGGTCCTTCAGTACTGAAGAGTGAAGTCTCATTTTCAGAGGATGACATATGAATACAGTTTCAGGCACTGGGGAAATGCCACATATGCCTCGGTAACCAATCCTACACTGTAGAGTGTGAGTGGGCTTTCCTGAAAAGCTTTAGTCATTACTATAATGTAAGAAATGTATAAAATATGTGTTAAGGGCTCGGGGGAAGCTCAGTGGTTCCTAAGTATAAGGGATTGAACCTCACACTTAATTCCTAACCCACCACAGATATGGTACTATGTTTCAAATAAATTTTCTAATAATACTTAGAAAAAGAAATATCCACTTAAAATATTGGTCTGAATAACATGAGTTAAAAGAGAGTAAATTTGCTAGAGAGGTGTTTTACGTAGAAAAAAATAGTTTTCTAAATTCATTGTGTCCCTTCCCGTTCAGTCTAGAGTTTGTGTAACTGACACCATCGTCTCACAACTGTGCTGTAGTGGAAGGTTTACAACGATCCTGTCACGGTCCCTAGCCCACCCCGTCCAGCTGTATCCCCATCCCACACTTCTTGCCCCTCCCCTGAGAAGTATGCTCACCAGATGGAGGACTCCGAGTTCGTTTCCTCCAAAGGATACTGTGATATAAAATGAATTGCATCTTAATCTTTCTTAAAAATCCGAGTGTCATACCTTACGTTCAGATAGTTGTGGGGCATAGAAATGTCTGTGCAACAAAAGACTAAGGCACCATTTTTCTTTGTCTGCCTTGGGAACAGAAGCAAAGACTCATGGGACACAGGGTAGTCAGTATCAAAGTCTTGCGACAGTGCACACCACTGCTGAGCCACCGACTTAAAAATCATGCTAGGAAAGAATTTCCTTCCTTTAGAAACAGAGAAATAAAGGCACAACAGTACCTTACCTGGGGAAGTTATGAATATCAACCTGAAAATCTTAACAACTTAAGAATAATGTTGAAATGTTCCCAAATATATTTTAGAAGTCATTTTTTCTTGATTAGAGCACTGGAAAAATACACTTTCGCAGTTTTCTCCCCAACCAAATTATAATCATCAGAATATAAAAATTCTTCTGATTAATTATGTCTGGCGCTAGATACACGAATATATATATCAGCTTGACTTCCCAGCAAATGTTTTCTTAGGACTTACATTGATTTTTGAAAATGATGGACTAAATGGATCAGCCTCGGGCTTCTAAAGGAGAGCTGTTAAAAACGATCCATTTGGGTAGAATAAGACAAGCAAATGCACTTGGAAATTAAGTTTAGATTTAGAAGTGAATGCAGACTCTCCTGTAACAATGTGCGAGGCCAGAGATCACCATGTCACTTGGATACCACTTTGGCATCCAGACTAGCCCAAGGCTGGCTAATTACGGAGAGCTTGGAAAAAGCTTTGTGTTACTAAGTTTCAGAGAACTAGTTTCTCAGAGACCTAGCTTGAATGGGCTGGTGGTAGGGAAAATGCAATCAGCTGGATGGACAGACAGACTCTGACCACAGGGATTTGAGTCCTCTAAATGATGATGTCATAGACGCGGCCCACTCTTCCAAGCCATTCCCTCACAGCCTGACGAACTCTGATGTCAGTCACATGACAGGTGAGCTGGCTGATACATGGGAACACTGCTGGCTGGAGGGCCATGAAGGTCTGGTCTGGAAGGATTTGAATCTGATTGAGAACGGTTAGCACCATGTTGGTCCATGCCTATGAGAAAGGATGGAAGAGAGTTATTGGCTGCCTCATGGTTTAGCACGGCAGTGCTGTTAAGCTCTGGGAATCTGCACATGGTTTTCTCAGGAATGAACCCTAATAGTTTAATGTGCCTGTAACAAACTGGTTTTCATTTCACATACTGAAGGATGGGAAGAGAATCCTCTAACATGAGGGATGGCTTATGTTTAGCTTTCACAAACTGTTAAGACTGAAAACGCAGGAGGAGATGTCCATGAGGCACTGAAAGCTCAATCAGCTCAATTAGCTGTCTGCTAAGACCTGGATCACTTGGGATCATTCTACCTTAATGTAGGAGAAGATTTAAAATCCTTAAAACCCCAACACATTTAAAAACAATTAAGATACAGGATTCACCAAGAAACTTATCTACTAAAGAATAAACAACTATCTCATGGTTACTGGATACTTTAAAAACAACATAGCCCAAAACAGGGATGTCCCTCAGCGAAGAGGGCTTGACTTGCGTGTATCGGGCCTTAGGTTCACTCCCTAGTACTGAAGAAACTAGTCTAGCAAACTTAGGCAGACTCCGTCTTCTCAAGTTTACTTCTCTGTTGGATATGTTTCAAAGGAGGAGGCATGACTCCTGTAGGGTGTATTTCAAATGTATGTACACGTAGAGTTCCCAGGACCCCCATCCTCTGATGCACCTCTAGCAAGACTCTGCAGTAAAGGACTTCATCTAGAATCCCCTAGAATCTTTGTTTCCAGATTTTCTGGAAAAACACTATCAATGCTGTTCCCCCCTCAAACTCCTTTTGACATGCTACATATGTGCTCACGATGGTTAAAATAATTCATGTTATTTTCTTCATACACGGTTTCAAAACGATAGAATAGCCTCAGTGCCATATTCAAATGACAGGAGAGCTCAATGCCAGCTAAAGCCTTTTTGTAAAAAAAAAAAAATCAGCTTTAGCGTCTTCTTTTTACAGGTGGCTTCCTACTTCTAAATTGTATGTCATGACATGAAAACATGGTTTCTAAAATGACCTGAGAAGAAAATTTGTTTCTCAGGCAGATGGCACAGCATAGGTCCAGTCATTCCGACTTGGTGGTAGGATTTATATCTCCTGCTGTGTACCAGATCTCTGTCTGTCTGTCTAATGTAGCCTGAGCTGCCTACAACATGTGACTCAAATATTGCCAAGGATGACTTTGAACTTATGTCTCTGTCTTCATTGCTTCTGTTCGGGGATCGCAGGAGTGACCATACCTAGTTCAGGGAGGTGAAGGGGGCGGGCGGTAGGATATAACCCAGAGCTTCCTGCATGCTAGGCATGCACTCAGCCACCTGAGCGTCATCCTTGCTGGTTTCACATCTTTGGGGATGCAGGTTCTGCAAGGGGGACACCTCTGGCATCTGCAGAAAACTGCTAGCTGGAACGCACCTGGATCTGGGCCTCTGCATCTCGCACAGAGACACTCAGGGAGCTCCCGGTGGAGCCTGAGCGGGGTCTCTTTTCCTGCCTCAGTAGCTCTGGGCCTGCGCTGAAGGAATGGCGCATCTGCCCTTGGTCCATGAGATGCTGTGGCCGCTGAAGCAGTGGGGAATCGGGACCCCGGGGCCCCAGGGGCTCCCCCTTCTTATCCACCTTGACTTCCTTGGGGAAGGCAGGCAGGTTGTGCGGCTGCCTCCTCTTCTTGTACTCTGTCATCAGCTTTGAGATGGTCTTGTCGGCAGCCATGGTGCAAATCTTGTTCCCCGCGCTCTCCCACCACTCTTTTTTGCGGCCAGGATCCTTCCTCTCTGTCTTGGGGCTGGGGGGTAGCAGCAGCATGTCCCCGCTGCCCACTCTCAGGCTCAGAGGCTCACTTAGGTGTTCTCTGCGATCATCTTCCGAGGGCGTGTTTTTCCCGGAAAAGCCTCCCGTGGATGGTGTGGACGACTCCGACTGGAAGGAGGGGAGGATGAAGAACGGGTCACTCTTGAAGGCGGGTGGCTCCTCCAAGCTGCTCTCCAGGTCCAGGTGCATCTGGATGTAGTGGTTACAGAGCTCCATGCACAGCTTGTGCAGCCTCTTGACCAACCACACCCAGTCTGCGTTGCTCACTGGCTGCACACTGAGCGAAGGCAGGCGAGCCCTCCATTGCCTTTTCTCCTTGCCTCGCGGAGGGCTCACCTGTGCGGTCTCCTCAAAGATGTCTTCATCCTCCGACGAGCACTGCTGCGAGGAATCAGAGCTCCTCTCCTCCTCGTCGAAGAGGACCTTCTTCACTTGCTCCGCGGTGATGGTTTCTTGGTTGGTGAGAACCGCACAGACTAGGGCATGAAAGTATATGTTAAAGCTCATGGCCGACTGTCGATACAGGTTGGCGGCGCCTCCGATGCCAGATACTTTCTTCAGCAGGCACTTCAGGCCGGGGCTTGTGTCGAATTCCCGGGCAGTCCTGTAGGAGTCCAGCAGCAGGTCAAATATCACAGCCAGGTTCTGCATGGAGATGTATCTGAGGAAGCCGGCCAGCTTGGTGTCTGGTACTTGGATGGACGTCTTCTCCTCTCCTGGAGAGGGGCCTTTGACAAACTCTTCCAGCAGGACGTCATACAGGTTCTGGAGCAGTACTTGGTGAGAAAGCAAGCTCACCACGATCTCCCTGAAAGAAACGCTTCAAATGCAAAGACGGGAATGGTTAGTGGCTTTCTGCCTTCTCCCTTCTTTCACAGCCAGGTAGGCGATCCACTTCAGAACATGTGACACTCCCAACTAAATCCATTGTGTTCCAAAATTGTTTTTAATTATGTGTGTGCATGCATGCTGAATATGTGGAGGTCAGAGGACTATTTGAAGGATTCAGTGTCCTCTACTTCCTCCGCCATGTGTGTACAGGGGTTCTAACTTAAGTCGTCCAACCTGGTTGCAATCACCTTCACTCACTAAGCCATCTTGCCTGCCCTTTAATATCTCTCTTTAAAAGGGGTAAACTTCCCTTTTAATCATGGCTGATAGAATTCCTGGCACTTCTTAAAATTAAGGAGCTGAGATTGTAAATTAAGCTACTGAATTATCAAGCCACAGGAAATAAGCACAACACCTTCACAAAAAATTACATACAATTATAAGTCAGGCCACTCCTAACCCTTCCAACCTCCTACCCTATTTTCTTACACACATACATACGGAAGTCTTACTGGCTTATTTTTGCTACCAAGAGTTTTCAAGGATCAAATGCGAATGCTTTAGGCACTGGAAATTTCTATGCTACTGCTATTACGGTGCTAACATTATAAGATGAAAAAATAGATGGATAATGTAGCTCACAGACTTCCACAGCAAGCCTGGGAAAACAGCATCTGCTCCTGTCAATTCTCTGCCTGCCAGTTGGGCCACTGGGACTGTGGCACAAAGCTTGCAGGGTCATGTGATTTCCCTGAGTCAACTTTCAGAGAGGAGAGAGCACTCACCCTCCCTAGACACCACTCCGGGGCATCCGGCTGAGCAGTGGGCAGGTAATGAATGAGAGAGTTCCACACTTCTCTAATCAAGAAACAATTCAGATAAGGTAGTTTATATGTAAATGCTCAAATGCTTGGTTTGGCTGCTTTTTGTACTGAGAAAATAATTTCTATTTCAGGCTATTGCCACTTTAATTGACCAGTGTGGTTTGTGGTTTCATGTTCCTTTCACTGCCCCTAGAATTTTATCAAAATAGCTTCTACCATGTTATTGCCATTCTGCTGCCAACTAATTCCTGTAACTGATACAAGGTCCAGACTTCTTTAAAGACAGAATCTGATGCAGCCCAGGCTGACCTCAGACTTGCTATGCAGATGAGGATGGATGGCCTTAACTTCTGATCTCCTGCTTCCAACTCCTAAATGCTGGTACCATACATATGAACTACTGAGCTACCCTTAGGACCAACCACCTTGTTGTTATTTTCTTGTTTTGGTCTGCCCCACTATGAAATCAAATTTTAAAATTCTATAGTTAACAAAGTTTTAGCTAGAAGAACAAAAAAAAAATCATCCATTAATCTAAATACGGGCTTTTCACTTCATGTGCTTGTCACTGAGGAAAAACCATGACTCTCATTCAGGATGAAATACACAGCAAGGGGTTGCCACCCTAAATCAGTAGCCCTGTCAGATGGCCGAGATGACTTCTGCAATGTGTACATTGCACACACATACAACACACCGTATTTTAACCATACAATTCAGCGGCGCTGAGTGTCGTCACTATGCTGGTATAAACGTCACTGTCACTCTAAAACCTTTTCATCATCTTGGGCAGAAACTCCATACATTAAAGAACCCCCCCCCCCGGTTCCTATGTAGATAGGGTTTTTTTATTATTATTAAAGTCACTCAGTATTAGCAAACCTGAGTATCTCTTCCTCTGTAGAAGGTTCTACTTGTCTTTGTTATCATTAGGAATCAACTTGATAAAGGTCTAGAACCACCTAATAAAAAGTTTCTATCTTTTCCAGGTTGGTCTGTGGCTCTGTCTGTGAGATTATAGGAGCTGTTATAGGAGACTCCAGCTCACTGTGTGCAGCACCATTTCCTAGGCAGGTAGTCTTGGGTTAAAAAAAAGTTTTTGGGTAAAAGAGCCTGAGAGAGCCAACAATTTATGGTTGGTGATTCAAATTCCTGCTCTGATTTCCTTCAGTGATGGACCACGATCTGGAAGTATGAGGCAAACAAACCCTTTCTCATTCGAGCTACTTTTGACCAGTGTTTTATGACATAAACAGGAAGGAAATTAGAACACTACCAATTTGATCTACGTGCTTCAAGTCTACAGCTTAAGGACCCAAACTAAGAAGGTAAACCCTTCACAGACCTGCTCAGTTCTCTATCATCTGTACTTTGCAGTACTGTCCTCAAAAAGAAGGGCAGTATCTTATCTTTTTCATTGTCTTTAACATATAAAGTAGACAATTATGACCTACCCTTAAAAACTGATGTTGGGGGAAGCAGGAGCTGGAATTGGGGGGAAAGTACATGGGATACCATTAAAGTTCTCTTTTGTGTGACAGGGTCATGCATATATTATTTTCATGTTTCATAAGTTGAATGTACATATATATATCTCCCATGTATTCTTTTGTGTACACTAAATGCTAGCTAAAATATTCCATAGAAATTTTACCTAAATGGTTACAGTATTAAAATGGTTATTTTAACAAACTGTTACTCAAATCACCCAGAGGCTGTGCAGTGGTAACAATTGCCTTTGTTCAGGTTGCTATAGTGAAATCTCACAGATTGTGCTGTTGTATAATCAAAGACGTTGATTTTACAGTGTTTGGCAGTTGAAAGTCTAAGAATAGAGTATTACTATGACTGGACTCTGGTAAGGGTTTTCTAGTAGCTGTGGATTGGGACAAGGGAGCACTCCTGTTTCTCTCAAAGGCATTAGTCCCATTCATGAAGGGCTCACACCTCATGATTTACCAAAGGCCTTACCTTCTAATCGTAACTTGAGGAGTTAGGATTAAAACACAAGTTTGGAGGAATGTCAACCCAAATCCTTTGTACTGACTTGCTCCCCAGAGTTGTGAAGGGCAGAGGTCTTGTGTTCCTCCAGAACTTGGTTTGTTTCTGGCTTTCACACTTAGTGGTTGTATATTTTTGGATATGTATCTTGGCTTTTCTTGTCCTCATGGGTTAAAAGGCAAGTGGGATGTTATCTGCTGTCCCCTTACCCAATGTTAAACAATTATTGCTATTAATTTAAAGGCCAAGTAGCTTTGCCTTTACATCTGACTCCAAGAACAAGGATTTTTCAGGAAGGATGATAGTATTTAAAAATTTCTTCTGGTAATACATGGGTATTTTTGCCTCCTGTCAGCATAGTTGTATTAGTTATTGAAACAGTCTGAATTACCTGAACTGTGCCAATCTGAAATATGGTAGTTATATATTTTAAAGTCTTGTTATGATGCTTGGCTAACCTTGGACTCCTGGGCAGAACTTACTGCCCCAACTTTTGTTTAAAAATCCGATTAACACTTTAAATAAGATTATTACACACATGATTTTATGAACTGAGTTGTATCCTATCCAAATGCATATGTCAAACACCTAATCCCAGTCAGAATAGATCATATTTACAGGAAGGGTCTTTGAGGAGGTAATTAAGTAAAAGTGAAGTCATTTTGGTGGATCTTAGTCTGGTATATACACATTCTTTGTTAGAGGAAATCTGTATAGAAAAACATAGAGGAATCACCATGTATGGACTCAGAAGACAGCCATCTACAAGCTTAACGAACAAGTCCAGCCCACACCTTGACCTCTGACTTTTAGCCTCCAAAACATACATCAGCATTGCCAGTCACCCAGCCTGGGGTAGTTCCTCATGGATTAAACAGTATGCATTGCACGTGTGAAATGTGGTCAACAGGCTTACCATTTTTACGGAAACCTTTGCTAGACGATCCACAATGCTGCTAGTGTTCCTAGCTAGAGCCTGGATTAAGGAGAGGGAGTTTCCAGTGGCCTACCTTTTCTTGGCAAGCCCGTTTGGCTTCTCATCAGGAGGCAGCTCAATGATGAGCTGGCAGGACTGAGCGTGATCGAAGTTGTTTGGAGTCTTTGGTGAGCACTGGGTGTCCAGCATAAACACCTGCAGGAATATACACACACAGGGACAGGTCAGAAGCCCACATCTATTAACGTCACTGACAGCGGGCTAGTGACCCCGGGTAAGTAGTTTATTCTTTACCCATGTCTTTACTTATGAAGTGGGATGACAATGGCTTCCACCTGATAGCGCTGATGAAATAAATTGATGCATGTATATTACATATGCCGAGCAAATAATAAGCATTGATTACCAACATTAATAATACCATTCTATCACACGTCAGTTCATTACCTTCTGAGTATGACAGTAAGTAGTAATAACACATACAGAAGGGGATTGGTATTAGTTTGCTTTCTCTTGCTGTGATACACTCCATGGCCAAAAGCAACTTGGGGAGGAAGGAGTTAACTTCATCTTACAACTTTCAGGTCATGGTCAGTCCATGAGGGAAGTCAGGGCTGGAACTCAAGCAGGAAGGTGGAGGCATGAAGGATTGGTTGCTTACTGGCTTTGTTCCATGGCTTATTTTGTTCAGGCTGCTTTTTTATACACCCAGGACTGTCAGCCCAGGGGTGGCACCATATCAGTCATCAATCAGGAAAATGACCCACAGGCTCGATCAGGTCAATCTGATGGAGACATATTTTCAATAGAGGTTTCCTCTTTCCAGATGACCCTAGCTGCATCAAGGTGTCAAAAACTAACCAGGATACAAGCTACTTCTGTAAAAGCTCATATATATATATGTATGTATGTATGCATGCATATATTACACATAACTGAGATATATACACCCCATATGTATATATGCATATATATGCACACATACACATGTACACATGTATATGATGTCTGTACATAGAATATGCATGCACACCCATATACATATGTTTTAGAGGGGCTTGCAATGCTAGGCAAACACTCTACCACTTTGCTACATCCTTTTATCTCTGGCTTTTATATCCAAGGCAGAAATAAGAAATGAAGACTCAGTCAACCATGGTGACGCATGCCTTTAATCCCAGCACTCAGGAAACAGAGGCAGGCAGATATCTGTGAGTTCTAGGCCAGCTAGGGCTCTATGTCTCAAACAAACAAATGAAGCTAAGATCCATAGCTCCTTTTGGGACCACTTTCCTATTAGGACTCCTGGTGTAACTTGCACAGAGGTGGCTAAAACATTTCAAACATCCATCAGACCTCTGCTCCAAGGTCCCATTTCTTTGGACTTAAAGACCTTTAGACTATCTTTTTAAAGGAAATCTCTTATTTCCTGAAACTAGCTATTTTTAACTGTAAATATAGAAGGTTTGGGATTGAAGAAGAGAAACACCAAGTGGTGAAACACTTCCATGTTCTTCTCCATTAACCACAGATTTCAGGAGAGGCGTCTCTACTGATGGTCCATCTGTTGTCGAGTTTGAAATAGGATCACCAAGCTGGCTTGGAACTCATTCTATAGCCCAAACTAGTCTGAATTCGGGGTCCTTCTGCCTCTTGAATGCTGGAATTATAGACATTTGCCCCCTTGCCCAGGTGCCATTTTTATAGTCTACTGCATGCTTGCACACAAGTGAAAATCCCACAGTGTAAACATGTGAAAAACCACCAAGTGTCACAGGTTTGCTTAGAGAATCCATCCCTGAGGAGGTCACCTTGGGCTTCACTCTAAGCCCAACTTATTGCTGCAGCTGGCTACAGCTGCCATGCTGTTGAAGGGGCTCTTGGATGCAGCCTTCTTTTTCCTTTGTCCCTTCTCCTGCAGACACATCATGTATGCTTCTTAGGAACATGGCTCTCTCTTCAAAACGGTATGAGTGTTCTCAGCAGGTGAGGTGACAAGCTGAATATGGAAGGCGCTTCCTTTCTTGTCTCATTCGCTGAGCACTGCTGGGTGAAGTCCTTCAGAAGGAACCTGGACGAGAAACTTCTCAACAGATTCCCTGGATCTGGCATTACAAGTGCTTGTGAGCCACCTGACATAGGTGCTAAGAACCAAATCCAGTTTATATGAAGATGGTTTTAATGGTTGGCTATACTCAATTCAAATGTGCTAAGTCACTTAAAATATTAAGGACTGTTCTGTTTGGGTGATAAAAATGTAATGTCTGAACAATCTTTAGTCACCACATTTAGCAGTGTTAGTATTTAGAAAACCCTTCTCAGTAGCCTAAGCAAGGTCTAGATGAAGTCCAGGCTGTAGGACAGGCTCTGATCCAAGTTCAAAAGAATACAACCTGCAAAGGATGGTGTAGGGAGAATGAGCTAAAGTCATTCTGGTGGGAAAATGGGACTGAAGGGCTTAGGGCCTTAATGTGTATGTCTTTAAGGGAGATACAGGACATTCAGGATGACTCTGAGCATGCATCTCACGCTTCTGAAGTCCCAAGACTCACACCGTCCAACTCTTACCTGCTGGGCCATGGCCCGGATGCGCCAGTACTCTGCCTCAGCACTCGGGGAGGAGGATGGTGCTGCCACCCGCACCTGGCAGCCTTCCCCACTGAAGCCCTCTGTGCCACTGTGGAAGCAGCCTAGCAGGTCCTAGGGAGGAACAGCAAGCATTCCTAGGGTCTGACTGTGTTCAGAGTGCCAGGCCCAATCTGATACTGATTAAAAAAAAAACCAACCCAGTGTTTTTGTTTTTCCCTCATATTCTGCTACTATGCAGCTGTATGAGGAGGCAGACAGAGCTCAGGTGCCCAGTCTGACCAAGCATCAGGGAGCTAAGCAAGAGGAAATCAGCATTGCCTCCCTCTTTCGCCTAGCTCATCATCTTACCTTCACCGGCTTGAGAGTGGCAGAGAAGGCATCCTGCAGGGCGCAGCACGCAAGTCGCCACATTTCCTCAGTGAACACAGGACCCGCGGTCACGAGGACGTACCTGCCAAAAGGCGTGTCCCTTGTCCAGAAATTCTGTGTCCTCAAGGGTGAGTGGAACACAGGTTTACCCTGTACTTGCTCTACAAGACTTCCTGTCTCCTCACTCCTGCCTTCTACCTCTCTGGTCGTCCACTGTCAAGATTGATGTGTCTAAACTAAAACTGTTTAGTTTTAGTTTAGACACATCAATCGATTTCCATTGCAAACAGCCCCACATCAAACCTCGGGCCTATAAGTATGGCTGTGTTCCCTTGATTCATCTTCCCATCCTGGCCCCATTTGTTACCACTCCTCTACAAACCCTAACCACATAAAACAAGACCCAAACTCTTATTATCTCCTTGTACCTGTTGTCTTGTTCTCCCAACTGGAATATTGTCACCTAGTGAAGACTTACAATTGTGATTACAATGAGATGTTCCCAGAAAGTCTCTGGTTTTGAATAAAAAGTCCCCAGTGAGTGGCTGTTTGGGAAGGCTTAAGATGTATTGGCCTTGTTTAAGGTTTCCCAAGCCTTTTACCATCTCCAGTGTAGGGTACTCTTTCTGCTTACAGTCTGAGATGTGAGCTCTCAGCTACTCTCCTGACACACCTTTGCTCCACCATCATGGACGCGAAGCCTTTGGAACTGTAAGCCCAATTAATCACTCTCTTCTATAAATTGCCTTTGTCACAGTGTGTTTTCATTGAAACAACAGAAAAATAATGAAGATGATCACTTTGGGGTAGGAACCAAGTGTCACCATTATTACCATTATGAACCCTGCTCTCTTGTCCTTTCTGTGTATTTATCATTAATTCCTCTGTGGAGGTCAATGTTATCAGTTTTCAGTGACCCTCTCTCTGGTGGTTTTTATTATTTTTCTTTGAGACCTTACCTTGCTGTGTAGCCTAAAGTGGTTTTGAACTCAAACCCTCTTTTCTCTACCTACTGGGTGCTAGGATTACAAGTGTGTTTGTGTCTAGAGGCTGTAGGCCTCTAGCGTAGGCCATCACTCTCAGTGTCTATACTAAAGAGATAGAAGGACCTAGGTATCTGGTAACGTTCTCACAAGAAGACTTCTATGTTCTCATTGTGGTGTATAGAATCAGTACTCTGCATCCCAAAATGGGATTTGTTAGGAGCAGGAGTGGGGCATGAGAACAAGAGCCTAAAACCTTAGAGAATCCCCCACAAGGGTTCCTAGGACCCAGGAACAGATTGAGGCAAACTACCTGGTGGTTAGGAGCTGGTACTGGACACTAATTCTCAGGTTCCCCTCACCATGCTCCACCATCGCTTCTGAAGTAAACCTTCCTCTTTTGTCTCCAAGGAAACCACCCATCACTTTCTCTACCTCCACTTGGTCTATCCCCATCTACACAAAGTACTTGTAGACTAAACACCAAAAAGGACTGTTTATTATAAATTATTTATAAAAAAGTGATTTGCTACCATAAAGATAATGCCTTTGGATTCCATAATAAAACTCCACCTTTGGGGAGAGCCAAGGGACCCTATTCTCACCTAATGCAGGAACAGCCAACTCTGGAGATAGTTTCTGTGGGCTTGGCCACACATGCCACCAGCAGCTCAAAGAGATCCTTCAGCATGGTGTTGATCATGCTCTCATATCTGATGTCTACAGGAAGGAGTAAAAAGGTTCTTAGGACTCTGGTGTAAAGGGGGAGAACGTGATGGCCATCTCTGGTCATAGAAGAAAGGCTAAGACATAAAAAGATATATATTTGGGGAAAAAACAAGAATGGCATACCTTCCCCTTATACCCTCTCAAAACAAAATACAACAAAGCAATGTTTATTTTTGGAGTTCTTTTCCCCAGGTTTGACATGTTTCATTCTGTTTATAAATACAGGAAGATGAAAAGTGGTTCACTTTTTTTTTGTGTATTGTTTAAAGTTCAGCATATTAAGCTACTCAAACAAGACAGAATATAATATATGACCTGAAAATGAGTTGCTGGAAAAAATTGATTCTAAAAAGGAAAATTTGAATATGCTTTCCTTGGTGCCGGAAACTGAATTAACATGGAAGTGCTCTTGGAAAACAAAACAATCTAAACAATCTCGTTTCAGTTTGGTGACTTCTGAACCTTGTCAGTCTGGCTTCCATCTGCACATCATTTGCAGACTGAAGGAAGGAGATATCCCCACTCCAGTCTGTTTGCCAACCCTAGGAATGCATCTGAATGTTCTTCCTAGGGCCCTTGTGATGCAACAGAAGCAAATTTTAGTGGTATTGTTCACACCCCTCCCTGTGCAAAGCAATAGTCTGCTCAAAAATATCAACCCCTTTAGACACATGCCTAATCTGCATGCTGAAGTCTGTCCCTCCTCCTTTAGCGTTAGACTAACCCCCACCCTAAAACTGTAAAAAATCCTTCCTACTCCATCAGCTGTGGAGAACCCTCCCTCTTCCAGCAGCTGTGGAGAACCCTCTCTCCTCCATCAGTTGTGGAGAACCCGCCCTCCTCCACCTGCTACTAGGTATGATATCTTCAACAATAAGCACAGAGCATTCCATTTGATAACTTTATAAGGCTGCATGCATACCAATTTTCCCTCCAATGATATGCTATTAGGTTACTGGTACTAACCACATGATTATATTTCATCTGCTCCCCGGACAAAGGCATTTGCATCAGTCATTCACTAAGCACTTTGAGATAACGACGCTGCAGGCAGAAGCAATGCCCACAAGGGCTGGCTCTGGCACTGTAGCTACCTGAGTGTAGAAAGCTTTGGATGTGCTCCACCACCAGCTCGCAGGACAGACCGATGGCATGCTTGAAGTTAGCAGATGCCACATCCCAGTAGGAATGGTCCTTGTGGCTACGACGGAGCCACAGAGTCATCACAGGAAGGAGGAGGTGAACGACTGCATAGATTCCAAACCCTGGGCCTGGTAAAGGGAGGAGAAGGGTCAGAGCTGTGACTGCAAGAGGAGTTGGGATTTCTTGCTACGGATGGTATCAAAGATCTCTTTCCAAAGAGCTCCCCAGTCTCTGAGAAAATATGGAAGAACTGACAACTCCCCGGGGGGTAATAACAGGAACATTTTCTTCAGATTTTAACTCTGTAGGTATATAAATACCCATACAAATTCAAATATCACATAGCTAAAATGTCACTTAATCTCTTAGATTCAGATGCATAAATACACAGATGCATATAGAAAGAATGTCAAAATATATAACGTATATATTTCTATAGGACATAGGTTTGTTTATTAACAGTCTGGGTCTCACTGTGTTGCCCAGACAGGCCTTGAACTCCTGGACATATGTGTTTTCCTGTGTGATCCTCCTTGCTGCGGGAGCTCTTTCCGCTCCTTCAGCCAATCGCCGCTGAGTTACCAACCCATTGGGGCGTGGTCTCTCTCTCTTTAAAAAAGCAGCGGCTGTCCTCCACTCTGTCTTTGGCTTCTGGCTCCGCTTCTGGCTCCTAGACTCCTTTCCTGTTTGCGCAGAGGGGCTGTTGTCTGGGACGGTAATCTGTAAGTTTTTTCCCCTTTGAATAAATAACCATTCTATTAATCATAATTCCAAACTGGTGTGGGATTGTCTGTGACTTACGCCTTCACCTCCTGAATAGCTCTGTGGCTACAGGCATTTCCCACCACACTGATCGAGAGTTTGAAGAACTACTTTTGGATAAATATGAAGAACAAAGTTTATATTATAAACAATCCTTATTTTCACTGACATATACTATTTCCATTATACATAGGTATAATTTATTATCAATTTCAGTACTGACAGGCATTTAAAATGTGGAATTTTTTTATTCTGTAGACAATGGTATAAAGAAAATATTTGTGCTTCCCTAAAAACATTAGATTTAAAAATTTTTTATTTTAAAAACAAGATAAAAATAGAGTAGGCTGGCTCATGCTTCTATTTCTTGGGTGTTTACAACAGCTAGATTACCAGTTTTAGGCCAATGTGGGCTAAATGGTAAGACCCAGTAAGAAAAATAAAAACAAACAAATGAAAGATACAAAATATAACAAACATGAAAATTACATAGTCTATAATTTTATTTTAACATATTTCCTTAAAGTAGTTTTTGAATATACTATGTATGTATGTGTATTTAGAAATACATTAAATAGTTGATTTCACATTTAAAATAATGCCTTATAAATGTCATTCACTCTTATTAACTGCTTATCACTTAGTGTTCACAATTTTTATTTTAGCATTTAAGAGAGTTCAACAAATAGATATTTTTGGCACTAAACACCATTCATATGTATCATATGTTAATTAATATGAGAACTGAAAATGGCACTTACTAATGAGATGTACTGAGAAGTTGTGGTGCATAACTCTTCAATGGAATGTTTTTAGCTTTTAAACATAAAACTAGATGCAAACTTTGCAATGGGTTTTGAGAAGGTATTAATAATCAAATCTTCATAACAATGAAGAGACTGGGATTAACTGGTAGTTTCATTAAGGTTCTAATTCTATTAGTAAAAACTAAAATTTCAGAGCTGAAGAAATGTCATCAGCTATTAAGAGGTTGCTCTTAACTGAACTCTGGTCCTTTGGTGGTGCGGGAGAATTGTCTGTATTCTGTCAATCATGTTTTAAATAAACGCTGATTGGCCAGGCAGGAAGTATAGGTGGGTTAACCAGATAGGAAGTAGAGGCGGGCGATGAGAACAGGAGTATTCTGGGAAGCAGGAAGTTCCTGCTGCATTCCTGCCCAGACCACTGAGAAGCAAGATATAATCTGCCTGGCTGAGAAAGTACAGAGCCATGTGGCTAACACAGATAAGAATAATGGGTTAATATAAGCTACAAGAGCTAATAAGTAGCCTGAGCTAGTGGGCCAATCAGTTTTATAACTTATGGAGACCTCTGTGTGATTTTCTTTGGGACTTGCCAACTGTGAGGTACTAGGTGGGACAGAAACCCCAATGAACAGGCCCTATATGTTGCACTTTGGATTCCCAGCATCCACATGGCAGCTCACAACTGTTTGTAACTCCAGTTCCAGTAGATTTAGTGCCCTCTTCTGGCCTTTCCAGGCACTGTATGCACACAGTGCACAGACATTTATGTAGGCAAAACATCCATAAAATAACAAAAACACCTTACATTTCTATAAAAATTTCTTTGACTGAGGAAACTTTGGAATGAAGAATATGTATGCTAAGTTTTTAAAACTCATATCAAAAGATGCATTTCTAAGGCCTCTTCTTTTCTACACAGGGGACCATTTCTAGTATTCAGGAATATGTGCTGGCCTGACCTTGGGGTTCTGATAGGATGCATCTTCAGCTGCAGCCACTAAGAGCACCTGCTGTACACGTTCACTATGCTCCCTTCTGCCTGTCTTTTTCTCTTTGCTTCTCTGCCTGTCTCTGTTTATCCCCCCCCCTTTGCCTCTCTCTTCTATTCTGCTGTTCCTGTCCCCAGAGGTCGGTTTCCTCCCTCCCCTTCTTTTTATATTCTGTTTATGTAACAAAAACCCCTCCCCGTGAACTCTGTTGTGTGGTGTCTTTCTCGTGCCACTTTTTAAATTACAACTGTCTCCAACTCTAATCACGTGAGAAGAGGCTGCTTAGTACAGCGTGTGCTCATGAGTGACAGATCTATGGAGCTCTTCTATCAGTCCTCAGGCTGTAAGATCTGGCCAAGAAAGAAGGCTGAAATTATATCTGGCTTACAGAGACAATGATGGATCGATGTGGGAGTCCAACAGCATCAAACCACACATCTTTTGTAGAAATTTCCAGGACATACCTGACCCATCACTTCACTGTAGCTGTTCAACATGGTTACTGAGCTGTTCAACATGGTTACTGAGCATCTACTGTACGTGAAACTTTGTATTAAAAATAAAAAATAGTGACAACAGGGAAACATCCAAAGAAATCCATCTTGGAAATAGTTACACGCCCAACAATCCCTCCTGCAGTAGAAACAGATGTAGAAACTTACCGGGTGTTTTGGTAACATCTCTCAACAGCTCAAAGAGTAAATCTAAGGTTGGTGGTTGGTGTTGCCGAGGGCAGTTGGACACAGCTGCTGTTAGCTGCTCCAACAGGATGATCCAAACTTCTATCAGACCTGGAAAACAAAAAGCGGACCCTTGTGAAACCCAGATATCCATCAGGAAGAATCCTCTCCAGATCTCAGTGAACACTGCGTATGAATGACACTGGGGTGACAGTTATCGCTTGGAGTGTTAGCCTCAGTGCCTATGAGTGGCAAAGATGGGTTAATATGGTCTGACAAAGGAAAACACAAGACTCAAAATTCTTCCTTAACTCTCCACTTCAAAAATGGCAATATTGTATGTAAATTCTATACTGAAATGACAGTCAGACTTCTTGATAGTCTAATCAAATGATAATAAAAACATAAAATGGTCCATTTAGTTTTATTTCCTGTTTTCTTGTTTGTTTTTCTTGTGACATTGGGTCTCTTGGAGCTCATGCTTGCCTCGAACTTGCTATTTAGTCAAGGAACCTTGAACTTCTGATTGACATTTCCCACCTCACATACATGCAACACACAAAACATCTAAACAGTTCTGAGAACTGATATATTCTCAAATATTATCATGGATTTCCAATATACATAATTATCCTGCCCAGTGAAAAGTATAAGCATTTACAAAAAATCATAAGTATACATAGAATATACAAAGCTAGGCATAATAGTTGGTATATCAATTTATAGTCAGTCACCTCCCAAGTGCTGGGGTTTCAGGCACTTATTTCATACCCTATTTATATGGTGATGGAGACCAAACACAGGGCATCATGCATGTGTGGTAACCACAACCTAATAAGCTATATCCCCAGCCTTACTGTCTATTCTTTTAAAAGAACAAAATTAGCCATTTCCATTTTTTTTATAACTTTAGTGGCATCAATTACATGTATCATGTTGTGTAATCATTAATACTGTTACCAATTTTTTTGTCATCTCACACAGACACTCTGTAGTTATTAACCATTGTCTCTCCATTGTCCCCTAACTCCAGCTCCGATTATCTCCTGACCTTGCTTTGTTTACTAAATGTACGGAGTTGGTACATTTGCCATTTCCACTCAAATCACTGGAGGAGGTGTAATGTCAGAAAGGGTCCCCTGGCCTGTTTTCCGATGTTTAACAAGCCATAAAGGTTGTTTGATGAGGGATACAGTTATACTCCAGGCTAGAAAACAGTTCTGATCACTAGGCTGCGGTAATTAGGGCTGTAATGAGCAAGAAAGACACACGTTGAGTGATCCTTAGCTTCCACCAACTTCTATGTTCTCTACCATATAGCCCTTGGAAATGGCCCTGGAATTCACAACCTTGGCCCATATCTCCATCTCCTCGTCACTCTCTTCACAAGTCTATTGAGCGTTGCCTAAGAGAGTTACTTAAATGCCTAACCATTAGGGTTAAACTGGTTGGCCAGAGAGCCCCTGGGACTTCCCTGTCTCCACATCTCTGCCCTTTGTGCTGTGGTTGTAGATGCATGTGTCGATGCCTGCCTTTTATTCGTTACTTGGGATCTGAACTCAGGTCCTACATAGCACGCATTTTACCCACTGAGTCATTTCCCCAACCCTGTTAAAAATTTAATACTAACTTAAAGCTTTTACTTTTGTGCTTTTCCAATTTACTAAGTTTCATACATAATTATAATTTTAAGTCCTTAATGAATTGATGATAGATCACTAATAACTCATGTGGGGATAGATACTGGGCTGAACTTTAATCTGCAAGAAGATGGGTCTTTGGAATAAAACTGATTACTGATTTGCACAAATAAGTTGGGGGATACTTGCTTGCTGCAATCTCTCCCACTCTTGACTGTTATCAATTTATAGCCAGCTGGTCATTTATTATACTTTCCTTCTTTCTCTCTAGCTTTGGTCCAGGCAAAAACCAAGACATTTTATAGACAATAGCGTCTGCTCATGACTACATTGGTTGAAGGTTTCAAATGTTCAGTCAAAATTATTCTTTCTCATAGTTTAATTATTCATTGCATTAGATTCCTATTCCTCCCTATGTTTTCTCTATCTGATTTTTATGAGGTCTTACCATTTAAAATATCCACTAAACACTGTAAACTTCTAACCCCTCCTTATAATTGAACGACAAAAATAAAAACATCCTCCAAGAGTGTCTCAAATGACCCGGACTTGAAAAGTGGGCCTATTGAAGAGTGTCATTTACATTTCTAGGTGTGGACCAGATGAGGTCTTCTGAGCACACAGGCAGCAGGTGCGGGCAGGTGTGCACACACTGGAAGGTTACTTGGAGTTACTAGATAGGAGGCGGGTTTGTAGGAGATTGTATGCCACCTAATCTGAAACAAAGTCTTTAAAAGCATTCTTTTCCTCAGCCCACAGGCTTCACCAGTCACAGAGTCTCCCTTCAGTAATGGCTCTAACCAAGCAGTCTTGGGGGGGAAGTAGCTGCCTTTCCTTGAAGTTAGTGAAGGCAGGTGTTAGCCTATATGAGCACCAGAGCAATTTTGTCCTAATTTGCTAAATTCAAGAGAAATCGGAGTTTGAAACTACTTGGTGGGGTCCGCCTAACTGCGATGGTTTTACACCGAGGCAGCCATCTGAGAGGAATGGCTTAGTGGTGACTTTAGGGAGTCCTTGGAAACTCTGGTTAAACTTATCCTGATAACAATTATATAATAACATGGAAATGGATGACCACTCTTATGATCTGTAAACTAACTTACTTATTCCCTAAGATTCTCGGATTAAGAACACAGTGAATGTTTCTAGACAAGTCAACAAACTTACCAGTGTCGTCATCAAAATCCGACAGGACTGATTCAATTCCATCTTCGCTGCTGGCCGACTGCTCCTGAAGTCTTCGTGGCAAGCTGGCAAGCCGCCCACTCAGGAATATTGGCTTTAAGGGCATTTTGTAGATCTTGGCCAATAACTAGATAAGAAGATCACACCAAATAGTGCACTTATATATTGGAAAATTCTCAGTGTTAGAGAACAGTAGGATTATAAACCACTCTTAAAGGGGACCCAGAACTATAAGGGCTCCTGAAGAATAAATGTTCTTATATTTGCATTTAAAAGGCAACAAGAGCATTTCTATCAAGAAGCAGATGCAATAATGCTCACTGGCAACAGAACGGCGGCTAATTTTCCAACATCTGAGTTTATATATATATATATATATATATATATATATATATATATATATATATATATATACACAGATATACATACATACATACATACACTCTCAAGTTGTTGTGAACATGTCAGTTTTGTCTGTGGAGGACCCCAGAGAAGAGTCCATGGGAAAATGGGCACCAGATTCCAGCTTCCCCTTCCCATGACCCTACCTCCAAGGAAGCAGAAGAACAAGAGAAACCCGGGAGATGGAGCAGTCTGAGGTCAAGGTGGAGGAGATGAAAGTGTCTCTCTTGGGCCTCAGCTAAAGACTTTTGCTGATGTTTTTATGAATATGCTCTGAGGCAGCTGTGGGACGTGGAGCTGTGTTTGCCCCCCCGCCCCTAGTACCTGAGAACAACGTCTAAGGTAATCCAGAGCAGGCAGGCACAGGTCTGTGGAAGTGGCTCCCACTCCGGGGACACAGTCTCCAATCTCTTTACAGTCCACCTCCCCTAGGGCAGAGTGGGGACAGAGACAAAATTACCTATGTTCTCCAGTCATGACAGAAGACCTGCTCACTCACATGTTACCCCGATAAATACACATGGAAGGGGTGGGGAGGAAAAACTACAGCAGCTCATATAATCCCAATGTGATTCTGCTCCATGAATGTTCTCCCCAGGAGGAACACTTTGTCTGCTCCGGTCCAGCACCTCTGGTGGCTGAGCAAGCATTGCTGTACACCAGCACATTAATTCACATCTCTGCTGGATGAGGTGACTTCTGAGGCTTTGGCCACTGAGAACAGTCCCAGAGGCAGTCCTTGTAAGGCTGGAATGAGGCTTTTGACCTCTCTCTTTGGATTTTATCTGCTGCCAGCATGGGGTACTAAATGAAGAGCCCAGGAAGAACAAACATATGGGGTTTGGAGTCATAGGAAACTTAATTGGACTTAAATTAGTTTATTTTCATATAGTTGTAGAGATTTAACTCATCTCTGGAAAACATTTTTCAATAGGTTAAAAAATAATTTTTATTTTTCAGTGTCATGAATCTATTTCTATACTTCTAATAAAATTATTCCACAGCACTGTGATTATTGCTAATTGTCTGCAATTGTAGCAGCAAGCATCCTTCCCTATGGGTAAACAGACATAATTACTAGGCATTAATTAAAACTCAGAAGCAATGAGGCATGCTTCTACATAAAAGAAATAAACGAATTCACATTTTAGATTAGGGTTGGGAAACTTTTCGTAAAGTGCCAGAGAGTCAGTTCCCAAGGCTCTGTGGGTCATCCTGCCTGGCTTGCGGCTTCATTCCTGTTGCTCTAGCACAAAGGTAGAATAAAATTGTTTTCAGGAAAATCGCTTAGGGAGTTTGATTTGAATTGTAAGCTTGCCAGCTCCTGGTTTACTGTCATATACTTTACAACTGAAAACAGAGGCCAGGGCGAATCTGTGGGAAAAAAACGACCCAACAAAACCGCTGGAAATGAG
Source organism: Myodes glareolus (assembly GCF_982192425.1). Taxonomy (NCBI): domain Eukaryota; kingdom Metazoa; phylum Chordata; class Mammalia; order Rodentia; family Cricetidae; genus Myodes; species Myodes glareolus. Next base: position 116,184,898 of record NC_142026.1, on the reverse strand, counting down.
CAATAGCGTCATTTCCTAGCCTCTCAATATTAGCAGGTGTTACCTTTTCTATGTTGTATACCCAAGTAATGTTGGCTCTGGAACCAGGTGGTACCCAGGAAGCATGGCTGTATGGGGTGCTCTGTCTTTCCCACTGAACCCCAAGCCTCACACCTTGACTCTACTCATAGATTGCACAACAAAACAGAACCCACCTTCTCAAAATATCTTCCATGTGCACATTAATAATTTGTCATCTCTACATTCAGTGCCTAACTTTTCTGTAAGATAAGGTCTCAAATTTCTAACACTCTGTCAGGCATGTTTGCCTGAGTATTTCACAGACTCTCAATGTGTCTAACTGTCCAAGGAAAATTCTTTACCTTTTCTTCTTTGCTATGGACTAAGTACTTGTACCCACATGATATGACAACATGAGCGGAAAATTTCAGAAGTAAGAAATTCCTAAGTTTTAAATTACATGTTTTTGTCACCGACAAGATGGATGTGTTCTGCATCCAGGCTGGATATAGCACCTACCTATTGTTTCTTTGTAGCCATCTGGGTTACCAGATGTAACTGCTTGATGTGATATCCATGTATTGTAGTTGTTTTTTAAATTTTTAATATCTATTTTTATTTTTATGTGTGTGAGTTGCTTTGCTTGCATGAATGTCCCTGTAGAGGGCTAACTGTATGTTGTAACAGAACAGGGGAAGGATTGCCTACAGCTCAGACAAATAAGAAATAAATTCTGTGCCTTTGTTTTGTTCTTACTTCAAAAATAAGGGTGACACAAGTGTCACAATTTGTGTCCAGTTTCCTTCACAGAGAAATGATCAACACATCAGTTATCCATTGAGAAGATACACAAACATCAAGTTTCTATTTTCCTTATTTCCAAGATTCTCAGGCTCCACACCCCGGAGCTCTCTGTGTAAACCTCTCAGGCGTGCAGACATCTTCCAAACTTGTGGTTTAAAGACTATACTTTCAGGGATCATTTCTATAGTTCGTTACTAAACCTGTGGTTTAATCCCTAGTCTTCTCTTCATCTCACCCAGACGAATCTATGCTCTGTAAAACCCAGCTCCAGCCAGCCATGCTGCATACAAGACTTCACCCTATTAAATGTTTTTAACTTAAGCATCGAACCACCTACATGGTCCCTAAAATACACCAGGACTTCAAGAAGGGGGAAGGCTGACTCATCTAAAACACACATTGCATTGAGGAAGGCCAGAGGAGGCATTCCTAAGTTTACTTTCCGACTGCCAACCATGACACTGGAGAGAACGGTTTCCTACACAATTGCTGAAGATTAAATGGGATATCTTAAGATCGAAAAGGAAGTTGGTGGTATAAAATAATGTATAGTTTGAGAATGTATTGTATTACAAGATACTTTAGATAAAGTAAAAGAAATCAACTTCAAAGTGCAGTGAGCCTCTGAACCCATGTGCCCATATCCCAGGATGCACGCTTGCTCTTGCACCCTGCCTCCAGGGATGTCCCTCCAAAGTCACATTTAAAGGGTCTACCGTGACCGTGAGTGTCATTAGAGGAGGGTTCCACTTACCCAGTCCTTTGACGAACTTCATAAGGCACATGATGTAACTAGTGGCCGCATTAGCAAAGACCTGAATGTTGTCAGTGTTGAGAAAAGCTTCAAACACGTCGAACACAGGAGCCTGGCCTTTTCCTGAGGGAGGAAGGGGATAGAACTGTAAGGAAGGGAGGTTTTAACCCTTCATGGTGCTTATGCTTCCAGCATCTCCTAGGTAGCCTTAGAAGAGTCACTGGAGAAGTGTTTGGATCTTTGGACCAAATAGCTAGCCTATTCTGCTGCTTCACCTAAATGGGAGCTATGGAGAGGCTGGGTAGATAATGGAGGGTTGAGCTGGAGGAACACAGACCCGGAGCAATATGTGGTCTACACTACAGTAAACATGGGGCTTCTGGAATGTTTCAGCACATCTATAGAAGAGCCTTTGGGGAAATACACTCCTTTATTCATTCCTGTGCAGGAGACACAGAAGGCCCGAGGCTGCTTGCCTTAGGAAACCATACTCGCAGAGTTGTTAGTCAGGTGGCTCTTGACTGGCATCCAGGTACTTGATTCTTAGAATAGCCCCGCAAGTTATCTCATAAGATGCTTCACTATCCTAGGCTGTGCAAAAGTTTTAGTTTATACTGAACAACTGGGAGCTGGTATATGCCAGGTAGAGTGTGCCTATGTGACCAGTTTCCAGCTTGGTCTTTAACGGGCTTTATGTTGCCGCCACTTCCGCTGCTCAGGGAAGTTTCCTGTGTGGTGTTCTATGGGAAGGCAAGAATGTAAGGAAACCTATAGGATCTGTCCAGATTCTCTGCCTTTTTACCTTATAACCTGGCTGTGCCCTTATTATATTACCATAGTGAAACTTAGTCATGAACCATGCAATAAATTTTATCATAGCTGCATGCTCTATCCCACAAGTCCTTCTGCTGGGTTTCTGAATGTTAAAAAGGTCTTGGGGATCACTGACACAACACCCCTGGACTCCGGGCATGTTAATCTATTTCTAGCCCGATCCAAATTCCCTAATTAGGATATAAATTCCTAATTATAATTCCCCTATTTTATACTTTTCTGTCTCCTTACTTGAAAATAGATACAGGCTTAGTGTACCTTTTCCTAAATGCTAGGCACTAGATGTTTTTCAGAACTTGGAATTTTTCGGAGTTTGAAATACTTGCTAGAATTTACTGAGACTCTAAAATCCAATGTTTTGGATTTTGCAGCGGTTTATATTTTCAGATGTTCAAGTTGTGACATTTCCCTGTGTGGTCTCAGGAAGTAACTCTGTATAGCAATACAGAGTGGACCAAAAACCTCTTGGTGTGAGCAGGACTTGAGGAGCTCAGAACTCTGGGTCAGCTGGCAACAATCCAACCCCAGGTCTTAGGCTCATGTTAGCTGACAAAACACAGCTGGCAGAATGGCTCTCCTACTGCTCTGTTGATGAGCCAAGACTCGGCCTAAGGAACGAAGGTGCCTGCTACGGTAAGAATCACCCAACTGTTCTTACCCATGGAGTACTCCCCAACCAGGTACTCCTTCACCTCCGACTTGTTCCCGCTGTGCACTGTCTCCAGAGCACTGAACAGGGGGCGCCATCCTGACTGGATCTGCGTGGAGCACACCTCAACCAGCTCCCCGATGGAGGTGACCACCTGCACAGGGAAGGCCGAAGTGCTTAATTAACACATGTGGAACTTGTAGGAAAGGTGGTGGGCTTCTCTTTCCCCTTCCCCACCCCCCATTTCTGAGTTAATTTTAGCGAGAGAGAAAAACACAGCTGAGACAGATTCGCTTGTTTTCCCAGTAACTAATGTTGCTGAGTAAACTTCCCCAAGATTAGCCTTCTGTGAGCTTGCTGTTTTTTGCATTGGATATATGCCTCCTTATCACCATGTACTGTGGATTCAGGGCCTTCCCACGTCACGCTTTTCAAGTAACTCTTACAACTTTGATTCTTATCTTTTTTCCTTTAAAGATTTTCTGCGTGAGCGTTTTACCTGTATGTATATATACCATATGCATGCCTGGTGTCCATAGAATCAGCAGAGACTTTGTATCCCATAGAACTGAAGTTATGGACAGTTGTGAGACATCATGTGGGTGCTAGGAATCGAACCTGGGTCCTCTGGAAGAGCAGCCAGTGCTCTTAAGCATGCAGCCAACTCTTCAGCCCTGAGTTTGCCTTTTAATTATTATATCTTAATTTTATCTTTCAGGGAATGCAAGTGTTTAATTTTGATAAGGTCTGATTCATCACTTTTTCTTCCTAAGGGTCAAGTTGCTGGTATTGCTTCCAAGAAAACTCTATCTCACGCATGCTTACAGTTATTGCTCTTACTAATGTTAAGTCATGACCAATTTTTGGTGTGTGTGTGTGTGTGTGTGTGTGTGTGTGTGTGTGTGGTGAGAGGTGAGGGGTTAAGCTCATCTTTCTTACAAATGTCCAAGTAAAACTGGCTGAAAACACCGCCGACTTCTTCTGTTAAATTACAAGGGCGTCTTCCTCACAAGTCCATTAGCCAAACACACAGACTTCTTTCTTTAGAGGTCTTCCCTTCTAATATGAACATTAGCAACTGTAATTTCCCTCGAAGTACTGACTTAACTACATCCCACAAATGCAGTGTGCCATGTTTGCACTCAAGACATTTTTTTTAAAGCTTCCTTGTCGTTTCTTCATTGACTTAAGGATTACTTAGAATTTTGATGTTGAATTTCCAAATATTTAAACATTTTCCAAGTTATTTATTATGAACCCAATTCCATAATAGCCAGAAAATATACTTTGTATGATTTAAATTTGTTCAAACTTATTGCGACTTGCCTCATAGGTTGGCATAGCAACTGTTACTAAGAAAGCTCCACACACACTTGGACATGTGCACCTGTCACTCAGACTGGTCCTCAGTGTTGTTCGTTAGCTCTACCCAGAGCTGTTGCTGTCTGGTTGTTCTATCAATTGCTTCAAGGGAAGTGTTGTGATATCTCATTATGATTCATTTTAAGTCAAAGGAAAATGTATACAGTGTAAATTGACCACATTTCCAATTGCATGTAGCTCATGCTGTTTAATACAGCTTCCACCGCTATCCATCCCCACAAAATTTTCATCTTTCAAAAATGAGATTCTGTGCCTATTAGACAGTAGCTTTCCATTCCTCTCCATGGTGAGCCTTACATTGTCTATATCTCCAATCTGTTGTTGGGTCTTTGTGCATTTCTAAGGTTGCATATGTGTAGGTACCCTGTATGAGGGCCAGAAGTTGATATTGGGCAGCTTCCTCTGTTGCTCTCCACCTAACAGTCTCCCACTGAACCTGGAGCTTGCTGGTTTGACCAGGCTAGCCAGAAGTCAAGTCCTAGGGGTTCTCCACTTCAACCAAAATGGGGTTACAGTAAGCATCACATGCCTGCTGTTACACAGGTGCTAGACTCGAACTCAGGTCCTCGGGCTTAGACAGCCAGTACAGTACTGACTGAACTATCTCCGTAGAGCCCCTCCCCCATTTTTATGTCTTCCCAATGTACTGACTTGGTTTTAATTATAAAATGCCCATTTCTAGTAATAGTAATACTCTTCGCTTGTCTTTTGTCTTTGACCTGACACTAACACAATTCCACAAAGCTAGAATCTGCATGGTTCTAGCTCTTCACTGTCTTCTTCTATCAGCCTCTCCTCTTCCCCATCCCAGGAGAGTAGCCCAGACTGGCTTAGAACATCCCATGAAGCCCATGCTGGCTCTACTCTTGTAATCCCCCTGCCTCCTGGAATTGTAGGCACAGGCCACCACAGCTAGCTCTTGATTCCATCTGACGATGTGGCTGTGGCCACAAACATTTCCATAGATGGTTTCTTCATTTCTCTTGGGGACACACTTTTGGAAGAACTGCCAGGCTGTGCTCTGAACCAAGTAAAGTATTTGCTTTCTTAATCCGGCTTCTGATGGTAATTTCCTCTGCATCTCACCTGTGGTTATTAGCTCCCCTTTGCTTTTAGCTGCTCCCCCTGCCCTCACTCCGCAGCAAGTGAACCAATACTCGTCATGGGTTCAATTTGCATTTTCCTAATGATGCTGAGCATCCTACTCAAAGCTACCATGCGTGTGGATCTACTTACATCAGCATTTTGTTCTGTTTCCCATACTTACTGTACCCTTTGTTCTTCTTGTCTTCTTTTACCACATTCTTTTATGTTAAGCACATGTCATTTCAACATCTCTGTTTATAGCACAGAATATATTTCTCTTCATATACATGTCACTTTCTTCATTTTTAATGAGGGGATTATAATTTATACCTTCAATTTATTACAACATTATACGTCTAGTTAACACTGACTTTATTTGTGAGGAAAAAGTAGAATTTGGCTTCTATATATCCTCATTTCCTCTCTTTTCTCTAATGTTACTTATCTTTATATTTAAGCTTGGCCTAAGTGAAGCCTAAGTAAGATCTATAGCTGTCATTGGCTACTACAACCCTGAGAATGTGGTATGATGAACTCTGGTTTCACCTGATGGTACAATTCATTACAGCAAAACCACCCCAGGGGCTGTGAGGGTGTCCACCCCTCTCTGGCTGTCACTATGGTGGCATTTAAGTAGGTTTCATTTTCTTGTCAATATGTCATTGCATTGAAAAGGAAACAAAAAGCTCTATTTGGTATCTGAGTTGATTTCAGAAGAGAGCCTGCTGAGTTCTGGACCTACCAACGTGTCACCTGTGAGGTCACCGTGTTTGCTTTCTTCCATTTGTCCCCCATTAGGCAGGGTGAATATGATCGATAGTGCGGTCTATAAGCTATTGCTCAATGCAGGCAGGTTCTGTAGTTTCTATCCCATCAATCGCTAGGGGCTAAATTGTTTAACTTCGCTTATCACCTGCTTGGAAAGACAGCACACGAACCAGAGTACAGTGCTGGCTTCTCCCTCCCCTGACGCCAGCCCTGGAGAACAGGAGGCTGTAGCCCGTGTCACACTGACCTGGTCTTGAACATCTTCATCACATAGCTCCAGCTGCATGATGCGCTCAAAGGGCCGGAAGAGCGCTTCGTTGAAATGAAAGTGAGGCGGCTCACTCCAGTCTGTGAGAACCTCGGTCAGGATGTCATGGATGAAGGAAACAGCCTTCTGAGACACATGGCGCTCCTTGTGGCAGGCGGCCTGCACAAGACAAGAGAGAGCTGAACGCCAGCAGGAAGCCAGGCAAGGAAAATGTGGTTCTGTAGCAAGCCTTCCCTGAGCTTAAGCACAGGTTCTTCCCACCTTCCAAGCTCACCTCCACCAGGTGCGGCGCCACAAGGCTCCAGCAGCGCATCACGTGGAGCAGGGGCCGGGCTTTGCTCCTCACGATCCTCAGCATGGCATCTCCCAGGCGGAACAGGTGCAGAGCGCTTTTGCGATCCTGGGTGGACTTAACTTCTCCTACAGGAAGGCAAGATGAGAAAGCCCTGACTCAGGAAATAGTTCAAAAGACTCCAGCACAGGGAAGTTGAGAAATCAAGGCAGTGGTCTTGGATAGCAAGATGGTTTTAGATGGCTCATCGAGGAAGAGAGAGCTTCCCACTCAAAACCAGAAAGGTGGTCACTTACTAGGACCAAAACCTATCCCTGATTCAGCACTGTGTCCACAGAGAAGGAAGCATGGAACAGTGACTTAAATAGTAACACTGAGGAGTTAGACCCTTTTAGTAGCTGCTTTGGAATGGGCCAAGGATTTCCTTCTATTCCCCACTGATCTCATGTATAAAACAAGGGGTAAATATAACTACTTATTAAAGTTCCTTTTATTATTAAATGAATGTGAGGGCCCACATTCAGTGCTTACCACGAAGCCCAGAACACATGGATGGGTGTTTTAAACTGTAATAGTTATGACTGTTACTGCCATGTTTCACACATGCCGTCGGCATCAATGACTGGGGTTAATTCATCCTTACCTACCACCAGTTTCTCCAGGGGATATTACCTGGCATGGCCAGAGAGTAATCGACGGTGTCTGTCACGGAATGGAAAAGCTGGGACTGAGACGCTTTCTTTAACTGGTAGAGGAACCCTCCCAAGGCCATGAGGTTCAGCTTATCTGTAGCATCGTCAAAGAGCCTGGGTGCAAATAAACATACGTGTTATGTGGGAACAATTCAGCAAGGGCATATGGCAGAATAATTATGGTAATTTAGTTAAGGTAATTAACAAAACTCCATGCAAACACTGCAGGCAAATGGGTGCTATGATCATAACTATTATTAATGTGCCAAAGTCTGCACTAGCAATGGGATTTTGATGCAACGAATACCATAAGACATCCTTGAAAAAAAATAATCTTTGCAGGTTCTAAGCTAGCTAGAGGGGGTAAGCGCTCCTACAGTGCTCAGCAAGAATGTGAAAAATGACAAAGTATTGCTTCCGGAGATTCCAGGGCAATGGGGAGAAGGGTGAGATGTAAAGATCAGACATCAGGTTCCCATAACCACAGTGAGCAGCGAGGTCTACCCGCCAAGCCTGCGGTGATGTCAGTGGTGTGGGATGCCATATACACAAGGGTCATTGTCTTGAACAGAAACTGAAGCCTTTATGAAGGGCTAAGATAAGATATACTAAGCTTTAGGACAGAAAGAGTAAAAGAAATGAGGCATTAAGAGACATTTTATAATTTTATAAATTTTATAAACCCTGTGTTGAGAAAATTGAAGCAAGCTTAAAATTTAACATCAAAGTCAAAGACCTAATTTGAAATGTCAAAGGCCTTGAAAAGTCACACAAATGACTGCAAAGCTCACAGGAAACAAAACAAAACTTTAGTCTGTAGATAAGTGCAAATCAAACCCACAGGTTCATTCTGACGCCAAGAGGAATGTATGAAATAATTTCATATGTAATGAATATTGAATTTTTTAAAAATCACAATGTCTTTCATTGCCATCTGGATCAGAGTGTGTCATGCTTAACTAAGATTCTGTAATTTTGCTGGATGGTGGTGGTGCTTTTAATCCCAGCACTTGGGAGGCAGAGGCAGGCAGATCTCTGTGAGTTCGAGGCCAGCCTAATCTACAGAGAGTTCCAAGACAGCCAGGGCTGCCACACAGAGAAATCATGTCTCAAAAACAAACAACAGCAAAGCAAAGCAAAACAAATTTTAAATTCTGTAATTTTAGGGCTGAATAGATGGCTCAGCAGTTAAGAGCACTGGCTGACTTTTTTTCAGAGGACCCAAGTTCGACTCCAGCACTTAGTTGCTTCTAGCCATCTGTAACTCCAGTACCAGGGGATCCAGTGCACTCTCTGTCCCCCATGTGTACATGCGGTACTCAGGCATACACGTGGGCATAGCATAATATGCATTTACAAAGATTAAAAATGAATTCTGTAATTATAATAGATGAGGATGCTGCTCACTTTGTGGGTGCTTATGTCGTATGCCTGAAGTGGGGTCCCATCACCAGCACACCATAAACTGAGTGTCGTGTCACAAGTTCAAGGCTATAATCACCCCCATCTAGGATGCGAAGGCTAGAGAGAGGTTTAAGGCCATCCTCAGCTACACAGCAAATTTGGGAACAGCCTAAGAGACATGAGATTCTATTTTTTAAAAAAAGCCTGCACTTTTATTCCACTTGTGATGTTGTCTTTAAGAGTATTGGAGTGAGACAGACTTGGAAGCCTTTGCCGGCTCCATCATTCTAAAGTGGAATGACTTAAAACAAATTAGCTAACGCCACTGACCTATCTTTTCCTCCTCTGAGAAATAAAGTTAACTCTCACGGTTGGGCTGCCTGGAGGGTTGTCTAGTCTGTGTGGAGTGTCCAGAAGAGTGCTTGGTACCCTCACTGCTACCTAATGTTAGTTTCTATTATATAATTATTATGGCTTATTCAGTGGAGCCTTTGAGAGGTGAGGATGCATTCTGAGCATGGGAGCTGAATCTCAGCAAATGAAAATCTTTGGCAGAGAAAGCAGAAGGACTCAGAAACTTAGCTGGCTTGTAGATCCATCCTTGTCTCACCTTTAAAACATAGGAACCACTCTAATCATCCCATGAAGAAGACTAGAGAATTTCCTTTGAGTAAACCATTCACTCCCAGAAAGTGAGACAGAAAGATAGAACAACACACACACACACACACACACACACACACACACACACACACACACACAATGGATGTTGAGGTGAAGAGGTTATCCAAAACAAAGATTGCCAGCCACTTATCACCATGTTTTGCACAAATAAATTAAAAAATTCAATAAGCTTTTAAAACTATAGTTATATTAGACATATTCTAACTTTTAAGTACCTTGTTAAAATAGACATCTAATTTAATTAAAAGTAATCCCTCTTTGACTGTTCTTCTAAGAAATTCTATCAATATAGCAGCAATTTTTTTCTGTATTCAAAGATAATTATATTTACACATTGAGGTCTTTCTTATATTGGCAGGAGATATCTAATGAAAAACATAGCATACATCATACATATATAACACACACTATACATACCCACACACACATATCTCACATACACCAGCACACACACATAGTACACACAGTAAACACACACAGTGCACACAACAGTACTCAAGTAGGAACACACAGCTCACATTCACACATAACAACAAGCACCAGTATGATACTTATTGTGAACCCTGTCTGTTCCCTTTATAGGATGCCCGGGCATAATGACTATATGCTGAGTGGATAGATAAGGCAATGTCATATGTGACTGGGGCTCACAAACATTTCCAACATCAAGACATGTTGCCAAATAGTTGAGGCAATAGTTGGTTTTCCGTCTTTACCTTAATGCGGCTCTTAGGCATCAATAAGTATCATCATACTTCTGGGTTCCTGGGTAAAAATTTTTATTATTTTCATGTGTGCGCACATGTGCTCAAGCCTGAAGTCGACAATGGGCATCTTCCTTGATTTCTCTCATTCCACACATTTGCTGCTGCAGGTTCTCTTACTGAATCCAGGGCTAGTTGATTTCTGCCAGCCTAGGGAACTAGCTTGACTAGTTAGGGATCCTGTCCTTACTTCCCAGAAAATGAGGGCCTGCTGGTTGGCCAGCCTAGCCTGCTTGATAGGTTCCAGAGAACCTGTTGCATAAGTAAGTAAGTAAGTAAATAAATAAATAAATACATAAATGGAAACAAAAGAAAAAGGTGGATGGTGCCTTGGTGCCTAAGAATAGGCAAGGCTGTCTGCTGATGGGGAAGCTCAGCCAATCACATTCTGTTTAGGGTGTGGCCCCCTGAGGCCAAGAAGTAAAGATAAAAACATCCAAGTTCGCTTGCCCCTCCTCTTTGTCATGTCCGTGTCCCCATCCCGTCCCCCCCCCCTCCCCTCGCCGCGCGCTTCTGGTGTTCTTTGGATCCTTGGTTGTGTAAGTGTTCTTTTTCCGCAATTATTAAATCTTTTGTATTAAACTGGTCTGGTTAATTCTAACTGTCGATCGACCACGCCCATCAGTCTGCCTTCCCCTCCCCCCCCCCCCCCCCCGGCCCTGAAAAGCATTTTTAGCATCTTCCTGGCTAATACAAGTTCTCCGCAGCTGATTTTGAGACCAGACAAGTGAATATAAGCACAGCCACCAGGCAATCACCAGCTCAGCATCCTTGTGTGGTCGGCTAGCCTCGCATACCTGTCGGCCTGGGTGGAAAGGCTGAGGACCACCTTGGCGGCACTGTTCCCACTCAGACTGCCTCCCCGGAAGTCTGAGGTCCGGCCACGGCTGCACTCCCGAACGAGCTCCTGGATGGAGCGTGGCTGCACCACAGGGGCTGTGCTCAGGGAGGGGCCTTGCTCCACGGTCTGCTCCTGACTTGAGCCCTCACACTCGAGGTCCCCAAGGAGGCCAGAGCTCCCAGGTGTCTTCTGTGGCTGACGGATGGTCAGAGGGGGCTGGGAGGTACCATCGCTGAAGTGGGTGTGCTCCAATGTGCCCACATACTCACAGACCCTAGAAAGAACCAGACAAACAGGAAGTGAATACTGTAGCCCAACATTGCCAGCTCTATCCATCCCATAGTGAGAGAAAAGGAAATCCAGCTAGCCCAGGAATTAACCCCAGTTTTCCCCCTTTTCTAGTATGATATTCGGCACTGCCATTTCCTTACTATGTATGTTTCTATGTAGAGACACAAAACTTGTTTTAAGTTGGACCAATCTTGGCATAGATGAGGGATTCCTCAGATTCCTCACCCATCACTCTTCTAGAGAAAAGATAGGTAACAGATCCCTGTTTATCACTACTGTGTTGCCTGGCTTACTGGCTTACTAGATTCCTTATTTGAGACGTTTCCCTGAGGACCAATCCTGCTTCACACTATGCTCTGATAGCTGAGAAGCACTTCCTAATGACCAGAGCCCAGAATGAGCATGCCCATGACAGGCAGGCTCTCTCCACACAGTAGAACTCTACCAAGCTATGATGTGTCTTGCTGTGGGACAATGGTCTTGTACCCTGTAAAGATTTGTCACTTGTATTGGTTTAATAAATGCTGATTGGCCAGTAGCCAGGCAGGAAGTATAGGCAGGCGACCAGAACAGGAGAATTCTGGGAAGAGGAAAGGCTCAGTCTGCAGTCATCATTCAGATGCAGAGGAAGTAAGCTGAGAATGCCTCACTGACAGAGGTACCAAACCACGTGGCTAACACAGACAAGAATTATGGATTAATTTAAGGTGTAAGAATTAGTTAATAAGAAGCCTGAGCTAATAGGCCAACCGGTTTATAATTAATGTAGACCTCTGTGTGTTTATTTGGGACTGAATGACTGTGGGACCAGGCAGGACAGAAACCTTTGCCAACAGTGTCTGATGCTGATAACTCCATATATCTCATATTCAAGTAGGGATTGGGGCTGGGGTAGGGGTGCCCTAGCAACATCAGAATAGACATGTATAACTGCCAACTCCAAAGTGCCTGCTCCTAGCAGGATTTGGTATTAAGATGCTTTCTAAGACATCCTTTATCCCAGATAATCTAGTTGTTTTTCAAGGGCATCCCGGATAAGCCACTCTGGAGTGCTCTAATCTGGGACTTGTGGAACTCACATATATTTCTCGGCACCACCCAAGTCTCCTCCTTGGTTTCCTCGTAAGACCAGTGCAGAACATCTGGTCATCCACTTCTCTGTCACACCCCTTTCTATTCCGGGCTGCTTCATCCTGGTCCTTTCACATGTTCTTCTCAAGTTGGTTGGTTTTACAGTGCTTGGATATTGTACGAGCTCTTCTCTTAGGAACTCAGCCAACACTTGTGGCTTGATTAGTGCTGGTGACGTGAAACTGACCTCAGATCTTGCTGACCTCCAACTGCTCTCCTCCCATGGCTGGTCTGCTTGCAAGGCATTTCAGTGTGATGCCTTGGCTGATGCCTGTTTAAGGCCCAGCTGAGCACAACTGAGCAGAGCTTTCCCCCTTGTTCTTCTCCTAATGCCAGTGCTTGGAGAGACAAAGTTCTTAGACTGCAGAGTTGGAGTTGTCATTTTGTTTTTTTATGTTACAGCTGTTGTCTGGGAGTCTCTTCACTTCAGTGGCACAAAACTTAAGAGTCAAAATTTTTAGTGGCCTTTTGCACAGATGTACTATTATATTCTTATTTTTCCGTGTCTAGCTAAACTAGATGTCTTTAGTGAGAATTGTATGTAAGTATGTGTGTATACTAAGTCTGATGTTTTACATTAATAAACACATAATAGTTGTATTATTGACCCCTGAGCACATCTTAGATTCATTCATTGAAACTGCATGGTTGTCTTCCATCTACCACTTAGGAATCCAGGGCTTTCCTCCTTGGTGTAATATAATATATCTGAATCTCACAGGAGTGTCAACAAATAAATCACAATTCCCAGAATGCAGTTCTGCACCTCTGTTCTCCAAAAGTGTACATCCAGCGGGTCCTTATCTCCTTCCCTGTGTCTCACTTGGCATGTTATCTGAACATTAAGTGCTCATAATCTGCTGGCAGAGCCCAGAGCCTACGAGACTCTGTCTACCACCCCAGGCTTCCCAAGGTGGGGTCTGTGCCATCAGGGGTGGGGATCCCGTCATGCACCTGAACACGTGTGGCCAGCAGTCCGGGTTGTGGCTTCCCATCTCCAGGCCTACGCTGAGGATGGCATCCATGCACAGGACGTGGGCTGTGTGCAGCCACACCCCCTGCACCTTCCCCATCTGCTCCAGTTTCTGCTCCACTTTTAGCTTCACTGTGCCAGAAAGACATTTATTAAAATAGCAGTCTGAGCAAGGGAGACAGAAAGGGAGAAAGACAGGATGGAAATGAAAGAGTGTGTCGTCATGCAGGGGCAAAGGGTGACAATACACTTCGCTGGCTGCAAGCGCCTCTTCAACAGGTCCCATGGATCGCATGCAAGCTACTGGTTGGATGAGCCCCCATTCACAGGTGACCCCTGCTCTGGGACTCTAAGGTCAGACAGATCCTGAGCTAGGTACAGCTTCTTCCAGCACGCACATCAGGCTGGGTAAGGCACGGCAGTGCGGGTGAGCTTTGTGTGCTGTGCTAACTCCAGCTACACCGTCTGTTTCTAGCCCCTCGTCCTCCCAGGTGCACTCTGATTCATAACATCAAGGCATTCTTGGCAGTCTGCAAGTCTCTCTGAGACTTGATTAATGTCATTTAAGCCTTTCTTTCTTTCTTTTTTTAGATTTATTTATTTATTATGTATACAACATTCCTTCCATGTATGCTTGCATGTCAGAAGAGGGCACCAGATCTCATTATAGATGGCTGTAAGCCACCATGTGGTTGCTGGGAATTGAACTCAGGACCTCTGGAAGAGCAGTCAGTGCTCTTAACCTCTGAGCCATCTCTCCAGCCCCTATTTACGCCTTTCTTACGATGGTCATCCCTAAATGTATGTCTATGCATTTGGAGCACAGCACGACTTCTTTACAAGTGAAAATCATGATGTCATTTGTCCCTGAGTTCACACTTGTATCTGTGAGCTATAAATGCTTTCTTGAAGGATAATGGAGAGGCAATAACTGAGGGAGGATGTAAAAACTGACTCAGAAGGTCAGTTATGCTAAATGAGAAGGCCAAATGGCAGTGCATCCTCAAAGAAAGCCTTCCAGTCATCAGATCTGGTGGGATAAACTGGATAAAAGCTCAGCACTAAGAAGCAGAGAAAATGATCTTCAAGGGACTCAGCCGTTTTCATGTTTCAAGGAGGTTATTTTTAGGAAAACATTATTTGCCTCGTGAATATGAAACTTGTTTTATTTTGTGTTTGTTTATGATTAGAACATTTTTAGTTTTGTTAGTGTGTTGTGTTTTAGGAACGGTATGTGTAAGAATTAAATATTTACAAATATTTATAGGTATGAGGGCTTTGCCTGCAGGCATGTATCTGCCTATGTGCATGCTAGTTTCCTCAGAGGTCAAAGGGGAAGTTGGAGTCATACAGATGGGTGTGGGTCACCAGGGGGATGCTGGAAACATAACTTGGATCTTCTGGAAAAGCAGCCAGTGCTCTTAACAGCTGAATCATCTCTCTCCAGCCACAAGAATTTTTTTAATGATTCATTTTATTTGTATGTGTGTCTCTGTGAGTGTATGCACACATGTGTGTGTAGGCATGTATACCTGTGCATGTGCAGAGGCCTGATTTAGCGTGTTTGATCCCTAAGTTGTAGGTCTTTGTCTTGTGCCTGGATGGTAATGGGGTGCTCGGATGTGAGAATGGGGGTGCTCTGATCTGAGAATTCTTGTCCTTATGATCAGCATTCTTAACTGCTGAGCCATCTCTCCAGACCCAGGGCCTTATATTTTTGAGGTAAGTTCTTGCTATGCAGCTCAAACTGGCCTCAAATTTGTGATGCTCTCATCTCAGATTCGTGAGTTGGGGTACACAGATGTACACTACCATGGGTAGCAAAATGTGAAGATTTTTGTGTGGTTGACAGCTACATAATACTTGAGTAAACTTTTATTCCTTTTTTCCCTTTGCTTGTTAACAGTTTTTTTAATTAAATATTTTAAATGTAAAAGTTTTAAATTTAAATAAAATTTTAAATGTAAAAATATTACTTGTTTGTGGAACAGTGACCTGAATTGCTTGTCTCTGCTAAAAATACACATTTTCTGTGACTAGTTCTTTTACATATTCATGGGTAGCAACAGCATAGTTTAGATCATTTTCCCTTAAGCCTGCTGCCTGCCTTGTGTCTTTCATTGCCATTAGGAAAGACATCTTCTTTTCCCTGTGTCTAGAAGATCTTCATCTATACTGGCCCTTTCCCGTGTCCACAAAGCTCAGGTTTTTCTGAATGAAGTTCCTCTGGCCTCCTTCTTACAGGTTCTATCTGATTTTCTTTCTCATAACAATGGCTACTTTGCTGTCTCTACTTTGACCTGAGGGGTCTCTAATGTGCACTACTAGTCTGATGATGACCCAGGAGGTGACTCAGCTAGGTGGGCCCCTGGCACTCTTGTTAGCAACAAACTGTACGTTCCCACTAGTAGCCAGTATGACTTTCTTGTTGAGAAAGTGACACTATCAGCATTAGGTAGGTTCCCTTGCCCTAAACAGACTCAAGTCTATGGCCCAGTGGGGTTCCTGACTAGTGGCAATTAGCTATTGTGCATCACACACAGAATAGTGACCAGTCTCCAGTAGTATATGTGGATGCGTGCACAGCATGACGGGCATCACACACAGAATGGGGACCAGTCTCCAGTGGTATATGAGGATGTGTGCACAGCAAAATAAAGGCACCAGGAAGATCTGCTGGAAGCTGTTACCTTGTGCTATGGCATCACTGGGCTCCTGGGCTTCCCTTTCTTCTTTCTCTTCCTGGACACAGGAAGCAGCCGCCATCTGGGCAAGGGCTGAAGCGCAGTTAGCAGCAACCCCTTCAGAAGAAACAAACATCTACCCCTTAGCTAAGTATGTTCTCCAGATAGGTACCCTTATCTGGAGATAAGAACCCCTTCTAAAGGATGGCTTTCCCAGTGAGTTCTGAGGGACCGTCCCTCGGGTCAGGGATCCCCAGAGGTACCTAGAGCACAGCTCAGTCGTGCAGCTTTCCGCAGCCCGTCAAGGCTCATGCAGATGGCATCTCGCTCCTTCTGGTTCTGCTCTTTGATGCCCTCGGCTCCCAAGATGAAGGCCAGCCCCTTGGAGCTTCCTGCCATTCGACCAGTCAAGGGAGTTGACAGGGTATCAATCAGGTTCTTCCAGCAGCCAACCAAAATATACCGTGCAAATGCCACACCTACAAGAGGAAGGGGTGACCCAGGTCAAGCTCCAGAGACAAAATGAATGACAAAGGGTCTGGGGTTCTCCAGGCCTCAGACTAGCATCTCTGACTTGCATGTCGTTCTAGGACAGGAAATACAATTTATTAGATTGTGTTGGGTCAGGTTTCACACAGTGCTCATAAATAATGAATGTGGCAATCACCATCTCAGCAGGGCAATTTTCATTACCTCCCTTCTCCCCTGCAAGGCAAAGTCATAGTTTATTTAAGCTGCCATGTAACAATTTGATTTCTGGTAACATGTGTAATGTATGTATATTTTAAACCCAAGGTGGAAGGTCTTACCTGCTACTGTGGAGTCATCAATTCTCCTGCTCTGGGCGAAAGGCGACTCCATTGAAGCTGATGCCATCAACTGGCCACCAATTGCGCTGCTCTCTAAGCCATCAATATCTGCCGAGAGTAAAGTCATCCCTAAGCCTGCGCTTTTGGCAGGTCAGTCAAAAACAAATAACGGCCATCATGATATTCATATCTTTTCCAGCAAAAATCCATTGTATCTCTTATGTATGAACTATAGAGTGTCTTTTCTTTTCTTTTTTTTAAAAATTATTATTTATTTATTATGTATACAGTATTCTGGCGGCATTTTTGTCTGAACACCAGAAAAGGGCATTAGATCTCATAGCAGGTGGCTGTGGGCCACCATGTGGTTGCTGGGGATTGAACTCAGGACGTCTAGAAGAGCAGTCAATGCTCTTTACCTCTAAGTCATCTCTCCAGCCCCCTAGAGTGTCTTTTCTGAGAAGATTATAAGCTTTGCTTTATTCCCTCAATCTGTTTTCTTTCATTGACAAAGCAGTCTTTTGCCTGAAGTTGTATGGTTTATATTTGAAAAAAAAATGAGGCTGTCTCTACCATTGATAGAGCATTCACTCAAGATGTTTTCATCTGGGGATCCTCTTTTTATTTAAAATCACAGCATAATCACTAATCGTATGTATAGAGCACTGCTTCTCTGGTTCTCGACTAAGAAGAATACGCAGCCATGCCGGGTTGGTATTTCTCCTCCAGCACGCTTCCACTAGAACTAAGCAGAATAATTCTCCGGTCAAATAATTTTCATTCTAACTCAAACCATACTGGTGATAATACTTTATAATTTTCAAACTGTTTCAGTTAATATTTTTTTCATTTGATTGTCCCCAACTACTCAAACCAGGAAGGGAGGGCTCTTATTTTTCCTGTTTTACAAGGGAGGAAATTATGAAGAGGAGGCAGAAAAAGGTATCATTTTTGGGTGTTTGGGCTAAGATCCAACTGTAAAGTAGGTAGATCGCCCAAGTCCACGAGGCTGGCAAAGGACAGAATTGGAATTTAGTATTTGTGTTTTCTGATTGAAGACCAGAAACAACACCATGCCCCAGTTCAGCATGGGTTCTAAAACTACCTTCTTCAAATTTTTGTAAGAATAAATTCCCAAAATAGCTCAACAAAATTCGTCCTATTCTGGCAAGAAGGGACTTGTCTGGGGTTGAAAAGTCCGGGATTCTGATTATCTCTGTTTGAAAAGTCCGGGATTCTGATTATCTCTGAATGAAGAGGTCTTTTAAGTCTAAGCCAGGCACCTCAGTCTCTGGGTACCAATTTCCTCACTCTAAAAGGAGCCGACAGCAGGATGCAACATGAATTCGGAGGCAACTGATACAGACAAATTAAACACACTGGGGGGTATGGGAAAGAGGGCCGAATAAATTTCTTCTCAATTTGGAACTCCACCCTTGCTTGAGTAGTATGATTTTCAATGCACAGTGTTAACAGTTTCATTTTATACTGGATTCTTACAAAACGTCATGAAGTCTTCTGGGCAACATATCAGAAGGTCATTGTGGTGGTTTGAAAGGAATTGGTTCCCATAGGGAGCTGCACTATTAGGAGGTGTGGCCTTGCTGGGGGAAGTGTGTCACCGTGGGGGGTTTTGAGGTATTATATGTTCAAACTGTGCCCAGTGTGGGACAGTTCACTTCCCGTGGCCTGTGGATCAAGATGTAGAACTCTCAGCTCCCTCCCCAGCAGCCTGCAGGCTGCCATGTTTTTCATCATGACAATAATGGGCTAAACCTCTGAAGCTGTGAGCTAGCCCCAATTAAATGTCTGTTATAAGCATTTCTGTGGTCATGGCGTCTTCTTACAGAAATAGAAAAGCTAACTGAGACAGTCATAAAAGATAGAAATTTATATGATTGCTATTATAGAAATAGGCCAGTTTTCTGGAATCAATCAATGACCTAATGACATTTACCAGAGATGGCCATTTTATCCAGTTTGTAATAGTTCCCATGTACTGGGCATAAGACTAATTTATTTAAATATAAAGTTTATCATTTCTATGAATGGCTTGCCATGTTACAAGGAGCGGGCTGTTAGCTGATGGTGAGACTGTTGGTAGTGCTTTGCCTGATACACAATGGTAGGATCAGAAAGTTCCCACACCCCACTTCCTACTTCACATTTGGAATTTGCTATAAAGTTTCATGGACTGTTAATGATTTGCTTTTATTTGTTACCAGTGCTTTTGCCTGCATGTATTGATATGGACCAAGTGCATGCCATGCGTGGTGCCCCTGGAGGTCACAAAAAGGCCCTGGCTCCCCTGCAACTGAAAAGATGGTTGTGAGCTGCCACAGGGTGCTGGGAACAGAACTGGGTTCTCTGCGACAGTAATAAGTGCTCCTAACTGCTGAGCCATTGCTCCAGCTCACACATGAAGGTGTAAGTCACAGACAATCCCACACCAGTTTAGAATTATGATTAATAGAATGGTTATTTATTCAAAGGGGAAAAAACTTACAGATTACCATCCCAGACAACAGCCCCTCTGCGGGAACAGGAAAGGAGTCTAGGAGCCCGGAAGCGGAGCTGGAAGCCAAAGAGGAAGTGGAGGACAGCCACTGCTTTTTTAAAGAGAGAGAGACCACGCCCCAATGGGCTGGTAACTCAGCTGTGATTGGCTGAAGGAGCGGAAGGCGCTCCCGCAGCTCACACAGAACCTTATTTTTGTCGCATTATTTTGAAAAGACTATATATTGCTATCATTGCCCTAGAATTAAAAAGCTTTCCTATGGGCAGAGCGACTGAGCATATTCTTATGCTAGAGCTGATTAGCAGCAATGATGGATGAATACAGCTACTGCGGATAGTCTGCGATTCCTTTGACATCTATTGAATGACTCTTTTTTTTTTATTAAGCTTTGGGTAAAAGATTCATAGAGATTACATTAGGCAGAAACCTGGTATTTAAGATCCTCAGCTGAATTCTAAGGCACTTACATATTCTATGCAGCTGTCTCTACCCTAATAAAAGGAGTTTGTGGGAACAGATGGAGACTGAGCATTGCTTATAGTAAATTAAAAGCATGTCTCTTACAAATATGAATGATTGTTTGGTGTGTGCCTGTGCACATGTTTATGTGTGTGATGTGTGTATGTGTCTTTATGTACATATGTGTGGAGGTCAGAAACTGGCATCAGCTGTCTCCGAGTTCCTCTTTAGTTTATTTTGTGAGACAGAGTCTCCCACTGAGACTGGAGCTCTCTGATTCAGCTAGATTGGCTGCCAGCAAACGGCAGGGATCTGCTGTATCCACCTCTCTAGTGCTGGGGTTATAGATCCCCTAACTCTGCCTGATGTTTTATGTAGGTGCTAGGGATCAAGCATAGGTCCTTGGGATCATTGCGCCTTCTCCCCAGCTCCCATGAATGATTAATTTCAAGTGGTATAAATAAAATCATGATTAATAAAGTACCAACTGGTCACTTGTCCTACAGTCTTGATCCTCAAGATGTGGGACCTAGACTTGCTTTTATCAAGTTTCATCTTGATTCTAGAAGAAGGATTTTAGATTCAAGAAAGTGCCTGGAGTCTACCCTCTAGGGAGGGGCCTCATTACTGTCTCTCTACATGGTTCCTAACCAAATAACTCCCTGCCTCCGAATTCCTGATTGTGGGTTTTCACCTGCCAACTGACTACTTTATCACCTTAATAAAAGTCCTGGTGTCAACCATTGACACCATGACACACTTTTAATCAATAGATCCAACCTCCCAGCTACACTCTCCAGCTTTATCCCTTCCTTCCCCTGTGTAGTAAGCAGCTGATGAGTTTTGAGAGACAGGAGACAGTGCACAAAGGCATCTTGTGTAGAGCCATGCCCTTCTATGTCCCATGAGAGGACAGTTCAGACTGGAAGTCAAGCTAGGAACACAGACCGATTAAAAAAAATAAGGCTGAAGGTTTAGCTTGTTAGAGCTTCTGATGAACACATCATTTGTTGGCAAGCCATGGATAACCAGACATATCTGTTCTTACCAAAACTCACCCCACCACCCCTAGATACTAAACACACTATTCTCTGTATGGTCTCTTGAAATTTCTAGTTGTTAAAGAGGATGTTAAAATTTTTGACACTGGAGACAAGGATGCTTGGAAAGCCAATGCTTGGCATTAATTTATATTCTGGGACAGCGGGGAGAGGGGGCACTGACAGGGAATGGGAATGAGGCCAAGTATAAAATCAATTGCTTCATAGTCCAAGCGGCCAAATCCCAGGAGTGCCGAATGGTGTGGGATCTCTATTAGCACGTGAGAACTTCCAGGAATAACTCCGGGCCTGCATCTAGAGAAGACAAGTCCATTGATGGACCTACAGCATTACTCTAACAGCTGAGGGTGTCCAATGGTGGCAGTGAGCACAACAGGCCGCCCATGACAAAAGGAGAGCAAGTGCATCTAAACTGCTTTCATGATGCTATCCTGCAACTGCTACTCCAAGCCTGTTCAAGCATCACGGCCTTTCTAAAAGGCCCCAGCACATCAGCTTCCCCACTACGGAGCACCCCATGACATGAGCCACTGACCAGTGAGCATGGTGATAAGGGGAAGGCTGTTGTCCTCGGGGCTGCCCCAGTAGCCAGCTTCTCCAAGCATGTTTCTGTCGAGCACCTGGTGGTAGAGCTCCTCAATCCAGGCCTGCGAGAAGACCATGAGCACGCCGCTGGTCTGCACCTGTTTCATGAACTCTTTCTGCAGAGAGGCCACGGAAGGGGACCAAAGACACAGCTCCATGAACGAACAGGTTCCCAAACACGACCCCCCTTCTCTGAACCAGAGCTTTTCAATGCAGGGAAGAGTAACAGGGAGGAAATCTGGGGTGCAGAAGCCCAAGGTTCACACACCTGTTTTATTAGTGACAAGGTCAGATAAACAGCCTGCAGAAGGACCAGGAGGCTACCTTTTATGTTCTTGGTGGGGAGTTATCACCTGCAAGGCCACCTCCCATGGTTTCCTCTTCTTGCTGTCCCAGCAGCAGCAGGGATAGAACAAGGTCTGGACAGAGTGTATGTTCCCAAGAGAGACTAGACCTAAGTTCTCATAGAGTCATCAGTTAACCTTGGGTGGGGGTTATATGTCAATCGAAAAAGAAGTGGCCATTGATTCCTTTCTGCAGATCCACAATTTAGACCCACAATTTGACATCATGGAAGTGGCTCCTTCAGTCAAGGGAGCCAACCGCAGTATAGCCAACACCATCCTCCCTACACACCTTACAAAAGGTGTCTTATTAAAGCCATGAATAATCACCGTGCAAATTTCACATCTGTGTTCTCCCCACTCCAGACCTGCACAGGCATGGTGGGTACTGCTGAGTAACAGGGCACAGAACACAATGGCCAGTTTCTTCTTACAGAGCCGACACTTGGCTGTACAGTGGCAGCTGAGATCAGACCTCACCCCGGGGGTGTGGGGTGGGGGGACCCATGCCAGAGTTCATGCTCACCATCATGCCTGGAGCCAGGGTTGGCCGCTTCCGGTAGTAGTCACCGTGAGAGAGCTTGAGGTTGAGCAGCAGGGCACAGTGTGCTGCCGTGTACAGGCTGTCAGCGTTCATCAGCATCTGGAAGCTCAGACTGCTCCCTCCATCGAAGCCGGGAGAGTGCATCATGCCTACGGGAAGGGATGAAGAGACCTGTGGCGCCACCATAGCGTGCCACAGGACCTGCATCTGTTGAACCAGATAGAGTTCTGCGGTGGAAACTCCATTGTACAGAACGCTGCTATATAGCGCTGATTACCAGCCTGGACGCTTACAGGACCAGAAGTATACTACAGTATATGAGGAAGGATGTGTATTCTGGAGCCGACCTGCTACAACTGGATTGTGAGCCGTTAATTAGCAGCAATGACTTGGTAAAGCCCTTTGAGCCCTCTAGTACATTCTTACATCTCAAACCTTCCATGACAATGGAGCATCACCCAGCCTCATCCCCTTTCTCCTTCAGCTATCAATCTGCTTGCTATTTCTTCCTGCTCTTACCTACACTGCCTTGAAGCCTGTGTGTTGTCTCTGCCACTCTCCAGCAAAATTATGAAGTAGTAACAAAAATGATTGTATGGTTAGGGGTGACCACAACTTGAGGAACTGTATTAAAGGGTCGCAGCATTAGGAAGGTCGAGAACCACTGCCTTAAGCTCTTCAAACCACAAGCAGGAAGATTAGCGCCTACGAAGGCACACAGCTCTGAACGTCCTTGGTGCATACACAGCAAAAGACAGTCTACAAACCTGAGCAGAAAGTGGAGGCAAAGTTCTGAAGGGCGATGTCCACCTCTTCCACACTGGACAGGGCTAGGAGCCGGGGAAGGAGGCCCTCAAGGGACTGTATAAACAGCCGGGCACTGTGTTCGTCAGCCTCCTGGTTCTTCAGCAGTTTGAGAGACAGAGCAGCCGTTCTCAGGGACCGATGGCCCATGTAGTCCCGAGGGGTCTGCTCTTCATCCGCCAGTGAACAGTTGTCCGACCCAATGTCGGACACGTCAGACCTTCCTGAGTCCTTTTCTGCTGCCATGGAATACTGGTCACAGGAATCAAATTCTGTCCTCGACAGGTCTTGGTCATCTACACTGAAGTTGCTCTCACTATACCTAGATCCATAGGACCTTGTTCTACAGTCTACCGACAGGAAATTAGTGATGTCCGGGTAAGGGACTGTGTGGCTTCTCTGAACTACATCGGGCTGGTCTATGGCCTCAGGTTCTGAGACTTTGCTCATGGTCTCCTTGCCTTCCTGAATGGCTGGTGACTTGAGTCCATTCTTGTGGTCCTCTGGTGTTGTCTGGCCCAATTCTCCCTCCAAGGTAGTCTGGCCTGTGTCTGTGGTGACACTAATGCTGATGTCTGGGCTCCTCTCATTGCCCGTCTCCCATGGCGTGTGCTCTGAAGACAGCACCCGGCGCTGCCAGCGGAAGTCAGCCTCGTTAATCTCCATGGAGTCCCGGCTTGACTCAGCTCCGTCCCTCAGCTCTTCAAGGCGCAGAAGCAGCAGCTGTACTTGACTCTCATTCAAGCCCTTGCCCTGGCTGAGCTCATCTAGGGCCCCGAGCAAGGTGCAGACGCAGGACACGGCAGCGTAGCAGGCTTCAATGCCACCTTTGATGCATGCTTCCGTCATGCCGTCCATGATGCTACATAGTGTTCAAGACAGAAAATGGCACCCAGGCATGAAAGATCAAGAAACACCCCCAAATATGCAAGAGTTATTAGTCTGGTCAACTACAGAGTATTCAAAAGAAATAGTCTAACCTGTATAACATCAAGGGGTCTAGACAATAAAAGCCACAAACATGCTCAGGTAGGGAAAAACTCTAGGTAAATTTCCCCACCTAAAATCATAGCCCTCTTGGCTGACTAACTTTTCTGGGTACAAATGAAAATTCCAGAAGGACATGCGTCGTTTTATTCAAGTAAAGACACTGCCGATTTTATTTTCAATTATGTTCAGGCCTTCAAATAGGGCAGCTGCTGTTGCTAAGAGTCATGAAGATGTTTCCATGTAAACATATTCTTACCAGGTGTATGCCAACATGATTATCACAAACCACAGAACATTGAGTTTTCTATGGAGGCTAATGTAACAGAGCCCTACAGCTCATACTGTAAATCAAAAAGCTCTTCCCTTAAATAATTCCAGGAGATAAGTTTTGTATGCTTTATGTGTAGATTCAGTTTTAAGCCAATATTGAAATCTGGCAAGTTATGAGTAATATAAATTGAGATGTTTTATGTGGCTTGTGGGTAAATAATTAAATATGCACATCTCATTTAATGTAGACCCATCAAAATTTCATCAAATTGTGGTTAAGGTGAAAAGTGTTCAGAGAAGTTGAACACTTCAAGAGAGAAAATAACACCCAGGCATGAAAGATCAAGACATTTCTCCAAATATATACAAGAGTTATTAGTGTGGCCAACTGCACAGTATTCAAAGGAGAAAGTCTAATTTGCATAATATCAAGGTATCTAGACAATAAATGATACAAACACACTCAGGGTGGGAAAAATTCCAAGTAAAGTTCTCCACTTAAAACCACACACCCTCCATTAATATTGACTGTTGGCCAATCTATATGGACCCAAAAGAAAAATGAACATACAGTTTGAGAAGATCCAAGTGAGATTTTCTTTTGGAAATAGATCTTTTCCTTGGCTCTGACTCGGTAGAGCTTGGTCCTGCCAAGTCATACAGACGCTGCGGGCTCCCAAGTATCTTTAGGAAAACAGAGAAAGAACAGAAAAGTGAGTATCACAAAAACCAAAACTCAAAAATCCACCAAGTTTTAAAGTCATGAGATCAAATAACATGTACTTCTTTAGCGAAGGACATAAAACAGGAGGAAAGCTTAAGGATCTTTTCTTGGACATGCATAGAATCTGAAGAATCTCTGGCTTGAGATTTTATTTTTCAGATTTTGACCTATTTGTACATATGCAATGAGGTATTTTCAGGGTAATACCTGTGGTTGTCATATCATGTTTGAATGAGATATCATCCGTAGTCTTGTGCATTTAAATTTTTGATCCCAAATAGTGACACTGTTTAGGTAGTGTTAGAGGGGGCCACTCATTAGTTTCCGACCTCTCAGCTAGCTTAGCCCAAAAATAATCACACAGAAACTGTATTAGTTAAATCACTGCTTGGCCCATTAGCTCTAGCTTCTTATTGGCTAACTCTTATACATGAATTTAACCCATTTCTATTAATCTGTGTATTGTCATGGGGCAGTGACTTAACAGCAAAGTTTCGGCATGTCTGACTCTGGCAGCTGCTCCATGGTGTCTCTCTGACTCCACCTTCCTCCTCCCATGCTATAGGCCAAGGCAGTTTCTTTATTCATTTACCAATAATAGCAACACGTAGACAGAAGGACCTCCCACACCAAGGTAGGCTTGGAAGGAGTGGTCTTGACAGAGGAAGTAAGTCACTGGGGGTGGATTTTCAGGTTGCAAAAGTGGTATCTCATCCCCAGCACCCCACTTCCTGCCTGCAGTTTGATTTGTCACCAATCAGCTGTGTGACTTGTGTTTACTGCCACAATCCCCCAGCAGGATGGACTCTGATGCTCTGAAACCGTAAGTCCAAATAACTTTTTCTTTTGTAAGTTGCCCTGGTCATAGTGTTTTATCACAGCAACAGAAAAGTAACTAACATAGAACCCAAGTTAAACAGCAAATTCATTTCATATACATCTTGTATTCTTAGTCTGAAGATAATGTTACACGGTAGTTTTAAAATTTCAGGGCATGAGGTTTTGTAGCAGGGCATTTTCTACTTGTGGCATGACGGCTGCACTGAAGAAATGTCTGCACTTCAGGCTAATGATGTCAAATGTAGGCTGTCAGAAAATTAACTGAGGCTACAAAATGCTAGTAAGCTACACAATCAAATGTGGCACACAGTCATAACTGTAGTTGCTATGCTATATAATGGCTCTGTAGAACTTCACACTAAGTCACTTAGCCAGCATCTCTCCAGCTTCCATCACCGTAACCCCTGGTACGGTGCTCAGGGTTTTTAGAGTACACAGATGAATGGGACCAAGTGCTACTTTTTGTAGCTAGCTTATTTCTCAGTAATAGTCATCTATGTTGTTGCCAAGGATACAATTTCTTTCTTTCTTAAGATAAATCATTATTCCATCAATACTGTTTTGACTAGACTTAATTTATATCTTCTACTGGCCCTAGCCACTGCATGCTGTCACAGTACAATGGAGATGACACTTCATGAAATGACTGTAAGGCAAGCAGCTCCTGCTCGTTAGGTGAGGAGCCACCCATTTCCCAGTTGCCATGTTTGTCCAGTGAGTTTGTTACAGTTCTTTTGTTTTGCAGTTACTCCTGAGAGAGCTGCAGAAATGGAGATAATATTGTGAGACTCTTTACTGTTCTTTGGACTTATGGGTTTTTTTCCCTTTTTTTTCCAAATAAATGCAGAAAATATCCTCTTTTGCAGGGATGGGGTCAAAAAGAGGAGGCAACATGGATACTTCCACAGAAAGTTATTTGAGGATTATGGAGTTGGTTCATTAATTCATGAAACTTTCCTTTGGTTTCTGGCATATTCATGTGATTAGCTCTCAGGAGGACATGTTTTGTTTGCAGGGTCTCTCGGCACACTGCTGACCCTTTTGCACAGGTGCAAAGACTGAGTGTGGGAAGTAAGCTGAGGTCCAGAAACAACAAAAGGTGGTTTTCTAGTTCTTTCTCCATGCTTTGGGAATCTGTGGTATATTCCCTGTTCACAGTGATGACATCAGTTTGAAACTGTCATAGTTAGTCTCTCTACATATGGGAGTGACAACTACACCACATAATCTGAAACTATGATTCTATTTGAGAAACCTGGCTAAGCAAAGGCAGATTTCCAGCATTTGGGAATGTTACATGAGGCTACGCTGGCTGTATGTTTTACAGATTTTTGTTTTGTTTAATTATGTACATGTGCCTGTGTGTCTGAGGATGAGTGCACGTGAAGGGCAGGTGCCCACTGGATCCAGAATTAAGCATCAGATTCAAACCCTACTGGAGTTGAAGTTACAGGCAGCTGGGAGCTGTTTGACATGAGTGCTGTGAACTGACCTCTGCCAGAGAAGTAACAATGGACCCATCTCTCTAACCATAAGTTTAAGATCAACGAGTATTACTCTACTCTGTCCTTTCCATGGTGGGAAAATTCATGTCCTTTATACGTATCAAGGCCACCATCAACTACCAAAGTTTCTCTTCTTCTTTATTGAGTTATCCATGTTCAACAGTGACCAAAAGACCCAGAATGCAAAGCTATCACTCATAGTACTGGAGTTTTCTAGAGTACTAATCTCATTGTCTGCTCTTCCAGCCAAGAGATATTTCTGAAAGTGATTATTTGTTTTAAAGTATTTTGTTGTTGTTGTTGTTAAAATGCAGATGTCACCACCTTGCCCTACGAGGCAGGGATGACCCATCTACTACTCCTTCCCATTGGATGAGTCTGGGTTATAAAAACAGGCCCCCAGGATACCATGACTTAAGCATGGGTTTAAAAGTCCAGCATGGCTTTTTCTCATACTACTTTCTGTTTTACCCTTACTTTTTCTCCTTTTTTTGTGATTTCAAATTTAATCTGCTCTATTTTTCCAACCATGAAGGTTGGAGCATTGGGATATTTAGGGTTTCTACTTTGAATACAGTAGTTGAAGATTTAGCAAGCCAGTACTCTCTGCAGGGGTTGCCTTCTCACGAGTATTCACACACAACATTCTTGTCATTGTTCAGTTTTAACTGATTTATATTTTTGCATATTTACAGAAAATGTCATTTAGAGGTTATATTAAGGAATGGTTAACAAAGCTGTGTAGAACATAGATCCCACTGCTATGACCCTTTATTTTCAGAGTGAGGTATACAACTAAGTATGAGCAGGAATATTACTCAGAAATTGCATCTTCAGGGGACCTCTTCTGTCTTCCACTTTTGTGGAAGGGGTGAGTGCATCTCTGAGAGATGGAGATTTAGTTTTTCTTTGGAGTTGGGTAAGGGGCTTCATGCATGCTCAGCATGTCCTGTAACACCAAGTTATACCAGTAGCCCGAGGGAGAGGACTTCGAAGTCTCAGTTTCTCTTGAAAGCCCACCTTATTCTCTAATTCAAAGACCTTTGTATCTTCCTGTGGCACTGGGGACACACCTCGAGGCCTGTGTATGCGAGGCAAAGACTCTACCACTGAGTTACAATCCTAGACACCCCGTCCTCTTGCCTACCCCCACTGCCCAGTGCTAGGAACTGAATACATGGCCTTGTGTTTGCTAACCAATACTATACCACCAAACCACACCCCCACCTTTTAAAATCTCAAGATGGACATAAGAGGTACAATATCTGTGGTTTGGTGTTCTATCTCTGGCCACCATAAACTTTTAAAGTACATCTCTAGGGCATTCCAAGGGAAAGAACTTACTTTTCCATACCTATTATCAGGCAGGAGATAGAACCAGAAAGACAATGCATGATAAGAAACACAACGTCCTGTATGTCTTTGACAACTAGATACATAGTGTCTATGGCACAGAGACCCAAAGAAATAACGCACAAAAAGGCAAGCAAGCATCCTGGGTACCGAGTGGTTTTCTTTGTGTGCAAAACCCTGCATATTTTGGTATCTAGGTACCATATTTTCCAACTTGTCATTTTAGTCCTATAAAGCAGTGGCATTATTTTTAGAACGACCTGGCTGGAATTTATCTGCTTGGTTTCCCAGGGTAGCACTAGTCTCACACATGACATGGAGGCATCTAATCTAATGTTGCCTCTGAACAGTGCCCTTGGGAAGCACCTTGGGTTAAATGTGAGAAGGAAAATACACAAGAGTAATGTGTACAAAATATATGGGAGGGTACAAGGACTTCTTTCAATCTTCCTGTGAAGCAATCAATGTAATGGGCAGAGCATCAATTGTCAATGGGTGGGAGGGAGTTAAGAGCAAGACTTGTGTCTAAGAAAACACAACCATAGGAAGGGTTTTGGTGACAAAGAGGCAACTGTACTTGGAACACCCAGGTTCACAGATGAGCCTTGTTTCTCACAAATGTAGGATTTCAGACAAGTGAATAATTGTCCCCAGAGCCCAAACTTCTCCCTCTGAAAAACTGGCATAATAGTATTGATCTATGGGAGAGAAGTGTTGGGTAGGTCTCCGTTTTGATATTGTGGTACAATGTTATCACCTACAAAGCTCATGATTGAGAAATATTCAACTTAAATTATGAAAAATCATAAAACACATGTTTTTATTTTGTGTTTGAGTATCTTGAGATGTAGGTTACCTGTAGTGTGCAGGTTGGACATGTTTGGTCTAGCCTACTGTAAATGACCACTTATAAGAAATTAGGGAATGAACAGAAGCAGGAAGGTGTAAAGTATGCCAGTCAGATGAGATTACGTTGCATCTCAAAGAATGATAGGAAATGAGAAAATTGGTAGAAGGCTCTAGAAACAGTATAGTAATTCAGATGGTGAAGAAGGCAGCGAGGAATGATTAGAGAGCTTGGGCCATGGTGAAATTGTCAATGGTGATCTCTAAAAGGAAGTCTAATAATATAACAGAAGAAAGGTGGCCATGAAAAACGTCAGAGCTGTCTGTTTGCAACCTCCATGTGGTTTGTGGTCATCTTCCTTATGGTAATAATAAATACATTATTTAATTTTGCTTGCTATTCTAGCCTCGTAAAGTACTTAGGCAAACTTCATTGCACTTTGAACATATAAACTTTGAATTTACGGTTTTCTTATCTTTACAGCATTGGAATATTCTAGAGTTAAGCGATTTGCCTGCTGTCATCTGGCATGCGACGGGCAGAGAAAGGGTCTGACTCTTATACTCAGGCTTGAGAATGGGTAGCTGACCCAGCGCCAGCCAAGGACCTTCAGGAAGTGTTTGCATTGCATTGTGAGTGACATGTCTAGAAGTTAGCGATGGATAAGAAGAGCCCCTGGGTTTAGAATCAGGGGACCAGGGGTTTTATTTTTACTTGTTGTTAGGAATTTGGACAAGTCATTTGGCCCCTCAAGGCTCCAGCTTCTGTGTCTGAGACTTCACATTTCCAAGTAAAATATTCCCCCCCCTCTGTGTGTGTGTGTGTGTGTGTGTGTGTGTGTGTTGCAGTGAAGCTCTTGACATGAATGGTGACTTTAGGAGGAAGAACCTAGCCTTCTTGGTCAATCCCTTTACTTCTCTTCTTACCCTGAGGATCCGCCTACAGAGAGGAAGGCTATTCCACTTCCTTAAAGCTTCAAGTTTAATAGAATAGTGGTCTGTCTGAAGATAATACTGGTAGAGAGGCCCTGTTGCCTAAATGGTAGTCAAGTAGACTAGTCAAAGTTATGCATTCCTCACCAACCAAGTGGTGATAGAATCTGAAAACTGGGCTTTTGGTGTCATTCATCCCTTGGCACAATGGAGAGAAAAAGAAGCCACACTCTTTATTGGTCACAGTAAAGTGGAGTAGGAGGGCCTTCTGTCTATGTGTTACTTTCATTGGTCAAATAAAGAAGCTGCCTTGGCCTTTTGATAGGCCAGCCCTTAGGTGGGCGGAGTAGACAGAACAGAATTCTGGGAGGAAGAACGCAGTGTCATCTAGTGCCCTAGATGGACGTAGGTTAGAATCCTGCCGGTAAGCCATAGTCTTGTGGTGACATACAGATTATTAAAATTGATTGAATCAAGATGTGAGAGTTAGCCAAGAAGAGGCTAGAACTAATGGGCCAGGCAGTGTTTAAATAAATACAGTTTCCGTGCAATTATTTTGGGTAAAGCTAGCCCGGCGGTGGGAAGCAGCCCACCACTACTATTTACAATAGTGAAGTTGATGCACAACCTGTTGAAGCTATAATGAACATGGTGTGTCTGACAAAGAATAGAGAAGAAATAATGATTGGTTTTGTGTGCTCACATGTTTTCTTGACTGTCTATTAAGTCTGGATTACTCAATTTCTAGAACTATTGAGTCAGAACTCCTCATTATGATAAGATCTTATGAAAATATTACCAAGAAGGAATTAAAATTTAATTCTTTGTTCTTTTGTCTTGGATGGAGAAATTAGACGATTAAAGGATCATCATTATCTGGAAAGCCTGTCAGTAAGATCATGTACAGCTGTGATTCTAAGTTGACCTATGGCCATAGGGCTATCTGATTAGGTAGACTAGACACCAATGCTGAAATACAGAAGACCACCGGGATTTGGTCAGATGAGGTCCCTCACCATCATACACTAATCTCTGTGTGGATTCCATACGGTAATACCACTTAAGCCTGAGAGGGCAGCTATCAGAACATACTGTGTACCTGGTAAGTTGCAAAGATACTCTGATGAGGAAAAAATAGACTTTAAAAGAAACTGATGGTCAATATTGCTTAAATTGAACCAATCCATATTTTGTTATTCGGATTTTTGGGGTGTTGGTACTCTACCTAAATGCAACCAAGTACCCTAGTTAATTTTGGCTGTCAATTTGACACAGCCTATGGTCAGTCACCTGG
The DNA here is from genome assembly GCF_982192425.1 of Myodes glareolus. Lineage (NCBI taxonomy): Eukaryota > Metazoa > Chordata > Mammalia > Rodentia > Cricetidae > Myodes > Myodes glareolus. The sequence continues at coordinate 116,152,717 of NC_142026.1, read as the reverse complement.
GGAAACTTCAGTTGAAGAATTGTGTAGATCAACCTGGCCTGTGGGCATGTCTATGGGGCACTGTTTTGATTACTAACCAATGAGAAGGGACCAGCCCATTGTGGGTGTTACCATCCCTAGGTATATAGGTCTGTGCTGTATAAAAATACTAGATGAGCTAGCCAGATATCAAGTCAGTAGTTTATTTAAAAATGCAATGTATAATTAAAAATATAGGTTGTTAATGGATAATACTAGCTTGTAGTAATGTTAGTCTGATTTTCTAGAAGTGCATAGATATATTTCAGATAGACATTCATATCTTTCAAAGACTACAGAACATGGCATTTAATGTTTTAATAACTTAGGACTTTTCATGACAATGAGACACGTCTGCTCCTGGCAGCACCAATCTACTTCAAGAGGAAGATGGGCATCGAAGAGGCTCCTTATGGAGTTGGTTAGTCATTTGGGCAAGAAACTGCTCTTGCCTGGACTGTTATATAAACTAGACACAGAGAACCCTCAGAGAGAGGACTGCTGAACTTGCCTAAAGGTGAGATGATCTTTTGGGGTTCCTGATTCATAAAAGAGTCTGCGAGACATTCTGCAGGACACAGCAGATAGTGACTGAATTGCCTTTGAAATTTCCTGCTTCATGGAAATGTCTCTGGATATTATGGGCCTGAAGGCCGAAGATGGGTGCCCCAACGATACAGAGGAACTTTGGGTGACTGGCCAAGCAGCGAGATGTCTCTGTCATTTCTAGAGTTTTGGAAGTTGCTTACTTCTTGTTTACTTAGGTAATATATCCTTCTGGAGTCTTTGATGGAGTTAAAGAATGGATAGTCGTAGTTATAGTTTTCCATTATTATGATAAAGATATAGTTATAAATATTGTGACTGTAATTCTTGCTTGATAACTGTTTTGTTATGTGTAATTTTACTATGTTAAAATGAAAGCCTTTCTTTTTTGTTTAAACAGAAAAAGGGGAAATGATGGAGGAGGGTTATCTGTCTATTGTGTTATTTTCATTGGTCAATAAAGAGACTGCCTTGGCCCTTTGATAGGACAGAAAATTAGGTAGGCGGAGTAAACAGAATAGAATGCTGGGAAGAGGGCTATGAGGCAGATGCCATGGAGCCAGCCACCAGGTCAGACATGCTGAATCTTTCCCGGTAAGCCACACCTCATGGTGTGATACAGATTATTAGAAATGGGTTAATCAAGATGTGAGAGTTAGCCAGTAACTAACTCTGTAGAGATAATGGGCCAGGCAGTATTTAAATGAATACAACTTATGTGTTATTATTTCTGGGGCTAAGCTAGCCGTGCGGGAGCTGGGCAGGATGAAAAGCAGGCCTGCCCGCAACTCCTTACTACATATAGGTCTGTGCTGTATAAAAATACTAGATGAGTTAGCCAGATATCAAGTCAGTAAGCAGTCTTCCTCTGTGGTTTCTGCTGGGTTCCTACCCTGACTTCCCTCAGTGATGGATTATTATCTCTAAGAGTAAGCCAAATAAATAAGCCCTTTCCTCCCAAGGTTGCTTTTGGTCAGAGTGCTTTGTTACAGAAACAAAACAAAACAAAACAAAATGGAAAACCAAACAAACAAAAAAATGTCCACCTAGGACACTAACCTTTATGAAGTTCACAAAAACAAAACCACTGATTCCTTTTCTTAGTAATTTCTGAGGAGGGGATTTGATGGAACAGAAAATTCTCTTTTGCAGTACCTTGAAAATAACTGCAATTCATCCTCAAAGCCATGAGGCAGCTCACTGGAATGGCTATTACCAGAAACAAAGCCTTTCTATCCGGGGTTCTGACCTTTGGGAGGACAGAACACATGGAGAAAGAGGAAGAAGGATTTCTTTTAGCAAGAAACCAGCAAAGCTCTTTTGTGTTTGTCTCAAGCATTAGGTCATTCTGTTTCTGATCTGGGCTAGGTTACCTGTTCTTAGGCAGTGGTCCCTTGCTCCTAGGAGGTCACCATATTGGTGCTGTATTTAGTATCGACTCCCAACTTTATGGCACACTATAACAATGAATGCCTGATTCAAGACATCCTCTTGGCTCAGTCTCCTGAGTAGCTGAAACTACATACATACACCATAGCACCTGGCAAGTCATTTTGGAATCTGACTTGCCAAGGTGCCAAGCATGTATATCTGCATAGAAAAGAACCCAAACCAAAAGGATGAGATCTCAGGTGTACATCTATCAGAGTTTTAACAAACACATAGCAAATTTTAACAAATACATAGCTAATTATCAAAGAGTTTGAAACCAATGAATGTCTCTAACATTTCCTTTTTTTAAAACCACAACTCCTAAAATATATGCCTACCAACTTCAGAATTGTTTGTTACTGGATTCCGTGTGATAGCAATGACACCCCAGCAAGGGATGACAAACAGTTTAGATGCTTCTACACGTAGGACACTGCATAGAGATTCCTGTGGGCAAGCCCAAGGCATTCTCCCACACCTCCCTACCTCTTTCATGATCTTGATGGCTTCCACCCGGTGCTGGGGTGGGGGATACAGGAGCACACGGTGGTAGAGGGACTGGAGCACTGGTTTCATGGAATCCACTGACCCCACTAAGCGGACGAGCTCAGCTGCAAGGTAATAGATGGTGCGGGCCACCGGTCCGCTCAGGGTAGGTGCAGTGCAGGAGCAGCCTGAGCCGCGGCCATGGTCAGACACACCAGGAGAGGCCGAGTCCGACTCCACATTGCTGCTGGTGCTGCTGCTGTGAGCAGAGGTGATGGTTTTGTCGTGAATGGGGTTCCCCAGGATCACAATGAGAGCCGGGCAGAGGCTTTTCCTGGGAAGAGGAGGGAGGAAAAATAGGCCTTACTAGAAGTCACGTGACAAAATGTGAATGCCACCAGGAAGACAAATAGTTGCCACAGAAATATCCAGGAAGAGCAGGGGTCCCTACTCCTCCTTCTTTTGCCTATGTCACACCCAGTATGCCCAGTCTTCCTCACTTCTCATGTTAAATAAAGTGTCAAGAGAAACATTTAAGGACCATTGGCGTCTGTGCGCATGTGCACGTCTCTGTGTGTGTATGTGTGTGCGTATGTGTGTGTATATATGTGTGTGTGAACAAATAGGGCTCAGAATGCTAAAAAGTTTTCTCATCAAGTTTCATTTTGCTATGAAAAACAGAATCGTTTGTCATTTAAGGGGTTAGTTTCAAATTCCACACTGACACCCCTCATTCAGCTTCCTCCCTGTTAGTAAAATGGGGTCTATAGCTTACTGACTGACTGACTGACTGTGGGGCCTGTCACTTCCCGGAATCTCTAGACACGAGTAGGTGATCAGTACTCTTCTGGCACTAGAGACCAGTTCAGGGGTAGAATTTCTTGCCTGATATATTTACATGCTTCTTAGAACAGACTGAAAACCTAGAAGTCACTTGGTTCTGTCTCTTGTGATCCCATTGCCGTAAATGGCCTAAGAGGGCTGCCGGAAGCATATTTGTTATGTTTAGTTACCAGTTTCTTTAAGGGATTTGGGGTGATGTACATAAATAAAGCAATTCTCCTACCTGGAGGACCCATAAACATAGATGGAACTATCACTAAGTCATGGGGACTGTGGGATGGGACCAAGACACAGCTACTGGAGTCCTTGGCTGGTGTGAGGGCATCAGGGCTTCATTCTCACCAGATGAGGTCAGTGAAGCCCCTGTGCAGGTACATGGAGGAAGAGGAGCTGCTGAGCACGGAGAGAATGCATTCCAGGTACAGAAGCTGCAGCTGCTGGCTGTCACTGCAGAAGCATAAAAGGAACAACAAAGGCAATTAAAACACAAGGCAAAACGAGAGAGTGGCACTGGGGCAGAACCTGGAGGGACTCTAGGCACCACCCCAAGGGGATGAGCGGTCGGTGTCGTCGGGTCGGTAGAGAGCTCTGTCCCCTCAGACTGCAGTCCTAATCCCCAGCAGCTGAGCAGGTGGCCTTCTCTGGAGCAAAGTTAAAGTGACTGCGTCAAATGAGGGCCCTAATCCAGCATTAATAGATGTCCTCAGAAAGGAAACCCGTGGACACGTAGGCACCCCCCACACAGAGGGAAGACTGTAGGAAGAGATGCGGGGAGATAACTCCACAAGGCAAGTGGGGAGGTGGAGGTGCAGACCAGGCCCTGCGGCGGTGCTCGGGAGTCACCACCCTGATCTTGACACATCAGCCTCCAGAACAATTAGGGGATGACAGCTCCCCCATACAAGGCACCCAGCCTTTGGTGCCCCGTTATGGCAGCCCTAACAAAGTGATAGAGTTAGGCTCATTTGGGGAAACGAATAAACTTTATCTTGGAGAAAAATTTCTGTGTATTTGTAAAACAATTGAGTGTGAAATAGGAGGGCCATAGCTTATGCCCTTCACACACGTCTATATCATATCCGCATCTTATAACAGTATAATACATTTTCTACAGTGAGTGTACAAATGGCGACATGTTAGCCCTGGATACGTCAGAAATACTAATTATCTCTGATGACTTAACTTTCTAAGAAACCATTTATACCATTGTGTCCTTTTCTATCTCTCCTGCACCATTTCTTTCCTCTTCCTTTGAGCTGGGTCTTAAAGCTGGGGTCTCACACATGCTAGGCAAGCAATTTAATACTGACATAATGCCTACAAACAACCATATTATCTCACTTGCAAATACTTCACTGCTTCACAACCCACATTACTTCTTTATTTATTAAGGAAACATTAATATTTTTATGTACATGACTCTTTTGACTGCACGTATATCTGTGTACCATATGTGCACTTGGTGCCCTTGGAGGCTAGAGGATGGTATGGGATCCCCTGGACCTGGAGTTACAGACAGTTGTTAGTCACCATGTGCAGGGAGCTGAAACTAGGTCCTCAGAATGAGCAGTTAGAGCTCTTAACTGCTGAGCCATCTCTCTAGGTTTCAAATATATTTGTTGTTGTTTTTATTTAAGGGTAGTTATCATTACAGGCTGTCTCGATACACAAATAAAGAAACAGACAACTCTATAGGAAACACATTCTTATTTTCCCAGCTTACGTCTACTCTCGGTGTCACAAAGGATGTTTAAATTCCAGGATGCGGTGAGACTCAGGAAGGGAAAAAACTTAGCTTTCAATGCATTTACTTGACTTACAAATCTTCTAAAGAGAAATGATGTAAGAATCTCTTAGGGAGTGAACTATCCATAAAGGAGAAATCTGCCAATAATAACACTCAGCTCTTCCTGTTTTGTCCTAATTTAAATAAATGCCAGGAAAAAAAGCCAGTGTTCTCAACAGTTAAGTGATTCGTATAGCAGAAGAGGAAGGGAAGGGACAGGCTGCGAGAGCAAACTGGAAGGCACAGAAGCTGGGGAGAGGGAAAAGGAATTGTCCATCTTCCCTAGAGGCCAGAAGTCCATCCTCCTGCTGAAATGACAAAGACCGTGTCACTGCAAGACAAGGCAGAGTGAGACAGACACTGAGGATGTCTCTACAGTAACACCCCAAACCAACTTCAGACTCTGAAACTGACTGGCAAGCTATGGCTCAGGGGCCGAACCCTGTGAATTTAAAAGTGTCTTTATATTTTAAAGGAACTATGAAGCCAACTTCTAAAAAAGCCCATGAGGAGACACATTACATGGCCGTTTACAGAAGTTCACCAGCCCACAGTCTGAAAGCTCTTTGTTCCCCACACTACATGATTATCATCAGCACACTGGAAGAGAAGGCCGCCCACATTGGACAAATACTCTGAGAATGGGGGAGAGGGGATGAAGGATGAGCTGCCATAGAAGTTACTATCACTTGGCAAAAGGACAGTAATAGTTTTGATTAGAAGAATAATTTAATTTTAATTAGAAGAATAATAATAATTTGATTAGAAGAATGAGAAGGACAAGCAATACTAACCCTCTGCAGGCCAAGTAAAGACTTCCCATTTCTAGCCTCTCCCTCCTCCCCGTTTCCGCGGCCTCTCGCTGCTCTGAAAATAGCACACTGTCTACTGTGGGACAAAACAGAGAAGCACACAGACCAAGCGCTGGTGCCAAGCGCTGTAGATGAAGCACTCTGTGTAGGTTTCTAGGATACTGCAGAACAAAAGCACCCCATCGGAGAGGCCTGGGAGGATGTGAAAGGAAACACTGCCTTTGTACAGCCTCGAAGCTCCAGAGGTATCTGTGGCGTTGTGGAGTTGTGAAGGAGAGTGTAAACAAACACAGAGAGATGGGGAAGCAGTTTGGGCTGGGAGGTTGTCAGGTGAAGCGCAGGATATGAGGATCATGTCTGCAAGAATGGAGCTAGAAGGCAGGCACAGTGGTGCATGTCTGTAATCCCAGCACTTGAGTGATGTGGGATTCCTCTCTGTATGCTGTGAATACCACTGGTTAATAAGGAAGCTGTTTTGGGCCTGTGATAGGGTAGAGCAGAAATAGGCGGGGAAAACTAAACTGAATGCTGGGAGAAAGGCAGAGTCAGGGAGAAGTCATGTAGCCCCATCAGAGACAGACGCTGGAACTTTATCCCGTAAGCCACAGCCTTGTGGTGATACACAGATTAATAGAGATGGGCTAAATTCAGATGGAAGAGTTAGCAATAGGAAGCTAGAGATAATGGGCCAAGCGGTGATTTGATTAATACAGTTTCTGTGTGCTTATTTTGGGAGTCTGGGCAGTCGGGAAACAAACAAGTGGCCTCCTTCCCTAAAATACGTGGGGAGTTGACATAGGAGGATCAGTTCAAGGTCATTTGTAGCTGTATATAAGAATAAGGGCCAGTCTGGGCTACATGAGATTTGTTAAAAATAAAAATAAAAATAAAAATAAAGGAGTGGGGATTAGAGAGATGGAGACACCAGAGGAGTCCTAACATAGATGTCAGAAGTTCTGCCCAGGCAATGATTTTGAATGATTTTTCTTGAATGGACTGGAGAGGGCTGAACAGTAGAGCCACACTGTTCACTAGCCTGTCCCTTCTAAATGGAGATGGAGGAGGAGTGGATGGGGAGATGGGGAGATAGGGAGATGGGAAAAGGGAGGGGACAGGAGGAGAGGAGGGAGGGGAGACTGGTTAGGATGTAAAATAAATGAAAAATGTTACTTAGATTACAAAGGAAAGAAAACTCAATTCTGGAAGGATTATCTTTACTGTGTCTCAGGTTAATTTTTCTGACAACGAACTGGGATCATTTTTAAGATTCAATGTCCCAACGCAAAAATATCTCTTCCTCAAACGTTTGTCTAGGATTGCAAAACGAAAGTAAAGATAGAAAGTAAAGATTCTCAATTTCTGAAGTCATCAGGGATAAGTCTAGAGGGGAAATGATGAGCTGTCAGGGTTATGGCAAATATTTGCAAAGCCTGCTGGGAAACACTGCAGGCTCCACACATCAGCCTCACTGACAGGAATGTATCACCAAGGAAACTGGCCCAGGAGTCTCCTTGGAGATAGTACGACAGCTTAAATGTGGGCTGCAGAGTCTGGATATCAGGTTCTTATGGTCTTGCATGAGTCATGCTATGAAATGGAGCTCAGAAAATCTGAGGATCTTCATGCATGCTCTTCGCTTAGAGACCTTTGAACATTTGCTCAGTGTGCAAGCCTTTTGGACTTGTACACTTGCAGACAGGCCAACACTTGTATGCATGGAGAGAGGACAAGCCTATAACCTAGCTAAAATTTTCAAGATACATGGGGGTGGGAAGACTGTGTAATTAGGAGGGCTATCAGCAACTCCTCTTGGTCTTTTGTTAGAGCATTTCATGATTGGCAGATTATGTGCTGTTTGCTTCATTGCTTGCTCATTGCTAAGATCTTCCCAGGTACACATCCAAGCAGAACAACTCTCTGCAGTGGACAGTGGGTCATACAGGCTGAGCGACCACCGAGCCAGGGAGGTCACCCCCCGGGAGAATAATCAGCGGTATTTTCAGCATCTCTGTAGTTCTCACAGTGTTGGGTTTTAAACTTTTGTTTTCTTCCAAATGTTTGCTGTCCTTTGGTCCAGATTTGAATTTAATTAGAAAAATAAGAAAAGGAAGCAAGCAATTATATAAAAGCTGCAGCAGAATGGGAGCAATTGATATGGCCATTCTGACTGGCCTTACTGAGTCTATGCTGTCTTTGGTACACATTCCTGTCCGATGTTCTTTGGAGAAGGAGACTGGGACAGAGTGGCAGGAGACATACAGAGGAGGAGTCACATGTTACTCTCTGAGAAACAATTGAGCTGGAGAGAGAGCATGCAACTCAGCTTGTCTAACATAGGACTCTATTACTACCACATCTACAAGACCTGTTGGCGAGATGTACTGAGCACCTCCAAATATTTCAGAATTCTCCAGAGAGACTGAGTATGTCACAAGCACATGTCTGGATGAGACTAAGCCCTGGGAGGTACCTGGAGTCTGATTTTGAAAATGATGGTAAGGAGAAATCCTGCCCACTGGGGTTGTAGAGGGGAAAAGTTACTGAAAAGACAGATGAAGTGTCTGGTGTAGCTAATAAAGAAGGAGCTGAGGAATAGAACCAGAAGAGAGTCGTGAATACGAACACTCGAGAAGGAAGGGATGAACACTAGAGAGCCAACAGAGAGGCATTTTGCTACATGATGCATGCAGCACCCTAACCTTAGAAAACCCACCCCTTCACCTTAGGGTACTAAAATTATTGGCAGAGACCATAAGCAATCAAATTCCAGAGGCAGGATTATGATCAGGGGACATGGAACAAAAACCCAAGACTGCACATCCTCTCCAAACCATTGAGGCAGGGTAGCAGCCTGCCTAAGGCTGTCTGTGACTCTAGAGAAAAATGTGTTATGGGCCATAGGAACTGCTTAGCCACTTAATGCCTCTCCCCAGATCACGGAGTTAAGAAGTGTTCAATGGCTGATGGATACTTCTGCCTTTTGGTTTTGAGAAAGAGAGGGAGGGAGGGGGAAAAGGAAGAAGGGAAGGAGAGAGACAGAAGCAGAGAGAGAAAGAGAGAGAGAGAGAGAGAGAGAGAGAGAGCAAGAAAGAGAGTGAGAGAGAGCACGCATTTGCTATGTAGGTTTGTTCTTGGAACTTTCCTAAAAAACTACAGACCAATTTTGTCATTAAAAATCCCAATGTTCCCAACACCATCATAGAGTAGAATTAGTACCAGCCATTGTCAGAGCTCACCAACCAGTTTAGAGCCAGAACATTAGCAAATATCTACTGCACGGCAGTCACAGAGTCATTTATAAGACTACACACATAATACTACTCTCTTAAAGATAGCAAAGCTAAATGCCTGTAATACTTCCACACCAGGAAAAGCCCTGGATGCCCTGGATGAGCGAGATTATATGATCACCTTCTAGGTCTTTGTGGCTCATGTTGGAGCCACCAGTGTGCAAAGAATCATAACTTGAGGGCCAAGTGTTTATAGGACCCAATTGAAGATTTTTCTATCAATGAATTCTGATTTATCCTAATGGCTATATTTTAATTATAAATCATCAGGATTGCAAAGAAGAGACTTCTGTATAATTTAAAAGCTCGACTTTTTTTCCTTATGAAGCTGTTAAAAGGGTTCACTTATTTCTTTCCAGTAATAACCTATTTTATTTAATATCTTCCTATTTGTTCAAAGTTTCAGGGTTCTTTGCTGCATTCGCCATCAGTGTCAAGGCCTAGAGAGGGTGGGTGAGGAAGAGTCATCTTTGATAGTGGCGACTCCTGCATTGCTGCCAGCCAGATGAGCCTTTCTGATGAACATCAATCAATGGTGCCACTGAATGTTAAGAACAGACAAGACCTGTGCATGACGGTGACCAAGCACACAGACAACCACACTTGAACCACGGTTCAGGGCAGTACAGAGGGTGTATTCAGGAAGCTGGCTAAATTCCCTCCCCTATGAGACGTGCCTTCTTCTCTAGTGACAACTCAGCCACCAACCGTTTCCTTCATAGACTACATAGAAATTAAGATACCAATACTAGAACCGACCATACATCCTGACAAGACTCAATCCTTGAACATAACTCTTACTTTACTGTAAAATCACTTAACTCAAGCTAAAGTTGTATTATGAAGTCCTAATCTGCTTTTACTGGGTGTTCTTTAGTTTCCCATGCTCCCCCACTGTAACAAGTTAGGAAGTCTAATTTTGTTAGTGTAAAAGGAACGGCGGACCGCTTCCCACCACCCGCCTGGCTAGCTTTACCTGAAATAACAACACACAAATTGTATTCTTTTAAACACTGCCTGGCCCGTTTTCTTCAGCCCCTTATTAGCTAACTCTCACATATTAATTAACCCATTTCTAATAATCTGTATATCACCATGAGGTCGTGGCTTACCGGGAGGATTCTAACCCACCTCCATCTCAGAGAGCAGAGCCATGGAGTCTGCCTCATTGCCTTCTTCCCAGCATTCTGTTCTGTCTACTCAACCCACCTATGTTCTGACCTATCAGGCCAAGCAGTTTTTTTTATTAATTAACCAATGAAAGCAACACATAGAAATAAGACCCACCTACATCATGTTAGCCTGATGATCTTAGAGGGTGGGCATCAGTTGACTTTTAAGGGAGTTTTCTTATTTGTTCCTACAGTAACACTGAAATATTTTATATGACATATAATATTATTTTACCTGATATACAATAAGTAATATATTAATTATTATCTAGAAAGTATAAACTTAGCTTGCTTGTATTCTCTACCAAAAGCCAAAAGCTAAGGACCAGAGTAGGGAATGTTAGAAGAAAAAATCTTACATAATCCAACCTTGTTACTAACAGAGGACAAAAGTCCAGTCATGTCTCATGAGAAAGGTCATTGGCCGTCACATAGTAGAGTCATGTCCAAGCCAGGACCCACTCTCACAGCCACCAGCTCTGCTCTGGGATCAAGGGACTCACTCTTCTTTCTAGGTACTATTGCCCCATGTTCACTTAAGACAATGATACATGTTAGTCATGGCATTTAAGAAGCAGGGATGGACAGAGATCTCTGAATGTATTTCTCAGGAATGACAGGTAACTGTCAGTGGGAGGGAACTACTGAAAAGATGGATACTCTATAACGTCAATGATGTGGGAGACAGAAGTTGTTTTCAAAGTGAACAGCTGTTGAATATCACCCAGGACGGAAGGGGACTTACTTTATGGAGGCTTGGAGCTTCTCACACAGGACAGCGAGGACAGAGACAACGTCATCACAGAGGGCCTCTACTGTAGCGCCTTCAAAACAGAGGAGGTGCAAGCATTAGACACTGGCGGGTGTCAGAAGTTCCCTCAGTGCCCTTTCCACCCTGTGATTTGGATGGCTTTTAAAGCATTTTAGACATGAGGTCTCTTTAGATCACTAGAACAATCATAGAAAAGAGAAGAAGGAACCAGAGCTACTCCTTTAAAATGAAAAACACACAAAAGACAACCCAGGGGGGAAAAACACAAGATCATTTCTCATTATAAGTAAATTTCTTCTACAGTTAATACAAAGCTGTATGGTGAATTAAAAAAAAACAACAACATAAATCTAGAATAATAACATTACATGTCACTCAGGCTTCTATGCTCAATTCTCATTTTAGCAATTAAACCTGGACCCATAGTGAATGAAAAATAGAAAAAAAGGAAGAAAGAAAAGAAGGGAGGGTAGGGAGGGAGAACAAAAAGCCTCCAAATGGGAGGGATGTAAAATGCTAACTTCCCTCACATAGTTGGCACAGGAGACTGTAGGAACAGAAGGAAGGCAGTAGCTGGTTAGATAATACTAAGCAAAGTGAAGCCAAGCAGAGCTCAGACCATCTTTATACCCTCAATTCCATGCACCAAGTAGGTATTTTTACACCCAAACCATTTAAAAAGGTCTAGAAAAAACTAAATTCAATACCTTGACTCCCGAATTCCGGCGGGACATCTGGGTTTTCAACTATCTAGGGAGGGAGACACAGAGAGACAATTAGGAGATTCAGGTAAGGAAAGTCCTGATTCTTAGACATTGCAAAGTTCTCAGAAAGCAAATGGCATCCTGGGTACTCTGGATGTCATACCCACGCATGCTGGAAGCATTTCATTGCTCACAACCCTAATGAAAAAAACTGTGAGTGTGTCAGGTTCCAAAAGAAACTATTCGGGAGTTCAAATACTTCTTGGATTGTAAGCCCCATGGTGTACTTTTATTGCTGGGCTAGAACTTGGGCAGTGTCCTACCTGAAGAGGTGAGTTAATCTTTGTGCAGGCAACAATTTATTACAAGGTGACAGAATACACTATTCCTGGCCCTAACAGATCTAGACACAGTCATAAGAAGAACCATCCTTGCTGGACTTGGTGATACAGGTTCAACGATGAACACTGCTCAGAGAACCACCTTTCTGCTTGTTGGGGGAGCCTATTTAACTTGTGACTGTCACACAGCCTATCTTGGCCGCCGCTAGATAGATCCAGAATTCTTAGAGCAGAGATACCGCCTAGGAAAAACAGGAAGTGAAAGGCTTACACGTTAAGATGGCTCATGTTTTCATGGCAGGCCTAACTCAGTGACTGCAGAGACTGGGAAGGAAGTGACTCAGTTTCCTTACCTCTCGACAGCAGGATTTGTTTGATGGCAGGGTATTCTCATGCCAGTTAGCTACCTGACATGTAAATCATCCCATGGTGCTACAAGTTTTAAGACTCAATACAGGCACATATATCTACTGCTCTATATTCAAAATCAGCAAATGCAGCTGCTACTAAGGCAGATTTTGTGAGATGTTATATCAGTGTCTCCAAGACATTTTCTAAGAGAGGCAACAGAATGACATTTAAAGGTAGAGATATAGGGATAATCTGACCACTACATATTTATATGTGGCAATTTCACTTTGAAAAATCAGCAGCTTACAAGTCAGCAATGAATGTGGTCATCTAAGTAATTCAATAATAAAGTGAGATGATAACTCAGCATTTATAAGGATACGAAATCAGAACTGTGGTCTGGCCTGGCCTGGGAGAGGGGCAGGTGCTGCACACATTATGTGGAAGATGAATTTTATGATAATATCTTTGTAGTCTGCATTATTTACTGTCTTTCTTCTGTATCCAGGTCTTCCTAATTCTCAGTCGGCCCAGGATGCCTTTCCAGTGATGAGTCATGCTATAGAATATATATATATATATATATATATATATATATATATATATATATTCTTCTCTGGTGATCCTGAGTGTCTCCCAGGAGTCGCATAATTTCCTTAGAGCAAACTTTATCATTCTGATAGACACTCCTCTTTAATTGTTTTTGAAAAAATATCTAGTTTTTAGGTGGAAAATCTGACAGTTTCCTCTACTAGAATCACAGATGCTTCCAAGGTTACCATCCGGAGAATTTTATTTTTCTGGGACAGGCAATGCATCTGCAAAGGACTACTTGAGAAATACAAAGTCACAGGGAGCAGCAATTGTCCATTTGATTTTGGACCTTGCCTGTGATTGGGGCGAGTCTAGACAGTCAGTGGTGAGCAGGACCAGCAGGCTGACTGCTCACATGGGTGAGTCTAGATCGTCAGTGATGAGCAGGACCGGCAGGCTGACTGCTTACAAAAAACCCAGGGGAGAGACATATAACCTCTGCAGTGTACAGCCAGACCTCCTGAGCTGAGCCTGCTACCATTCTTAAGAAAGCCTAAGCAATAGAAGGCCAAGGCACGTGACTTGACATCTAACATAACTATATACTATTTAATGGTAGGGAAATATTCTGAGAATGTCACTGCTAAGTGATTTTTGTCATTGTGTGACATAAATTATATGCACAAAACCCAAAATGATTTAGCCTACCATACTGCTGGGCTATATGGCATGTTCTGTCACAAGTAAAAACATTACCTTGCCCAAAATATTATTATGATTGCCCTCTACTTACAATTACAAAAATAAGAGTAAATGAACATAATTGGGAGTACTTTGAAATATTGCATTCAAGTATTATCAATAGTAAAATATTCAATTGTGTCACCAGTTAGAAAGGATGCAATACGATATTATTGTAGAGTTTTTGGCATCTTAAGTTCCTTCTTTTCTCCAAATATGTCTTCCATTTATAGATTCTCTTGAGCCAACATTCCTATACCTATCATATCTAAAGTCATAGAACAAATGAGATCATTTTCAACTCAGGGTTAGCTAAAGTAACATATATCTAGGTTTATCAGAAATTCGGGCTTTGGGTATAGCAAATGCAAAAGGGGAAAAATAACCAGTATTTATTTTTCCGAATTATTGCTGCCTGCCTGCACTGGCTGCCAGAGTACAAGTAGATGGAGAACACTGGGAGTCAGAGTCCAGGCCTTAACTTTGCTTCCTTCAAGGAGAGCTCATTAATTTTATAGCTCAATTATATCTCTGCAGGCTTTATTATCTCATCTGTAAAATAAGGAATGCAGAAAGTTGACTTGACTATCTGTAGGGTTTCTTTCAAGTCCATGGTTTCCTCGAAAATTAGAAAACAGCTGAAGTACAAAAAAATGAGAAATATTTGAAATTAAACTGCTGAAAAACCCATCTCCATCTGCAATATTTCCAACCCCAACTGCGATTTCCTATCCTAAAAAATAATGAGCTCCATCTCAGTGAGCACGTTGTCTGGTTTTATGGGACTTTTAATGAGTTCTTATTACAGAGGCCGATTTTAAGGCCAGAGGAAAACACTTCTTTCGAAGACGTATGTCTTATTGACACCTCGAGAAGAAAACACCCACAAAAAAGCTGTGTTTCGGTCTCCTGGACGCTCCTGTTAGGCCATCTGTGCAAGTTTGGAGCAGAAAACTCTAGTGGGCTTTGAGGTCATGAGATACACTGCTGGCTCTGGAAGGTGGGGGACAGCCTACTGTTGTTACTTTATTACCACAGGAAATCACATCCAGACTCAGAGCACGCGGCGAGCTGCTGCTTGTTTTTCATTTTACAGGTTAACTACCACAATGTGTTTTAATTTTTTTTAAAAAAAATTATTTCGTGTGTATGGGTGTTTTGCCTGCATGGATCCCTGATGCCTGAGAAGCCAGAAGAAGCCGTTGGTTCCCCTGAAACTGGAGCTACAGACAGTTGTGAGCTGCCATGTGGGTGCTTGGAATTGAACCCAGGTCCTCTAGAAGAGCAGCCAGTGTTTCTAACTGCTGAGCCATCTCTCTAGCCATCTATGTGATATTTTTAACAAAAAAGATACTTAATAGCAAAAGTTTTCAAAACCAGAATTTTTTTAAGGAAAAAGGTAAAAACTTAAAACAATCAACATTTTATTGTATTTTATTACAAAAACCATAAGGAAGAGCACTCCAATCTTTGGGGCTAAATAGGCAAATATATATATAGCTAACCTTATATAAACAACCCAATAAAAAGCTCTTCCCAGTGTTTAAGTGGGAAGTAGCCATGGCAGCACGGGTGGGCCCAGGACCCGGGACATATGGCATGTAATCACACACGTCATCACTAAACCCACGCTAGACATGCAACGTGATGAGCTCGCTCACCGTGTTCTCCTGCCTCTGTCGTAACTGTAAAGTCAGGTCGCTCAACATCTGGCTGAGAGTGGCCCGCACAGCAGTGTTGATACTGCGCTGGTGACAGCTGCATGTGTAGGTCTCAATGCACACCTGGGAAGGAGACAAAATAATGCACACACGCCAGACATCGGTTATCACAGACAGTCCTCGGCATCGGGCAGAGAGAATACCAGCTTTTTAAATGTTCAATAAGCTCTTGTTCTCTTGTAACTGGCATTGGACTTGCTCTGGGTCCTCTTGCTCTGGCCTCCAAATCCTTCTGAAAGGACCAGCATGACTTTAAACTATTTATTAATAAACAATAACTAGCCATATTTTAAACTTTGTTTTCAAGCATTTGCGAACTCTTTCCCTGATCATTATCACAATGATAAGCTCATGTTTCCAAGTTTCATAGGCAAAAGCACATCTGCAGGGGTTTGTGAACCAAACAATTCTTTCAATCTCTCCCTCCCTCCCTCCCTCCCTCCCTCCCTCCCTCCCTCCCTCCCTCCCTCCCTCCCTCCTTCCTTCCTTTCTTTCTTTCTTTCTTTCTTTATTTCTTTCAAGACAGGGTTTCTCCGTAGCTTTGAGGCCTGTCCTGGAACTCACTCTGTAGATCAGGGTGGCCTCGAACTCTCAGAGATCTGCCTGCCTCAGCCTCCAGAGTGCTGAGATTAAAGGCATGTCCCACCACCGCTCTGCAAACCAAACAATTCTAAAAGAAGCTCAGATGATAGATAAAGCTCCGTTTGGTTCACAGCAGCACTAGATGTGGGAAATCTCGGAGCTATAATGGGTTTGACTGTGTGATACCTGTCGCTGTGTATGCTGAACAAAGACAAAGGTAGAATGACCTGTGGGAAGAAGGATTTTCTGGCCACTGAGCTGCCCCCGCCTGAGGCTTCCTGTGATCCAGCTCAGACTATTGGGTGGGAAGCCACAGTCTGGGTTTCCCTGCATACAGGAGGCCTCGTCATGGAACGTGTCTTCTGGGGAAATGCTGAAAACCCTGCTCACTGAGTTCTTTCACAAGCAGTGTATTCTATTGGGAGGTGGCACTCCAAAGCAAAAGTGACCCTGCACTCATGAGGAGACACTCCGCCTCATAAGCCACATGCCAGCTGAGAGCCCGAGAGACACCTGGACCACTGTGAGGGAAAGATACCCAGTGCCGCCGTCCTGCCTGTTTTCTGTCCTCTGTTCTGATGAGGACGCCTCCTTGGATCTGTGATCCTGAATCTCTAGTTAAAGCTAAAAAGGCTTGTTGGTGGCTAGTTATGGAGAAATCCCAGATTCGGGGGATGGGGGTGGGACCTCTTACTTGATGTTCACGCTGAATGTCACGGCTTGTGAGGGTTCAGAGCTCTAATTCTCAAAGCTGCAAGGACAGGCCTAGCAATGAAGGCCTGCTTAAAATGTGCCTCCTTTTCTTTCTCTCTGCAAGGCCCTCTGTTCTTCGAGAGAGGGAAACAGAAAAGAATGGAATACACTGACCAAACCGAATTTCAGTTGAATTGTCCCTAGAAAGTCAGTGTATGTTTTACTTTGGGCAACAATGCCAGATAAAGAAGTTTGCTGTATCTTCTTTTAGATCTTAGCTTGAAAGGTAAAATCCTGCTAAGTTTGGCATACATGGAAAACTCTTCTTCCTCCATCATGTTTGTTGTGTTCTGTGTTTGGGGCTTACACCAGCGCATTACACTGACCTAAGAAACTCTACTTCACTAATTCCCACACCATTCCAACTAGGGCCTTCTGCTGAGTCCAGGTTTACTGAGACCCAGCCTTTCCCCTATGAACTGGCCCCAAAGTGAAGGGTTCTCATTATTCTATGTATTTTCTAACTACAAACAATTCCACGCAGGACCATCAAATCAGAGGTAAACAGAGATGCAATAATCCTTGCAATGAAAGACCAGCCCCCTCCAAGTCTATCTAGTAGTAAGTAAGTAATCCATGAACAGAGAGGCTAGAGGAGTCAAACCAGGACCAATAGAGAGATGGGGGCACAGGACAGAAAGCAAAAGGAAAGGTTTTGGGGTGTGAAGAAACTCCTGAGAACATTTCTTCACTTTTGTGGACTGAACTTGTTCAAGGTGGTAGGTCAGCATAGTGCCAAAAGTCATGGAATCCATAGTAACAAAATTTAAATGCATCATTATTTAACTTCCTCTGTAAAAACAGTATTCTCAATTATCTAATTAAACACCCAAGGAAAGGCTGTCATTTTGTAAGACTGATGGTACCCAGTGAGCAACATAGCAGAGTGGTTAACAGCAGAATGTGCTTGTAATACAAACAGACTATGTTTTCTGGGGTGGGGGGCTGCAGGAATGAGGGAGGATATGGGGGTACTGGGGTGTGAGCAGAATTAGGGTGAATGATGTGAAATTTCCAAAGAAACAATAAAGAAATTGTGTAAAAAGAAAAAATAGCAAGCTGCGGAAACTAGGGCAGGAAAATTAACTTTACTCGGCTTGGGGTTCTTTATTTAGCCAGGGTGGAGTAGAGAGAAAAGGAGAATGAAGATACAGAGCCGTGCTCTAGGGACTTGGTGACAGAGAGCTTGTATTAATCATTGTTTTGGAAAAGACAGACGAGTGGGTAGGAGGAGTAATAGAGGGAGATCCGTGGAAATAAAATTGTTAGAAAACAAAACCTAACAGCAATGGCTCTGAAAGAGATTTTCCTGAGATCAACAAGCTTGCTTTGTGGGGGCAGGAAGACTAGAAGTTCCCAGGAATCAATAAGGCCAAACTATCAAATACATATTTCAAACCAGCTTTAGACTGCTTTTGGCTATGATTCGTCTTTTCTTTCATGGAAGATCTTGACAATTTCTGTGTCCTCGGTCTTTCCCTGTATTTAGGGAGGGACTGTGTTTGGAAAACTCAACATGTCTCCTAACCTATGCAGAAAGCTAAAAGAAGCCTTGGTTTAACCTTGACCATCAGGACAGTGTGTCCACGTGGAGGACTGGTAATGACAGCCATGAATCTGAATCGCTAACAATGCTTCCTTATTTTGTAATTGCCTGTTTAACAAATCCGATCACTTTTGTTTTATTAAATTCCTCATGTAACACAGAAGGTACGCTTGTGGAGACCTTTTCTGACTAGAGGTTAATGTAGTGAACTTCTGTTAGACACACACACACCAAGATTGCCTTCATATTTACATTTTGAAAGCTTAATGATCCTTTCAGAGTCTCAACAGCACCTCCGGAAAACAGGCTCATTTTTTTCTACTTAAGTACACATCTCACTTCCTGATCAACAGGTTTCAGGGTAAGCGACATCCTGAATGATCATCACTGTCTACCACAGAGAGGCGAAAGAAGAGCTGGATTCCTTCCCGCCATCCCCAGAGGAGTTTCACATGACTTACAGGGTTTGTTTTGTTTTTCCTAAATTGTTCCCCTAACTATTTTAAAAAGACAATGGTGAACACTGTCCTCTGGACTACCCTACAACCATCTGTGTGGAATGTTGGTTTTGAGTCTAACTAGAACAACCAGGCTATGAGGTGGAGTGATTGTGATGGGGGGTGGGGAAGAGAGGAAGGGAGGGAGGGAAGGAGGGAAGGAGAGAGAGAAACTTAGGAGACCCCCTCAGGATGAGGGTGGCAAGATCCAACCAAACAGGGAAGCACCTGAGCACACTCATTCACTATTAGCTTATATAAACCAAGACACATAAATGCCCCTTCCCCCTGTAATGTCTATCCATCTCTACAAATCCGCGATTGAACGCGGTTTCATGTGTGCTGTGCGCTAGCTGACTTCTCCTTCTCTTTAGACAGCCATGGACAGTTTCCACATTATCTGGACTTTCAGAAACGCAGCTCAAAGGTTGAATTCCATGATTTCCAAATACAGAGAAGCATTGCTGCTTCACGGTCTGAGCATGTATTCCTACCAGAACAAGCTAATGCTGAAAATATTCTTTCCAAGGAAGGGAAGGAAAACTCCCCCAGGCAGAGTGAAGCTCAACTCTGAGAGGACACTGTTATCAGACATGACGGCACATGCTGGACTCTCAAGGAGTCAGGTTTTCTGCTGGACACATTTTGGAACGTGCTAGAAGGCACATGAGACTCCAGTGGAGCACAGATGGGAAAAACGGACCTTGTCAATGACAGCCACAGAGTGCATTTCTCAGCGCAGACAGAATTGGATCAATAAACATTTTTAGAAATCTCACACTTGGCTTCTTAAACAAACAGGAAGCGCTTTGCAATTATTCTTAGGAAAAACGCAGACTGAGAAAGAAAAGGCCCGGGTGCAGTGGAGTGGGAGCCTGGTGCTGTTGCTTTCATATCTAAAGTCTCAAGCCTGCAGAGTCCTAAGACCCATGGCATTAGGAGTAAGGGTGGCCAGTCACCCAGGGTGTTTCCCACCAAGCAAACCGGCAGGAACTCCTCAGAGTCACCGGAGAAGTGGTCAGAGTCTCTCTGCTGGAACTCAGATCTAGGCAAGCATCCCCCCCAGTTAGGGGGAAAGCCACTGTGAGCAGCTGGCATACTCACCTCTGCGATCTTCAGCACGGCACTCCCATTCAGGTCAAATGTTGGGGTGTAGGTGATGCACAGCAAAACCTAGACCCCCATGAGAAGTGAAGGAAGAAGGGAGAGATAGCGTTAAACTATAGGAATATGTTCATGTGGTGGTTTGAATAAAAATGGCTCCCAGAGGCTCAAGTATTTGCATGCTTAGTCCCCAGGGGAACTGCTATGAAGGTTAGAAGAGTGCCCCTTTAGGAGGAGGTGTGTCACTGCGGGTGGGCTTTGAGGTTTCAAAAGCCCACACCA
Source organism: Myodes glareolus (assembly GCF_982192425.1). Lineage (NCBI taxonomy): Eukaryota > Metazoa > Chordata > Mammalia > Rodentia > Cricetidae > Myodes > Myodes glareolus. Next base: position 116,132,405 of record NC_142026.1, on the reverse strand, counting down.
GGCCCCGGTACATTCTCCTGCCCTTCTCCTTTTCCCTTCCTTTCCTCTCCCCTCCTCTCTGCCTGCTGTCTGTGGATCAGGATGAAGGCTCCCAGCTACAACATTGCCCATACCTTCCCAATCTTCTGTCCCTTGACTGAAATGTCACTGTGATTGTCTATTCTTACCCCTTCCCAATGCCACATGGGTTTAGACATTCTTCTATCTGCTTTCTTCTCTCCTATAACTGTCCCCAGGCTGCTCCATGGCATTTTCCTACTTTCTTGTATCGAATTCCCTTTCTTCCCCAAGATATATAAGTTAAATGGTTGATGGCGTTCACAAGATCTTTACGACTCCTTACATAGTCTTCTTTCTACTAGCAGAGCTATTCGGGAACCGATCAGTAAGAGCCTCTGGCATTGAACAATCACTTCCACTTCCTGGGCAGGAATCCAGACTCCTACCTCTCCGTGCCTTCTGACTTTTCTTGCTGGAGAAAAACAGACAGGAAAGTGCTGGAGCCTTCTGCCTGACCCCAAACCCAACAGCTGTGCCCATCAGGAGTGTGGTTGCCAGTGACAACCTTCGGGGACTTCCCTCATCTGGTTCCATTCATGAAAGAACACAGAAACCAGAACATATACCTAATATAGGATATGTGCTTAACCAACACACCAAAAACCAATGGTGTCATTGTCTGGTGTAGAAAGAACTGTTTCTCAGTACGTCGGTCCGAGCTGCTGGCTAAGCCAGCCCCAGAAGGTTGGCCTCTTCTTCAGAGAAGGCAAACTTTATAACTAAAGAAAGAATGGATTTTTATTGCCAACTTGTGTCACCAGATTTATTAATATTAATATTATTATTGCCAAATTGTGTCACCAGATTAGACAAGTTATTTGTGGGCTTACTCCGCAGTTTTTCTATCCGTCCAGTGGCTTTATATCTGAGTTGACTCCAGATAAAAGCCAGTTCTGTGTCATTGTGCCTAGAGACAAGGGACTATGGGAGTGACTCTTTTTTGACCCCATGGGATGTGGATGGCCTATAACGGCCATCTTTTGAAGCTGGGCTTGGTAGGCAAGGTAGGGTAAGGACAAAGAGGTTATCTCAGAACTTGCGTGGAGAGAGTTCTGTCTTCTGTGCCGCCACAATACACAAGCCTAGTGTGTTGCCTGACGCCTCTGTCCTTGGCTTTTCCTACACGGCTCCTGTAAGGCTCCTCTCATGGACTTCCTGCGGCTCTCATCTTCCACGCTTCAGCTTGAGTGTCACCACTGTGGAGATCCCGTCCCCTCTAATACCCTCCTCCACATGGCTTCTGTCACATCTGGAACGCACACCCGTATCACCAGTTACTGGCTTATTTCTGTATTTACACTCTTCTCTTGGGGTTTACTGTTCATTGTGCACTCAGGACACACTCATCAGATGCTTTCTTGCTTTGATATTTTGCCACACGTCACAGCCTCCTTTACTTCACTTTTTATACCCCGTCTCTGGCAAGGGGAAAGAAGGTTAAGAAGTTGATGGCTGGAGGTGGCAGGGATGGTCTTTGGTCTCTTGGTCCAGCTGTCCTTGCAGGTTTGAGAATATTGGCGAGAACACTGGTAACTGGTAACATTTTTATAAGATGCTGAAGGCAGGTATTTGTCTGAGCTGTTTAACCATTAACAGTCCTCACAGGACTGCCTATTGGTTTTCTGCTTTCCACTTCCTCATACATTCACCTGGGGTGCCAAAAAGTAGGTTTGGAAAGATTTCCCAATCTGACCCAGTTTACAAAAGCAAGAGCTTCATTTAGGCAGCAGGGCTCAGAACTGGGCATCTATCGGGAGGCAGGGAGGACAATAAATTGGCAGTATTCAATGAAGAAGTCTTGGTAAGGGGGACATAGAAAACTCATTTCTGCACATGATAGGAAATCTTGGCATGAGAAGCCTAGCACGTGCAGGGGGAGGCCTCCAGCCAGGGTGCACAGAAAGCCAGGGATCTCCTATCCCAGCTCCCTCCCTGACAATGCTGGGGAAGACAGACTTTGCACACCAGTGTCTAGCTACCAGTATCCACAGACTCTCTGAGCTATCTGGAAAAAGGAAAACCAACAAACTGCAAACAATGAGAGGAAGTAAGGCACATTAAGAAGGTAGTGTGTCGTGTGGAAAACACACTGGGTCTTAACTGTGGAGCTGATGGTATCCATGGCCTCCCGTGACTCACGAGATAAAGGGCATGATATCTGGCCAGGAGGATGGGGCAAGGAGCAAAAACATGATAAACAGAGTGACCATTCTGCCCCTGGCACTCAGCAAGTCCTAATCCATCAGAACACAACACAGACAGGGTATAGGAAACACAGGAGAAGAGCAAATTAATTTAGCATCTGGCTTTCTGTAGATAATGAGCAGGCACAAGCCTGCATTAATGCTCTGAGCATGCCGGCTCCAACGAAAACAAGAGTACTTAAATACTGAGGGCAAATCTGTTAGAAATACATCCTTCCCGGGGAAAGTAAAGCATATTGATTAAATTAACCCTAAGACAAGAATTTGAGTGGCGGGCAGCATCTAGCAATTGAGCTGACTGGAACTGCCTCAATAAATGAGGAAAACAGAGAAAACAAGGGCAAAGTCTTCCGTGGAAAGAGAAAGAACATTACCAGGGCTACAAAAAATCCTGAATAATTTTTCAAAATATAATAACTGAATAGCAGATATGTGTAAGAAGTAACTCCTCACCAAAAACGTATCTAGAAACTTGGATTACAAAGTGATTATAATTTGGCTGGAAAAGAGACATGGGCTGGGGAGATATCTTCACTGTCAAGCGTTTGCCATCGACACAGAGGGATGAGTTCAACCCACAGAACCCACACAAAAGCACTGATGGTGACACACATATATTATCTCAGTGGTGGGGGAGGTGGAGATAGGTAGATCCATGAGAGTCACTGACCAGCCAACTAGCTTATCTGGGAAGTCTCAGCCCACTAAGAAGCTGTCCTCTGGCCTCACACTCATGAACACACATGTGCACTCAATACCTAAACACATATATGAACATCCACTCACCCCTATACACACACATGATGGGCGGGTAAAGCTGATTTGTTACAGTTGAGCATGAATGTTGCTGTTTTTTAAGACAACATTAAGTTGAGGGGAAGTGTGGTGGGGGATCCCGGAGGAGCTGGAGGGAGAAAGGAGGGGTGGAGTGACCATAGTTCATTGTATATATGCCTGAAATTCTCGACCAATTGAAAAGGAATCTGAAAATATGGTCACACTGGGGATAGAGAGGAGGGTGTGGCTTGATAAGAAGGGGGTGTGTAAAACGATAGTGTTTTCTTTTGCATGAGAATGTCCTGGACCACTCCGCTCCAAAGGGGTATGTCACAACTGCGGCTCTCCCTCAGTCATACCCCACCCTCTGACTGTGATCACAGAGTAGGGGCTGTGAGATCAGAGTCGCAGAGTTCTAGCGACATGATTGTGCCACGCAGTTCAGGATATTGTGTGACTTTGCTTACGCCCTTTGGTCCCTTGTCTTTAAAATCCGCCCCCCCCCAAGATATCCAGATGAATGAATACATTAAAGACATGTATAATTAAAAATAGTGCAAGGGGAAAGGATTAGGGAACTTCTAGTGGGTGACCATGTTTGAAAGCCAATATCACTCTACCACTGTGCCCCGCCCATTTTTTTCTGTTCTAGCCAGTCCACAGCTGAACTCTCTCAACTCCACATTCCCATACATTTTTTAGATACTGACAATGTAACACACTTTGCAGAACAGAGATGAGTTTCCTAGTACGCATAATGTAAAACCTTACTGCAACAATGATCTCAGAAAGGAAGAAAACTCAGAAGTCGAATTTATATAGCCTTTTCTCAGAGTGGTTTATATATACTGCTTTAATCAGTGACCCCCTTCAGGAGCCCTCCCCAGCTGACTAATAACCATGTTAGTAGTAAGATCCCTCTTTATGATGGCCGTCTTGGCTGCAGTACTTGCTGTGGGTTCTGGCCATGTTCGGTGTCTTCTCTGCATCATGAGTGATCAGCCTTACAGAGTCTCAGTGGGACTCAGTCATTATTATAATGTGGATGGACAGGACCATTAGAGGGGCTGATGGCACACAGGAAAACTCTTCTGAAAATCTCACTGTGATTGGCTAGAAGCAGTTTATAACCTCCATGTAAGATATACGGATATAGATACATCTTCACACACACACACACCCTTAAATGGAAAATCTGGAATGCTTTCAAGTTAGAAATTCTGAGTGCTGAACTCAGAATAGCTTTGGATTTTAGAGCATTTCGGAATTTGAATTTTGGAGTAGAGATTCTCAAATACTCCAAAAAAAAAAAAAAAAAACCTGAAAAGTTCAGATATTTAAGACACTTTGGATCCAAGCATTTCATATTAAGCGATCTTTATTCTGTAATACTCCAATTCCAGTTGCTCTGGCTGAGCAAATAAGATGTGGTAAGCCCCCAGTAAGGATGCCCAGAACCCTGGCATGAAATGCCTCCCTCTGTACGCAGAAATCACTGCAAAAGCCAGTAGGATCCTCCATGAGACGTCCTTCCACCCAGCTGTTCCTGTATTGGTTCTTCAATAGTGTATAGACACTATTGTACAACAGTGTATGCAATAGTGTTTAAAACAGTGTAAAGACTCTGCCCTTTACACTCACCAACGTATATGCTGACATTTTAGGATGTATGAGCCAAAGAAGCCAGTTTGTGAGGATTCCAAATGAATCCTTCACCCCACCATTGCCAGATGTGAAGGAATGACTCTTGAAGTCATGAGGTGGCAACCCCATATCCACGTGACACTTACTTGTGTGTGGCATTGTTTAGGTTCCCATTCATTCATTCACTCACTCATTCATTCATTCATTCATGCAACAAATCCTGCCTGAGATGGACTGGGGTCAGATTCAGGACTTGGTGCTTGGCAGACACCAGCAAACAAAAACATATGATCCCCATTCCCCTAGAGCAAACATCTGATATGAAAACGCCCATAAAATAAATGATTTCAATAAGCCACGGAGAAGACTGCCTGGGGAAAGCACTGCGTTCTATAGAGGTGGATCCAGGCCTCCTACGTAATAGCCAAGTTGTAAGGCTCTGACTCTAAATTTAATGTTGGTAACATACATAATTGATTAATTAAATTCAGGGGAAACAGAAAGGGTGCTACCTAAAATAGTACTAAGAAGTGAGCTAAATTAAGGGAGCCAATATGATCCCGAGGCTCCTGAGGGACGCAGGGAAACATTAAAGATATAGGACACCTTTCTCTTTCTATAACTATTAAAAATAAATGTTTGCACAGGTATTTCTTGGAGGGACTATGGTCTAATTTTTCAAACTATGAAGTATAATCTATAAATCAAGCTAAGAAACTAAATAAGATACTGAGAAAGTGAATGCAGTCCAGGGACGGCCACTCACTCACCTCTCCTCCAGGGAGGAAGTCCGAATGCCCAAGACATCTCCAAACCCCACTCTGACTGTGCATCTTAGCATCTAATGTACACGGGGCTGAGTTTTCACAAGAAACAAAAAAATCATTACAGAAAGAACTTTTTCTGTAATGAATTTTATTGTGTAATGTCTTTTTGTGTGGGTTTTTATTTGTAAGGTAACACTTCAGATTGTCTTTTACTTTAAGTTGGCAACAATAACAGAAAATCCAGTGACGTTCCTTAGCCATGTAGGAGAAGAGTCTTCCCCTTGTTGTCCAGGCATAAGCAAGAAAACAGTTTCCATCTTCTGGAGGCTGAGAAATAGTAACATTGTTTGCCTCTAGAGGAAAGAAATCTCATATAAGCCTATAGAATTTCAGAGAACCTTTTCTTTTTTTAAGCTTAAAATGTGGACGCCAAAGCTAACTCTCTTTACTGATCTCTATCACAGGGGCTCAGACTCAGTACTGCAGACATTAAGGCTGAGCAAATCTTAGAGGGACAGATCCTGTGCATTGTAAGTACATCACAGCATCCTGGGTGTCTATCCAGCAGATGACAGAGACACCTCCTTCCTCACTAGCTGTCATAACCAAAGTGTCTCCTAGACATGTCCCGATGTTTCCTTAGAGACACACCTGCCCCAGATGAGAATCCCCATTTTGGATTATTCACACTCTTGTGAACATAGCTGGCAGCACCTCTAAAATCGTGATCTTGCAGATCTATAATCAGGCCTGGAGGGATAGTTGGGACACTAACCCTTCAACAGTTCAGATCCTGAGTTGCTGATAGAAATGGGTGGTTGAGCTATAATCTCAATTATGACATTTTTCTCATGATACTAATAATTCACTAATCTTAACTTGATGTGACAGGTAATTAGATATTCTCTTCCTGGCTCAACTTGCCCTAGGTTTAAGAAACGGCTATTCCAAGATGTTTATAATTGTTTTTAGCCAATACAAGATTTTCAAATAATTTGCAAATTATTTCAGACTACCATTAGTTTATGGTTATGCTCCAGGTTTATATATGGCCTTATTTATCAATAGTCATTAATGGGCCTTAATTACTAGTTCTAGGAAATAATGTGTCCTGGAAAACACATAAATATTAATTATGATGAGGTTACTGGTTCACATCAGCAACTGAACAAATTGCCTTTATTCTGACTTTCCTCCCCCTTCTGAATTTCCCACAACTACTACTTCTATCTAGTAATCTCATAAACCTAGTTCTAGACACTACAATTCTCCATAATTCTTAATTTTACTTTCTAAGCATCACAGATCAATAGAGCTGTCTCTCAGTATCCAAGGGATATTCACTGCAGAGCCTCACACAGATGTCCAAGTCTGTGAAATGCTCAAATAGTTTATACGCAGTGGAATAATATTAGCATATAATCCACCCACATCCTCATAAATTTGAAACCAGCTCTAGAGTATGTATAATGTCTGATTCAACATAAACAATGTAAAATAAATATTTGTTACACAATAATGGGTAGGAAATAAGAACAAGAATACAGTCACATTCAGTTCCAACCCCCAGTTGTATTTTCAACCCTCTGAATATTTTCAATCTATGGTTGACTGAATGTGCCAACCACAAAGTTTGAATCATGGCAATTGTGTACCTATTTAACTCCTTTGTCTTTGAATACTTTTAACTCCACATGGTTGATGCATGTGGGAAACAAAAATATTACTTCCTGAGGGTTATATTAAGAAATATGTAACCCTTGATAACCACAAGTCCAGTCCAATGAAAATCATAAGCTTAGTTCAAACGTTATAAGGCTTTGGGGGATTTTGTTTGTAACTCAGTTGTGCGGCTCTTAAGCATGAAGTTTGTAGATTCCAACTCTGTGTTACAATGTGAAAAGACTGAACATGACTGGGAGTTCAAATGTCTCCCAAAGGTTCATGGAATCAAGGTCTGGTCACCAGCCTATTGGTCTATAGTAAGACTTTTAGAACATAGGGAAGGACAGAGGCCCTTAAGTCACTGGGGGATGTCCTTGAAGGAGATCCTGCCCCATTTCTCTCTCTAGATACCATTAATTAAGTAATCAATTGTGCTCTCCTATGCGTTGCCCACTACGATGTTCTGCTTTACAAAAGATTTTTGAGAGATCTACGAGGATAACCATAGTTCTCCTAGGTTGGCTTTCTTAGGTAGTTTGTCACCACAAAAGAAGGCTGATTGACAAACACTGACAAGAAGACACTTAGCAAACCAGTGCAAGTTGGAAAACAGTGAAATTTAACTTTATAGCTCATATCCATTTACGAGTAAGTACGAACTATGTTTGTCTTTCTGAGTCTAGGTTACCTCATTCAGGGTGAATTTTTCTAGTTCCATCCATTTGCCTGCAAATTTCATGATGTCATTATTTTTTACTGCAGAGTAGAACTCTATTGTGTAAACGTACCACATTTTCTTTATCACATTTTTTTGGTTGAAAGGCATTTAGGTTATTTCCAGGTTCTGTCTATTATGAATAGCACTGCTATGAACATAAGTGAGCAAGTGTCCTTGTGGTATGATTCAGCATCCTTTTGGTTTATAGATTGGTACAGCTGGATCTTGAGGTAGACTGATTCCCATTTGTTTTGAGAAATTGCCATATTGATTTCCAAAGTAGTCATACAAGTTTGCACTCCCAACAATTGAGGAGTGTTCCCCTTATTCCATATCCTCTAATACTGTCTCATCTAATAACTAAAACAAAAATCAAAGCTACCAGTGGCTCTGAGTCAAGTGTTATTCCAAGTACTTTTTTATTTTTTTGACTTGTGTGTGTGTATGTGTGTGTGTGCATGTATATGTGTGTGAATTCTTCTCCTACCAGAAGAGATTTCTATTCCTTCATTATGTTTCATCATTGAACCTACTGTTGGCTCTGCAGCTCAAATATTTAGAAGGTTGGTTGACTTCTCTGCCTTTAAGGCCAGGTTAACTCCCAGCCCAGCCATAGAGCTGTCCCAGAAAAATCTAAAAGGCTAAAAGAGTCCTTCTGCTCCAGGGACTGTTCAAGTCCAGCTATAAATCAAATCACTCCAATTTAATGACAGAAATAATTTGATAACACAGGCTACTCAGTTCTAAAATATATATCTAAAATATTCTCAGTTTTTGAGCTCATATTCTCACCTGTAATTCCAAGGTGGTTTGTCCCATCTGGTGTTTATTCTGGCGGACCACTGAAGAATACCATATGTTTCCTTCTCACTTCTATTAGTCAATAACCCAGTTAAGAGGCAATTATTAAGCACATGCCAGCTGCTGTACGAGGCACCAAAGGGAGAACACACCACCAACTCTATCATTAGCTTTTATTTACTAACTAGCGGGGTTTCCCTCCATGCCTGCACCAGGGCTAGCTGGAGATTGTGTACATTTTCCATGAACAGGCTATAGGAGGACTGTAGCTAACCTTGTGCATATCTACATGCATCTTCATTCCTTCCCCTCAAGAAAAGTGCAGTGAAAACAGAACAAGAGGTGGAGAGGGAAGAACACGCCAGCTGCCTCTGGGGACAAACAAGCCAGACTAGATTTTCATGTGATAAGTGTCTTGGCAGACTTCCAGTTATCTTCAACACAGTGACCTTCTTTGTCAAGAATAGAGATCTAGCGCACGGCTGTTCAGGGTAAGACTACATTTCCCAGCCTTCTCTATAACTATCTGCTGGCCTATGACCAAGTTTCGGTCCATCTTACGGAAACAGAAATGTTTTCTTCTTCCTTCTCCTTCCTCCATCTGCATGGCTACTGTACTGGACATGTTGGCTAGGACTGGGAAGCCATTATGGAGTATAAAACAGAGAGACAATACCAAGAAATGAGGGTTTCTAATAGATGTGGTTCAACCAATACAGGCCTACGTTTATGGGAAGAGTAAAATTCTTCCTTGTTTTAGCTGAAGTGAACATTAGCACTTTGGTCTTCTCTTCCTTTGGTTCTAGCTGTCCTGCTTTTCTGGTTCCAGTTCATGCTCTCTAGATCATTTCCATTCTAAAGATCACTTAATCCAAAGAACTTCTCCTTTTACATCTTTTATACCTTCCCTTTTATAAATATTCTTCTGATCGCTGGATTATGTTGTTACTGTGTTTACCATGGTTTATGTAGTCTTTTTTATTTTATTGACTCCTGTCTTAATCTTTAACTTCCAAAGACTGTTTTTTTTTTTAAAAAAAATATAGCTTTTGATTTTATTTTCTTCATACCATAGGATCATCTGTGTTCAGCATACTGCCTGGTGCACAAAAAGCAGTAAAATATTTATTGGATAAGTGATTGAGATCATTGAAGGGTGTTTCCACTCCCCTAGGAACTCAGGATTCTAAAACATTCACAGTAAAAATTGAGATATTACACCTATACTTGTTTAACTTCAAGTCATACTGGGAAAGTTTTAAAGCATTAGGTTAGAGTAGTCCCCACATATGTTCAGCACCCAGACATGGTGATACTTACAAAAAGAAATTCATAGATAACATACAAACCTCATCTCACAAAATGAGTAAATTATTTAAAGGGAAAATTATAGTTAGAGATTTTGTATGTTTGTATCTTATTTTTAACCATTAGCCCAAGACAATTATTACAAAGGGTAAAAGAGAAAGGAAGAAAAATATAATAAGTATTAAATCAATGTGTATGCTAGGTAGAAAAAAAGATTATCTCAATTAACATTAATCACAGGAAGGAAGGCGATCTAAAAACAAATTACACAGGAGAACCATACACTATTAACTGGGCGCTGCTCCTAATGTACGGACAGTATGCTGTGCGCTTGTTAGACTGACCCGAACACCAGCAGTTCAAGAGTTACACACAACTTCAGCCTCCACAACAAACAGTACATTACGGAGTCATACATTTTTCATCAAGCATTGGCTTTTCCCTCAATACTAAAGACAATTATAAATCTTCCAAAGTGCTGTCATGGCTTATTCGAAGAGGGGCTTTCTTTGCCCTTTGATAAAGCAGGCAGACAACTCAGCCATTTCACCCTCAAGCATTCCGTTATTGAGAGCTGCAGCGGACAGTTCAAGGGGTAAAGTGCTTGATGTGTGAGCATGAGGACATGGGTTCGATCCCAGAACTCCTGTGAAAAAGTCAGGTGTGGTGGATGCTCTTGTAATCCTGGTGCTGGTGAGGTGAGGTGGAAACCAAAGGACCCGAGGGCTTGCTGGCTAACCAGAGTGGTTGCACCAATAAGCCTCTGGTCTCAGTGAGAGCCTGTCTCACTGAGATGATTTCCTGAGGAATGGTACCAGAAGTTGATCTCTGGACTCTCAATGTGCATGCACACATGCACACGATAACTTACACACACACACACACACACACACACACACACACACACACACACGTCAATCCTGGACTGGGGATGAATGTCAGTGGAGAGCCCAGTGTGCACAAAGCCCTGGGTTTCACCTTTAACTCTGTATTTTTATTTTGAAAATAAAAAGTACAAACGGTCCTTCCATATAGTCGTTTTTCTTCCTTGGATCCCAAAGGTTGACCACAGTGTTGGTGCACATTCAGAAGCATGCTTCACCTACTTTCTGACAGCAGAGTTCCATGTGCCCAACCCAAGGTGCAGAGCTGCCAGCCAAACTACATAAGCTCTACGTCCAGGATTTCCTTACCCTTGTACGTGCAGGAGTCAGCTAGGCTTCTGTCATATAAAAATACTTGATGGTAGATGCAAGTCCCTTCCCCTATTCCCCCCCCCCCCTCTCTCTCTCTCTCTCTCTTCCTCTCTCCCTTTTTTCCTCTCTCCCTCTCTTCCTCTCTCCCTCTCTTCCTCTCTCCCTCTCTTCCTCCCTCCCTCCCCCCAAACACACATACATACACACACAGACACACATTAGTTGATTTTTCTTCAGTGCCTCCCCAGATCATTAGAAAAAAAACCCAATGCTTATAAAAACTGTATGACATTTTAATGCTTTATTGTTGGAAGTTGTACATGACCCCTTACTTTGTATTGCTAGAGTTCGATTATCCAGCTTACAAAATCCAATTTGAAACTCATAGTGAGTGAGGGCAGATTATTTCTTCAGGGAATACAGAAAACACAAGACTATCTCGGCCACTCCTAGCTTCCCCTTCAGCAGTTCGAGCCTTAGGCTTTCTGTTCAACCAAACAGTAATGTCGATCACCTGCAGATCTGCCAGGGTAGACTTAGCAGAGAAGGGAATCCATTGTTTAAGAGAACAGATTTCTCCTCGGGCTGAATTATGGTTCAAATACCGGCTCTGTATGACTAGTTGGATGACCTTGGTAAGAATGTAAGGCCCCTGCAAAGTATCTGACACATAATAAATTTTAATAATCAGCCCCTGCCATTTCTCCTTTGAAAATTATAATTACTGCACTAGAATTCATCTCTATTATATAAGGATGTACATAAAATAATACATCCAATAATAGAACTCTCATCAAATGGCTCGAAAGGGTCACATATCATATCCTGTCTTATCGCCAGAGCCAGTATGCACTCCCTAGATAGGATACTCATTTCTTTCTCTGTGGCTTATGGAGGCAGAAGGCCACTCGTAATTCCTTCCAGTCTTTGAAAGCTAAGCCAGCTGTATCAGTTAATAACCTCACTAAAGGTTATCCATTACAAAGAAGGAAAGACCTAATTACTCCAGTCAGCAGGGCCATTAGTTATGTCCATGGCTCCTTGTAAATTCTGTGTGGCATTTAGGGGAATGACGCATACGAGGGGAAAATGTTACCAAAGCAGACACGTATTTAGCTTAAATACTAAATAGCCTCCTGCCATCTCTGAATCCATTTCATAGGTAATCTATCTTTAGAGAAACCTTCTTTCTGATTCTCTATAGCCCTGACACTTTATTTGTTCAAGCTATAAAATTTTTATTTGGATTCCATGGCCATTTCCATAAATCAAATTTGCCTTCTCTCTCCCTAAATAGAAAAGCTGCGCAGAGCAGCTCCCACGCTAAGGGATTTAACATCATTCTCATTTAATTTGTTAGAAACAAGCATCACTGATTGGTTTTAACCCTTTGACTGAAAGTCTAGAACCTTGTAAGGGAGACAAGCTACTATCCTTGAAATCCTGGCTTTCATGATCAGCTAATTTTGTTTGCTCTTTTGAAAACCTCGAAAAGAGAAACTATATTATTTTTCTCTCCAGGAACTTACTATTCTGGTTACACGTTCTTAGGAGTGTGACCTGGTTCAGTTTCTCATGTTTATAAACACTAACAGCGAGAATGGGAATAAGATCCATGACAGAAACATTAAAAAAAATAATAATAAAATCCAGTATTGCAGGAAGTTAGCAGACTTAGAGGCCATTGGAAAGAGGCCCCACCTCTCAATTAAGTGAGAAAAGGAAACTGTCCTTTCTTAGGTTTTAAAATGCTGTATCAAATGGGGGCACTATCAAGGATTTCTCAAGGCTCAAGGCCCATTAAAAGAAAGTTACATGTTCCTGGATTAAAAAAAAAAAAAAGAGGGGGGGGAATCTGAGGTCTACCTCTGGCCCTGGGTACAGACATGACATTCTGATTCTCCACCGCCCCCTAAAGACAAGGAACGTTACTATTTCTCCCTTAAGAATTAATCTGACTGGGCCTGTCAGTCATCTGGCTAGAAGACCGTCCATAGGAAATCTCAGTAACTGAAAGATGTGCTAAAGGGTTGGGAGGAATAATTAGCCCCTTAAATGAGATAAACCGCTTCTAATTCCCCAGAAGCCCCTCCCCATTGCAGCTGCCTACAGAGCCGCTATGCAGCACTGTGGGGCCTGCCCACTTTTCAGAGTTCTAACTCAAAAAAGTGTAGCTTTTCCATCTCCTTTAGAAAGATTTTCTTTCTAAAATCTTTTTTCTTTTAGATACTGGCCAAAAGCCTAAGCAGGCTTTTCCTGAGACTCTCTGCTTTCTATTCTTCCTCTGAAGCTTCCCCCGCTTCAACCACACAGCTGCTAGGCATCCTTCATCGCTGAACAAGCTGGCTTTCCTGGACTCTAAAAGGTAAGGCCTTCAATCTGCCTTCCCCTCTCTTTCCTCCCAGCAGCTGCTGAGATTCCCAGCTCGCCTACCCTGTGGTTTTCATCTCAAACTCTAGGGAAATTGTACCGGGCCTTCTTTGTAAGCCCTTTTCTAAATGCTTTTATCAATGAGGCTCGGAACTCAGAAGGGAACCCAAGTTTCGTGGGGATTGCCAGGCTGTTTTATAGCAATGTACTATGCAGTGTTGGACAGAGATAACAGAAAAGTATCTCTCCTGAGTAGTAAGTCCAGACCAACACTCGGAAAGGTTTACCGCATCCCGTTTTAATTTTTCTGCACCAGGCACGGTGGTGCATACCTGTAATCCTAGCTTTTGGGAGGGTGAAGCAGGAAGAAACTCATCTGGGGCGGCTTGGGCTACCTAGTGAGTTCCACATGAGCCAAGGCTAGAGTGGGATCCTCCTCTGTAAAACAAGCAAAATCCACACAAAACAACAACACCCCCCCCAAATATGTGCCTATAAAATACTCATACAACTATCTTGTTTAAATAATTCCTTATGTAAATGAGTTACATAGGAAAAAAAAGATGAAATTACACATTCTTCTGACGTCATAGGAATCTCGTCTTTCCTCTGAAGGCCCAACTAATTCTATTTTTTTTCTCAGTATAATTTTTGGAAGAATAGGTGGGTAAAGGTTTTTGATACAGTAATAATATTAGCTAAATTAGAATTTAATTACAAATTGTTTGCTTGGGTCATTACAAGATAAAGAGTTGTTCCTGGAAATTACTAGAAAACTATTTTGCAATCCCCCGTGCATAGAGAGGAGAGATGTCAATTATGATATTCTGATGTAACATGAGATGTCAGAGGCAGTAGACCTGTAGGACTACACTTAGAAGTCCCAAATGCAAGGTGACCATCTTTGCCTCTCCAGAGTGGACCCGGGGTGGGCCAGGAGGACTGCTAAGTAGGAAAAACGTTTGCCACGGAACAATGACGAGCTCAGCTCCTCACATCCTCATCACCCACATAAAAGCCTGCTGTGGGCAGCATGCGTTTGTAATCCCACGGCTGGCAGGGACAGGAGGGGCCCTGGAACTTGCTAGCCTGATGGTGTAGCCACATTGGCCAACTCCCAGTTCAGTGAGAAACCCTGTCTCAAAACACAAGGTGGACGACAACAAGCAATGACAACATCCGATACCAGTCTGGCTTCTACATGCATGTACATACATGGACATGCACACAGAGGCAACGGAGAAGTAAAACACATCCGGGGTGGTTATAACCTAATTTATATGAGTATATAGCACATAGCTGCCAAAATATATCAAAGGATAAGGCAAGCTGCATGTTGCAGAAGCAAAGAGAGTTAAAGAGAAATGAGCCCTGAAAAATCGGCCGGCAGGTTCTCACTGTCTATTTCTAAGACTCACTTGAGACACTAGAGAAAAGTGCATATTCCTAGACCCACCACATCGGTGCCCATTCGGAAGGAGCAGGAAGCAGAGGCAGCGTCAGGAATATAGAACTTTTCAAAAACCTTGCTTTTTGACAGATAGCACGTCAAATTCTTACAAATATTGCCTTGCCTTACACTAAGAAGATTCTTATTAGGTCAGGACTAATATTAAAGAAGATGAAGTCCCTGAGTTCGAGGCCATCTTGGTCTACAGAGCGAGTTCCAAAACTAGGGCTACACAGAGAAACCCTGTCTTGAAAAACAAACAAATAAACAAAACAAAAAAGAGAAAGTCACGACAGAGAGTGGTGAAGAGGGGCCCCAGAATGCTCTGCTATGGATGGAAGGAGGAGGGTCACACTAGGCGAGTGTACTTCAGACTTCTCTCAGTGTTGATCACCACCTAAACTCCCAGTCCAGTAAGGTCAAACGAGGGGAATACTGATGGAGAAACTGAAACCCCAAAAGGGACATGCTTTTTCTACGACAGATCCTCACAGTGCACGTTCAGGGAAAAGCCAACCCCTACTTGACACCGTCTGTGCTCAAAGACTCCTCTGCACGTGCTCCGTTGGGGAGGAACAGAGCCGGCTGCATTAAAAGCCATCTTAGCTCACGACGTGCTTCTGTGGCCACAGTGGGCAATGTCCACCACTTCCTTCCCAGCGTCTGGTTACAGATCATGACACACGCCAACCAGAACGACCGATTCTTTATTTTGGGAATTTTCACAATAGCGGGTGGAAAGGAGAGCTACCATCCCTAAAGGAAGGTGGGAATGAACAAAGAGGAGTTGTGACTGATGTGATGTATAGGTTTGTGGGTCCATGTGTGGGTGCCTCTATGTGTGTGGGGTGCACAGCTGTGCACCTGTGGGAGGCAGAAACACGAGTATACACTGCTGTACGTATGCATCTGGAAGCCAGAAGTTGATGTCTATTTTTTTCACCTTTGTTTTAGAACAGGTTCTCTTTATGAACCAGAAGCTCAGCACCTGACTACGACTGGTCAGGAAGCCCACAGGACTCACCTGCCTCTGCCCCACCGCTGGTGTTTGATTATAGATAAATGCTACCCTACCTGTCTCTAATGTGGGCATGAGGGATCTGAACTTGGATCCTAGTGCTTTTGCAGCAAGCACTTTCCCTACTGAGCTACCTTCTCAGGTCTGACTGATAAATTTTGAGGAGGAAAATAAAGAATAATTCTGGTAAGTTTCTGGAGGGCAACCTTCCTCCTGCCAAACTGGCCATGCTAAATCTTTGTCTATAGCAAACACGATTAGGTCTTTGCTCTGGTGTAGCACATACAGGTAGGCATAATACCCAGATGGTCAGGTTGATCCCATGCTGAAACAGCACACATCTGATATGCCAGAGCAGGTCAGAGGCCTTATTTATTGAAACTGTACCTTGTAGCTCCTAAACAATCGAGGTGAGCTTGCGAGACCATAGCCAGGATGATAACCACCTATTCCAGATAAGCGGACGGTACCACACAATGACGTAGTCACGCTAGAAAGGCAGCTCTGAGCTAGCAAGTGCTGCGGTCCCAATGTGCTCCTTTCCCACTGCTGTGCAACTGTTCCCATGTCAAACCAACCTTCATCACCTCCACCTGCAGGTCCTCATTGAGCGAAGGCGTCACTTTCACGGCGTTCAGGATCTGATTGAGCAGCTGCTTCTCATCAGAGTCTGTCTCCATGGAGACAAACCTCTCTTCTGACAGCAGCTTCTGTAAAGAGGCACAAGGCAGTGATTGCAGCCTTCTCTGGGATGGCTTATTATGGGGGATGCTCACTTTTCTTACGCAGGAGTATCTAGCTGGAGGTCATCAGGCAAGAACTCACGCAACGTGCCACTGAAAGGAAAAATGCCCAGCACTTCAGAAGAATGGGTTTTGGAAAAAGGTATCTTTCTCATGGCAGGTAATTCGCTCTGCACTTCAGCAGTAAAAATGCTATGTGCTAGTCATTGAGGTTATTCGGGCAGTCGGGCATGAAGGATGAGTGTGTGAAAAGGAACCACCCCACAAAAGAGTCACTCACAGGCATTCTCCTGGTATGCGTAAGTTTTGTCACGTGAAAGCAAAAGGTCTTGGAAGCACAAGTTCATTTTTCAGATATTTATGCTTTTATTACCTAATGGGAGCCTCATTGATCCAGAAATTTTTTCCGAAATCCACAAACCTTAATATGTATCCCACTAGAAAAACAAAGAATCCACTTACATGAGGACATCAGGGGACAAGGCTTATTTTCCCAAAATTTCTTCTATGCTTATGAACCTACGACTCTACTGTCTCACACGTCTCTAGAATTTCATAGATGAGGCATCCAAAATACATGACAAATGTGCCCTGGGAATGAGCAAAGGGCGTTTGGCATGGCCTGACACTAGAGAGGGACACACAGCGTGAATCACCTTCTCAAGTCAGAACGCGGCCAGCAGTCATGGTACATTCTATGCCGTTTCACCCTGAAAAGTCCAGTTCTTGCCACAAGGGCTGAGATTAAGTTCCCCCCCACCCCACCCCCGATTCTGAACTGGTGCAATGGATATTTTTTTTTCCCCACTGAGACTCGGCATAGGACTTTATATTTATTCTTAGCCCAATTTGTTCTTTTCCATTGTAAGTTAGCTGCAGTAGGAACCTCCGAGGAGTCCAGAGCTGAGGCTCATGTTGATGCTGTGTTACAGTGAGACAGAAGTTCCACATTGTGCCTACAGTCACCAGGCCACAAGGGAGCAAGGACTCATAAAAGGAGACTTGGCCATTAATCACCAACATGAATACAATTAAGCAAGCTTTAGAAAACATAGACCCCCCAGTTTTAAATGCCGCAGAATTGGAAAGACAAACACAATGGGAAATCTATACGATGCTAGAGAAAACAGAAAAATGTAGCAGGTCAAAACAACTCCTTATATATTTCTACAGATGGCCCAATTTCAGAAATCAAAGCCTTTGAAGAACATTAACAATGACGCATTAAAATTTCCTATGGCTTTACTGTTGTTGTTGTTCAAATACACATTATCTACTCCCAGTCCACTGAGGCTAAGGGAGCTGATTTCTGGCTCATATGGCTTCACCTTATAAAATCAATGTGTTTAGACAGCCATCACGGTTCACAGTTGGGGTCAGAGTCACTCTGTGTGTGGTAGAACACAAATGCTCAGAGAAAGACGTGTGTTCAAGTAATCTCACTTTTTGGATTAGACCAAAGAATTTTTTCTTTTCTTCCCAGTTTTGTCATAAAAACATAATATATTAATCCATTCATCAACCTAACTGTAGAATAAAAAAAAAATCGAGTTCAGATTGAGAAAAACAAATACGATGTTTTTCTCTTCTTCCCAGGGCTTGTATTTTACAGAGATACATAAAGTCATACATGTGTCTGTAGATTGAAGGTGTCTGGGGAAATAATGGAAACGGGGGGCTAAAAAGGAGGAAACAGAGGGGTTAGGGGAGAGAAATACAGGGGCTGGAGGGAGAGGGCAAAGAGAGTAGGGTGAATACTGTATATTTTATACATGTATGAAATACCTTTATGAAATCTCATAAAGCATGGTGAATATGTGCCAATCAAAATGCCTTGTCATAGTTAGGAAAATGGGTACAACAAAGATCACCATGTTCAGTCACTCTCAGAAAAATAAGCATCATGGCTTCTCTCATTTGTAATTAGCAGGTATCATGTAGAAACAAACAAATAAAAATCATGTATGAAAATAGAAGGGAACTGTCTAGAGAAACACAGGGGAATAATGGTGGGGAAGGGAGAACAGGAAAGCTAGGGTCTATGGGGGAGTCCGCTCAATGTATGATATGTAATTGTATACCAATTTAATAAGAGAAATTGATGAGGAAAATCATATAAAATCTTTTTACTTTACTATCAATCCCGATTACACCAAATCACAGATATGGATTGTAGATGAGATCTGGATGGATATAAACTTAGGGCTTAGCTGGATCCCTATGAATCAGAGGCTCAACCAAGTAATACTGTGTCCAGAGACATTCTGGAGGCTATAAGAAGATCTTGTCCCTTCTGGAGGTATTCTATTAATTCAATCAAAGTTTCAGACAGCCAGGATTTAAAATGCTAATGATGTGCTCTTTCAATGCCAGTGTGGTCTGTCAGCTTCTGTCACATGACTGCCTGCAGTTAAAGTCATACCTGCATCCCGGCCAAAGCATGTTGGGCCAGCTTCACGTTCTTTGATTCCAACGCCAACTGGAGAGGCAGCAAGCATTTCTCCCTGGCAGACATAGAAGTGCAACATGTGAGCTTGGCAAAACTGGCAGTCATGCATTGTAGGCCTTAGGATGCACCCCCACCCCCACCCACCACCCCCACAACTACCGCCACCACTACTACCCCAACCCCCCACCACACAAAAAACTAGAACCCTTCATGAAATTACACATGATTTAAAGAGCAGCAAAGCTGCGCAGAAATCCTAATACACCAGGAGCCTGCCTTCCTAATGTGGCTGCAGGAAGAACAAATACAATCACATGCTATCTCCTTCCCCAGATTAATGAGTTGCTCATACCCAGTTCACCAGGTATGAACAGCTCTAGGGAGCAGCATTTACATCAATTTCTATGTCCCACTCAGAGCTCTTTCCCTACCTAGGAAGTCATTCTATCACCTCTGGCATTCTTTATCCATATAAACTAAAATTCTTTTAAATTTGCCAATTCTTCCCAACTCAAAGAATAGCACAGTCATTAATAATTTTAAATTCTCTTCCTATAGTCTCTATCAAGTCCAGAATACGCATATTCCCACGACATAACTAGAACTACATAGCAGCAGGTTGGTCAACAAGAGGCATGGGCAAACAATGTGAAAGTTAGAGCTATTTGGGTTGCCTAAAGTTTAAAAACAAAAACAAATAAACAAACAAAACAGAGAATTAAAGTATGTTAGGAATTAGCCAAAAGAGCCACAAAGACAAAAACAGTTTGTATTAGAGTATATTTGCATTCACCTTAAATAATTAAATAGGTCCAGAATTTTAATCAATTAACTCATTATTTGCAATTTTAATCAACCCATCATTCCCCCCCATGGGTTCCAACAGTACAACAGAACACATGTCACTTCATTTTTCTGGTCTACCTCCAATACACCAAAGCAGTCCCACTGTTTTTGAAAATCTGTTCGCATTTTCGGCATAAGCCAGAAAGGTAAGTGAGGGAGCCACAGGGTTAGAATCTAGGGTGTCATTTGTTGGGGAGCAGGGGTCACTGCTATAAAATACAATGGAACAGAAAGTTAATTATAGCCTTGATTCCTTCCTGTCCACCCCATCCACCCCACAGCTTTGCAGCCTTCCTGGGGAACCTTCTAGCAGCAGCTCCCTACTGACAAAGTCAGAGTCTTTGACCCTCCCCAAAGGCAGCTGTGCGACAGCTGACAACAGCCCAGCAGGACGAACACTTGCTGCCTAATCTTTTTCACCTCTCCCCTTGCCAACCCAAGGATCCAACATCCATTTTTACAGGATAATGGATGGCAGCTCTACCAGGTCACATGAGGTACAACCTTTGGCAGATAAATGGATTGCCCAAATAGGTTACTTCCAGATGGGTGGTTGTAACTTTGTTGCTGTTACCGGTTTTATCTGCCCTTCTCCGTGATCATGCAAAAGCCCTGCTGAGCAGTTGATTACAGAAGAAAAAGATGAGGCTTCCAATTTTGTGTCTTCTGTTCAGCCATAACCAGTGCATAATTTGGAAAATTAATTCAGAAGGTAAAAACAGAGGGAGTCTTGGACTGATGGGGTAACAGCAGAAGCAGCCCTGGACTTCACCTGTAAACTCCAAACAATCAAATCTCCATCAGGATGTATCTTCTATGAAAGAACTTTCATCTCCAATTTCGAGTCAGACCCAACAGTGAGGGCATAGCTCCAAGAAGCCACTCAGGAAATCCAAAGCCCTCACAGCTAAATGGATGCAGCAGGAGCCATCCATGAGGTAGCTGCAGGCTGATACTACACATGCATTACGTATTCTAAATCAAGGCTAACGTGAGTACCACATCCAGCAACCATAGCCGTTCTCTTGTAAATGCCCCCTGGGAAGCAATGTTGCGTTCATACTCAACTGAAAAATCACTACCACCCATCTGCACCCATCCTTGCATCTGTATGTGGTCCCCCAATCCTTCCTCTATCCCGTGACTGATTTGAGGTAGGTTCCCGACAAATTCCAGGACTCTATCATGACTCTGAAGCACCTTTCTAGTCTGTTATCCATGCTGTTCTGAAGGCTGGTAGGGGAGAACTGTTTCAACAAGGTTTGTGCTGAGTTGACAGGTATCAGTTAGTGTGAAGGCCATCGACTATGGATTCATTAAGACCTGAACCAAAGTGTAATATTGTTAGTTCTTGGCTTCCCATCCATTGAAAGGAACCAATCTTAAAGCCAACACTGAGCTGGGTACAATGGTTTAGACCTGCAATCCTAGAACTTGGGAGGTTGAAGCGAGAGTATGGCTGCAAGTTTGAGGTCAGCCAGGTCAGATTTTGTAGTGAGAGAGACTCTTATGCAAAATAAAACAGAATAAAAACCAGTCCTGAAATGGGTGCTGCTGTGCATGGAGTAGCAGGATTTTTCAGTATAAAAGCAGCTGTGCATTTCACATGGTCTCTGTTAGAACCTGCTCAGCTCTGCCAGACATAGAGGCAGCCACAGACAACAGGTAAGTCTATAAACCTGTACTTATGAAACCAGACAAGGAGCCAGATCAATTCTGCATACTAGCCTGTTCAGTCCTGGCACAGATCACGCCCTAGAACATGGGCTAAGCAAATCGAGCCTTCTCATGTATCCAGAAAGTTTTCACAGGACATGGGGCTAACTGCCTCAGAAGGGCATCAGCAAAACCAAAGAGGGCACCGAAATCTCTCTTAGAAAATAGGCACTTTGAATAAACATCACTGTAGGCAAAGACTTCATTGGGCATTAAACCAAGGCATTCTGTCCATCTACTGAATCAACATTTGGTATCTACTGTGTGCCAGGCACCATGTACAGATCTGGGCATGAGCCAACATGGAACAGGACAGAGCAGGTGTGTTTGTTCATTTGTATTCAGAAGGAACTAGAAGAAGAAAAATATTCTTAGCATGTATTGCTTCTATATTTAGTTTATCTATTACTCCAACTTTAAAATAAGCCTGATCCTTGGGTCACACTTGAAAAAGCTTGGGTTCAGGGAAGATCTGTAGCCTGCCTAAATTCACTCAATTCAAATGTATTGGAGATAATTCAAATCTAAATCTCCATGACATTCTAAACCAAATTCCCCCTCACCTCCTTTGGTATTAAAAGTGCAGAGCAAAGCAAGAACAGTTGTTTCTTAACCATTTGTAGGTCACAGATAGGAAAAAAAATGTAGCATAAAGGGGGACAGCAGAGGGGAGCTGTATGTTCAAACCACACTACATACATGAATGAAAATGTCCTTCTGAAACCCAGTACCACGGACAATGAAAAGAGGTCAGCTAACAACATTACACAGGGGCTGGGGAGGTAGATGGCTAAACCGCTTGCCACACAGCATGAGCTCAGAAGTCCCATAGAAACTGGGCACTATGGCAGCCACCCATAACCTGAGCACTTGGGAGACCGAGAGAGAAGATACCCAGGACAAGTTGACTAGCTAAAGTAACCAAGTGTTCACTCTCCTGCTGTAGGAAGCATTCTGTCAAGAAAAATTTGGGGGAAGAAAAGGTTATTTATTTACAGATTATAGTCCATCACTGAGGGAGGCCAGGGCAGGAGCTCACGTGAGAACTTGAAGCAGAAACCATGGAGGAATGCAAGCACTCATGAGCTCTCCCCTCCCCACTCCTCCCTCCAAAGAGTTGTTTATTCATGTATGTTGTGCGTGTGTGTGTGTGTGCACACATGCAGGGGCTTGCAGAGGCTAGAAGAGGGTGTTGGATCCCATGGGACTGGAGTTATAGGTGACTCTGTGGTGCAGGATAATTGTATTCTGTCAATCATGTTTTAAATAAATGCTGATTGGCCAGGCAGCAATTATAGGCGGGTCAACCAGACAGGAAGCAGAAGTGGGGCTACGAGAACTGGAAAATTCTAGGTAGGAGGAAGTCCATTCCTCCCAGTCCTGTCCAGATCACTGAAGAAGCAGGATGTGATCTGCCCCACTGAAAAAGGTACTGAGCCATGTGGCTAACATAGATAAGAATAATGGGTTAATATAAGTTATAAGAGCTAATACAAAGCCTGAGCTAATGGGTCAGTTTGTAACCTAATGTAGACTCTGTGTGATTTTCTTTGGGACTAAATGGCTGGGGAACTGGGCAGGACAGAAACCCCAACAAGCAGGACCTCATGTTACAACTCTGTGTTGTCTGATGGGAATGGATTGTTAGATTTGCTACAAAAGCATCAAATGTTCTTAAACTCTCTCCAGCCCCTTAGTCAGCAAATATACATATACAAACACACAACACACACACAGACACATGGGCATATATATATATGTACATATATATATATTTATATATTTATATTTATATGTAATCTCCCAGGGCCTTTGGTCCAGGGAAGGTACTACCCACAGTGGCCTAAGACCTTATACTGGCAACATGACTCAACCAGATGCCATTTAGAAAAAGGGAACTTTCAACTGAGAAAATACCCTCACCAAATTGACTCCAGGGCATACCTGTGGTACATCTTTTTTTGATTGATTGATGATGGATGTGGGAGGGGCCAGTTCACTGTGGGCAGTGTTACCCCAAGGATAGTGTCCTTGGAACTATAAGAAAGCAGGCTAAGCAAGCCATGAGGAGAAATCCAGTAAGCAGCACGCCTCCATGGCCTCTATCAGTTTCTGCCTCCAGGTTCCTGCCTTGAGTTCCTACTTGACTCCTTTTGATGGTGGACTGTGAGGTGCAAGTGTCAGAGAAACAAACCCTTTCCTCCCCAAGTTGCTCATGTTCTTGGCATTTTGTCACAGCCATAAGATCCATAAGATGGGCCTCCTACATCAACAACCAATCAAGACAATCCCCAAAGACATGTCCACAGATCGATCTGATCTGGGCATTCCCTAATGGATACTTCTCAGGTGACTCTAGGCTGTGTCAGCAGACAGTCAAAGGTCATTTGGACACTGAGATTGGCAAGCTCTGGATTTACAGAGAGAGCCTGTCTTAGCAAATAAAGTGGAGAACAGCCAAGAAAGACATTTGACATCAATTTGAGGCCTTCACATACATGTAGACACAAGCACCTACACACATGTGCATACATGTATGGAAATACACATATACACATGACACATATATACACATGTTCACAAGTTATTTAAAAATAAACAAGTAATTAAAAGAATCTGTCAAAATACTTTCTTCCAGACAAATCGTATTAGTTACTTGCTTAGTTACTTCTGTGATAAAATGCCATGACCAAGGCAACTTATAGAAGGAAGTATTTACTTGGGGCTTGCAGTCCTAGAGGGACAAGAGTGTATCACCACCACTGCAGGAAAATATGGCTGCAGGTAGTCATAGCAATTGGAACAGGGCTCACATCTGGAACCACAAACAGGAAGCAGAAAGCAAACTAGGGATCTCAGGAGACTTGTAGACAAGCCACCCTCAGTGACACACTCCCACCAACAAGACCACACCAACTAAGCTCCCACAAACAGCATCAGCAACTAGGGGCCAAGTATTCAAATAACTGAGAATATGGGAGACATCTGATTCAAACCACAACAGGAGTGAATATATTATTTTCCAGGAGACTCATGTTGCTCCCCACTTCCACCAGTTCCACAGTGATCCCTAGTCCCTGCTCTGAGGGGAAAGAATTCTGCCCAACATGGTAGAAACTTAAGGGTCTGTGCCGAGTCAAAGGCTGTTTTGATGGCTTGGCTGGGTTCAGGATTCTGCTAAATAGTCTCTGACAAGATTCTACAATGATCCCTGGGCACAGGATACAGGGGGAAAATGGACTGTCCTTTCATCTAAGTCCCTCAGCCCCTCTTATCCTACAGCTTCAGAGTGGAGTTTCTGTCTTAGATCCTGGCTTCAGCTGGAAAGGAACACATGCAAGAACCAACAGAACTTGTGGGACACATCTGATTTCCTCCCCGGCTCTGTGACATCATTAAAACCCTCCAGCCTTCCTTTTGTAAAGTGGCTTTAACGAGAGTGCGTGACAGGCCTGTTAATTGGGGCTCAGGATGAGATTGATAATAAAGATGCGACATTGCACACACTCAGTCCCCTTGCACCTTCAGAGCACAGATAAATCATCTTTTGATCTTTCTGGACGCGGTCTCACTGGGAAAAAAAAGCACAGGAAAACAAACACCCATTTATGTTTAGTGGCCACTTTCTATGCACAGGCATGTGCAAATTCATTCTTGTCTAATTATCGGAAGGCAGCAGGCTTCAGTTTTAGGGCCTGACATGCCATTATTTCTTGAAAAATAATTAGCAGGATGCTATTCTCATGCCTAAGACATTATCTTGTGACACGGTGGCTGGTCATGTCAAGGAGACTAAACCCGTCCCCTTAACTGCTCTGTCACAGATCACAGACCAGCTTTATTAGGCTTGAAGGCGACAGAGGACAAAGGGAAATTTAAAAAGAATGGGAGAGAATTACAACTTGATAATAATGACCCACAAACATGAGCAGAAAGGAGAATGTCTAGTAAAACCACAGAGTTCTTGGAGTTTGAGGTGCTTCTGTGATACCCTGGTGGGAGGTATCAATAAGTCACTTTGTGTTCATGAGTTCACCCCACAGGACTCTGATATGTGCCATGTATTAAGTCACCATATGATAATATAGTATCTCTTGTTGAAATCAGTGGCTTTTATGTACAATATGCCATGCTACACAACTTCATATTTACCTTCATAATTACAACACCTGAAAGTTAACTACAAAACTGAAATCCATATTTTACTGAATTATGACTTTTGAAGGTGCAGGTTTGCTATGCTTTGAACATGGATTGTTGCCACCAAAACTCACACTGCAGTTCAGTCCCCAGAGCAGCAATGGGTAGGCTGGGTAGGAAATGTCTGGCCACATTGGAAGAGCTGTCCTGCAGGGATTAATGCTCTCACTAAGGACTAAGTTCTTGCTTTCTTGGAACTAGATGAGTTGCAATTAAGAGTGGGGACCACAAATTCAACTCTCCATTCTATCTGTTGGTACTGTTTGTCCTTGTCATGTTCCCCAAGCTGGAAGCAGCTCATCATCATCACCTGAGGCCACAAAGATGCCAGATGCATCATGTTCAAAACTTCTAGCCTCCAGAATAATAAGACCAAGTAAGCATCTTTTAAAAATAAATTACTCCCTCACAAGTATTCTGTCATATCAAGAAAAAAATAGGCTAAGACAAGGTTTAATTGTGCATTAAAAAAAAGAAACTAACAGGGCCAAGGTTCCATGGCCCCAGGGGAGAACTTCCTATTTTTCTTAAGCTAACCAAACAGTATTAAGCTGCCTTCTAAGTCTTTAGCTTTATATTTGAAGATTAGCACATCTCTCAATCCTCATCACAGAACCTTCTTTTCACGGTGGATGGTGATTAACACAAAGACTCCTCACTGAGCAATGTGTAAAGAACAAGAGACTGTGGAGTACTCAGTTCTAAATGAGGCCCGGGATCACCAAAGAACAGGGGTGGAAAGACTGTAAGAGTGGATGACAACAGCAAACTGTGCTTTTTGAACACGACAGGGCTGCTGCAATACTCGTGGCAGTTGTAAATGCAAGCATAAGACATGCACAAGTGATGTGGGATACTCCTCTGTATGATGTGAATACATTTTATTACCACTGGTTATTAAAGAAGCTGATTTGGTCAATAGCCAGGCAGAATCCTGATAGGCAGGAAATCCAAGCAGAGATATAGGGAGAGGGGCAGAGTCAGAACAGATGCTAATAAACATTAGAAAAGCAAGATGTGAGGTAACAACCATGAGACTCATAGAAATGGGTTAATTTAATTGTAAGAACTAACTAATAATAAGCCTGAGCCATTGGTCAAACGTTTATAATTAATATTAAGCCTCTGAGTGGTCGTTCCGAAACTGCAGGTGGGAGAGAAACATCCAGCCACACACAAGATTAAGTCAACCAACTTTCCAACTTAGAAGGAATAGGAGATCATGAAGTCCCACCTTTAGATGAGATGCTTTTGGCAATTTATGCTTGCTAGAAAGCAAAAGAGTTGGGTTTTTGCTTTGTTTGTTTCAAGGGTACAGCTTCTGAGAGACTGCCCATGGCCCAACACACATACTGGCAGAACTAAGAAGAATCAGTGAGTTTAAATCACAAAGCACCTGAGATTGGGAGGGAAATGCTGTGGTAGAATTAGGGAAGAAATTAAAAAGGAAGAGAGTTGGTGTAGATTTGATCAAATACAATATACTCATGTCTGAAATTCCCAAACAATTAAAACAAACAAACAAACAAAACAGTACAAATAACCACCACACTGGGGATAGAGACAGGCATAGCCCAGGTCATGTGACTTTATTCTTTGTGAGTGGCATTTCAGGAGACAATGTGTTCTACTCCATGGCGGTATGAGAAGTTACAAGCTGTTTGAAAGCCGGAAACAATTCACTCCTTGGATATTCCTGCTGAGTTCATGACACAGTCAGCACTGCTCCCAGTATCCATGATCCTTCCTATTTTGAGTACAGGTTTTTAGCCTCCTGTTATGATGCTGTCTTCTTTATGCTTATGAATACAGACAATTTCATCAGCTTGTACCAATACTGATGGATTTCCACTGATGAAGCTTTGGCTTCAGTCAATTCCACGGAGCCAGTTGGATCTAAATTGGTTTCTTAACAGACTTTCTCTAGAGTACAGTTAAAACATTTCCATTTTATTCTCAGTCTCATTTATATTTTATTGAAATTGTTTTTGTTGGTGTCGATCCTTTCCTTTTATATTTAAAATGAAGATTAGAGTCACCTGTCAGAACTATGCTAGGTCTTCGGGACATATCTAGGATTGACATGAAATCCATTTTCTTCCACAGGCTTGCAAGATTTCTTTCTTAGCAAGCTTACTGTAGTTATTAAGTAAGCTTATGAAATTGTCATTTCTATTAAGTCAGAAAAGGTTGAATACTGGCAACGTCAGATGATTCAATCTAGCACAGAAATCTGAAATAACATGCTTATGCTCATATTTTACCTCAGGATTTAAGGTGGCATTATCTATCTTTTTCTTATAAAATGCTTACATGTACATAAAAAGATCCAAGAGCATAAAAGGATTATCTAGCACTGGAAATCGATTTGGCTTCTGCCTAAGAAAGAGCTTTCTTAGCTCAATGCTGACAAAGGGCATTTCTACAGAGAAATGGCTTCTTTTCTTTTCATAAGCATCTCTGCATCAATCTTTACATAGAAGATAGTTTTATAATTGGAAGAGACTGTTTCCTGTTGTCACTAGTTCTGGTCCTTGTAAAATGGTTCCTATAGCATTTCTTTCCCAGGTGCTGCTTAAAAAGGGAATGGAACTTACTTTAATAAACATAGAGTATGAAGAATGAACTCTTTCTTCTATTTCTTTCTGGAATTTACTAATGCTCTCTATGGCTGCTGTGTTGTCCATAAAAAAAATACCTCTGTTTACACTGTGATATGACCAAGATTTATTGGGGTGGGAGGTCATGACCATCACGACAAGGAGCACAGTGGCTGACTGGCAGGCACGCATGGAACTCACTTACTGGAGGAGTAAGTAGTTCAAGGTTTATATTATAATCCATAAGCTTGAGGCAGAGAAAATTGAGAATGGTGCAGACTTTTGAAACCTCAAGACCCAATCCCCAGTGACTCACCTCCTCCACCAAGGCCACACCTCCTAAACCTTCCCAAAAAGTTTCATCAACCAGGACCAAGCACTGACATATATGGGGCTTCCTGGGACCATTGTTTCTCAAGCCAGTGTAGCAAGTGATAAAGCAAGCCTGTCAATCATCTGAAAAAGGCTTCAATGCTAGTTTTTTTCCCTTTCACAGTTTGTGTCTAAGTTTGAAAACATCTACAAACAAAATACAAATTAACATAAATACAATATTTTGCTACGTTGTCATAAAAGAGTAATAGATTTATCTTGTTTAGTCTGAGGTTCTGATCTACTATTCTTTCAATATTTGAAAGGATATGAAGCATGAGTAAAAAAGATAATTGATAAGGAGAGTCAATTTTTAATCATTCTGGAAGAAAATTAATGATAGATTATAGGTTGGTACTTTCCCTTAAAATCTAGCATTATTAATATTCCTATTTCTACTATAAGATATAAATTCTATATAATCAGAGAAGGCAAACTATTTCTCTATCTGGAGAGACAACAGCTGACATGATGTCCACATTAATTCTAAGGATGACTTTCTAGACTCCATTTTTGACAAATATTGAGCATGAGTCTAGTACTAGGTTTGCACGAGAACAGGCACACTTTACAAACACCAATGAAGGCAAAATACCTGAGAGGTGTTAACAAGACCATTTAAAGGTTTACTGAGACTTTGGAGATGAACAAGAAGGCTAGAGCCAGTGACCTTTTTGTCTCAGTGGATACAGACCACGTGTTGGCCACAGACTGGTCTTCTTCTTCGGGTTGGGTATCTGCCACTTCCAATCAAAGGATATCTGAGTCAAGGAGGAATGACAGAAGCGACATTTATTAAAGTCTCCAATGTGCCAGGTACTGTGCAGAGAGCTTAGTTTGCCATTTAGTGACTCCCATGAGTCAATAAGCAAGGACAAATGTGGCTGGCTGGCACTTGTTGCTACAGCAACAGAGAGGAAGAAGGAAAATTGGCATCTGGACACGAGACAGGACATGCTCCTGGCCAGTGTGCAGCCTTCATGCTTAGCTTGTTTGTTTGCTCTCCAATCTCAAGGAGCACTAGATTAAACATTACGCACAGAAAGAGTCTTTGTGAAGACTTCTCAAGGAACAGCTCTCTGAGTAATGGACTTGCCTCCAGGCCTGCCAACCGGAGCTTGATCCCCAGGACCCACATTGGGAAAGGAAAGAACCCATTCCCTCAATTTTTGCATGACTTCTACATACACATGATAGTATGTGCATACACACACGATGAATTTAATTTTAAAAATTTTAAAGAAACCCCTTCTCTCTACCCAGTCACTCCAACCTTTCAGTTCCTGCCTCAGCTACCATACAGTCGTACACTTGGCATGTACATTTGCTGCTGTGAGCTGCTGTAAGATCTGTTGGAAACTGCTCCTCCCCTCCATTAGCACACTGAACGATTCCCTGGGGAAGCAATGTCGGTGGCACCATGGAAGGGATCCTGGCTTTATGATTTTCATAGAGACTAAATGTCGGTATGTATATGTATCAAGAGTTCAAGAAGAGTAACCTGCTTTGGCCTGGAACTGTTTCTTCTTGTAACCCTTTCTAAGAAAATGATCATGGAGGAAGCAAGAGACTTTTACTGTAGGATCATTTGCAATGTAAATAAGGTTAAATCGTGGCAGGCCCACAGAAGGGAATAATGGGCACTAACAAAGCATTCTGGAGTTTCTATTAACAAAGGCAAATGTCTGGATTTAAAAACAAATGACATATGTGTTCAGAGTGGGAGAGGAAGAATGAGAGATGGGGAGGAACTCAAACGTCTCCAAACGTGTCTTTGTACACTGGGGACTAGAAGGATGCTGGTTTAATTATCTACATGTTTAGGGTTTTTTTTTTTTTTTTTTTTTTTTTTTTTTTTTTTTTGAGGCAGGTAGCTTAGGTTGGCCTACAGTTTTTACCTTCCTGTCTCAGACTCCCAGGAGCTGAGACGACAGGCATGGACCACCATGCCTCTTTGCTTTTGCATTTTAAAGATTTCAAGAATTAAACACAGTCATCTTTTAATAACTATGAGGGACTATTGCAAGATGTTCAAATCTGGGAGGAAACAGCACAGAGTCTCTGTATATGATCTATGTATACCTGTATAGTAAATCATCTATAGATTACTTCTTATATCTAATACATTGAGGCTACTGTGTTAATGTTTGCTAAAATGAGTTGTTTGGGGGAATACCAACAGGAGGAAAATGTATGTAGAGGTTTCATCCCAGTTGCAATTTAAAAATCATATTTTCAACTCCAGGTTGACTGGGTCTGTAGATGCACAACTCATAGATCTGGAGGGCTGCTTACTGCTTTAGACCAGGAACAGTGACGTCAGCCTTCCCTGCTCCTGCAAATGCTGCTCTCACCACCTTCCCTCTCTTGCTCTTTCCTGGACCCCCAAGGCTGTGTGCATTTGCCTTGCCATCTGGCCCCAGCCTAAGCCCCGCCCCCCACACTTCTGCTGGGCTCCCTTCCTCTTTGCTATCATCACCCACAGCTCTTCTCACACTATTAAAAGCTGGGCTGTAGCCCTGGGCCAGCTTCCTCGTTCTTCCTCAAACCAAACCAAGCTAAACCAAAACAAACCAAAACAACAACACAACAACAAAACCCCCCAAAAACCCAACCAAAAAACCCCACAAAACACACAACAACAACAAAAACCTGATCATTTTTCAAAGACTTACTGAATTCTGTCTTTTCCTGAATGCCTTCTTGACTTACACTAGGCTAACTCATGAACCCAAAATATAGCTGTCTATCCAATTTCTAACATAAAATAACCATATTTAATATAATCATGTTCCCTTCAATAACACATCTCCCTACAGACAAACATGCACACTTCACATGACAATGCTAACAACATGCAACACGCCTGCGGACATTATTCTTCCTCCCCTGGTGTATGGCATTCATATGCATTTTGTTAGCTAATGACTTTTTTCAGGATGAAACACTCCAGCTGGCAAAGGCAATGAAGAGTTAGGGCTCTGCTCAGACTCCAGCCAGAGGACAGCATCCCTCTGCCAGGGATTAGGAAGCCTAAGCAAACCACAGGGAGACTTCCAGTCGCAATCAACAAATCTTAGGCAAGAAGACAAAAATCACCCTGCAGTAACAATAGCATTTTTTCTATGCTGATAACCCTGTGTACATATGTAACTACTTTTGGAAAATATGGCAATTCTGTGGCATAATCATCTTTCAGAAAACTCTACACAATCAAGGATAGGTAACTTGAAACATAACCAATCACCTTGAAGAAACACTGATTCTGGGCCCTATTCACAACACAATAGCCTATCAAAACTCACAATAATACACACACACACACACACACACACACACACACACACACACACAATTTACTAGAACTTTTTACAAAGTAAATGTCCTGACAACAAAATGGTAGGCTAAATGAGAAGCATGGCTTCTGTTAAATAGAAATTTCTAGTACTTGTGGGTAGCATTCATATGCTTTACATGCCCTCAGCCTCTTCGAGAAAAATCATGAAACAGCAGAGGAAGATGCCCCAGTGGTACAAGCCTATAATGCTGACTACTTGGTAGCTGGAGGCAAGAAAAGTACACATTCTAGGCTTGCCTGGTCTACAAAGTGAGTTCAAGACCAGACTGGGCAACTTGGAAGAGGCTTCATCTCAAAGCAAAATGAGGATAGGTATGGGGTTCAGTGGTAGACACCTGCCTAGCATATAAAAGACCCTGGTTCCACCCAGTTCTATTTGGGGGAGGAGGGTAGAGACAGGAGGCTGGGAAGATGGCTCAATTTGTAAGGTGCTTGCTGTGAAAACAGGAACATCTGAGTCCAGATCCCAGGCATCCAGGCAAAAAGCCAGGCACAGTGCCATGTGTGCTTGTACTCCCAGCATGGGGGAGGCAGAGACAGGAGAATCCCTGGAATTTGCTGAGTAGGCAGTCAAGCCAACTGGTGAGAGATGCAGTCTCAAAAAAATAAGGTGAAGTGATTGTTAGACACATAATATCAATCTCTAGCCATGTCCACAAATGTGCATACTTGCACACCTGCATGCAGGCGTGCACAAACACACAAATACAGCGTGCACATGTATACACACATACACAATAGTAACAGTAAAAATGTTCACAAAACACAGGAGGCAGTTCTAATATATAATACTAGTTATAATGTCAAAGTGCTTTCTAAAACCAGTCTACAACTAGATCAACATAACTAAATTAAAATTGGCATTCTTAACTAACAATCCATGTTTGAGAAATAAGATTTTAATAATAAAGACAAAGTCTTTAATAAACATTGATTTAGTCTACTATATATCTAGGCAGCACATGGAAAGTTAGATATATAACATACAACCCACAGCCTAGGGAGGTAACAGACCATGGAAAACATACAAACACAAGGTCAAGGCAGTAGGGACCTGTATTTCACAGTCACTAAAGTGAAACCAATCTTGAAAAAAAAAATCAAGCATCTTTAGAGATGTGGTGACATTTATTTGGCCTTGAAATGGAAGGGACACAATAAACCTTGGTCAGCCAAAGGAAGACGAGGGGAAAGACATGAAGGTAGAGTAGGCTCAGGCATAAGTTAATATTCGACTGTGACCAGATGGGGAGGTGGGTGAGAGCAGAGTTTGACAAAGTGGATGTGAGTCAGAGCTTACAGGTCTCACAGCGATGCCAGGAGGACTGGCTATGGGCCAGGTGAAAATGAGAAGCTAATGGGAGACCTTTAACCAAGGCAATAATACAACCTCAAACACTGTCTACAAAATGGAGCTCCAGTTATAACATAGAGAATAGAAACAAGCAGACCATGATGGGGGAAAGATTGGAATGAAAGGAGTGTGGGTAAGGATGACATTCAAACTCTCACCTATTCAATTCTTTATTTTCCTCACCCAGAATAAGGAACTGCATCTAGGGAGACAGCTTAGGTGGTGATGTACCTGCTGTGTAAGCATGAGGACCTGAGTTCTAGTCAGGTGCAGTGGTTTGCATCTGCAATGTCAGTGCTAGCGGGGGAGCCCCGGATTATTGGCCAGTTAGCATAGCCAAGTTGACAAGCTCTAGGTTCCGTGAGATAGCTCCTCTCAATAGAAAAAAGATGGAGAGTCAGCAAGGAAAACAATACCATGCTGACTTGTGGCCTCCATCTATGCGCTCTCTCTTTTCTCTATCTCTTTCTCTCTAGCACACACACACATACATGCACCCATCCTCCCCCACACATGCACATACCCACACAAGTACTTAGCATACATGAAATAAAAAATATGTAACTGATATTACTTGCCTGAAGAAGTGTTGTAATGATTAGACAGTTGTATTCATCAGATTCTTAACTGGCTGCCCAAGGCATCCTAATGTTCACAGTGCTACTCAAATCCCCTACCTCACCCATTTATCTTCCTACTATTTGATCTGACTTGTCTTTCAAGAGGTCTCATGACTACAGATACAGACACTTCAGGTCACAAGCCCTACAATAGTTGCTCATGCACAGCTTTCAGGCCTTGAGACACAAACACCTATGGTACCACATGTCCTCTGAAAAACAGCTGCTGGATCTGAAGCCCAAATGCAATTCCTGGAAGAAGTGTGCATGGTCCTAGGAGTTCTGAGGTCTCAGGTACTGAGAATATGAGAAGCAAGTTTTTGGAGACATCTGGTTGTTTCTGAAGAAAGTAAGAATGGAGCCACTGCCATATGACCTCAGGGCAGGTCCCATGTCACCCATATCTTAGGGTAGTAATGATAACATTAACACAATGGACACGCCCCACAAATGGTCTCATGTGATTGTTTTTCCATTGTTGTAGTTGTCTGATTATTATAGTCTTGTTGTGACCATTTGAAAGTGTGAGGAAGGACCTGACCCTGCTAATATGGGCCCTCATTGGACATATGATGTGTTCAGTGCTTACCTAAAGAAATGGAGGGAGGAAACAGGACCCACAGATGGCAGAATGGGGCAGAGTGGATCTCCTGTAGAAACAATTTAGAGAAGGGTGTGCGAAGTATAGGAACTGCGTCACTGGGAACTGAGTTCAAGGGGTTCCTTTGGGGCATTCATCTGTCAATAGGTAAACTAGTATGGAATTCAGGAAAACCTTAGAATTATCTGGAAGTGGTAGCTGAAGTTTTGGGTGAGAATTCTAAGGGAAAGAAGAAGGTATAGAATAAAAGGATTGGACTCTGAGCAGTCTTTCCAGAAAGTGAATAAACAAAAAAAACAAAACACAAACAAAGAAGTCAAGAGGACTCTGTGTTTATCAGGAAGATGCCCAGAAGAAGAATCTGTGATCATCAGGATGTCAGGAAGAGGACTCTGTGATCATCAGGATGATGTCAGGAAGAGGACTCATGATCATCAGGAAGATGCCCGGAAAGCTGTCCTTCTAAGTCATGCCCATTTAGTGCTAGTACCCTACTCATTGAGTGCCTACCTTGTGCAGACAGTGGGCTTGGTATATCTTATATCTTAATAATACTACTTAAAACAGTATGCAGGATTAATAGGTAATTATTTCTGTTGCTAATGAGCCAACAGGCTCAGAGCGAGTTAATAATGTAACCTAGCAATCTAACTATGTACCTTAAAACAGCAGGCCCTGACAGATGCATAAGCCTACTGTCAAAAGTTGGAAAAATAGGAACACCTGGGCCCCTGCTCTAAAGGTGGAGGTGTGGAAAGGAAGGAAAGTGATGCACCTATGCATCAGAGCCAGTTGTGACCTAAGAAGTTTCTGCCATGTCATTTCATATTCACCAGAACTTGGACATTATCAGGCCAATGTCACAGATGAAGATGTGGGTCATGTACCCACGGGAAAAGCTGGTAAGTGGGGGAGTCCAGATTCGAATGTTATGGCAGAAGGGTCTTTACCCTTTGCATAGTAACATTCTCAAGGCAACACACGTTAACCACAGAGACAAAGATATCCATGATATAAAAACAAACACAGGCACTCGTAGGGGTTAACCAATATAATGAACATATATCCTTTGTTAAGTTATCCTACACTGTCCCCAAAACAACCTCCTATAGAGGAGAACAATCAGGAATTGCTTCCATCTGAAGAGCACACTCCCATGGAAGACGGGCAGGCACGTGGCGCCAGAGAATAAAACGGTCTCTATCCGTCACTCTTTCATTGACTTTTATCTACAGCCATGAAAGTTTCAGCATTGAGCCATTAAATTTAGCCTCAGATATAAAAGCTAAGTATCAGGATAGTATGAGCTTACGGAAAGGCCAAAGACACTACCTCAAGCTTTGGCCCTGGTGCCAGGATCAACTGACCCACTCAAGCCTAGCAGCCATTCATCAAGCATGGGCTCAGTACTTTAAAACTGAAAACCGTTTTCTCCATTTACTCACCCAGCCTCACGAGACTGCTCTTGTGCGCCCTGCTGCACCTCTAGAGAATCTCCTGGCAGGGTTACTGTCTCCCCAACACCAGGCTATGCATAGACTATGGAGGCTTGGAGGTTTGTTATACAGGAAAGGGTCATATTACTGTTGGGGAACCACATTCACCCTGCTTGGCTTATAATCAGCTAACAATGGATGTCCTTGTGAAAGACACTGCCACGCAGCTCAGCGGTCTTAGTTAATACCACAGTGGCATGCTGCACCTAAAAGCTGTGTTAGGAATCAGGTGTGAAGAGTTATGCACTGGAAACTCAGTCCCCTAGTGAATGGTACTCTTCTGGGAGGTTCTAGAAACTTTAGAGGGTGGAACTTAGTTGGAGGAAGTACATCATTGGGGTTGGGCCTTGCTTTCAGATCTCAAAAAGGACTTGGGGAAAAAATGTCCTCTGCTATACACTTTCCCCACCTTGATGCTCTGCAAAAGCACATGGGGCAACTATGGACTGAAACTTGAGAAGCTGCGAAGCACATGCATAGTTCCCCATTAAGTTATTCTCTTGGTTACTACGGTCAGAGCAGCACAACAGAAAATAAATAATACAGAAATAAAACTTTGCCTGTAAAGAGGAGGGGCTATCTGGAATTTTTATTCCAGTTTCTGACTAACCATTAAAACCTTAACTGTGGTAAGGTCAGTATTTAAATGACTTTTCCCCTCACATTAGCTTGATGGAGTTTTAATAGCCTTTAAAATGTTCTCAAAGAGCATTAACATTAGGAAATGTTTTCCATATATATGTATATACATCCCATATATATATACATATACATGGAAATATATTCCATATACATATACATACATACACACACAAACACACAAACACACATATATAAAGCTATAAAGGATTAGATACCACATATTCCAATTTCCAATATATAGTCTCAGAAGAACATAATCTAGCTATAACAATGTAGAAGAAGCCGGGGGCTGCTTTCCCGCCACCCAGATCCCAGCTAGCTTACACCCGAAATAATTACATGGAAACTGTATTCTTTTAAACACTGCTTGGCCCATTATCTGTAGCCTCTTATTGGCTAACTCTCACATATTGATCTAACCCATTTCTAATAATCTGTGTAGCACCACAAGGTGGTGACTTACTAGGAGGATTCTAACCTGCATCTGTCTTGGAGAGGAGAGTCATGGCAACTGCCTCATTGCCTTCTTCCCAGCATTCTGTTCTGTCTACTCCAACTACCTAAGCTGCTGTCCTATCAAAAGCCAAGGCAGTTTCTTTATTAACCAATGAAAGCAATATATAGACAGTTACCCCTCCTCCATCATTACAGGTCATTATTTGCAAGTGATGTGGCTATTGCATTTGGTAGTCAAGGTGTAGGTTTAGATTTGATCAACCTTGGGCAAAGAATCATCCCAACCCCCATCTCCTCATCTCTATAGTGGGGAATAATAAAACCTTATGCATAGTTCAAGTGACATGACACTGGTGTCATTTTAAGGGTACCAATTACAGTTTCCAGAATTTTTTCACTTTTTGAGGGGGGAGGGGGTTGTGAGCCTAGTCTTTTACAGCTGAGCCGTCTCTCTAGCCCTCAATTTTTTTCACTTTATATAGTAAGGCTATCTTTCATCCACACCCTGACAGCAGCCCCTTTATTAAAAAAAAGTGTCATTTATATGTATATTCTGTTAATTTCCTTTCCTTTTCTTTTTTGATGCAGGGTTTCTCTGTGTAACAGCCCTAGTTGTCCTGGAACTAGCTACCTCGAACTCAAAGAGATCCACCTGCCTCTGCCTCCTGAGTCCTGGAATTAAAGGCTTGCAACACTACCGCTCGGCCTATTTTGTTAATTTCTAAGTAATTTAAAACCAGCAGAGACCAAACTAAGACCTTCAGCACTTTGAAATTATGGCTGTGGTCCTCTGTTAATTTCTTTCAGCCATCTGTGAGAGAGATAAACCCCACCAAATAATTCATTTTGGCAAGAAACATCAGAGAACAATGATGTAAAATTTATTTTCCCATAAACAGTAACTTTCTGAAGAAGTATGTTTGGGGATTCCAAATCTTGGCTATCCTTTTAGACTTTGCATAGTAAACACGTTTTAAAGATAGGTATCAGGTAAGACCCAAAGAGTTGGTCTGGCTCCTTATTAGCTGGCTGCTTTAAACATACCACACACTATACCTCCCTCTGTTGGCTTGTAAAGTCAGATGAAGACCTGTCAGAAAACAGTGGACTCTGACCCAGCACTATCTGATTTAAAGACAAGAAGTTTTTGTTAGCAATTCAGTGTGAAAATTTGGAGATTTTTGCTTTGGGTTGCCTTGGACACAATCACCCCAGAGGCACTGTGTTCCCAGCATGTTCCAGGAATATGCTGCTTTGCTACATTTGGAATGATATTCAACATTATGTGCCTGCAGGACTTTGTCTACATTAGACATCCGCTGGAAGACAAACAAACATACCCAATATTCTGTATTTGTGTCTGCTTGCACAAGTATGTATGGGTGTATGTGTGTATATATACAGCTTTCAGTCCTCAGAAGCCATCCATCTTGGTTTTTGATAGGGTCTGTCACTGGTCTCGACTGATGAAGAGGCTAGGCCCCAGGAGTCTGTCTGTCTCTGCTGCCCAGTGCTGAAACTACTGCCATGCCTTATTTACTACATGGATACTAGGGATGGAGTTCAGGTCCTCATGCTTGTGTGGCAAGCACTTCATAGATTGCGCTATCTCCTCAGGCCTCAAGACAATGTATTTATTTTTTTAACATAATGGAAGAAAGAAAAAAGCAGCAGTAATTAGTGTTCTGTTGGTAAATAATAAAAGACCAACGGCTGCTAAGATGAAGACTGAGACGGCTTCCTGATGGCAAGCCCCAGTCAGGGCACAGAAATGGGACTATAAAGACCAGTAGTCTCTGCCCCTCACTGTGAATAAAATGGCTCCCATCAGACCCATAGGGAGTGGCACTATTAGGAGGTGTGGCCTTGTTGGAGTAAGTATGATGTCTTTTCTTGGAGGAGGTATATCACTAGGGGGCGGGCTTTGAGGTCTCAGAAGCTCAAATCAGTTCACTTCCTGCTGCCTCAGGACCAGGCAGCTCATTCTCCAGCTACGAGTCTTCCTGTGTGTCACCCGCCATGATGGTAATGGACTAAACCTCTGAACTATAAGCCAGCCCCAGTTAAATGTTTTCCTTTAGAAGACTTGCCGTGGCCATGGTGTCTCTTCACGGCAATAAAACCCCAACTAAGACACTCATTATCATGGATGGAAAGGAGGAGCTTATAAGTTTGCGTTGATCTTGGCATTCTCACCATTCAGACATGCCAGAGACCACAAGGATCCAACACAACACAGCCACATGCATCAGACACGACCGTGGTTGTCTTACATCCAGACAGAGACTTGGTGAGTGAGCAAAAATTCACAGAAGGACACCCAAAAAGCTAATGAAAACTGGTTTAGATCCTGAAGTCTGGTGAAGACATTTGCTTGGAGGAAAGATGATGGGAGGCCCTGCTGGTTAAAAGTTGTAGTCCACCACGCCTGAACAGCTTTCTCTGAACTCAGTGCAAGAGGGAGGACTCCCCCCTGCCTGCTGTGGGGGTTTCCTACTCTCTGCCTGACCTTATTTGGAAAATGTCCCTGAGCCTGACTTACCTTAGATGTGACCTTTGACATAGTTTCCTGAAAATGCTCTCTCCTGGTGCCACATAGGATTATGAAACATTGTGCCAGGAGCTTCACAATAGGACCATGCTGTCACACATGATAATTAGGCATCATACTAGGAGCTTTCTACTCCTAGGATCAGGCTACTTAATGCAAATTAGGTGATGACCCCTGCAGTTCCCATCCTATATATCTATATAGCTCCCTTACTCTGGAGTAAAGCTGAGCTGTAACATTGAAACTACCTCCTGGAAGGTTATTTCCAGTGTGTTCACAGGCCATACAAAGCCCTGCTCACTGCTTCTGCTCCTTCTGTCCTTCTGGCCTGGTGGTCAATGGACCACAAATAAAAAGAAGGTCCCACAGAAAGAGGAAATTGTCAAAAATTTTCTGAGAGTCATGGAGAGGGGTGTAAACAAAGGTTTTTCTTCTGCCCACCAGTTCCTAAATAAACACTCAGAGGCTTATATTAATTATAAAAATTATAAAAGTTTGGCTGGTGGCTCAGGCTTATTACTAACTAGCCCTTACTTTTAAATGTACCCAATTCTATTATATTATATTTTACCACAAGACTTGTGGCTTATTTCCTCACATCTTGCTTCTCCCAGACTCTGCCTCCTCTCCACCTTTATCTTTGCTTAGATTTCCTGCCAGGCTATATTCTGCCTGGTTGTTGGCCAAATCAACATCTTCATTAACCAATGGTAACAAAGCATATTACAGTATAAAGAGGGGCATCCCCATCATAGAGGGGTAAGTCAAAGCATATAATGTAAATGTTTGAAAATGTCATAATGAAGCCCATTGCTCTATGCAATAGACTCTAATAAAAAATTTATTGGGTATGTGAGGATTTTAAATATTATAATTAATAATTGGCTACGCCTACTGTGTAGGCATCCCTACTTAAGGAAAAGTGTCTCTTTTTCTACAAGGTGGAAAGTGAAAGGTCTCTCCATTCATTTTCTATCCTAATCTCAATGAGAGTAATCCCTAAGTGGACAAAAACACAGTAATTGACTCCACCACCTATTCCCCCATCGCAGCCAGCTGCACAGATGCCTGGTTACCAGGGCAACTGAACACACAGTTTCCATCAAGGCAAGGTGAGCTGATCCACGGTGTTTTCCCCACTATTGCAGGAAGGCATCCAAAGCACTCTCTGTTCTGGCCTCTCTCAAGGGTATGCCCAGCAGGGTCCAAATGACCAGAAATCCTGCTGGTGATGAATATGAACATGGTTAAAATGACCTGGGAAAACAATCATGCTCAAGTGCTAGGGAGCACTCGCTCATTGCCATTCTTTATGATCACTCTGGGCAGTGTTTACCTCCCTAGGAACACAGAAGGACCCAATGTTCTGATGCAGGCTGGATTGTCCCTGATAAACCAGAGAATCTCCTGCTGGGTTACCAAGGCAGCTTGACTCTCCACGGAGAAGCCAGAATTTTAAGTGAGGAGCCTCCTGCTTGTGTTTAAGGTGGGAGATCTAAAGAGAGCCACTGTAGCAAGTGCTGGGGTCTGTTAAAAAGGACTCCAGTCCACCTCTGAAATAGCCACGATGCACTCCTGGCCAATCAGCACAGGGTACAACCCTGGCAGAGGACTTGGCTCTTTACTGGGTTTCTAAGGTGAGCGTGAGATATGAAAGACCTTTAGAAGCAAAGGCACATGCAGTGATGGGAGCCTACAGAAATGGGACCTCATTGAGCCACTGGTCCTGGCTCAGACCCTTGTGTTCCCTATGAGTCTTATTGCCCTAACTGTACAATGGGGACGACTGCCTCTGCTTTCAGAAGTGTGGCTAGCAGGCCACCACGACTCAGTGACTTGCCCTTAGTGAGTAGATTCTAACAGCCTAACAAATAACTGGACCATGGCTTCCCAACAGTCCTACTCATCCATTTCCAGACTCCCTTGCAGCTCTGGAAAGACTCTTGCCTTCTTGAAAGAACCAGGCCTGTTCAGCTGGGGCTGCCTTTCCACCTTTGATCTTTTTCTTTGTTTACTTTCTGTCCTGTGGATATGGCTGTGTTATCTGGAATGTCAGCACATTATTTTTGTGGTATGAAGAAGGAAATATAACTATAAACAAAGGAATCAGGACACCACCAGTGCTGAGCGCCTGCCTGTAGAGTACCTACCGCACAAGGAAAGCAAGCCCCATTTCATTGGGATCACTATCGGCTGGGCTTTCTACCATTTACAGTGGAATGAATCTGTAACTTGAGTATGTCAACCAGGCTCTATTTATAGGGAGAATCCAATACTTTCATGTTCACATATATGCTTTCTGTCTCAAGACATTTCCCAAGGACGAACGATGGGGAGATAGAAAGGGAAGTGGTTCCTATGATAACACGTCTAAGTGGCTGACAATCAACAAACACCTGTTGAGGATGCAGAACGCAGCATCGGTCCCATCTGTACTTGAAGTCATACTGTATTTTAGTTGTGATATCTCAAGCCAATGACTTTTTTCTAAAAAGCCTCAGCTTCTCATTAAAACATAGATACTGGCCAGTTATACCCATTGTGAAGTTAACAATTCAACACACATGAAGTTACAATTCCCACTAAAGAGTAACATGCTGCAATTAGAGCCTTCAGAACTAGGGGGCAGTCAAATTGTGTTAGAGACCGACCAGAGGAGGTGAATATAAGTGGGAGAGAACACAAGTCAATTGGCTATTCATGTAGGCAGTACAAGTCTGTCTTGTATGGATATGTGTGTGTGCATGCATGTATGTGTGCTTGCGTACATGCATGTGCATGTATTCATCTCCATGCCTGGGGTGTGGGACAGATATCAACATTCCCATCTAAGACCCAGACCTTGTGAATGCCAGAGGTGGCTCAGTGCTCACCCCTGTTTGAGCAGAGGTACCAAACATTTACTCTAGAACCAACTCTGTAACCTACAGAAGAAATGAAAATAACTGGAAGTGGCCATCAGGATATCTGACTGCCATATTCATCCAGGGTTGTCCAACCTTTTATTTTCTATGGGACACCCTGAATAAATTATATTTCAGGTGTTGTGGGGTGTTTGCATACTATGTGAAGATGTGTTGCTGTGATTGTTGTAATAAAAAGCTGAATCGCCAATAGCTAGGAAGGAGAGACTAGGTGGGACTTTCAGGCAGAAAGAAGAACTCAGAGAGACGGATCTAGGTGCGTGTCGGGGGTTGGGGGATGTCAAGGGGACAGAACAAATCAAACATATGCAACAGAGGAGAGGTAACCAAGTCACATGGTAGAACACAGATTAATAAAAACAGGCTAGTGAAGTTATAAGAATAGTTAGAAAAAAGCCTCAACTAAGGCCAAGCTCTCATAATTAATAATACGTCTCTGTGCCATTATTTGTGGACTCATGGACCTAATGAAAAACTACTACTATACTTGGGTCCACATTAAAGCAAGGAGTGTCCAGCCTGCTATGGGTTTTGAGAGCTCACATATATATTTTTTATTGATACATGAAGATGTTGTTGTCCTCTACAAAGTTCATGCTTAATAATCATAAAATTGAGTTGGAAAAAAGCAAAAACTTCTCACGAGACTTCAAGTTTACGGTATTATATTGGGCATATGCACAGCTTTCTTGACGTGCATTTAGATTACAACAGTAGTTTGGACACCCCGATTCTAGACTGCCATCCCTTCCCACGCATCCCTGACAGTCAGATGGGTTTCCCGAAAAGAGTGAGTCTGGTGAGTCGCAGGCGTTTTCTTTTAGACCACCAACCAGCTCCCAAATCACGACACAGAAACTTTCTTATGAGTTTTGAATGTTCAGCCTATCATCTTAGACTCGTTTCTGGATAGTTCTTTTAACTGAAATTAATCTGTTTCTCTTTACCTTTTGCCTTAGGGTTTCTTACTTTTCTTTCCTTCTATATTTCTTATTTTCACCGTTTCTCGTGTCTGCTGGCTGGCGTCTCCCTTGTTTTCTCTTTCACCTCCTATTTATTCTCTCTGCCTGCTAGCCCCACCTATCCTTTCTCTGCCTCACTATTGGCCATTCGGCTCTTTATCAGACCAATCAGGTGCCTTAGACAGGCAAGATGAGACAAATGCAACACACATTTACATAAAGAAACACACATCCTTACATCACTAAACGAACGCAGCATAAAACACGCCTTGACACAGCTGAAGTGCGATTCCACAACACTGGCGCTTGCAGCTGGAGCCACAGACAAGCCAGACCTGAAGCTTCTTGAAACAGGAGGCAGGGTGGCTCCAGGTTTAGGTAAATTCAGTATTTCTATGATACAATTATGAACCCAAGTCTTTCCATTTTCCATTTAGTCCACCCTGGAATTCTGGCTTTACCTCTTTATTGACTCTTCTTATGGTGGTGCTGGAGTTATGGCCTCTCCAAGCACCGAGGAACAGTGAGAAATTTCAGAGAGAGAATAAGTATTCTCAGGGATCAGATAGCAATCCCCTGGCATTCTGGAGCAGGGCAGGCTGTGGCAGACCAGACAGTGGCGTAGCCTCTTGAGATGCATAAGGCTGATTAAAATAAAGCTACTCCTACTCCCAGTGAGGCTGGGCTTAGGGGTGGCTAGATGCTGGGCAGGCAGGCAATATTTTCTGCTCTAGAAGAAACGAGAAGCCCAGAGACTTTACAGATGCCCACAATTACCCATTGTTTCCATTTGCTTTCCATCGCTATGATAAAGCACTGACCAAAAGCAACTTGGCAAGGAAATGGCTTGTTTGGCTTAAACATTACAGTCCATT
This sequence comes from Myodes glareolus, assembly GCF_982192425.1. Taxonomy (NCBI): domain Eukaryota; kingdom Metazoa; phylum Chordata; class Mammalia; order Rodentia; family Cricetidae; genus Myodes; species Myodes glareolus. Next base: position 116,087,662 of record NC_142026.1, on the reverse strand, counting down.
GTTAAAGAAAGCCAAGTAAAGAAACCAAGGTAGAGACTATGGAATAAAGCTGGTTGCTGACTTATTTCCTCTTGTTTGTTCAGCCACCTTATGTAGCACAGACCACCTGTCTGGGGATGACACTGCCTATGATAGAGTGGGCCATCTTTCATCAGTCAGCAATCAATAAAACACCTCACATCATGGACACAGCATGGAGGCAATTCTTCAATTGGGGTTCTCTCTTCCCAGGTGACTCTAGGTCTGTGTGGAGTTGACCGCTGGTGCTAACTATGACACATGCCTTCAGTTGTTAAAAACTGAACCCAGCCATCGCCAGGTGTGTGCTGGAGTACTATGGGATGGGGAACTGCACTGTCTTCCTAGTTAACTGTCACCAGAACTGCTGACCTCCATCTTGGTTCACCCCAAAGAGCATTTAAAACTTCATGGTCAAGTATGCCAGGTCCGGTTAGCTTAATCCCCAAAGCATGTAAGGCTGGCACTGTCAAGTGTGCCAAGTCCTGTCAGGTCAGTCCCATTGGCTCAAAAGCCCAGGGACAGTTAGGTCTACTTAGCCTTTAGGAACAGGCAATAGTGCTACTTAAGGCTCGCATTCTTATCTGCTCCTTTGTTTCTGGTATGCTTGTTTTCTGATTTAAAAACACACATTGGAACTCAGGCTAGTGATTCCTCTGCAGAGTACTAGGATACCACAGTCTGTTTGTCGGGTGGCACTCACTTATACACACTGTGCGTTCTGTAGAATACTGCTTTCCTTGATATAGAACATGAGAAATGCACTCTTCATGGGGATATTAAAGGACAATTTCTATATGGAGATGGCACACCCAGATTAAAAATGATTTTTTCGGGGGTGGGAGAAATACTTCTACTAACATACAGTATAATAGGTTTACTATTGTTATTTTTTTTAAATAAAATCAATCTTTTAAGTGTCTGTTGCAGTGTGCAGTATGATAACCAGATGTAATCCAAAACTTCTCAAAAATCTCCTTGTGGGGCTGGAGAGATGGCTCAGCAGTTAAAAGCACTGACTGCTCTTTCAGAGGACTCAGGTTCAATTCCCAGCACCCACATGGCAGCTTATAACTGTCTCTTACTCCAGGATCCAACACCCTCACACAAACTTACATGCAGGCAAAGCACCAATGCACATAAAATAAAAAGAAAAGGAAAGAAGAAAGAAAAGTGGGTGAGAGAGAGAGAGAGAGAAAGAGAGAGAGAGAGAGAGAGAGAGAGAGAGAGAGAGAGAGAGAGAGAAAGAGAGAGAAAGGAAGAAAGAAAGATGAAAGGATGGAAAGAAGGAAGGAAGGAAGGAAGGAAGGAAGGAAGGAAGGAAGGAAGGAAGGAAGGAAGGAAGACAAGGAAGCTCTCTGGGACCTCAACCATTTCAAGTATACAAGGTCTTGAGCACAAAGAACTGAAGAAGATGCTCAATTGGTCCATGACAGGGACTTATCCTTAAAGTCCCTTAAAGGGACTCTATGGGTGGGAGCACCTTTCCTGCCAAGTATAGGGGAGACACAGAGAGCCGAGGGGTTCAGAACAAGGATCTTCCTCCTAACAAACCATGCTGCTCTGTGACCTGTCATATCATGTCCCCATCCTGGTCACAGAGTCACTTGCCTACCTTTCATTTTTAAAGACATTAATGGGCATAATTACGTGCTCAATGTCATACATGGGGGACTTATACACAGGACCTAGAGTTCTGTCCTGCCACGCTCATTCCCCACCCCACCCCAGCAAAGGGCATATTCCTCAAGAGGAAGTTTGTGTTTCCCTCTCACTGTGCTCTCCGTATGCAGAACGTTGCTGGTTGGACTCTGGTCTAAGTCCAGGACACCTGCACCCACCAGTTTATTCCCCCCCACAACAGAACTCAGCACAATTTCCTCGCCAAGGAAACTGACATCAACAGAGCTAACAGGAAGTCTTGGAAACGATCTTTGACAGAGTTATCCTTCATACTGCTGCCTGACGTGCTCACCAGAAACCAACGCTGTTTCTTTCTTAATCAAATACCCTGCTGACTTCTAATCACATCTAAATTTTCACTGTCTGAAACACACCAAGGCGTTCGCCTACCTTTCCAGCCAAGGTCATGTGACTACTCTCTTTCCCATAGCTAGTTTTCTGTTAGGGTTTAGGGTTTAACTGAAAAGTTTCCGCAGTAAACCTGGCAGCCCTCTCCAGCTCTTGGCGATGGAGGCCCCTGTCCTCAGACCCCACCCTTTGCCCTTCCCGTTCCTCTGCATCTCTGCGACAACAGTGCACACTGCACACAGCTGTCTGGCTTTTCCCCTACCAGCTGCCTCTGAGATCTGCAGACAAAACCCCTTTTGTGTTTGAAAAGTTTTCTCCCTGCTTTGGTAAATACAGAAAGAAACAAAACGGGATTTACAACAGAATGCAAGCAACACAGAAGTTACAGTTTCAGGAGGGGAAACATATCTTTTAAATGTAATAACTTTCTCTGGATTTCATTTGATTGAAACACTAAGCTTGCTTCGGCTCAAAATCTAATGTATTCTAGATGCAATTCTTCAGCTATGGTGTGACATATGCCTTTCTTAAGTTTTCTCTCAGTAAATCTGCAGGTTCACTCTTCTTCACCCACTGAAGGAGCCCTAAGAATTGCTGCAGCAGACTCACCACAGGGCCAAGGCAGCGGAGGCAGGGAGAAACAGAATTACTTATTTCATTACATAATTACTCAGGCTTTCCCGGTGGGTATTCACATCAATTCCAGACCAGAGCCTCTTTTATCTTGGGGTTTTTCCTCTGCTTTCCAAAGATGCAAAGTCAATTTAGATCACTTCCTGGCAACACCATGCGTACATACGAACCTTGATCGCTCTAATAATTCACGACTTGCCTCTTGGTCTGAGTTCAGGACACTCTTTCAAAGCTCTGGTTTCTTTAGAAATTGCACTGAAATTTGTCTTGATGCAAGGTGTGCAAATGCACACACCAGAACATTATATTGTGCTCACTAGTCGTGACAAAAGAGTACATTTTCAAAAAAAATTTCAGGAATGATGCTTCATCAAATAATTTTCCATATGAAATTAACTTCTCTAGAAATTAGTTCTTCCCTAAGTAGAGAGATGGAAGGATGGGGAGGGGGTAGACAGATAGACCTGTATGTTAAACCATGGAGGAAGTGCTACCTTGCAAGGACTTATCAAGGAGACTTTTGACATCCAGTTGTCCTGGGTCTGCCCTGGGCTGGCTCAAGAGCATCCTTCCCTACTACAGCTCCAGGGCTCACCAAGCCACAGAGTTTGCACTGCTTCATGGGCCAGTGAGAGCATCATTCATAGTATTAAAAGGGTCCCCTAAACCATAACTAAATTCGAAATTTGGAAGCTTGTGTTCTAAGTTGCCCAGAACTTAGATGGAGAAATATGGTTACTGAGAACATTAAGAAGTACAGATGCTCAAAGAGGCACAGCAAGTCTGGTGTTGAAAGCATTGAACTCATCCTGAAAAAGACATCAAGGCTTTGTGTAGCTACATGATACCACTGAGACGCAGAGACTAATACACACACATTTCACCTAGATCTAAATATGCAATGAAATAAAAACTAAAGACATAAAATAGCTAATGAAAATTTCCCAGGAAACAAAACATAATTCTAGTTTTTGTAACAAGTGTCTGCAAAAGACAGTGTCCCCAAAGAAGTGAAGAAGAGAGATACAAACTCCCTGGGCCACTGACAACATGGAGCTGATAGGTTCAGCATCACACACATCACCTAGAACCAACTTCTCCTTTTTTTTTTGCATTGGCATTTTTTATTGATTTTTATTGATTTTTCTCTGCTCCCCTCCCTGCCTCTCCCCTCCCCCCTTCAACCCTCCCCCAAGGTCCTCACTCAAAATAATGTTTTCTAGCTCCATCCATTTTCCTGCAAAATTCAAGATGTTGTTATTTTTTTCTGCTGTGTAAATGTATCACATTTTCCTTATCCATTCTTCGGTGGAGGGGCATTTAGGTTGTTTCCAGGTTCTGGCTATGACAAACAATGCTGCTATGAACATAGTTGAACACATGTCCTTGTGGCATAATCAAGCATCCTTTGGATAGAGACCCAAACGTGGTATTACGGGGTATTGAGGAAAGTTGTTTCCTAATTTTCTGAGAAATCACCACACTGACATCCAAAGGGGTTGTACCAGCTTGCATTCCCGCCAGCAATGCAGAAATGCTCCCTTTTCCCACAACTAACTTCTACAGTCAGAAGCAACTCTCAGAGGCACACTCTGAAACTAAAACAAGGATGTTACTCTAAAATTACACATACAATTAATTATAAAAACCACACAGAAAAATGGGCACAGCATACATCCTATCCTATTCAAGTGATAGGGAAAGGGTTAAAAATCAAAATTCATGATTTTTTGGATGGTGGGAGGCATATCTCCTTCGAAGAAGGCATCTGTTGGTAAGGGAGAGTTAGAAAATCATCACGTCTTTGTCATAAAGAAAGGATGAGTAGCCATGGCTTCTCAACTCATGCCTTGGTGACCCCTGAAAATACCCACCAAGTGGGCCTGGTGTGGGCCCATCTTAGCATCTACCCCACCTAGTACCTTCTGGAGTTCATGAAGGGACTGGTCCGGTGGAATAATACCAGCAGGACCTGCAGGACTTGGGGTGGCCACAAAATATCCCAGGGGAGTTCCGGTGAGAATCCAGTGATGATGGTGTACCAGAAACCTGAGGCCTTGAGTCAGAGCAGTGACTCATTGTGGTGAACATGTGCTAGGAAAGCTGGTAGGACAAAAGGGTGTACTGTGTGACACACTGAGGCCCCATGCAGCCAGGATGAATGAAGAGGTGCTGGAGAGGTGGGAGAGAAAGAGAAGCGAAGACATTTTGTCTATTTTGTTTGTTTGTTTCTTGTTTTTGTTTGCTTATTTTGTTTTCTTGGTGGGAGGTGCTGCAGGGATGAGGGGAGGTTCTTGCGAGGGGGGGTAGAGATGAGCAGAATTGGGATGTATGATGTGAAATTCTTCAAGAATCAATAAAGAAGTTAAAAAAAAAGAAAGAAAAGCAAATACCCACCAAGGCTGACAATGCCTCCATCTTAGCTTGGGTAGAGGCTGCACGTCTTTGCTACTTTATGGCTTCCACAAGTGGAGACTGTGTCACTTAGACAAGTGATTTTACGTTGGACTACAAGCCAGAAGCTTATACTGAGGCCAATTGCAGTTTTGCTTATCAGAGGGAATAGAATGTGGGTACCATTAGGATTGGTTTGCCACTGACAGACATGCAGGGAAGAAGCTGCCTAAGCATTAGGAAGGGGACTAGTGTTGTCACGTACATTAGATCAAAGGCAACAGGAATACTCCCTCTTCTGAAGTGGTGGGGAAGGAGAAGAAGCTGCCAGATCTGGTTTATGAGGAAGGTTTCAGCATCAGCATGGCTAAAACCATTCTACATGCGTGGAGCTTTGTTCTTGATGGAAGTCTTTTGTGCCCAGCACTGAGATGTTATTTTACTCACTTATGTAAGACAAATTGCTCTGGGCGGGTACTAGACTTTTTTCATAACAAGACTTTATTGAAAAGCTTTCCACTGTGCCCCAACGAGGCTGGCAGTGTCTCCCCAGGTTCCCTTTCAGATTAAGATCAAGAATTCTCCCCAAACAAAAAATCAGCCAGACTTGGAATAGCCAACAATTATTAAGGTCCCTATTAAGTACTTTTCCCCCTCCTCCAGGTAAAAAGCTAGCCAAACTCAACAGAGCTTGGCTCAATAAAGCCCAAACACATTTACATTGGTGTGATGCTTCAAAGAGAAGTCGGCTGTGCCAGGGAGGAGAGGAAGGGGCAGCAAGCGGGAGTCCTCACAGCAATGAGCTTCTACCCAGAAGGACCTGAAATCCACCTGGAACAGGGCAGGAGCCCTGTAGAAGCACCTGTCGGTCCGTATGCTAATGTTTACTCCTCAGCTAGCCCAACTACCCAGCATCCTCTGCTTCCTCTGCTCCATGGTGGGAGGTGACAGAGTCTATGGGCACCTCTCCATTATGTGAGGAAGACAGGGACTAGGGGCTGGGATGGCAGTTCAGTGGATAAAGCACTTCACTGTGCAAGCATGACTGAAGCCCCGAGTGCAGAGCCGCAGAGCCGCAGAACCGACAGTCAGTCAGATGTGGTTTCACTCACCTATAATCTCAGCACCCCGACAGCAAGGGGGGGGGGGATGAGAGCCAGAGATGTGGGGGACAACAGCAAAACAAGGAACCCTGTCTCAGGCAAAGTGGAAGATGGGAACTAACACATGATAATGACTTTCACACATACCCAAATGTAGGAAGGGAAAAGAAAAGGTGGGGAAAGGCAGGAACTCCACTGCATCCCCACAACAAAACCAAAACTGCATCCCCACAGCAGCTGTGGGAATCTCCGCTGTCATGGCCTTTCCCAGCTGATGCAGACAGGTGTTCTCAATCAAAACTAAAACCAAAAAAATATCACACAACATGCAGTGGTTACTTGAAAATATAGAACTAAAATTAAATAGGTCAATACAGCCAGAAAGTCATGAAGTTGGGTAGTGGTGGCACACACCTTTAACCCCAGCACTTGGGAGGCAGAGACAGGAGGATTTCTGTGAATGCAAGGTCAGCCTGGTCTATACAGCTAGTTCCAGGACAGCTAGGACAGCTAGGACTGTTACACAGAGAAACTCTGTCTTGAAAAACCAAAACCAAAAAAATAAACAAAAAATAAAACACCAAAAACCAAAAACCCAAACAATTGAAACAATACAAAGACTGGAGAGCTGTGATGGGCGTGTCTTTCCAAGCACAAATACTGACAGATACACTTTTTTTTTTCACCTGTAGGAAAGGCCAGAAAGCCCTTAAGTCAAGATAAGAAGGCATGCATGTATGAGCTTATTAGTGGCAAGATGTGTCCGGAACAGGCAGCCACACTAAAGCAGAAGGCTGGAGAAAGTAGGGTGGAAGACATACAAATGGCAAGAAACACTACAGAGTGGTTTTTTTGGAAGCAGAACTGGCAAGAGAAAGTAATTAAATTACTGTTGGCTGCAAAGAATCATGAAGAAGGAAAGCAAAATAGCAGCTGAGCTAATAATGTTGGAGAACTAGCTGCTGCTGTTCCCAGGGCAGCCCTGTGCAGTGCTAACCGGAGGTCCGCTGCCAGGGGTGGTCTTTTAACAAGACGGCTCGAGGATTCCCTCGACAGCCTTATCGCAGCTAGACCAGTATGGTCTAAGTTCCTTGAGTATAAGGAAAGAGACAATTTTGGTAGGAGTCAAGAACCTTCTTTCTTTCTTTCGTTAAGTTAGAAATACTACACATGGAATTCATGTTGGGAGTTGGGTTAGGTACTTCTGAGTCCTTGCCCTCTTCTACCCATTAATAAATGAAATTAAGACACACCTGCCATAGGTGCCCTGTGTTTCATATATCATTGCTGCTGAGGCCAGAACAAATGATCTAGAAATGTTTGGTTTATAATCCAATAGAATCCAAAGGAAAAAACAAACTTCAGTGGTTCAAGAATTTCTCTTTGAGACCTTCCTGGGAATGTTTGAGCATCCTTTGGCATGGGATAAAGATCAGGGTCCTGACAACTACCACTCCCATGCCACCATTGATCTAATACAGAGACACATTCTGTTGATCAGGGCTATGATGAAGTAGAAGGCAAGCGGTCTAAGTCTACCCTACCTGGGGACAATGAGTTGGGTATGAGGTTTTCTCAGTTAGTAAGATATTAAAAGGCCTATTACCAAAGCTGAGATTCAACTCTACTGGTGATTTTCCCAAATACTGTAATGTCTAAGAATATAGAAAATAAGACACACAGTCCCTGGGCTGAATGATGAGACATTTGGAAAGGCCATTTTCATCTCCAAAAGGTTTATTCGGCACTGAGCTGGGAGACACAAAAATAGATGAATTATTGAGCATTGGCCCTGGTCACTGATCTCTTCATAACTTCTGATGTGGAAGATAAGCTCCATGGTAGAATTACACCAGGAGCATGAGGCTCAGAGGAGAGGGACTATTTCTACACAGCAGGGTGAAGGACCTCAGCAATCTTCAAGGTCCACAAAATAAGAAAGACTGTAGACAACACACAGCAGAGGATCTTGATGGAGAGAACAGCCTGAGTACACCCCACTATTTCAGGGTCCCAAACAGCCTGAGTACACCCCACTATTTCAGAGTCCCACACAGAGGAGAAACATTGCGTTATAAGCCAAGTACTTCTTGACCAGTGGTTCAGGTCTCAGCTTTGGTATGGAGAATACAGATCATCTATGGCAGGTACGCTTTATTTCAACTGAGGAGGGGCTCTAGGATTTCAATGGGGTAATGACTGGGAGGTGCAAATAAGCCCTACAAGAGGCAGGATGTTTTATTAAACATAACAGGAAAGAGGACACGCAGTAGCCACGGGGTCTTCCTGACAGTGTGAATGTAGGACCAGACCTGGTGGTGGTGGCGGTATATGAGTGTGTGAGTGTGTGTGTGTGTGTGTGTGTGTGTGTGTGTGTGAACCCTTCATACTAGTCTTAGGCACACAATCTAAGGGAGCACTAACACCTCAGGAAGAAAAAGTTTAATGTCCCATTTAAAATCAAGATTAACTCAAAAATAAGAAAAACACAAACAAATCCTTTGGAAGACAGGATCTAGTTCTGTATCTTGGTCTCACTTCAATCCTGATCTTAGATAAGAGACTCTGTGCGGAAATACAAGCAAGATGGATTGTAAATCTGAAATTCAGTCCACTCTACCAACACAATGGAGACCTGAGGTGTTTGAGCTTATTTAGATATGAAGGGGAAAGCCCCTTTCACGTAGATTCACACAGAACCACGCTAGTGAAGGTGTCCAAACTCACTGCTCCCCAGATATGAGGTCAGCAATCTACTGGAGAGAAGAGATGGCTGGGCAGGTGGAAAACAGGACTCTTAGGGGCAGAGAATACTAGGAAGGTCCCTCTGAGGAGAGCATCCCCAGGGAATGGGCTGGCAAATTGAGACCCATCTGGGAGAAGCAACCATTACAAATAACAATGTTACCAACAGGCCCATGGTTCAGGCACCAGGTCCTGCCCTTTCAACTGACGGAGAAGAGGGAAGGTGAACTGTACGTTTTCAGATAAGACAGACGTGGGTATCAGAATAACCAAGCCCTCCTGGGGATTATGGCACACAGGAAAGGGCGACACAGCAGTTTCCAAAAAGATGAATATTGCTGAAGATGTGTCTCCTCAAGGGGGCTGAGGCCAGGCATTCCCTTCTCGTCCTGCAAGTTACCATTAAAGCTACCTACCGTTGGTTCGGTTTGTGCTATGACTAAACTAACAGTAACTTTAATGTGAACTTTCAGGCCGTTTTATCATTGGATCAAAAAGCCAGAACCACAATAGAATCCATGACTATGGGTGGCAGTCTGACATGGCCAGAAGTGTTTTACAGATTCACGGCTAGGAAACGCCCTGAACTGACTGTGTGTAACATAAGGGAGACACGGAGACGATGACCCTAATCTCTGGCGCAGTCTGCGCTCTAGCCTGGATGAAATCCTGAGTAAAGGGACACTGAGACCGCACCTGAGTTGATAAGTTTCATTCAGCCTTCCAGAAACACCGGTAGGACCTTGAAGTTCAAGGAGAGGGAAGTGGGGAAGGAAGGGCAGGGGAGTACAGACTCAGCGTGACAAACCAAGACCAGGAATGCTCAGCTCCCAAGTCAAAAGCAAACTTAGACGACAGTCAGGAAGAAGGATGAAAATAATCACCTACTAACAAGTTTGGGGAAGAATCCAGAGGACAAGTTCACAGCACCTTCCCGCATAGGCAGTGTCTCCTGACGGCTCCCTTACTCCCACTAGGGTGCTCCTCTCCTAAAATGCACTGTGTACTCAGCAATCACTTAAATCACGCATGTCAATTTGCATGCAGGCTTGTATGAGAAGTCTTTAAAAGCAGTTGCCTAAGAGGGGGAAGGTAATACCACACAGGTCCCGCAATGGCTCAGTATGCTTCTGAGCTGTGCGATCATTACTAGTGTTCACCAATGGTCAAAGCCTTACTAGTAACTGTCTATTGGAATGGTTATGTATTTAACCCAAGAGCAAGAGTTAAGAAAAAAAAGGCCAAGAGCACAGCACGGCCAGAGTGTTCCACACTGGAATGGTTCCCTATAGCCCTGTCCAAAACAAGCTTTTAGAGACACTGCCTTCAAAAACCAGTCATCAATCAGTCTATCAATAAAAGCAAAACGCCAACAAAAAGGGAACAGCACAGGGCCTGGCAGATGAATCAATTTACACAGTGAAGAGTTGACTCAGAGCAAAGGAATCACATTAATGTGTAACTGTCATAGCTCATCGTACCGCTTCCCTAATAACAACACAGTGCAGTCATTCACACTGCTGGTAACTCCATAGTTCCTCTTGGCTCTAATTATGGCTTCTTGCTGTGTTCCAGAAGAGACTCTGAGAGGCTCACACACTACTGTGACTCGCAGACCTCCTGAAGCCTCCTTCTACAAGCATGTACATCTGTAATAAATCCACGCTATGTAACAAGGTATCCTTGGTTGTCTTCATTCTTCTCTTCCAGAATAAAAGTCTCTGCTATGTCTTGTTCATGTGGCTGGCTCAGTGCCCTGCACAGACTTTGCTGTGCAGTTAAAATACAGTACTACACATTCTACTGCATACAAAGATAATGGCACAGCTCTGTCACCAGGATAAATACTTTGAATTATATTCTAAATAATGATGATTCTAGGTAAGGACTCCTGCAGACATAGCCATCCATGGTTCTTCCCTCGGAACCCTTCCCACAAATTCTGTCAACTTCTCCTCGGGTATACAAGATGATCAGCTGGCTATGAAAGGAAGGCAAAGACCACTGGACAATGGAGGACCAAACCCATGTCCCTAGCACCAAGAAAATGGTATTGTCTCTAGCTCATGTGCCTCCCCCGCTTAACATGGGACAAAAATACCAGTTACCTTTTATTATTGTTATTATAATTTATGTGTACTGTTGCCATTGTCATTGTTGCTGTTCATGGTGTGTGTGTGTGTGTGTGTGTGTGTGTGTGTGTGTGTGTGTGTATGTACATGTATGTGCCGCAATACATGGGTGAAGGTAAGAGAACATCTTGGTGAAGCTGGTTCTTTCCTTCCACAATTGGGCTTTTTGATCCAATCAGGCCCTCAGGCAAGTGTCCCTATCTGCTGAGGCATCTCAGGAGGCCCCCCAGTTGCCTGTGGACACAGCAGACTAGACCTCTACTCTACTGCCATTGGTATCTGCTGTCCTCACCCTGGAGGCTGAGCTCCTCCCACAGACCTAGACCCACATAAGCCTTGTTTTCAGACTGAATTATACTTTGGTTTGTGAAGCAACCTTCAGAACAGTGGTCAAGGTGAATTGTTTTGGCTTATATCATCATTAAGAAAAAGTTAAGATTTTGTCTTCATTTATTTTAAATTTGAGATATTTTTTTCCAATATAATTTTGGTCACAGATGCAATAGTTGTTGCATATTGGAATTATTTAAAATTTCATTTAAAACATACCATCTTTTAGATGTATCTAACAGACTCTAGATAAGAACCACAGAAACCTGAAAATGACTTTAATCCACCAAAACCAAGAGAACAAACTTGCCTTTAACAACAAAAAATACTGCATTATTCTCTTTTCCTCCTTGAACTCACATTTCTATTCTATTTTCCCCACTGAATTTTTTCTAAATATAATTTGACTTAATGCTTGAAAGGCTTTTATGAATCTCTACATTATGCTTCTTACAACAAAGTATACAAAAATGATGTTTTTTAAAAAACATCCTGGGACTCTGGAGCTTAAAAGCATTTGATTTGCTTTCAGTTTGAGCTATCATTACTAATGCACACAATTGATCCAAAGAACATTAACAATTATTTATAAGAATGTTAATATTGTTAACAGGGAAAAAGCAATTTCACTGGAAATGCATTTGTGAAGAAATGGAGAGGATTTGTTGATTCCTTCAATTAGTCCATTTATCTATGGATGAGTACTACCCACTGCTTATGATAAAGATTGTTTAGCACCAATTATATGTCTGTGTTATTTTATAGATGTAAACAATAAGAAATCTTGTCTATGTAGGTCTACATAAAATGAAGGGGATTTTATCAAAAGTTATTTTCATCTATCATCTTATAGCTGGATTAGGTCTCCTTCAAGATTATTGAAAACCAAGAAGTCAAATTACCCAAGTTAGGCAAAGACATGTTTCCTGCTCTAATGATCACTTCCTGTACCTGTGGACTGGAATTTTCACAGTTCTTTGCGTTGGGATGCTGGCTTCACATCCTAGGACAGCTCAGTAGAGCAGACCCAGGATGGCAACAGCTTTGCCCTTTTCCTTTGCAAAGCAGGCGAGTGACTGTGAGAAGTGAGATGGAAAAGTTGGTGTGGCAAAGTCAACGTTGAGCAAATCAGTGTCCAGAAGGGTCCACAAAGGGGTTGAGAAGCAGGAAAAGACCTCTTCCAACTAGCATGCCTTTGTTGGTCTTACAGGGCCTTTGGGGACAGCTCTTTGCTAGTCATGTGTTCCTGTCATTCTGCCCGTTTTCAAGTTTTACACAGCTTTGACTAACATGGGAGTCTATACAACATGTAAGTCTGCAGCAGATATGATAGGAGAGGTAGTGTTGTCTGAGGTTTTGTCCTGCCTGGTTCCTGCAGTCGTTAAGTACCAAAGAAATCACACAGTTTAATCATAAACTGACTGGCCCATTATCTCAGGCTTCTTATTAACTCTTATAACTTATATTAGCCCATTATTCTAGTATATGTTAGCCATGTGGCTCGGTACCTTATTCAGCAAGGAAGTCACATCTTGCTCCTTCTATGGCGGGGCCGGGACTGCAGAAAGAGCTTTCTTCTTCTCAGAATACTCCTGTCCTCGTTGATTTACCTCTACTTCCTGTCTGGTTGTCCCGCCTATACTTCCTGCCTGGCTACTGACCAATCAGCATTTATTTAAAATATAATTGACAGAATACAATTGTCCCACACCAAGGTAGTAAGCTAAAGCAGGAAGCATAATTCTTGTTCAGTTTGCTTGAATGGAAATTCTTAATAAATCCCCTCTTCTGACAAGGCAGCAAACACACTCTACAAATGATTATAAATTTGGTATTCCTCACAATGTCACATGGAGACCCAGAAATAGTCAAGTGCTTTCATAATAGAAAAACTGCTAAATAAATTCGGTTACAGTTATGTGACTAAAAATGCAGTATTTTAATTCAAAGAAAACACTGGAATTAGGAAATGTTTCATATAGTATGAAGTAAAAAACAAGTAGAAAACTAACGTGTAAGAAAAATGTCATATTCATTTGTATGCTCTATATATATGTGCAAAAGATTTAAGGAAATCCATTAAGCTGGCTTCAGTCATTACCCCTTTGTGTGTGCTGTGGATACTCTCTATTCTTTCGTTCTTCCCTCTACTTTCTACACAGGACATGCATTGCTTTCAGCAATGAGGAGAAAGAAGGAAAAATGTGCATGGGAAGGACAGGAAGGAGGAGAAATCGGTTCATGTCTTACAGCTACTGCAGGTGACCTCAGATTCCCATCAACAAGATGGTGTCCTGCCCGGGCTGGGAGAGAACTTAAGCGCACTCCAGCTGGGACTGACTGCATTTCCCAGAGAAGAAACTTCTCTCTGTGCTGCACTGGGAAATTTTGTTCCCTGTCGGCTCTCATGTTAGCGGTAGCTTTGGTCATTCCTCTCCTTGCCCACGTTCTTCCTTCTCGCGCATCTTGTGGCAGCACTAACGCCATTCACCCCTCACTCCACACACAGATGAAAACAGGTCAGGTCCCATGAAACAGCCCACTTCAGGGACACCAAACCAACCAACAACACAAGATGAAAACTTGTAAACCAGTGGTTCTCAACTCCTAATTCTGTGACCCTTTCATACAGGTCCTCATGTTGTGGTGACCCCCAAGCATAAAGGCATTTGCATTGGTATTCAACACTGTAATTTTGTTACTTTTATGAATGGTAAATATCTGTGTTTTCTGATGGTCTAGGTGACCCGCCAAGGGGTCACAATCCTTAAGTTGAGGACCACTGCTATAAAACAAGGTGGTCCAGCCTTTAGGAAAACATGGAAGACGACTTTTGGTCCCTGTTGCATTACGGTTGCTGTGTCTCTTACCTCAGCAAGTGTGGAGGAAGCGTCACAATGGTGTCCAGGCCACTTAGGGTTTCTGTAAAAGAATATTGCAGAGTTACAAGCAAATATTTAAAGATTGGGATTGAAATTCTAAAATCTCTGTACTTTCTGAACTCAGTTTGTGTGCCCCCTTAGATAATAGAAAATAGTCATATGTTTATTTTAAAATTCTTTCCCATGATGGACCTCAATTCATTATTGGGAAAGAGAAAGTTAAAAAAAAAACAGGTCACATTTTTCCATTAGCAACAGGAATGAATAACTAAATCCCTAATCTAAGCCAGAGTGCCAAATGCAATGTACCTACCACTGGCCGAGAGGCTCCATTCTTCCAGTCAAAAGCAAAAGCTGTCTGGTTGAAACATTTTTTTTCTTACTTAATTAATTTTTTTTCAAAGTTTATTAAATTATAAAAGTTTCCATTTCCGCCCCCTTCCCAACACCCTCCCACTTCCCCCACTCCCTCTCCTCCTCCCTCTCCATCCCTAAGAGCAGTCAGGGTTTCCTGCCCTGTGGGTAGTTCAAGTTCCTCCCCCCTCCCTCCAGGTCCAGGAAGGTGAGTATCCAAACAGACTGGATCCCAAAAAATCCAGTATATGCAGAGGAAACAAGTCCCAGTGTCATTGTCATTGGCTTTACAGAAAGACTCCAGGCCAGCCACATTCAGATAATCCGGCCACATTCAGAGAATCTGGTTGGATCACGTGCTCGTTCAGTCCCAGTCCAACTGACCTTGGTGAACTCTCATTAGATCAGTCCCCTTGTATCAGTGGGTGATCGCACCCCTCGCGGTCCAGAGGGTTAGAGAGAAGGGAGTAGGGGAGGAATGGGGAAAGCTCGGGGGACTGGGATGGGAGGGAGGGAAGAAAGATGGATATGGGATCAGGGAAGAATATATCTCAACTAAGGGAGTCATTTTAGGGTTTACAAGAGACTTGATTATAAATGGGATCCCAGGTCCAAGGAGAGATCCCCGGATTGTTCTCTGGACAGAGGAGAGGGTGCCTGAACCGCCTTGGCCCATAACCATACTGATGAATATTTTGCTTATCACCATAGAACCTTCATCTGGCAATGGATGGAGATAGAGACAGAGACCCACATTGGAACACTGGACTTAACTCCCTAGGTCCAAATGAGAAGCAGAAGGAAAGAGAATGTGAGCAAAGAAGGCAAGATCAGAGGGAACCTTCATCTGACGATGGATGGCGATACAGACGGAGACCCACATTGGAGCATCGGACTGAGCCCCCCAAGGTCCAAATGAGGAGCAGAAAGAGGAAGAACATGAAAAATGGTTGAAACATTTTAATCTCTCAAGCTATAAAGACTTTCAAGTTCACAAGGAACCTTACCGGACATGTGGTAATCTATTTAACAGCTTTCCTATCATTGAAACACTTGGCCCTCTCTGAGCTTTCCTTTGATATTAAGAGAAGTACAGAACTTCCACTTGTTTGTGGAGTGTGCTTTTGTCACTATCAGGACATCGTGATTTACTGGGAGTTTCCGTTCAAGGGGGTTGAACAAGAATTAGGCTTCTGTCTTTAAAACAAATCTGTTTCTTCTCCTCTCATGCCTGCTCCAGACTGGCCTGTGCTAGGGACTCCCATGCTAATCGCACACACTCGTGACATGGTAGACTGACCACGTATTTAACCACATCACAGGTAAGGGTAGTGATTAGAAGCCTCATCCTCAGATCTCATTAATCAAGCCTAATAATGCTCAATATTTTGCCACCATTTGCAGATAAATCATACAACTGCTGACTCTAATTGTACAGAAAATAGAAAGCTAATTACTATGCCCTGCTCCAAAATTGTTCTACTTCAGTCGCTCCAGCCTGTCTCCCGGCGATCAGCTGCACCGTGTAGATTCAAACAGCTTTGCCAATTTGAACAACTTCCCTGGGGAAAGGATAGACAGCCCCTCCACCCTCTTAAGAGAGTAGAGAGAACATGAAACCAAATAGGTCCCTTAGACTCGGGACTAACGGGACCCCGCAGGACAGAATCAGGCCGGTTGTAGACAATGGCGCAAAAAATCGTGAATCTGAGGGAAATAACGCATCAGCAAAAACCAGTAAGTAGAGCTGAGTAGGGTCAGCGGTAGCTTGGAGATGAGGCCCAACTGGGAGTGGGGAGGACTGAGGTCAGAGCCCAGGATGGGATGGGATGACAAGAAAATGAAGCCACGGGATGCAAGTTCTAGGGGCAGCTCAAAGGGTCATACAGGTTAGCAGAGTCCAGCAATTAGTGTGACAGGGGACAGTGTCGAGGGCACGTTAGTGCTGTTGGTGAAGGAGAAATGAAAGTAGACAAACAAGTGTCGTGTGCTCTCCAGAGACGGGGCTGCATCTCCAGCTCAGGGCTGAACACTGCCTGATCTACAGATGATGCGTGAGCCAGAAGAAAAAGAAACGAGAACAGGGAAGTCATCTGTGGGACAGGGCTTGCCCAGCATGCAAGATTCTGGGTTTGATTCCCCAGCACCACCTTTAAAAAAACAAAGGGTAGAGGGAAACCCTACCTGGAAAAGGCAACCACACTGTTGTCATGAGCCGAGACTCCTACTCCATGTAAGTAGGACAGGGTAGAATTCATGTAAGTTGTCCAAAGGACAAAGAAGCCAAGGCCTGAAATACACAGAACTGCCTTTTCCCACTACTGCCCAGTAGTATATACGCAGAACCATCTTTTCCCAGTACGGCCCTGTGGTGGGATAGAACACCCCAGAAACACATAACAGAGCAAATGGCATGACCTGACTCCACACTAGTTTATGGAATGGAAGAAGTCAGTCAGCTCCATGCCTCTGTCTCCTCATCTCCAGATTTCTTTGACCTAGGATTGAGCCCGGGGTCTTCATCCAAGTGAGGCAACTGTTCTGCCACTGACACACACCCAGTTTCACTATCTGTAGAGGGAGGCAGTGAACATCTGCCCTGAAGCCTTCTTAGGACGAGCTAATGGAATCAGCCATTAAAAGCCTGGCATCGGTCTTAGATGTCAGTGACAGCTTCTGTCTCCTTGGCAGACCCACTGAATTTCAGGCCATGTATTGTTTGGAGATCCAGGGGTGAGAATGGAGATTGGTGGAGAATTGAATGGAAATTGGAGATCATACACTCCAGTTTCAAACTGTGGCAAATGCCAGCTTCGAAGGAAAAGACAGGGCATTAGTCAAGAGCGCAACAGGAGGCCCTCCTATGGACAGACATCAGGCTCTCTGTGCGAAGTGCTGAGACTGACCATGATGCAGACTAGGTAAGAAGGAGGTGATCCAAGAAGAGAGCTGAACGGGTTCAAAAGACAGGAAAACTTAGCCCCCTGTGGTAGTGCATACCTGTGCTCCCAGACACTGACTCCGTAGGCAGCTGGATCCCTTAGGCCAAGAGTCAGAGACCAGCCTGGGCAGCACACTGAGAACCTAGCTCAAACACAAACATAGCAGCAAATAGACTCAAGGAAGGCTTAAGCTTTTTAAATTAAGGGCAGCGAGATAGCTCGGTAGCAGGAAAAAGCACCTGCCACTAACCCTGGTGACCTGAATTTGATCCCTGGGAGCCCACACAAAACAAAAGAAAAAAATTATAATCAAAGTTTGGAAAGATAGAAAAGAAACCTTCCACTGGATCCCAGCCACCACCACTGCTTCAAGAGGTCACTGGCCTTGGGCTACCTTCTCTCACCTGGTGGCTGCAGCGGCCTTCTCCACGCCTCCACCCTGTGTTGGAGAGGCACACCCCAGTCGGGGTCTTTTTTCCTTTACTCCAAATGGTTCTTCACCTCATTTTAAATAAAAGCTAACTCTCAGTGTGTCCAGGGAAGACCTCCACAAGCTCTCCTACTTCCTCCTGCCACTGACTTACATGCACACACACACACACACACACACACACACACACACACACACACACACCCCTAGAAGCCTTCCCACACTTCCCTAAGTTACAACCTCCCTTTCCAGACAGCCTCCCCTAAACATTTCATTGAAATAGCAACTCCATTTTCCCCCCTAAGGGTCTCCTATCTCAGTTACTACTTTATATTTTCCATGAGTTTGTCATTATCTGAGTTGGCAGGTATGTTTTTGCTTATCTGGACCTTTTAGTTCATTTTGCCCCATGGTAACAGCACTGAAAACAGCATTTGGCTCACTGTAGATGCTCCCTACATAATTGCTGAGTTAATGACGTAACGGGGAGGATGGCATACGTCAGTCACTGAAAGCAGTTCAGTTTGGCGGAAGTTTGGGGTGTCCAAGGGAGGGTGCTGCAGGTGAGGCAACCAGACAGGTAGAGGCAGTCAGGTCACATGAGACTCGGCAGAACACACTGAGGGCTCTGATTCACACTAAGGGTGCTATTCGGTTATTCACCCTGTTCACCTGACATGGAATGAACATATTAGGGTTCCCAGGTGTTACTGCTTGGCCAGTAGCTTGAAATCATCTAGAAGCAACAAGAGCGAGCACATAGGAAGCTACTCTGGACATGGAGAGTAAGCAATAGAGGTAGAGATACAATCTGGATACAGCTAGGAAGTAAACAAAAGCAGAACATAGAGCAGGTTGGATGACAGAGTGCATTAACATATCTGGGATAACTCTAGTATGTGAGAACAGGCGACAGTACTTGCCGAGCACCTAGACACACTAGAGGAAAGTGAGTAAGGTTTGAGGATGACGTAGGACGTTCACAGGATCACTCTGGGTCATGCTAACTACAAGAACCTTATGCCACTCAGGAAGAAATGTTGAAGTAATTCATGACATTGGGCCTAGAATGTGAGGGACCAGGAAGGCAAGAATGGATGTGTCCAACTCTTGTCCACACAATGTAGCTGAAGAGCCATAGTGTCACAGGAAGTGGCTGTGGCAACAAGGCAAAGCCAGCATCCAGCTGTATCTAGTGTCCCTGATGGAAGTCAAACTAGGTTGGAGTGGAGCAGAATGGGGAGGCAAAGGTGTGGGCATGATGTGGGATTCTCCTCTATATACTGTAAATAAAAAAAATCTCTCTTGGGCCTGGCAGGGCAAAATAGAGGTAGGTGGGGAAAACTAAACTGAATGCTGGGAGAAAGAAGGAAGAGTCAAGGAGAAGCCATGCAGCCCTGCCAGAGATGGATGCATGCCAAAACCTTGCCAGTAAGCCACAGCCACATGACAATACACAGATTAATGGAGGTGGGTTAGTTTAAAATATAAGAGCAAGCAAAAAATATCCTTAAACTATTGGCCAAACAATATTATAAATAATATGGTTTCTGTGTAATTATTTCATCATCTGCGTAGCCGGAAACTAACACGTGAGCTCCTACAACAAATACATTTAGGATATTGGGCGAACAGTATTGCATATAATATGGTTTCTGTGTGATTATTTTGGGGCTGAGCAGTCAGGAACAAACAAGCGACCTCACACAGCATGGGCACAGGACCTATAGAACATCCTAATAAGTCTGACAGTAGAAGGCAACCTGTGGGAGAACCTATAACCGGAAGGGAAAGTGGCAAAGGGATGGTAGTGAGGTAGATGGCTCTTTGCCTATTGGAATTCCTGCCTCTAATTCATTTTCTTTTTCCTTTATATATCCCAAATTTTACATTCCTCCTAAGTCCTCTGTTGTATGTAAAACAGTAAAAGCAATTGCAAAATGGGGCACGGCTCTTCCCAGGTATAATTCCAGTCACATCCTTTCCGTTTTCTGGGCCAGCAGTCACAGCCTTGGGAGCTGTCGGTTCTGAAGGAAGCCTGCTTTCCTATCCAGAGCATATGACTGGCAAATAAGAGTCCAGATAGCACAGGGCAAGGGGGAGTGCACATCTTGTCCCTGCTACTTACTCTGCAACAATCAAGAACAGTAAAGTTCACAGATGATATCACAAACAAGAAAATGTTCAAGTTTTTTGTTTTGTTTTGTTTTTAATGTAGTAAAGGAGCTGGTGAGATGACTCAGTGGGTAAATGCACTCATCACCAAGTCTGCCAGTGTGAGTTCAATTCCCAGAACCGACCCAGCAGCCCTGACCTCTACATGCATGCTCTTCCATCCACCTTCATATAAATAAATGTTAAAAAGCGAAATGAATTAAAGTCAATTCGTATGCTTGAAATATAAATGTGCGTTATGATCCCTTTGTAAAAGGGGTAGCTTTTAAAATAGCGCTACCACTGGGTGGTGAGAGAACAAATAATTTTTACTTTTTGCTTTATACTGTTCTAATGTTTTCCAATATTCTAAAATTAACTTGTAACTCTTACGAATTGAGGGTGAGTGATATTTGAAACCCTAGGGGTATAGAAGAGTTTATTTATGAATTGAAAGCTGTGTCCTCAAACTATAGGTGCAGAAACCACCCAAGTTCCAAACACACTGTTCGTGTGCTCACGAACTCTGTTGACCTTTACTGTCACTGTTGGCCAGTGTCCACTCTCCTGCTTTCTTGGTAGCACCATCCACTTTGCTCCGAGGAAACTATCTTTCCTTAACCCTAGGATTCAGTTGTCTCCATAGCGTAGGTTTAATTCCATTATCGCAGTATCTTTCTTGGGTAGAACATAGGTTCAGGCATAATCACATGACTCATCAGGACACAGACAGAATCCACACAACCAAGGGCCACACAGGTGTGACTGGAAGAGCCATATGGCCTAAATGTGGTGAAGATCTGCCCCTCCAAAGTTGGTATTAGGATGGAATCTTGAGATGTTGAGAATGGTATGTGCCTCTTCTCTCCTTAGAACAGGGGTTCTCAACCTCCCAATGCTGTGACCTTGTAATACAGTTCCTCATTCTGTGGTGACCCCCAACTAAAAAAATGTTTTCATTACTACTTCCTATGCTTTTGTTATTGCTATGAATTGTAATGTAAGTATCTGTGTTTTCTTATGGTCCTAAGGGTTGCTACCCATATGTTGAAAACCACTGCCTTAGAGGATTAGGTGCTACTGTTGATGAAAGTGGGGAAGGTCTCAGAAGTAGAGAGCAGAAACTTCTGTCTAGTGTTGCCAGGTTCTTGTTAGTATCAGAGAAAGAATTAGAGATGACACAAAATAAGGAATTGAGGAGAAGATTTTGGCAGACAGAATGAGTAGAGGCTTCTGAGCTACAGTCCAATTTTAGGTAGCTGAGCTTATAGGTGAACTTTAATGAGGGGGTTATTTACAAAGGAGGGGAGAGGGTGTGACTTTACCACAGAACAGGTCCCCTTTTCTGTCCTTATTTAGAGTTTTGAACTTGAAGCAGACAATCTGGCCAGACTAACGATGTGGAGGAGCCGTCACAGTGAGGTTCAGATAGCAAAGGTCTGAGTTAGCCATGGTGTCCCAGCTGGTCTGTCGCTGTTTGAGCAGTCACATAGTGTCCTGTCCTGCTGTAACATAGCTCAAAGATTGCATCAGCCTCTAGAAAGTTTGCCTCACAGCCCCCCACCCCACCCCGCAAGCCCTACCTGACTTACCTTACTAGGAAGGAGATGCCCGTCCCCCCGAGATAACTGCTGCCCCATCACAGTCTAAAGAAAGATGAGTGTGTGTCCTACTTTAATCTCTGTGGCTATGATAAACATCATAAGCAAGAACCACTTGGAGAGCAAAGGATTTATTTCCGCCTCCAGGTTATAGACCTTCACTGAAGGCGGAGAAAGAACTTGAAGCTGACACCACAAAGGAAGCTGCCTTTTGGGTTACTGAAGGTTTGCTCAGATTCAGCTACCTTTCTCAGAGAGCTCATGCGCCCCGTGCCTGGGGACCTTCCTATATCAATTAGAAATCAAGAAAATGCCCCAATGACCATAGTCACAGGTCAATCTGATTGAGGAGCAATTCTTTGGTTGAGGAGTTTTCTTCCCAAGGCACTCGAGGTTTATGTCAAATTCATAGCTGAAATTATGTCCAATACCAGGCTCCCCAAAATGTCTGAGTAGAGATTAACCCCATCTCCTAAGAGAGCCTAAGTAGGGGGTGAAGACGATGCCAGTCTCCCAAACCATCTAAGTGAGGGATGACCTCACTCTCCCAAGACGGTCTAAGTTGATGGACATCCAAAGTCCACACAGAGCATAGTCACAAAGATCAAGCCCAGGTCTTAAAACTGTGTAACTTCACATCAACCCAAACCCACAGTTGCTCTTCTGAGGGGCATTTAATAGATGGGGCAAGTAACCTGTGTGGCACTGGTCAGTTTTAACTTGTCTCGCCTTTGCACTCAACATATTTCTCAATTATCCTGCCCTCAGAGCCCTTCACATGCCAAGTCTGAAGTAGTAAGTGCTCTAAGAAAGTCTGGAGGGCAGGGCTCTGAGCCAGCAGAGTAAAAGATTCTACTGAGGCAGGCAGTGGAAGTTTCCTGTGTGAGCAAGGCCTTGGAGGACCTGGAAAAGGAATTCCTGACAGAGGTATCGGGCAAAGAAAATAACTGCTCTGCATGATGTCATCAATAAAGTGCCTCAGCGAAACTACCGTCAGGCCACACAACTCTTGGTGGGGCAAACTGGCCTAGACTCTTGAGTATATTCTTAGAAATCTGCATGTTAATCTATTTTTTAAAACAGACAAACAAACAAGCAAACATGAAAACCACGAGGGCTGAGCATTGACAAATGTTTTCTAGTAAAAACCTTGACTTGGTTGTGGGAAATGGTGGACCGTAGAAAGACAGCAAAAAAGCTACCTCCTCTGCCTTTGTTTATCCTGGATAGCCCACTCCCCTTCAACAAACTCTTTCCAATTTAAGGAAACCTTCTTTCTCTACTGAGGAGATCCGAAGTGTTTGCTCAAGAAAAAAAAAAAAAAAGCAGAAAACAAAACCAAAGAACTCACGGCTTGCCTGTCCTTCAGATGAAGCCCACTCCATCTCCCTCCTCCCCCGAAGGCAGCCCCTACTCGGCCTGTTTCCCAGCTTCTGGCTATTCCCACGTACAAAGGAATGCTCCATGCTCTTCTTTAACGGTCACAGCCTTATCTCTTCTCTTGCTAATTATAGAATAATCAGTGCACGACAAAAGGGACCACATTCATTCTTACAGTCAAGGTGCATGCAGGGCTTTGACCCGGAAACATCTACCTACCTGTTCTCAGCTCTGGGCTTTCCTAGGAGCTACAAGGGCCCAAATACCAACACTGTGGCTTAACCTCAAGGTGCTGAATATCACATATCCAGCTTATTAGAAAACACTGGGTTACTCTCCACCTCGGTGTTTACCTCCATCAGCTTCATTGACAGCAAACTAATAACGAATACTAGGAACGGCATGTTTCGCGCACCGTCGGGCCCTGTTTTATTATGTCACCCAGCCATCTGTGACCCTTCATTAGAGAGGCGTCTGGGAATCCAGTTTGGAATCACTGCTGAACGACAATGGCTGCGCTGAAACCTTACTGTAGCTTTAAGCGCCTCGCCACTCTCAGACAGCTAGTCCATTTTCATTTATCAGTAAACTAAAACAGCTAAGCATTAGTTCTACCTACAAGACAAACTCGGAGTGCAATAGCTGAGACAATTTAGTTAATATGCAGAGATTAAACAAAGGGTGGTGTTGCTGTGCTTGTCTACACACACACACACACATACACAAACCACAAACACAAACATATGTGAATTAAGACCTTCCTTTAGAATAGCATAACCTGAAACGCTATCTGAATTCTGCCTTTGGAGAAACACCAACTAACGGCACTTGCGTGTCTTTTTTCAGGTCGCACACAGCACAGAATCATGACAAGCACCGACTGGGTTTTATTTCAAGGGAAGGGGCTCTGTTTTCTAACTGACTGGTTACCACGGCGGCGGCAGCGTCACAAGCAAGGGGCTCGCAGAGCTGTCCTGGTTCCTTTTAGGCCTTTTCCTTTTTCAAAAGCATCCCTGTTGCCCCAAGCACGCTCTGGCTGTCTGTTGCAGTTTCAGCCCCACCATTCTCGGCGCCTCAGCCCTGCCTAATTGATATGTCATTTATTTTCTGCTGCTGAAGTCTGCAGCCTACATGATGGGAAATGCTCATTTGCTACCGGGAACGCATTTCAATTTTAGCACGGCTCAACAACTGAAAGCCCACCTGTCTGAGGGGCAGGTCAGTAACAACTGCGGAAGCAACACAATTCCTCCAGACTGTTCCTCCAGGCTGTTATTTTCCATGCACAATAGTCATAAAAGCGAATACTTAGTAAGGTGGCCTCTAACAGGAAAATCAAATTAAACAAGCCTTCCTTCCTGGTTCCACTCACTGATATTTGAAAAGAGGGCTGTTGCTTTAACTTCCCTCTTCCTTCTAGGCGCCTGGGAACCACAGCCCTGATTTCCATGCAAGCTGGGGATCCTAACTTGCCTATGGGGAACCCGTGCCCATGGACGCTGGGGACCTGGAATGGGGACGCCTCATGTCAAAAGCAGCGGTTCCTATTTGAGGTTTGGGAGGAGGTAAGGAGACCAAATCGGAGACAGCTGGATGCCTACGCTAAGCCAAGATTTCCATATCCTGCACCTTCTCGGAGGCAACTCGTGCAATTGCGCGACAGGCATCCATAACCGTACTCGGTGACAGTCCCTCCCGCCCAGGGGCCGCGTGGAGCCAGGAGCAGGTGTCCCTGCGCACCGCTCTCGCTTACCCAAGGCCCAGGTGCAGCTCTCCTTGATGGCTTTGTATTTGCTCCCGGACGCGTCCCTCTGCAGCTTCCTCAGAATCTCTTCCATCTTGGCCTTCCCAGAGCCGGGCTACCGACCAGGAGAGCACGCGGAGGACGCGCCTAGGCGGCCGCTGTGCTCATCCCCATCGCGCTCCGCGGCCACTGATGAATCACGCCGGTTCCACGCCGCGGGCCACGTCAGCCCCGCCGCCACGCCCGTTGCCACGCCCGCCGGGTCAGGTGCACTTCCCCAGCCTGGAGACGCTGGAGGCTGGAATCTCCTATTTCTTGCCCAGGCTGACCTGGGGGACCAGGCTTCGTCCAAAGGTGGGGTCAGCGGCTCATTGCCGGCTGGGCTCCGCCCGAGGGAGCCTCTGATACACTGTGGGAGCGGTGGGCAGAGGGTAGGGCGGGGTCTGGTTGCTTGTGCCCATTACCTGCGGGCCACGCAGCATTCCTGCCTGTGAAGACTGGCTACACCCTGGGGTCCTGGAACCAAAACAGTGATACAGTCACTAAATAGTAAACAGCTGGTCCCCTCCCCGTGTCAGGCCGAGGCCACCCAGCAGGGACTATGCCATATGTCTGCCTGCAGGGAGCTTACATGACAATATATTAGACTCATACATTACACTCTGATGCAAGTCTCTAATAATTAGAGAATTGGGTGTGAGAATTAAATCAGAAGAGGTTTAGCAGAGGGTTAAAATGAATACTTATATCAGTACACTGAGATTTCTACCAAACAGCTAAGGCAGAAATTAAAAACAAAAATCAATAAATATAATTGACAACTTAAAATCTTTCAGCAGCTCAGCAGTCAATCTGAGCCGAACTGCCCTGGATGTTAGAAATTAATGGCCCCATATATCAGCGAAGAAACCAGGCCCCAGCTACTTCCCAGGCAACAAGAGTATGCCACACACCCTGAATTCAAAGATGTTTTTAAAAAAACCTTCAGTACCAGCAGGTAAATATAGGAAAATTAGAAATTCAAGGTCATCCTTGGCTATAAAGTCAGCCTGGGACCAACTTGAGGTACATGAGACTGTTAAAAATAAATACTTAATAAATAAAAATAAAATAAAAAAAAATCTCTCATGCTGGCTGAGCTGTTTCTGTCTGAAGCAAGGGGCACACTGGCACAGTTCCAGCCGAGGACTGCTGGGTTTTGGTAGGGGAAAGCCTGCCCTCCTCGGGAGCCACTTGACCTAGAAGGTCAAGTAAGCCAGAGCCCCTGCTATTTGAGTGACTTCAGGTGTTTCTCTAGTGGTAGGAGGCCTCTCTCCCGGATGTTGTAGAAAAGAGACCTGAAGGAAAGCAATGACCTTGTCCTGAGAGCTGTGATGGGAAGTGAGGAAGAGGCTAGAAGCAAATCCACTTTTTATTAGAAACATATTTGTAGTGGTAGGGATAGCATCTGCAGAAAGGGTGGTGGATGGGGGAATGTGAGCAGGTTTCACGCAATCTCGAATAAATCGAACTTTGGGTAGGTGGGTAGGGGAGATGTCTGGGGAGACAAGACAAAAGAATTTGATGGCTGAATAGAGAAGGACCAGCAGCCTAAGGGCTGGCATTCAGATTTCTTTAGGAAATGAAAAGACATTGGCCTCATTTTGTAAGGTAAAGATGCTAGGGGAGGAGGGGCTTGGAAGAGGGAATATATATACAAGCTCAGATTTAACGTGGCCTGACTGAAAAGATACCACACATCTGTGGGTATTATACCTATGGGCAGGAACTCGGGATAGGACTCTGGGATGGAAGGGAGGATTTAAATACCTCAGTCAGACCGACCAGTGGTTGTTGTCGGAGGCCAGAGAGCGAGTGGCGGGACCTAAGGTAAGGGACAGAGAAGTGTGAGGACAAGGAGGAGGAGGAGGAAGAGGAGGAGGAGGAGCAGGAGGAGAGTGAAAGTGGAGGCTGTGAGACATCCCAGGAGTGAAAGCAGCCAGGAAGGAAGTATCACAGGACAGTGTCCAGAGCGGAGGGGCACTGTGCCTTGGTTCCTTCAAACTGCCAGTTCCCAATGGCTCATCTGCCCACCACTAACACCCAATAGAGCCATCTTTTGAAGAAAGGTTTCTAAGTGCTAAAAAGCAAGCAACAACAAAACCTCAGGTTTGACCATACTGCTAACTACTTGTAACAATACAGACATCAGAACTATACCATGAGTCAAGATGAATGATCGATATTTTTAAAAAGTTGGATGTAAGAATTGAGCCATAAAAGGTTTAGAAAAAAAGTTAGATAAATACACTTCCTAATATACTGAAATTGCTACAAAACCCATTATGCAAGAGATGGGGAAAATTCAATAAATTTCTTAATTCGACGATTTAAAACCTCTAAGTCAAAAGTTCCATTCACAGATTAAAATTTAGATGTACTGGTTTGAATGACAATGTCCTTCATAGGCACCTGTATCTGAACACTTGGTCCGGAGTTGATAGTCTGGGAAGTTATGGAATCTTTAGAGAATGGAGGTTTGGGGTGTGGGTGGGGTGTGGGTGGGGTGGGGTGGCACCTAGAGGTGTGGGGCTTGTGTGTAGCCTGGCTCCCTTTGCTATTCTCTCTGTTTCCTGTGTGCAGATGGAAATGTGAATTGCCAGCTTCCTAGTTCAGCCTTTGCCTATTGCCTTCTCTGCCTGTTGCCGGCGCTTCTCAGCCAAGATGGACTCTAGTCCTCTGGAAACGGGAGCCAAAGGAAACCCTTTCTTCCCAGAGTTACTTTTGGCTGCGGAATTTTAATCGCAGCTTCGGGAGAGTCACTAATATGGCAGCAAGTTATACACAGCTGGATTAAAGGAAGAAAGAGATGGCTAGCTTTCAATTTTATGTAGATTTGTATTTTGAGTCTATTTTCAATCTTTATTAGTTTTATAGTTAAAAACAAAGGGCTTAAGGTACAACCCAGGAAAGTGATTCTAACGATGCCAGAGGTGTAAAATTGAATAAGGTCGGTAAAAAGCTTAACCAAACTGATAAAAGGTGGTGGTGGTGCATATTCCCCAAAAGCAAAACAGGCAGTCAGTATGAATTTTGTTTATGGACTAAACAAAGGGATGAATAAATCCACAAAAAAGTACAACACAAACTTTTAAGAAAATGGCTAATTTTTATTAATCGAATGTTTCCTTCTCAAATTAACATGCAGATGTGGTGATTTGAATGAGAAATGTCCCCTATAGGCTCCTGTATTTGAACACTCAGTCCCCAGTTGGTAGTGCTGTCTGGGAAGGTTATGGCCAAACATATTTCAAATGCTATTGTGAGTGAGAAATCGACCTCACGGGTACCGGGTATGCTGGTGGACACAGACAGCATGGTCTCACGGTGTACCGGGGACGCTGGTGGACACA
Organism: Myodes glareolus; assembly: GCF_982192425.1. Taxonomy (NCBI): domain Eukaryota; kingdom Metazoa; phylum Chordata; class Mammalia; order Rodentia; family Cricetidae; genus Myodes; species Myodes glareolus. Next base: position 116,059,397 of record NC_142026.1, on the reverse strand, counting down.
GACAGCCCAGTCTCCCCATGTACCGGGGACACTGGTGGATATAACTTCAGCCAACTTTGCTCACGGGGATCGGGATGTACACAACGCCCATGATTTCAGACCAGCAATCCCCCTCCTGGGAATTCATCCAAAGGATGTGATAACGTGAATGAATATAGAGGCTGGAGAGATGGCTCAGAGGTCAAGAGCATGGGCTGCTCCTCCAGAGGTCCTGAGTTCAATTCCCAGAAATCACATGGTGGTTCACAACCATCTATTATGAGATTTGGTGCCCTCTTCTGGTGTGTAGGCAGACATGCCAGAACACCATTCATAATAAATAAATAAATCTTAAAAAAGAAAGAAAATGATTATAAAAGTTTTCTGACAAAGATTTTCATGTATCTTAGAATTACAAACTAATTTAAAACTATACACTTGTCCAACAACAAGGACATGGAGAGGTAATTCATATTGTATCCATAAAGCAGCATACTCCATATGGAGTATTATGGAGAGGAATATTAGATGGCATGAAAACAGGGTTCTAGCTCATGAAGTAAGATAAGCTAACTGTGAGATACTATGCAATTCTGTATGTTACCTGACCTCAATACTTACTAAATATTTAATAGAAAATCCATATAAATTTTAAAATATATACATATATAAAAGTGACAATTTTCAGTGTGGCTTATAGGCAGGTGTATTTTTCATTAAACATATTTACCTTTATAACAGAAAAGGGTACCTTTTAAAAATGATGCAAGGTTGTAATAACAGCAAAACAATAACATCAATAGCCACAGAAAGGACAAAGATAACATAGATGGGATTAAACAGGATCATAGAGAAGTCTGTTCTGGGACCATGGGGTGGGCAAGAATGGATGGAATTATGTATGTAAACAACCCACTCACAGTAGTGACTGTGAAGGAAAATACATATTTTTATGTTTTATCCATAGCTCACAGGACTAAACTTACTTTGCATTGCTATCCAGTATACACAGGCACACACATAGAAATAGTTTAAAAGAAGAGAAATAAAAAGGGTTTGAGTTTGGTTTTGTGTCAGGATGTAGCACGGGCTAATTTCGAACTTGTGATATTCTCGACCGAGCTTCCAAAGCGCTAGAATTACAGGTATGCATTACCACACCTGGGTAAAGTTTTATTTATGAACAATATTAACTTTTAACTATGGTAGAGTTGCTATTAAATATGATTTTATTCATAGCAGTTGGCACATGGGCTTGTTCCCGAATTTCTTCCAGGCTAGGAGCATGAGGACACTGTTGCATGAACACACTGTTGCATGAACAACCATGGTGGTTCATTTTAAAACTCTTTGGTCCCAGTTTTTCAGCTTTACTTCTCCACAGCTGTAGTTCATGCAGATATTGCCATCAAGAGCATCTGCTGAAGCTTACACTATCGCAACAGAAATTCTTCTTTTAATCTTAATCCACACCTGGGCCTGGTGATGCGCACCTGCTGTCTCAGCACTTCGGAGGCAGAGGCAGGAGGATCACAAGTTCAAAGCCAACCTGGGTTGCATAGTGAGACCTTGTCTCAGAAAAACAAAACCAAATCTCCATACGTAGATATATACATTTATACACATACGTATTTTTAGAAATGATTAAAATTTGAAGTTGAGACTTATAATTAATATGTTCATTCAATTTTTCTGCATTAACAATGTTCTCTTCGTGTGATTTAAGACGCTGATGATACATAGTAACCGTGGAGATTATTTAAAAGGATTTTTCTAACAGTTGTGCATATTTAGTGTCTTGAAATACGCGCTACTATTTTCCCATGACTACAAATTCAGTTAATTAAAAATGCCAACATTTTTAAAATCTCAGAATGAGTTCTACATGCCAAGCTTTTCGTGAAATATCACTTACAAACTATGAGCCAAAAAAGATTGCTTCTCAAAATATAAAAGTATGGATCCCACTCCTGAAATCTTATAACTTAATACATACTTTTCTCTTAGCAACCAATCCCTTTACTTTCTATATTACATTCATATGTTAATTGTATGGGAATGCTTTGATGCCTTAACAGATACAAAACCGTAGAAATCTGCATTTATTTATTGGTTAAATTACATCCTTGGCCAGCTATGCAGGTTAATGTCATAGTCGATCATTCTAGGACCATACACTTTGTCCTGCTCCATCATCCCGTAAGAAGCTGTTTGCATTGGTGTGAGCCAGAGATGGGGCCTAGGCACCTTGTGTTCCCGGCCATAGATGAGGAAGATAGCATAGAGGAGTCAAGGCCTTAGAAATCTGACTTGCAGGAATCCCTTTTCCCACAGCAGCCGGTGAAGACAGAGTTATAGGAGCGCACCTCCTGATATGGTCAGTCTATTGGCGCCTAGCCGTGCCCAGCCACACTTCTGTTCCCGTGGTAGAGGAAAAAGTTGGCTGGTGACCAGCAATCTTAGCCACAGCTCCAATTTCAGAACAAAACAATGGTAGAGGTTTCCTTTTAAAAAAAAATTAAATATCTCCTGAGTAAATTGGGAGCATGGGGACCTTGGGGGAGGGTTGAAAGGGGAAGGGGAGAGACAGGGAGGGGAGCAGAGAAAAATGTAGAGCTCAATAAAAATCAATAAAAAATTAAATACTATCACCACTCTTATTTTCAAGACTGGATACAATCCTTAGATTGTCAAAGCCTTTACAACACATGAAACATGGATTTCAAATAAATATTGAGAGTAGTCAGTGTCATAAATTTCTTTAGGTTTTGTTGTCACATTGTCCTCTGAACCTCTGATAATTCTATTGTGACTTTCCAGCTTAATTTTATGTTTTTAAAGTAATCGATTTCTCTTATTTAAACAAGTTAATCCCACAGGGAGGAGAAACAATGGGAGGAGAAAGACCAATGACCCAAACTATGGCCAAATTAATTAAATCAAGCAATTAATTAAAGCAAGCTTTTTTAGTCAGGTGCACAGACTGTCTCTCCCTAAAGGCAGGTTCGAGAGATCAACACTGGACGGGGTAAAGGTTTTTATAGCTCAGGAAAGGGGGTTTCCAAATGGGGGATTTCCAGGCAAATAGGCATAGTTATAGGAGCTTAACATAAGCATAACAAGTTGGTCATAATAACCTCCTAAAACAAAGACGTGGTTGCAAGGTGGTCATAACAAAGTATTTATAACAAGGTGGTGATGATACGGTGGTCATAATAACTTATGAAATAAAGGCATGGCTGCCATTTCCTGGAACAGGCAGCACAGAACTATTTGTACTTAGTGTTCCCAATCCTTGAGAAACAGAGGTTTAATCATAAACAGGAATGGATCTAGTTTGTCTTTACTATACAATAACTTGTAACCTGCTTGAAAGCAGGTTGGTTTACCAGATATACCAGGAGATCAACGGGACAGGATCTGTACACACACACACACACACACACACACACACACACACACACACACACTATATGTCTTCTTTGTTAAAGAAATTCAGATTCCCATTAATTAGGAGAGAGTATTTGGAAGGCATAAACTGACAAAAGCCTCCCATCCAATGTCTGTAAAGAGGCCCCTGTGCACCTCATATCAATTAGGAAAACACAAACAGCTCGGTAGAAAAGGAGTAAAAGATGTGGGCAGTTATTTCACCCCCCCAAAAAAGCACTATGCATTGCTGATAACTTTGACATAGATGAAAGCTTCACCCCTCCAACTCTTTCTCAAGTTGCAGGCAGCTTCACAGAAGAGTCTCTGTTGTACAATGGTTTACTGCTTTATGACCTTAAGAAGGGCCCCTGGGAGTCTTAAAGTTTTACAGAGCTTGTGAACCAAGTAATTTTAATGAATGAGCCTGGAGAGCCTCCTTTCTCTCTCTAGCCGAGAATGTTTCAATTTGGAGGAAATTGTTACTTCACAAGGGCCTATTGTTAGCACCTATTATTCCTCAAGTGGATACTACCTGCTGCTGTAGAGTCTCCAGGAGGCTCATCCCTGGAGATGAGAATACACATGATCAAAGCTATAAAAGAAGTAAGTACTCTTAACCTCCCTAGCCTACTCTTCTATTCAAATTCTGCAAAGTGCTACATATGTTCCCCTTCTTTGCCTTTTCTGTGTGTAAGGTGGAATGCTGCAGTTTACAGTCCAGAAGGAGATAGGTTCATTGCTATGAAGGGAGGAACACAGTGTTTGCAAATGTGTACAAGATGGGTGCCTAACCAGGCTTCCTGCCAGGTGTGTGGGGGCGTGTCTAAGCTTTGACCTGAACAATGATGAGAAGAGCCAGGTAACTAGAAAGGCAACTGGGATCCCGTTTTCTCAGCGTTTCTTGGCACAGTGTCATCCTACATGCCACTTTGTTCTCTTCTGGGGAACAGGGTCCTCCACCCTCCAGGTCTCTTTTATTCAGGTACAATAGACAAACTGTTCACTGTGTTTTAAGCCTTAATACCTTTCAGTACTGTTAACTATAGGCAAACTTTTCTGTCCTTCCAGCCAGCTCCCAAATAACCACACAGAGATGATGTATTATTAATTATAAATAATCAACCCATAGCTTAGGCTTGTTTCTAACTATCTCCTACAACTTAAACTAATCAATTTTTTTTATTAACTTACTTCCTGCCACATGGTTCATGGCTTTGTTCCCTCATTTGTACATATCTTGCTCCCTCTGCCTCTGGCTGGCTACTTTGCCCTTCTTCATCCCAACATTCTCTCCCTGTCTGCAAGTCCAGCCAAATCTCTTCCTGCCTAGCTACCAGCCATTTAGCTCTTTGTTAAACCAATGAGAACTAGGCTTCTTCACAGTGCACAAAAAAATTATTCCACAACAATTAATCATTCTTTCCCTGATACCATTCTCCTCTCTTGGGTTTTCAAAAACCACTTTTCCTAATTTTCTTCCTATTTCTCTACTGAACTTAGCTTTCTTTTCTGGAGCCAAAAGGGAAGGCCCATGTGCATTTTGTCACATATCTACTGCCACATGGAGCTTAGCACATAGTGATTATTCGATTAAAATACCCCGGGGATGAGCGAGTGAACAATGATACTACTCCAGATGTCTGCTCACATCCACATTGTGCTCCTATTGTCTGGAGTTTAAACCTTAATTTTTCTATTTACTAAAGGCAGTAAGCTATTTAAAATGTTTGGGGGGAGGCAAAAGAATCATATTTTGTGGACAAATTCTGAGGAACACATGCTTGATATTTTGGTAGCTGAGGGAAAGGTTCCAAGAACCACACAGGTTGAATTGATCTCTCTCAGCTCAGTGGTTCTGCCCTGAGTCTGGGTATAGAAGTCACAAAGTTTCTGGAAGGGGAGTTAGAAACAACCTTACATACTTGCCCTGGGGAACTGGCTCTGTCTGAATTACTCAGTTCCCGGGGTTATAGAGCATTCCATGGACTCTGGAGACTTTGAAAGAGCCCACCTTTAATTCCAGCACTCGAGAGACAGAGGCAGAGGGATCTCTGTTAGCTCAAGGCCACCCTGAGCTACACAAGATTGAATCTGTCTAAAAGAGAACCAGAGCTCACACAAATAAGTGCTGGAATCATAGGCTTTCAATCCCAACACTAGAGAGGTGGAGACAAGAGTGATATGGCTGGGTGAAAAGCGGTGCTCAAGGCAGTCTGAGGTTTGGTGGAGACAGTTGCAGTCTGAATTTGGAGACAATTGCAATCTGAGGTTTGGTGGGGACAGATGCAGTCTGAACATGCAGTCTGGAGATGCAGTCTGAGGACAGGATCAACCCTTTGGTATGAACTCTGCTTCTCTGATTTTTAGCATTAACCCTTATATCTGACTCTGGGTATTTATTTTTAAGACTAACTAGAATTTATGCTATATTAGCTCTTCAGCAATCAAATGAAAAGCAAATGGCCAAAACAAACACACGAGAACACCTTGAAGGAAACATTTGCAACATATATGACTAGGATTTAATATTTTTACTAATGGAGTATCATATTGTTACTGTATAGTGGGTCTTGATTGGACTTATTTTCTCTTCCAGTTGAATGAAAAATCATGACCTCGACAAGTAGCAGTAGAGACATCTCGAATCCAGCAAACAGAATCAGGGGGAAGGAAATGCGTGCAGTTGGCACGCAGAGAAGACCTCTGCAGAGTAAAGTGGGTCCTCCAGAAGGAGAGATCCATTCTTTTCTCAGGAGTAGGGTTTTCAAAGTCCCTGAAGGGCCTTCCTCCCCTAATTTAGACTTGGTCAATTTGAAGAAAAGCAGGAGGGCTGATTGCCCCACAGTTGTTAGGTAACATGATTTGATCTGGTTTTGAACTTGTTGAGCCAGTCCATCAGCAGGGGGCCAGCCGGTAGGAGAAAAAGCTCACAAGGCCTTTGTTTTAAGCTACCAGGCTATTGTCTCCAGTCAGGAGGGTGAGGAAAGATCCAGCCATCTTGGAAGTTCACCTCCTTCATTGCTAGGCATGGTCCTGTTCCTATCTGTCCTGGAGCTTCGACTTTATTTGGACTCTAACTCTGATGTCTGTTCTCCTTTTTATTCAACTCCTAATTTGGGCAGTTGTCACCTTTTCAGGAAGCATCCCTTGTTAAGATCCCAGCTAAGCCAGCATGTTGTTCTCCGTTTATGTGTTTGTCTTCCGGATTTGGCATCATGCTGCTTGCCATAATGATAAACTTACATTAGCTTATGATCTTTTGGTTAATGGCTATCTACTAGGGTAAAAACTCATTGAATCAGGAACCAAAGCTGCTTTTACTTGCCATATACAAGAAATGCTTTGGGTAAATTACAGGTGATGAATGAATCAGAGACTCAAAGAACTGCAACATATAACAAAGTCTTTTGCTTTTAGATGATCAAAGTTTAACAAAATTGATGATAGCATTCTTTTTAAGGCAGTTTGTACTTCCCAAGGACACACACAAACACACACCTACACACTTCCCTCTTTAGTACTACTGACAAGTAGATAATCAGAGAAACAGCCAAAGGTGTTCAATATTAAGCTCCCTAAGATGGCTCAGCAGGTAAAGGCGTTTGCCAACAAGCCAGAAGACCTGAGCTTGGGCCCTGAAACCCACGTGGTATGAGAAGAGAAGCAACTCCTACCTTCATGCTATGTGTATTAGTTACTTTTGTATGGCTGTGATAAAACACCATGACCAAGACAACAGTAGGAAGAGCTTATTTGGGCTTATGTTTCCAGAGGGTTAGTGTCAATAATGGCAAGGCTTTTTCTTCTTTCATTCTTCTTTTCTTCCTTTGAGCCTAGATTTTTTTCCTCCTATTTATTCTTTCTGTTTGTTAGCCCTGCCTATCCTTGTCTTTGCCTAGCTATTGGCTGTCCAGCTCCTTATTAGACCAATCAGGTGCCTTGGGCAGGCAAGGTGAAACAAATGCAACACATCTTTTCATAATTAAACAAATGCACCATAAACAAAAGTAACACACCTTTACACAGTTAAAGTAATATTCTGCAGCATAAACAAATGTAACACACCTTTTCCTAGTTAAATTAATATTCTACAACAAATGATCATCTTTTCTGGCTAGTGACATTGTGGATTATTTTTCATCATATTTATTTGAAACAAAATACACATGTGTCATGTTCATAATCAGAAATATATATTTTAACATGAAAATATTTTTAAATGCATATGTATTTTATCAAGTTTACATGAATTTTCTTTAGACACATGTACAGAACTGCATCTACAAAGATAATTGACCTCTGACAAAAAAAAATATCCTATAGCAACTAGGACAAGAGGATTTGTTCATGGAAACTAAGATATAAAATTGCTTTTCTGAAAGCCTCATTTTGTTTCATGCAGCTCTAATAGTCAAAATATTCTTTTTATAAAACCAAAACATATCTCCATTCAATGTTAATTCTTTAAAGTTTTTTTATGATTTATTTAACTTTATGTGCATTGGTGTGAATGTGTCAGATCCCCTGGAACTGGATTTGCCGACAGTTGTGAGCTGCCATGTGGGTGCTGGGAATTGAATCTGGGTCCTCTGGAAGAACAGTGTTCTTAACTGTCAAGCCATCTCTCCAGGCCTATAATGTAATTTTTTCTATTACCCATCCCATTATGAATGTTAGTATAGTGCCTAGATCATAAAGAGACTTAATGAAATATGTATTCTTAAACACCAATACGAAATTTTCCAAAGAATTCCTTTATGATCTAAGGAAACCCTGAACTTCTTACATTCTCTTCGCTCATTGGGGTTTGTAGAAGAAAACATAGTTGGCTACTCATGCTCTCTGGAAATAAATACCTTTCTTAAAAGGCCTCTAGACATGGGTTGATAAGTAGGGAAGAGACTGGATGGTATACTGTTTTTTAAGTTTATTGGTACCTGAACTGTATTGTCTTTTAAATGAATCGTGCCATATTCTGAGCCCATAGTAAATCTGGTAGCTTCAATCTCATTTAGAACCTGTAATGCTGCTTACCTATGACCCCTATAGGAGCCCAGGCAGGAAGACTGAGAGATGGAGGCCAACCTGGGCTATATAGGAAGAATCTGTAACAAAAAACAGAAACAAAAATTAAGGGGCTGGAGAGACGGCTCAGTGGTTAAGAGCATGGGCTGTTCTTCCAGGGGACCTGGGTCTAATTCCCAGTACCCACAAGGCAGTTCACTGCCATCTGGAACTCCAGTTACAGGGGATCTAACACCCACTTCAGGCCTTTGCAAATACCTGGCATGTAAGCGATGCACAGATGTGCAAGCAGGCAAAACAGCCATACACACGAATATATATTTTTAAGTTAAAAGCTCATTTGGAAGTCTTGTTCCATAGAAATTATTCTCAAGTAAAATCTTCCTCATGGTGACCTGAGTAAAAATCTTAATCAGAGCCAGGCATAGTGGTGCACAAATTTAATCCCAGCACTCAGGAGGCAGAGACTGGTGGATCTCCATGAGTTCAAGACCAGCCTGGACTACAGAACAGTTCCGGGATAGTCAAAGCTACATAGAAAAAACCCTGTCTTGGGGGAAAATAAAAAAAGAAAGGAAAAAAGAAAACAAAGCAATGTAATAGGTTATCTGGAGGCAAAATTTATATGTAATAAAATTAAACAACTGTGTGGTGAGTTTGGGTGATGACCCTTCACATATAGTGGGTTACATCTGGATAAATGCATTATAAACTGAAGTTATCATAAGGTTAAAATGCATTAATTATACCTAGCCAGCCAAGCACCTTGACTGAGCGATATAGGAACCCATAACTGATATTCACTGAGAACTGCAGGTGTTTCCTGCGGTGCAGCATTGAGAGGATTGCACCGCACGCCGCATGCCTAGGAAGGGATGAAACACTGAAGGATGATCTGTACTCATGCAAACTGCTCATGCTCCCCAACAAAGAGAAAAAAATGTTAAGTTGAACCCCTGTGAATCTGTAACTATCTGTTTAGTCTGGTTGTCATGACTGCAATCAAAACAGAACGACTCTGTTACCAAATACTATTGTCACACTGACAAAAGGCAGAACCATCTGCCATCTGAACCTGTTGATTCCTGAAGATCTCTAAAGCCTTTTGAACTCAGGTAGGTATTTAAAATTGTTCTAATTTTATCAGAAATTTACATTTCCTTATATATCTTAGAATTATTTTTTCACATTCTGTATTTGGAAGGGGATATGAGCTTAAACAAGATCTCACATAGCCCAGGCTGGCCTTGAACTCACAACACAACTTAAAATGACCTTCAACTGCTGGTTCTCCAGTCTTCACCATCCAGACTACAACTATATCACCACGCTCAGGTAAGTTTGTCAATGTCCTTTGAAAAATCATACAAGGATCTTATTTGGGGTTGCTTTGAATTTGTAGGGTAGCTTTTGGAAAATTACATTAACAGTATTGAGTCTCCAACCCATAAGCATAGTATATGTCTCCGTGGAGTTTTCGCTCAGCAATGTTTTGTGGGTTTTTTTAGTACCTGGAATTGTATATAACTCGATATAGTTGTAAATACCTCATCTTTTTATACTACTGCAATAATATGTATGTGCCCATGAGTGTGTGTGTGTGATATGTGTATGGTCCAGGCTTTTGAGTATAGGGTGTGCATGCCTGTGTATACTCATGCAGAAGCCAGAGGAGGATGTATGTTAGGCATCTTCTATCAGTCTCTGTTTTATTGGCTGGGGACAAGATCTCTCTTTAAATCAGAAACCTATTATTTTGGCAAGGCGGCCAGCTCGTGAGCTTCCAGGATTCACCTATCTCTGTCACACAGAGATAAAGTACCAGCTCACATAGCCATACTGACTTTTTGCCTGGGTGCTGGTGATTCAATCTCACCTCCCATTCTTACACAACAAGTAAGTATTCTTGTTTACTGAGCCATCTCCTCCAGCCACTTAGCTCATTTATCTTTAAATTCTAACTTCATGCTGTTAGTAAATAAAAATACACTTGATTTTATAGGTTACTTTTGTGGCCTAAAAATATAGTATATACCATCCATTCATTAACTTCAGTTTTAACTTGAGCTTTCAATATCTTTCCTACAGGTTGCTTTAATTTTATTTAATTTATGTTTTATGTTATTTAAGTATTTTGCCTGCATGTATGTCTGTGTACTACATTTGTGCAGTGCCTGAGGAAGACTGAAGTAGGTGTTAGATGCCCTGGAACTGGAGTTGCAGATGCCACTTAACTTCCTTGTGGGCACTGGGAATCGAACCCAGGTCTTCTAGACACTTAGCACTTTTAACCACTGAGCCATCTCTCCAACTCAGGCTTTTGAAATAAGCATGTTTATGTCATCCAAGTATGGATTGAAATTCCCTACTTTCCAGCTGTATTCTACTTGTTTATTAGTCAAGACTGAAGTAGTTGACACCCACAGTACAGGGCTAAATATGAACCCATGTCCTTGATTTTCTCTTTATCTTAGGAAGAATAGGCTTAATTTTCTAAATATCAAATATGATCAAGAAAAGGATCTTTCATAGATGGCTTTGATCGCATTGAGGAACTTGCCCTCTACTCTTAATATTCGATTTTCCTAACAGACAAACATTATATATTTTTTGATGTGCTTCCTGAAGTTATCAAGATGATAACGCTTCCCTTTTATGGCATTAATATGGGGGGAATTACATTGATTAACTTTTCAAGTGTCGAACCAATCCTCTACCCTAGAGAAAAGCGTTATGTGGGTCATAATGTTTGTTACCCCTTGAATATGCACGTCACATTGACAATATTTTAAAAACTTTCATGGCAACAGCCTTCAGTTTTATATCATATGCTATCTGGATTTGGTATCATGGTAGTTGTGACTTTAAGTAGTATTCCTTTCTCTTCTCTGTCCTCGGAAAACCTGTGTAGAGTTGACATAGCTTTACTGTCAGATGTTTGTTTGCAATCACTATCACTTTTCTTTTAATAAGTATTTTTAATTATAGATATATTTTTATACATTTGTGTTTCGAGATAGGGTTTCTCTGTGTAGCCATGGCTGTCCTGGAATTCAGTTAGTAGACCAGGGTGGCCTCAAACTCAGAGATCTGCCTGACTCTGCCTCCCAAGTGCAGGAATTAAAGGTGTGTACCATTGCCTCCCAGTTTGATTTAATTTTTTTAAAATAAGAAGAGTAATGTTCAGATTATTTCTTGTTTTTCATAGTGACTTTATTGAGATCTGATTTGTATAGTAGACAACTCCATTTATAGTGGGAAAATCTTCATTTTTGGATCTTGAACACAATTATAGAATCGTCACTGCAATTAATTTGGTGGTAGTTCTATCACTTCAACAAGAACTTCTTTAGGCAGGGTTTCCCACATGCTTTAGCAGTAACCACGCCTTCCTTCACAGACCCTGAACCTTGATTAATAAAAGCTCAGGGATAGAAATTGGGGTTCAACCTGAAGACCAGGAAAGCAAAGCAGCCAGCCACTGGCTCTTACCTCTATCTCAGTCTGAAAATGGCGAGCCTGCCTCCAGGAATTTCAGAATGAGATTGAGTCTGACAGCTGTCTCCTCCCATTTTATAATACTCTCTAGTTCTGGGATTAAGGGTGTGCACCACTACCATCTGGTTTCTATGGCAAACTAGTGTGACTACTGGGATTAAAGGTGTGTGTGGCCCTGTAAGGCTGACCAGAGGGGCTGTTTTGCTCTCTGATCTTCAGGCAAGTTTTATTTATTAAAATACAAATAAAAGGCTACTACAAACCCTCAGTCTCTTTGGATTTCAGGAAACCTAAGTCCAGGAATCATAAAATAAATGACTTTTTGTGACTGACTTCTTTCCCTCAGCATAATGCTTTTAAGGTCTATTTATTCTGTAACATGTATGAGCACCTCATTCTTTTTTAAATAGAAAAATAAGCATTGTAAGAATACACAAGGCTTTATTACTCCATTACCAGCTGATGAACCTTTGGATTGTTTTTAACTTGGCCTATTTCTGGTAATATTGTTTTAAACCTTTAGTGTACTGGTTTTTGTGTGAACATGTCTTCCTTTTTCTTGGCTATAAACTTAGATGTAGTTTAAATCAAATGGTAACTCCTGTTGAAAAGCTTTGAAAGAGTGCCTGGATAGTTTCCAAAGTAGTTGCACCATCTCTCATCCTGCCCATTAGTGTAGAAGGGATCTAATTCCTCCGCATATACATCAGCTGTTGCTCTGCTCTGCTTTCATAATTATAGCCATCTCAGAATGGCAGAATGGCATCACGTTGCATGTCTGATTTGCATTATATAAATGACTAGAGCTGCCCAAAATTTCTTCCTGAACTCCTGGCCTTTGTCTATCTTCTTTAGAGAAGTATTTGTACAGAGTCTCTGTCGGTTTTTAATGTTTGGTGTTTATCTATTTATTTTTGGGTCATAAGAGTTCTACATTCTATATTCTACATTCAAGTTACTAATCAAATAAATGAGTTGAAACTATTTTCTCTCATACTCTAGCTCTCCCTTCACATTCTTGCTGCGTATAATTGATTTGGATCATAAATACATGGTTTTTAATTTCTCTTTGGCATTACAAGCAGTAAATTTTAGCAGAGAGTTTTTTATTAGACATACTCTTGAATAAATTTTGTCATTTTATACATTTGTTCCAAGTTTTATGTGTGCCATTGATTTAAGACACATATCTTCATATGATTTGCTGAATAAAATATGCACAAAACGAAGCTTTGTGTGTGCCATAAACATGTTCCTTCAGACTAATGTCCTGACAATAGCTAAGCTACTGATGAATGGAATATTCAGGCGCTGTTAATAATGGGTCTAGCTTTGTGACTTTCATCGAAGAGCCACTTATAACCTCAGCTCCATTTATATGACTGAACTGTAGAGAAATGGAGGCTGATAGAGAGAAATGGAGCTAGTACTGGACAAAGGACTTTTCTGCGAGGACTGGGTGCATTACTCATTCCTTGATATTTTGCTAAGAGCTTTGCATTATGTGTAGGGTGCATCCCATATGTTTAGCATAGCCTGCAAGTACCATTGGTCCAGTCCTTGTTTACTCTTGGGCTACTTATCCCTCTCTCTTTTCTCAGGCCACACTATTGTCCTTCCAGTTCTTTGTATACTTGAGTATTTTCACATGCACAAGCTTGCAATAATTTCCTATCCGAGGCTAAACATCCATTGCTAAAGAAGTCTTACCTCACCAATCTACATCATGTTTTCGTATTATTCTCCCAGAGCCCCTATACCTGCCTTTTGTGGTGATCAAGTACTTCCTTTCAAAGCAGCTATCTCCTATGGGCCCCATGCTTTATGAGGCCAGGATTACCCTTCTCTAGTCCTTTGTTACGGTTTGACTCTTTAATGCGCAGGCGTTGAATGTTTAGTCCTCAGCTGGACTTCTTTGGGAAGCTGTGAGTGCTTTTGGAGGTTGGCCTTTGAATGTGACGGCTTCACCACTGGATCTGGGCCCATTCTGTCCTTCCTGGTCCATTGCCATGTGAATAATCCTTGGCTGTAGTATGAGGGCTGGCTTGTTGGGGTTTCTGTCCTTCCCAGTACCCCAACAGCCGGCAAGCAACAAAGAAAATCACACACAAGACTCCATAAGGTTATAAACTGATTGGCTCATTAGGTCAGGCTTCTTGTTAACTCTTATAACTTATATTAACCCATTATTCTCATCTATGTTAGCCATAATGGCTCCGTACCTTTCTCTGCTGGGCAAGTTACATGCTGCCTCTTCGGTGGTCTGTACAGGAATGGCTGAGAGAGAGCTTCTGCTTCCAGAATACTCCCAGTCTCTTTGCTCCACCCCTACTTCCTGTCTGGCTTTCCCGCCTATACTGCCTGCCTGGCCAATCAGCATTTTATTAAAATATGATTGACAGAATACAAATAATTCTCCTGCGCCACTTGGCGTCCCAACTGCTGCCTAGTCATGCCTCCCCTGCCACCGTGGACTGGATGGAACTGCTGAACCTGTGAACTAAATGGACTCTTCCTTGACTTCTTTCTGCTGTACTTGGGTCACAGAAATAGCAACGAACATCCCTTTCCTATCACCTCTCCTGGCTAAGCTGAACCTGACATGAAGCAAAAGTTTTGTAAATTCAGTTCGGATGAATCAAAGGATGAATAAATTGTAAGAGAGGAAGACCACGCTGTAAATGGACGCTCCCTGCCCTGACCGCCTGCTTCCAGATAATCACTCAGAGGTTTATACTAATTACAGATGCTTGGCTGGTTGCTTAGGCTTGCTACTAGCTAACTCTTACATTTAAATTAACTCATATTTCTAATTATGCTTTGCCAGGTGGCTCATGGCTTGTCACCTCAGCTTTTCCACATCCTGCTTGCTCAGTGGCTGGCTGGCATCTCTTGTAACTTCCCTCACTCCACCCTTCCTCCTCCCATCACTTTCTGTGTATCAGGCTTTCTTACCCAATCTCTTCTGATCCTGCTATCAGCCAGTCAGGTTTTTTTTTTATTATTAACAATGAGCATAACCCACAGCACCATGCATTCCCTTTTATTGCCCTGAAAGAGAAGGAATTTCCACTGCCCTCTCCAGGAAGAAGAAACCTGGGTGGACTTTGATGAGTTTCCATTAAATCCCTTCCTTCTCTCCATAGCAGGATAAAGACTTAACTGGTTGTCGTGTTTAGAAAAAGGGCTTGTTCTGGCTCAACACCCTGTGGGCTGCTATTCTTATTGGAGTCTGCCATTCTGCTGGGCACATACTTTCTTCTGCTCCATGTGTTCAAGACTTGTGGGTCCTCAGGTGACCCAGCAATTGCAGGTGTGCTGGGGATGCAAACACTGCAGCTCAGGTGAGCTTCCTCGCTGATTAGCCTTTATTCTGCTTTTCCTCTCTGACTTTAGTTGTTTGCTTTTGCTGTGACAATACCCGAGACAGGAATTTAAGAAACTCTCCTTGCCTCATAGTTCTTAGTTCTAGCTCTTTGGTCACTGTATCTGAAAGTTTCTTCTTTGTTATATAGCCATGGCTGCTTCCCAGTATAATCTCTTCATAGTGAAGGTGCTGTAGGTCCCCAGGGAACATCGTCCTTCTCAGGAGTTCTTCTCAATACAAGAACCGTGTGGAGTTCTTGGTGAATATCCACCTAGGCTATCAGTTATAACCACGTGACTTGCTTTGATCAGAAATCATCCTTTGATCAGAAAGATACATTTCATTTACCCCCCTCCCCCACCCACACACCAGCAACGCATGCACTGTAGAAACTATTCTGGAGACATGGAGCTCAGGGAGTTAAACTTTTATTAAGAACTCATCAATTTGGTAGATAAGCAAAGGGTAGAGTTGACCCCGAACCTGCTATATTAGTATATGACTTCTCAGGGCAAAGCAATGGTTTTTCTAAAAGTAGAGGGTGCTGAAGCAGGAATGGCACAAATGTGCTGAGCCTGTGGCTCCAGTTAGACCTCAGATCCATGGTCTACAGTAGGGGCCATTCACCTGCTGTAGGGTTTGCTATGATTCTGAAATGTGAATCTGTAGAGCTTATACATACAACTGACCCTTTCCTCTGAGAACATGAATTTGCGCAAAGGAAATGCAGTTAATGTTGTTTCCACTGTTGTTAATGCTACCATTCCTTAAGTAATCCCTTTCTCTGGAGTAGAATGCTGAGGTGACCGCTGGCTTCTCAATGGCGCCGTGGCCCGACACCATAGTAGCTTCCGGATGTCTTTAACTCATGAAGCAAATTGTTCTGCCATGTATGACCAGCTTACTTCATAATTTGTATCTGAATCATGAATAATAATGTCTTCCTAGGGACATTTTTTTAAGTAAAAGAAGCTTGCGGGGATTTGAAATCATTTTTATCTGCTGTATATTTGTGAACTATTCCCTTGTCACTTATAATTAGTGGCCAAAGCAGATGGCACAAGCTAAGCATTAGGTAATATGACCACTAAATAGTCCATCACCCCCTGGGAGCAAAACTGTTCTGAATTAGGGACATATCATTTATCAAAGGATTCCCCCCCCCTTGCTTGAATACATTGCAAGAAATTATGACATTAGATAAAACGATATTTCCCCATCAGGAAGTTTAAAAGATTAGGATGCTACACAAATGTAAGTTAAAGGAACTCATAAATGTTTCAGGAAGCATCGCAGTAGAATTATTACTATAATTTGAGAAAGGCAGGCTCTGCAATAAAGTGAGATTCATGACACTGCCAAAATTATTCTTCAAATTTCTGACATATTTAGATAGAATTTCCATGCCAAGTCAAATAATTATGAAATTTAAAAACTGCTTGAAGAATGCTTGAAATTTTATGCTAATCTGGGTTTAGCTTTAGAGGCCTGTTCTCTATTAAAATGCTGTTTTATAACCTCCTTCTAAGCTTTAAAGGTGCTTATCCATGATTTCAAAAGGACTGCATAGAAATCCAAGGCAACCGGATCCTAATTACTCAAATTTCCATTTACCTACTCACTCAATAAATGACTATTGAATGTGGACTCACTGGAAGCACAAACAAGCTCTTATGCCTTCAAAGAACCATCTTCAGAGGGCAAAGGCAGGAAACAGTAAACACCCCATGTGATTGTGGACTGCACACTGGAGGGTTAACACAAAGGCTCAAGTTGCTCAAATCCACTGTTTTTCTGGAGGCTTGGCTCTCACCTCTGAGCCCTCAGTATACATCCTAAAACTGCTTTGATGCTTTAGGTCTGGCTATATATCAGTTTGACCTCTAGGGGGCATTGGAGACGGAGCAAGTAAAAGCAGCCTCCTGGGCATTGCACCTCCCACGTGAGTGACCTAACCCTGGGCACCATGACTTGGCAACAGCTTGCATGTGTTGTAAGGCACTGTTCTGAGAACGAAGCATGTTTTTGTGCGACTGTTCTGCAAAGAGCAGCAGGAAGAATGTGCTTGCTTGACTGCTCCCGCACCTCTGGGCACCTTTGGCTTTGGCTGGTTTTGATGTGGGCTCCTTTGCTGTAATGGACTACCACCATGAGTGCAACAGCTTTCCTAAGCCCTGTAAGTCCTTCTAGCAGATCACGGAGTCTGTGTGTTCCTGGAGAGGCTTGATGAACACACTAGAAACAGTATGAGGTATAAGAGTACCAGATCTTGGAGAGCTGTGCCCCTTGATGGTTCATGTGTTGAGTAAGTAAGTCCCTTCTCCTCAGTGTGATGCTGTGGAAATGGTGTGTTTTTAGTAGATGTAGCAGAGAGACAGAGAGACAGAGACAGAGAGACAGAGAGGGGAGGTCTAGTGAAGCCTTTGGGAGGTGGTATCTAATGGGAAGAATGTGTTCTTGGCCTCCTCCACCATTTCTCTTCCCAACCAAGAGGTGAAAGATCCTGCTCCGACATTGCCTTCAAATCATAAGCACATTTGTTTAACATCTCACACTTTTTGAAGCCGAATAAGCATTGCTAACTAATGTAAAAAGTTACAGTTCTAAGAAAATTCTGTACTTTTAGCCTTGTGAGACCCTGAAGGGAGACTATTTTAAATCGCAGCCCAAGGCTGCCTGAGCTTCAGACCTACAGATCTGCAGTCTATTACCTGTATCTGATTGTTAAGTTGCCAAGTTGTGGGAATTTACTGCGCAGCAATAGGAAAGTATTGATGTACAAAAGAGTTCCACAGTAGCCTGGAATGGACTATAACAAATATTTATTTGGGAATATAATTTGAATTTGTATCAATACACAAGAACCTATACCAATGTAAATTGTCTATAAATAATAACTCATAAGTAATCTCACTATTACTCACTATTACTATTAGTGTGAGTAAGCTCACTCACGCTAATCTACCTATTATCCCATCCCATCCATTCTCTTTTTTATTTTCAAGAGTGATTCCTGAGCCTACTTCATTTCCACCCTCAACCCTATACCACTTATAAACAACCCCTAAATAACGTTCCCAGCCCTGAGAACACACTTTGTTTGGAGAAGGGACGTTGTTTTCTAGAATTACTTCCAACTGTCATGGGGAAATATTATTTCTATGGGATCCTGTAAAGTTAAAATAATGGTTAAGTTTCCAGACTACTGTCTAGTACAATTGCAGATAGTCCCTGAGTAGTCAGTAGGGTTTTTCTGAAGTTCTTATTTAAAGTTCTGGTGAGAATTTTGTAAGAAGGTGCTACATCTCAGATAGCCAAGTTGGAATCATTTTTAAACAGTTTGTAACCCAGAACTGATCTTAAAATGGTGCTATCAGCATAATGACATCATCTCAAACAGGTGGAACCATGGTGGTGGGGCCCCATTTTCTTCCTGGAAACTTCAAAGGTTACTGCAGGAAAATTTATTGTTCATTGTGGAAAACTTAAACATTATTCATATAGACATATATTCAATGAAATGTACCATAAAGTCAAAATTAGGTACAGAGAGAAATAATTTGTGAAAGCAGAGTTTTGATAATAGCCACACCAGTTGGCTCCTGATAAGAGATAGAAACTCTGAATTTTTCTTTTAGCAACATGATTGGATTTAGAGAAAGGATAGCCACTGTTCAAATCCAAAGCCAGCTTTGACTTATAATAAATGAAGACTACTATTATAGGTGTGTCAATAAGATCTTACCCTGAAAAGAATGTTGGTATCATATTTCTCTTTGCTTGGTGATTCTTTCTGGATAACTATCTTTTCTTCTTTAAGGATATAGATGTCCAAGGTCTCTTGTCTTTTTGAAGATTGGCATTTTTTTTGCAAAAATAAGAAAAACAATACTGCCCCAGTCCTTAAGAGGTTTCCTTACAATCTGTGGATTGTCAACTCTGTGAATAGCTTTCCTTTTCCTGTGGAAGCAAGAGCAAAATCTCTTCCCCAACATGGCACATCTCCTGGTCTCCATTGTGAGGTCAACACATCCTTGAAATACACTGGCTAATTTAATTCAGAAGAGTTTTCTATTATCTAAGGTCTCTCTGCTGCTGTTCTTCCTTTATCATTAGTATTAAGAAAATTCAAGGTTAATAAAACATTATGCAATATTTTTCTGGGGTATTTTCATCTCTTTCTGCTTGTTTAACATATTATATAGTTCAGTTTGAACTTTCTACAACTGCCTGACCAATAGGATTGTGTGGTATACCTGTAATATGCTTTATATTATAATAAGCAAAAAACTATTTCATTTTCTTCGATATTTAAGCTGAATCATTGTCTGTCTTTATTTGTTCAGGTAAACCCATGATAACCATAACTTCTAGTAAATGTGTGATTACTGAATCAGCCTTTTCCAAACTCAAAGCAGTTGAAAACCTAAATAGGTGTCAATGGTGTGGAGTACATATTTTAATTTTCCAAATTCTACAAAGTTTAATACATTAATTTTCCAGATTTTATTCATTTGAGTACCCTTTGGGTTACTTCTGCAGGTAGTAGTGTTTGGTTATAGAAAGAGCAAGTAATATATATATAAAACCATGTAATAGAAAAGTCCTTTTTTAAACCTATACTATAGATATGATGTTTTTTTAGGAAATTCCGAGGCATTCAACACATTTTCAATCAATTATCAATCAATTTCTGCATTGCTTTGTGCTATAGGACCTAGCAGTCCTGTATGGGATTGGATATATGTTTTGTATATGGGGAAAAGCCTATTCCTAATTATATATTGGACCTGAATGAATAATACAGTCAATTCTGTATCATCTGGTATAAACTCAGCAGTTTCAATATACAAAACAGCTCTTCTACATATTGAGAACCAGTAACTATATTGAGAGGTTCTTAAAAATTTCTTAGTACCATGAGAATAGCATATAATTCTGACTTTTGGACAGAATAATAAGAGCTTTGCTCCACTTTACTTAAATCTTCTGATTTACACCTGCCTTTCCTGACTTATTTGCATCAGTATAGAATGTAGGGGCTCCAGTTATTGGAATGTCATATACAATATGAAGAAGGATCCAATGAGCTCTCTTTATAAGGTTAATTCTATAACTTTTGAGATAGTTGTTACTAATCACTCCAAAAAAATTAGCACAAGCTCTTTGCCAGGGTTCATTTTCTTCCTGTAAATTTTAAAATTTCATCATTAGTAAAAGTTACTATAATTTCTGCTGGGTCTATTCCTGCTAATTGATGAAGCCTCGATTTTCCTTTTATGACTAATTCAGAGACCTTTTCCTCATAAGATTTTAATTTTTTCCCTTGGATTTTATGATAAAAAATCCATTCTAAGCCAATATCTTCATTCTACATTGAAATTCCTGTAGGGGAATATTTGGAGGGTAACATGACCAGAATGTAGTTAAGATTTGGATCCACATGATCCACATGTGCCTCTTGTAATTGCTCTTCAATCAAAGTCAGTTCTTTCTCAACTTCAACTGTTAATGCTCTGGGACTATTTAAATCTTTGTCACCATCTAAGGTTTTGTTTAAATAAATTATTTGATCAGGTTTTATCCCAGAAGTGGGCCATAGCTTGGAAAAATCTCCTAGGAATTGGAAGTCATTAAGAGTCCACAATCAATCTCTAAGAATTTTCACTTTTTGTGTTCTAATTTTCTTTAAACTATTTTATAACCTAGATAATCGATAGAATCTCCTCTTTGTATTTTTTCAAGAGCAATTTGTAATCCCCATCTAGGCAAAACTATTTTTACTTCTTCAAACATTTTTTTCTAAAGTATCTACAATTTTAATCAAAAAGCAAAATGCCATCCATGTAATGATAAAGTATAGATTCAGGAAATTGATTGCATATTACTTCCAATGACTGACTTACAAAATATTGGCACAGTATGAGGCTATTTAACATTCCCTGTGAGAGAATGGTCCATTGTTATCTTTTAGTAGGCTGAGAATTATTATAAGCAGGCACTATGGAGGCAAACATTTCTCTATCTTTTTCTTATAAATGTATAGTGAAGAAATAATCTTTTAAACCAATAACTATAAGAGGTCATCCTTTAGGTAATAGGGAAGGCAAAGGAATTCCAGATTGTAGTGGGACCATTGACTGAATTGCCTTATTAATAGTTCTTAGATCTGCCACCATTCTCCATTTTCCAGATTTCTTTTTTAACAACAAACACAGGAGAATTTCAAGGACTGGTTCATTCTTCAATACATTGAGCATCTAGTTGCCCCTATACTAACTGTTCTAAAGTTTGCAGTTTCTCTTTTGTTAAAGGCCATTATTTAACTCATATAGGTTTCTTAGTTAACCATTTTAAAGCTAGGGCCTTTGGTACCTCTGAAAGTTTGCTAGTTGTTTTGTGTTTTTGTACAGCCTGAATGGTAGGTGACTGGTATATATATATTTTTCCCAGAAACATGAAGTAGTTTATGTTCTATTTCTGAGACTACAGGAATGTTTATCTGGATATCCCATTGCTGCAACCCATAAATTTACTGCATTAACCTCATATGTCCTCAGCCTTTCTCTCTGTCTTTCTGGACCTATGCACCCTATGTATTCAACCCATCTCATGCTTTGTTTACTTGACATAAGGTTCCAATGTTTAGGAATTTAACATTTGCCTCCTGAAGAGGTCAATTTGGATGCCAAGATTCTGGAGTAATAATAGTGATATTTGCATCTGTCCAGTAATCCTCCAATTACAATGTTATTTATATGTAGCCTCAGCTTCGGTCTCTGATCATTTATAGAAGTCTACCAAAATATAAGTTTCCTATTTTCTATTGGAATTTTTGACTTATCCTCTGTGTTTATTCTATCATCCAGAACAATATGGCTTTTTTACAACAGGCAATGGATTCTAATTTTCCCAGTGTGGTGTGTCCTCCACAGTGACTGGGAATGATTGGCCCACATTTCACCTGGGGCCCTGAGAGAGGCCCCCAAGGATTTTCCCAATGATAATGGGTTGGTTTGTTTGTCTCTTGTTGATCCATATTCATTGTTCCAATATCAGCTTTTGACACATCTTCTACATAATCTAGAAGACTGAGACCTTCTATTTTTGTCATTCTCAGAGAAAACATTATTTTGGGAATGCCTGTCTACAGTCCCTTCTCAGATATCCTATTTTACCACAATTAAAACATTTGGTATTTTGATGTCTCTTCATACCTTTGGAAATTGCTTCTCCTACCCAAGCCTCAGTGTTATAGTCAAATACTCAACATTGGCTGTGTGCAGGATTCATCCATTGGTGCTAATTTGACCTTTAAAGGCCCATGTATCTTTTTGCATTCTAAATTGGCGTTTTCAAAAACCAAAGCTTCAATAAGTACTTGTCTAGCTTCTGGATCTGTTACCCCTATTTGTACAGCTTTAGTTAATCTTTGTAAAAATTCACTAACGGGTTCTCTTGGGCCTTGTATGACTTAGTGTATGATTCAATTCTTCTTCCTAGTTCTTGAATCCTGTCCCAAGCATTCAAGGCTGCTGTGTGGCATAGTAACAAGATGCGTTCATTGTTTGTAGCTTGACTCTCTGGATCAGCATAATGGCCCTCACCAAGAATTTGATCTTGGGAAGCCACAAATCCTTTGACTCTACCTTGATGTTCCAGGACTTAAGACTCCTCTCTCCAATAGCACGTCCACTGTAACTGTAGCTCATCTTCTAACACTGCTGAGACTAACTGAAGTTAGTCATGTGAAGGAGCCCTATTGCTCGAAGCCCATGACTTTACCACCTCCCTAACAAATGGTGAATACCTGCCATATGATTCTACTGTTTGCTTAATTTATTTTAGATCTTTCTTACCTATAGGTTTCCATTTACATTCCATGTATTCATTTGGGTATTGAGTATTTACTGGATTTTCAGCAGTAATAATAGGATAACTAGCTAAACTCTTGGTAAGTCATCTGTGACTCTGAGAGGTTCTGGTGATGCTAAATCCTTTGCCTATATCTCCTCTTCTTGCTTATCAGTTCTGACAAGTTCCTGGATCAATTTAAATCTTTTTATCACTGTCTTTTGTAAAGTCTAAATCTCTTGGCCTGTGAATATTTCTAAGGATTTTATCAAATCAGCTAATTTCTTGGTTTTCATTCTGCACCTGTGATTCCAAGGTTTTAATTTTTTCTATTAATGGTATCTTCTTTTTTTTAAAATATATTTATTTATTTATCAAGTATACAATGGTCTTTCTGTGTGTATGCCCGCACGCCAGAAGAGGGCACCAGATCCCCTTACAGATGGTTGTGAGCCACCATGTGGTTGCTGGGAATTGAACTCAGGATCTTGGGAAGAGCAGGCAATGCTCTTAACCTCTGAGCCATCTCTCCAGCCCTAATGGTATCTTCTTGTTGTTATTATTTAAATGGTATGTACATTGCCTTCCTGAAGAGTTTTTCTATCCGCTAGCTTGTTATAATTTTTCACAGATTTTGACTGTCAATTTCAACAGTATGAATCCTTTCAGATGAAGACTGTATCTGTTGCCTCCGCACTTTTCTGTGAACACCCGAACCTCGAAACAGGCGCACTTTCCCAAACCGAGCCCATGAGAACAGATTAATATCCTAAAGGATTAAAACAGACACACACACACACACACACACACACACAAGAGACCGGGCTCATTTACCAAAGAGCAAGTGGCAAATGGCAGCTTTATTAAGCATTAGTCGGGTATATATACTGTGGGGCAGAAAGACACCAGCCCCCCCATCAGGAACAAGGAAAGAGAAAAATCAGGGGGCCACACCCAAGGTCGGAGAGCAGCTCAACAGAGAAAAGAGGAACTTTTCTTTCTCTGACCCGGGAAACTTGCTTGCAGGTGGAATTACCATAACAGAAGAGAGAGAGTTCTCTCTAAGCTATACCCTTGGGCCATAGGTGAAATTATCATAACAGGAGAGGGCGAGTTCTCTCTATGCTACACCTTCAAGCTGATGCAGTGGAACCAGGAAGCAGAACAGCCCTGCATAGCGCCTTGGGCAAAATGGGGAATGACCTGTGTACCTACAGTATCCTTCCTAAAAGTTTCTCATTCTTAACTCTGTTATAAAAACCATTTCTTTAAGAATATACTATGAAGAACAAAGCTGATAGCTGCTATGACCAGAAAAATATATGTTCCAAGAAGCTCATATAGCTCTTGCAGAATCCCATTCATAATAGAAACAAAAAAAGTTGTTAAATTCCTGGATGTTGATAATGTCTGCAATTATCTTTGGGCTGGTTTACATTTTCAAATTTATTTATTAATCAAATTAACTTACCTCCATTATAATTTTCAAAAAAAAAATCGCTGTTGGTGTAATAACCTTGATTGGCCAGCAGGTGTTGCCATTGTGGCATGAAGGAAAGTCCTAGATCAGTACCTGAATTACCCAAGACTTAGAATTACTAGCAAATTTAGTTAATTACTTAAGAGCAACACACCCGAATACGGAGATGGTTTAAGTTGGATAGAATATCAAGGAACCCAGAGTTTTCAGGCAGTCGTGAACCACAAGGTTACTGACCAGAGCTCAGGACAGGCCTTTGTGGATCTGAGCTAGGAAGGCAAGCCTGTGTGGCAGGTGCAGAGTTAGAGGCCCTGCTCCCGGAGTCTGAGCTCAGCCTGATCAGAGCAGGCCTGGCAGAAGTCAGAGAAGCTGCAGAGGAGGTGTAGTAGAAAGCCATGGGCAGCAATAATTCAGCCGCTTAGTAGGCGGGACCAAGCCGCATGGGTGTGGGCCAGTGAGAAACTGTCAAATCGCTGCAGTGGGCCACCTGAACCAAACCTTGTGTACCTGCCCAGAGCGGTATTTCAGCTGCGGAAGGGTAGTTTAGCTGCATAGAGTGGGAAGAGGCTGTGAGGGTCTGGGCAGGACCCAGCAATGGCAGAGACTCAGGCCACACAGGCACCAATTTGTTGACATATAATAGAATTCCACAATAGCCCAGAATGGACTATAACAAAAGTTTATTTATTTATTTATTTGGGGGATAAACTCACAGAAAGGGTAGTGATCCTCAGTCCTCTGTGTGCCCTGGGAACTGGAACTGCATCCAGCTAAGAGGCCCACACATGCTTTTTGTTTGCATTTATATAGTACATGGGATCATGCCTGAAGTGGGCTGGTAGCTTAAAGGCTATTGGCTGATGGAGTTCCCATAGCAGGAAAGAAGCACTCCTTCTAAGTCAGCTTAGGCTCTTCCATCCAAAGAACCATGGGCTGGGAACGCTTGAACAAAGCAACAAACACTTGCTTCTCACTGATTTGGAAGCTGAGACGCCTAAGACCAAAGTTCTGGAAAATCCAATGTAGACACTTACACATGAACAAATGGTTGTCTCCTCATATGGGAGATGATGAGAAAGGGTAAGGTTGGAGGGTTGAGGATGGCGTACTCATGTCTTATTTCTAAAAATCCAACTAGTATTAAACCAACTAATAAGGACTCTACTTTCATGCCCTAGTCAATTCTAAAGGCCCTACCAGGATACCATGCATCATTTGGGGATTATGTCTTAATGTACAAATTCTGTTTAGAGGGTGGACAAAGATCACAGCACCTGTATCACACTTAATTCCCTTCCCAGTTCTCTTGAGATTGACTCATAAGACAGGTCCACGGGAACAGGCCCCAGACTTTAGCACAACAGACACCATGTTAAAGGTACCATTCTAACCTTAAGCAGCATGTAGATGCCCCCAATACCTACCAAAATGGGAGCAAAGACCTAATCCATCAAATGTCCAGTCCAAAGTTCCGGGAAAGTTTCTAAATGGACTAATGTTGCTTTTTAGCTTCTGTAGCTCTGCTTCTCGATAACTGAGGTGTGACAGCCAGGATGTGGTTTTGTGCAAAGGGCTGTAAGGTTCTGGGGCTGTGTGATTTGTTGCCTGCGGGCAATAAAGACTTTCTTTTCAGTTTTTCAGGTGTCCAGCAGGTAGTCCCTGGTGGGTTTACCTTGAGACACCACCAACTATATAAGCATAAGCACTCCATAATGTGGGTGACCCAGGTGTGTAATCCCAGCACTTGTGTTGCTGAGATACATGTATTGAGAGTTTGAGGTCACCCAGGACTGAGTAGAAGATTCCAGTCTGCCTAGGCTCTGTAGCAAAACTGCATCTCAAGCTACGTAACTAATTAAGACTATTGATTTTCATGGGCATCCTTCTAATAGCTGCCAACCAAACTGGACTATAAGCTCAGAGGAAGCAGAAGGGGCACCTTTATTCTTCCGCGTTACTACAATTCCAACTAATAAAGAAATTGACTAACTCACAAAATTTTCAGGAAACACTTTAAAATCTTTCAAAAACTAAGATGTAGATCTTCCTTCCCATAATAAACCAACCATGTCTAATGTATATGCTTGGTCATGTGAGGTTTCAGTGCCTTTCTTAGGCCCAGGGGGACTCTGTCACTAATGAATGACTACAGCTGTAGGAAACGATGTATTTACGAATGCATTACACTTCTCAAATAAAAAATATCAGCAGTAGTTTGCCAAACAAAAGCATTTCTGTGCATACATGTGTGTGCAACAGAAAAATCAGACAAAGACTCCCAGCTTTCAGTTAAAAAGCTCTTCATTTGCGTCTGTGGCATGCTAACAGTGCTAACAGTGCAATCACAGACAAGAGCATGCATCATACCAGGCTGTCTCCAGCTGAAGAAAGCTGGGCGTTTATCAAAAGGACTTACAGACACCTTTGAGTTGCATTTAATAATCACTGAGTTCTAAGAGCCAACCAGCTCTCTCTACACTCTCTAACTGAATATTAATAAGTTAGCAAGCCATCTGATTCCCTATCTGATGTCAGCCTAGTACATGTGGTAAGGGCGGGGTGGATCGAATGTCTTAGCACCCAAGTTTTTTGAATGAGCTTACAAATTGCAGGTTGCTGTTTTTTCCTTAGTGGAGAGACCAGCTGTCTCACTGTACTCATATATTTTAGGCCTACCCCTATCCTTTAGCTCTGCCCATATGGCAGGAGAATTTGCTGTCTTGAATTCTGTTCTGTTTGCTGAAATCAATAGATACAGAATCTGGGAGATGACATGGGTACTGTCAAAGTACAGAGCATCTCTGGCCGTCATGGGAGAGGTTTAAGATCCATCTTGACAGTGAAGGAGGGACCTGTGCAGAGGCCGGCGAGAAGAGTCTCTGAAGAGATCCGAGGCAGCCTTACATGGGCGTCAGCTGTAGGCAGAAGACTCGCGAAGAGCACCGTCACATTCCCAAATTGTTAGGATAATGAAATAACTGCAGTGTCAGAAACCAACTGCAAGGTATGGATTTGTGCCTTAGTTAGGGTTCTATTGCTGTGAAGAGACGCCATGATAATGGCAACTCTTTTAAAGGAGAAACATTTAACTGGGGCTGGCTTATAGTTTCAGAGGTTCAGTCCATTATCTTCACGGTGGTGTGCAGGCAGACACGGTGTTGGAGAAAAGACTTGAGGCTTCTACATCTTGATCCACAGGCAAGATGAAGTGAACCATCACACTGGGCCTGACTTGAGCATATATGAGATCTCAAAGCCTGACTTCAGAGTGACACCCTTCCTCCAACAAGGCCATACCTATCCCCAACAAGGCAATACCTCCTAATAGTACCACTTCCTATGGGCCAAACATTTAAACACATGAGTCTATGGCGGCCATACCTTTTCAAACCACCACAATTTGATTATTTAATATCAATTATTTTATTATTTAGAAGTACTGGGAGCTGAACACACAGCCTTGCACCTACCAGGCAAGCACACTACCACTGAGCTAATTCTCCAGTTCAAGATGTGGATCTTAAACACAAAAGGTCCCCTAAACACTGACAGTTCTCAGTTGCGTCAAGAAGAAAATCTACACAATTTTATTACAACCCAGCTCTGTCTGGGCTGTCTCCTAATCTTCTTCCCCATCTTTGGAAAATATATTTAAGACGTGCCTTTTAAAGTTATACATTTAGGTCTTAGCTGAATATTTTTTGGAAATTTTCCAGGATGAAAAGACCCTGAGGTTAACAAAAAACAGTACTTCTGGAAAAACCGTTAGGTATAGTACAATACTAACCTTTATCCTAGAGAGAGGGAGGAGAGGAAATATGCATGCTTGCATAGAACTGTTTGAGAAGATAAGCCGAGGCCTAAAATATGTTCTGACAACTAGGTTTGCTCTACAAATTTCCAATGTGTTCTCCAATAAATTTAGAATATGCATAGTAAAAATGAAAGTTATTGTGCAGACTCCTTAAATATCTGAGCTTGAGGCTCTGTTCGGTCTCTTATTATCGTATCTAGGAAAAGTCATTTTCTCAACCTGAGTTTTCTTTCTCTGTAACATAGGAGCATTAACTAGATTCCTCCCAGAGATGTGGGGGTAAGGAAACTGCTATGTGGTTAAAACAGAGCCCAGTGGGTGAGCATCATATGGGTCTACTTGGAGCCAAGGAGGCCTGAGAACTTCACCTTTATACTGTGTAGTTTTTAACGTTTCTCTTTATCTATGATTTAACTTCCTGTCTTGCATATATGTCTTGTGGTGGTTTTAATGTGGTTTGTTCAGTGCCCAGTTAGGTCTGATGACTACGTGGCACAGTCATATCTGATGGGGATGGCAAAAGTCATAAAGCCAGCACAGCTGTTTGACAAAAATCTAGCCAAGCTGAGCCACATCATAGCCCCCAAGGCACATTTGGTTTTCATCTCTACCTGTTACATATTTGGGTGACTTTTAATATTTGTACAATTTGGGGATATTGAATTGATGGGGAATTTCATATGAATCATTTTTGCCTACTTCCAGCAGTATTGCTTCTAAGTTCCCCCAGGAAAGTCCTGAACAATACTACCCCTTCTATTTTTAGGGAGATACCCTTATCTACCTGAAGGTCTTCCTTACACCTTGGAGGTTGTGACACACACAAATAAGTCAGAGGTCTTTTTATGAGGCTGTGCGATATTCTTGAAACATCTGTCCCTGTACTTATGCAGGAACAAGATATTCAAAACAAAGTAAACTTTAAAAGGTCAACAAGATTCAGTGGGCTGGAGGAGTTGGCCACAGTTGAGATCACAAGCCACTTCCCACTATACACTCAGGCGATTACATGACATATGGAGCAACAAAGTTAGATTAGCTGAGGGTACCTCTGCCCTACACAGAGACTTATACTGATGAGCAAAATATGAAGCTGAAAGATAATAAAAGAATGACCTCCCTTTCTTAGAAAAGTTAGCACATTCAGAGGCACTGTGATGTCATATGATCAAGGAACAAAAGAATGCCAAGATTAGACGTATAAACAAATTTTATAAATATATAAAATATAAACACTGTATTATGTCAGAATTTGAATAATAACTGCAGCAGCTTTGGCCTGAGGATATTTCTTGGACATCTTAACCATTAAGAGTTAATGATACACTGTTTGGAACATGGCCATATGCTCAGACTGGCACGGAGATTTTGTTTTGGTCTAGTGTCCTTGTAGATACAGAAGCCACTAGCCTGAGAACAGGCTATCATATGCCTCTAGATTCTTAAAAATTGGGTTATGGGATTAATGAGTGAGAAATTATGAGGTTGATGAGTAAGAATTATTATAAAAGATAATTGCTTATCAATGACATCAAAACTTGAGGGAAAATGATTATAAAAATAGCTATGTTCTGTTATAGTTTATCAATGATGACTAAAAGATAAGCAAGAGAAAATAAAACACATGTCTAAAAACAAAAATGTTATGACCTGTCTTGGAACAACATGAATCCATTCTTACTTACTGAATTCTGTGTAAATAAAGAAGTACCCTAGCTGCTAGTAAGTCAGTCAGGCTGCAAGATTTTCCCACCCATCACCGTCTGGAGCATTCTCTTCCTGGCCTACTCCTTACATCCTCTGCTAGGACCTGTCTCCCACCAGGACTGGCTCCTGGCATTCTGGCTTGTGAGAGATGCAGGTCATCAGAGTAGGAAAAGCTGTAGTGAGATGTGCTTCCTCTCTGTCTGTCTCTTGTAAAGCAAAACTCAGAAGTGTCCTGTGCCTAATTCCTCTGTCTATGCTCTTGCATCCTTCTATCTTCATCCCTGCCCTCGTCAGGAGCAACTGCTGTTCATACTTCTTCACACAATGTTCTCAAAGGCATTCTGTTCTATGCCCTTTATTCAGGTCTCATCCTCCCTCCCACCCCTTACTCCTATGTATTTTCCTCTTTCTCTCATCCTTTACCCCTTTCTTTTTAATTCTTAGTTATAACTTTCTATGGCTTTCACAGTCTAAAATCTGAGGACTCTGGCAGTATCTCACCTTGCCCTCTGAGCTACTTTACCTAGCTATCTATGATTTTTTTTCTCATAAAAACTTATATAACACTTTTCCTTATGCCACCCACGTGCCTCCCTCCCAACTCAATCTTATTCACTAAAATCTGAGTATAGTCCATTCTATATGTGATTGCTTATCCTCCAACAGTTACTGAAATCAAAAGGGACAATTATTGTCTGTTGGTTAGTACAATGTTTGTGTAGTGGTAATATCTAGAAGCTCTGGTTGTCTTTGGAATCAATATATAACTCAAGAAATAATACAGAGTTTACATCAGGCACTCCAAGCTCCTTAACAGAGGAATTATTTATTTTTTTGAATGATGTACTCAGCTCTACACATTCAGGTCCCATTTGAACATAGCAGAGACTTTAAGTAAAAAATATAGCTGCCTAAACCATAAACTAAGCAATAAAGTAACGCAAGAGGCATAAATCCCAATGCTGTAGAATTTAAAAAAATAAAAAACCAAGACAACATAACTTCACCAAATGTTACTAGCTGGACAGTAATGGCATCTCGATGAAGTCCTAAAGAATTGAAAATAATAACTACAAGTATCAAAATGACATCAAATGGTTGAAGACAATAAGGAAAGCAATGCATGATCTGGGAGAAGAATTCAACAAAAAGAAAAACTGAAGAAAAAAACAATCTAAAGTGCTAAAAATACAACAGAGTAAGTCAAATTTTAAACATTTCTGTGAAAAGTATCTGCAATAGAATAGATCAAGACAGAATGTCTCAGTTTGAAGACGGGGGGGGGGAAATCAGAACAATCCAACAAAGACAAAATAATAAGGTACTAGTGGGAATTCCAAGACCTATTAAAGAGCCAAACCTACAGATTGTATACCAAAAAAGAAGAAGAAATAGGGTTTGGGGAGAAGAGGAAGAATTTTATTCTAAAAGCATAAATTTTTTTTTTCAGAAGAATCAAAAAATTTCCCAGAGTTAGGAAAAGAATGCTGCTCCATATACAAGGGTGTTTAAGACATCAATCAAGCAAGACCAGAAAAGGATTTCTCTTCAGATCATAATTAAAACACAAAACACACAGAACAAAGCAGGTATACTGAAAGTTGCAAAGGCAAGTCCATCACAACGACACCAGATTATTCTACTAATGCTTTAAAAGAAGGCAAAGAGTAGCATATTTCAAGCCCTGGGTATTAGCATTACTGACTAAGATGACTATGCTCAGTAAAGCTATCATGACTGAAGGAAAAATCAAAAATTTCATGCGATTAAAATAGACATAAGGGATTTATGACCACTAAACTACCTCTTAAAGGAATCTGCAGACTGAAAGGAAAAACAAATTCATGCAAGAGACCATAGAAAAGATAATAGTAACTAAGCTGTGTTAGATAACAGGTTAGCAGGAGGGGGAAAGGAAAGATCAGACAGTAAGAATCAACAAAATTAATAACTCCTTTCAGTAACTCTGAATATGTAGCCCCTCCCCCTGTGAAGAGATGCTGGCTATCAGATTAAGTAGAAAAGCAAGAAGCATTTATTTGCTGCCTTCAAAGGATGGGACCTCACCACAAAAGTCAGACACTGTGCTACCTCAATGTGAAAGAATGGAAAACAAAGCAAAATGACACGGAAACCTGACATTTGACAAGATGGACTTCAAATCTAGCAAGAAAAGATAAAGTCCACTGCACTCTGATTAATGGAATGGTGGCAGAATTTTGATCTGCAGTGACCTCAACCTATGACCTTGCAGTGGTTTGGCTTGCAGCTGTCTCAGCTCTCCCGTCTCCATTTGGCTCATTAAGATATTGATGCTGAGATCCTTAAGTCCCCATGAGCTTTCCATTCCTTGGCTTTTTAATTCCTTGAAGCCATTCTGTAGCCTCTGTGCATACAGGTGTGTGTCTATATATGAATATATATGCATATATTCATATATATTTATATACATGCATAAACATAAAAGTATCAATTATGTTTCATGCATGTGTGCAAACATATACATGCATCCATATATACATATTCACTATGATATATAATGTGATCAAAGAGTTAACACTAGTGGTTTTTATTAGAAGGACTGATGTTGTACTTGACCAGTGTTATCTTGGCAAACAGGGTGATCTGACAGCTCGTTTCACACACGAGTTTCCATCAAGTGCCCCGGATGATTGTGCTGTCTAGTTTGATGTCCATTTCTCTCCAGCTGGAGTTATTTGGGGAGAGGGAAGCTCAACTGAGAAAACGCCTCCCTAAGACTGACCTGTGGACAAGCCTGTAATGCATTTTATTGATTGGTGATTGATATGGGAAGGGTTCGACTCATTGTGGGTGGCGCCACCCCTGGGCTGGTGTTCCTGGTTGCTCTGAGAAAGCAGGCTCAGAAAGCCATAGAGACCAAGTCAGCAATCAGCACTCTTCCATGACCTCTGCATCAGGTCCTGCCTCCAGGTTCCTGCATTCCTGCCTCACTTCCCTCAGTGATGGACTTCTATGTGGAACTGTAAGCTGAAACACACATTTCCTCCCCAAGTTGCTTTTAGTCATGATGCTTGTCACGGCAATAGAAACCCTAAGACAATGATGGGTTAAGTACGACATGATTTAAGGCCTCAGTCCCTGGTCCCACTATTCTGTTGTCCTGACTCTTCATGGCTGTCCTCTGATTCTTACTTTGGAAATGGGATGCTTCCTCCAGGCCACTGTGTCATGGAATTCTATAACATATTTATAGAGAGTCATCAATAAAACTGCACTGAGTCTCAGAGAAGCCCGAGGACAGGGATTGTAAATGATTCTAGAACTGTTAAGAATCTGGGGGTCTCTAGAAGAGGTGGTTTAACTGTACTTGCATCGTGACAGAGACAAGAGCTTGTGAGTCAGAGATAGGGTGACGGTTTGCATGTTCAGTGTCATTTCAGTGACACATGAAATCAGACACCAATTTCATGTGTCTCAGACTCAGTCATCCATGTCACAGGGTTCAAAGGTGAGGCCTTATAGTGTGGCTGGATCTTGAGTATTCCAGCCTCATGCCTAGATGAATCCATTTATAGGTGTTTGACCTCATGCCTAGATGAATCCATTTATAGGTGTTTGTCTTGCAATGTCTCAGGAAAGGGTTACTGATATTGAAACCAGCCACACTTGAGTTGTTGATTGCCATGGAGTGGGCAGTTTTCTTACCCAGCTTGTTTCCAGCATGAGGTTGTGACATTTGGTAAGGGAGGCCCTGTAACCGAGCATATCGGCCGTGCTTTCACAGGCTATGCGCCTGTGCCAGAGGAACCATCCTGTCACATGGCACAGCTACACTTTGGTTGCCATGCATCCTGGTGCCACCTTTGACATCTAGCTGC
Source organism: Myodes glareolus (assembly GCF_982192425.1). NCBI lineage: Eukaryota > Metazoa > Chordata > Mammalia > Rodentia > Cricetidae > Myodes > Myodes glareolus. The sequence continues at coordinate 116,025,381 of NC_142026.1, read as the reverse complement.
TGATTGAAATCCCATGGACACCCTGGTCTGAAGCTCCAGACCTGTGTCAAACCTCACAGGGACTGTCTTAGCCACACTATGGATGCAAAACGGAGAGCATTTCCGCAGAGGAAGAGCGAACTCCTTGCATGATGTGGGCAAAGAATCCAGCAACATGGATCAGCACTCCCCAGGATGCCTGGGGATCATGTTAATGTTGCTTCTGACCCCACAGCTTTGTCGATAGGACTTCATCAGGCTACCACAAATGTCTCAGACAGCACCAAATGATCCCTTTGGTCACTCTATAAATTGCTAACAGTGTCCATCCATGTTGAAGGACACACCGGGTCTTGTATTTCCTCCCTCAAGACAGCTGAAAGTCGGATGGAGGGACCTTGATAAAGCTTTGAAGTTCCTTGTCCTGAATAATGCAACCCACCACCAAAATTGTGACCGACTGCGCAGGAGGGTGGCTAAAGAGTGTCCCTGGGGCCATATTTCATGAGCATCAATTTTATTCAAAGTCTGTGAAAAACACACACAAGGTGCTCCACTGTGTTACCCCTCTTATCTCCTGAAAGCCCAGGAAGGACAGGATGAGGAGTTACAGTGACAGCAGTTAGGTGTGACCCCGTGTCTTAGGAAGGGTTTTCTATTGATGTGGAGGGACGGTGACCACGGCCATTCTTATACAGAAAATATTGAACTGTGGAGGCTTGCTTATGGTGTCAGAGGTTCAGTCCAGGATCATCAGGACAGGGAGCATGGTGGCATGCAGGCAGATGTGGTGCTGGAGAAGGAGCTGAGTGAGAATCCTCACTCAGGCCACAGGAAGGAGGACTGTGACACTGAGTGGAGCTTAAGCAAAAGACCTCAAAGCCCACCTCCCAAGGACACATTTCCTTCAACAAGGCCAACAGAGTCATACCTCCCAATAGTGACACTTTATATGAGATTATGTGTAACATGATGGGCCGGCTTGTTGGGGTTTTTGTCCCTCCCGGTACTCCACTGCCGGTACACCCCAAAGAAAATCACACACAGGACTCCGCAAGATTATAAACTGATTGGCCTATTAGCTCTGGCTTCTTGTTAACTCTTATATCTTATATTCACCTATTATTCTCATCTATGTTAGCCATATGGCTTGGTATCTTTTTCAGCTGTCAGCTCACATGTTGCTTCTTCGGTGGTCTGGGCAGGAATGGGGGAGAAATCAACTTCCTCCTCCCCAGAATTCTCCTGCTCTCCTTGCATCATTTCCACTTCCTGTCTGGTTTTCCCACCTACACCTCCTGCCTGGCCAATCAGCGTGTATTTAAAACACGATTGACAAAATACAGACAATTCTCCCACACCAATTATGAAGGTCACTTACATTTAAACTTCCTCACCCAGGCAGGTACAACAGCTTCTATTTAATGAAGCTTCAGGTAGACTTTTTTTTTAAAAAAAAAATGATAAACAGAGTTTATTTCATAAAATATAGTGGGAATAAAATCAAAAATCAATAACAAGAAAAGCCCAGAAATGCTACACATATGCAGATGCTGAACAATATGCATACTTTACCAGGGTTAAAAGTTAGCATATGTAGTGAGACTTGTTATGGCAAATTTTAAAATTTTTTATTTAAAAGTTTTTTTACATTTTACATACCAACCACAGTTCCTCTCCCTCCCCTTGTCCTGCTCCCCTCCCCCTTCCTCCTCCACCCTCTACCTCCCCTTTCCCCCTTCCCCTTCCCTTCACCCAACAATCCCCATCTACCCTCCTCCTCCCCCTTCCCCTCCACCTTCTCCCCACCCAACAACCCCTATCCACGTCTCAGAAAGGGTAAGGCCTCGCATAGAGAGTCTACAAAGTCTGGCATATCAAGTTGAGGCAGGACCAAGCCTCTCCCCTGTATCATAATTGAGCAAAGTATCCCTTCATAGGGAATGTGCTCCATAAAACCAGTTCATGCACTGGGGATGAATTCTGGCCCCACTGCCAGTGACCCCACAAACTGCCCAAGCCATAGAACTGTCACCCACATTCAGAGAGCCTAGTTCGGTGCTATGCAGCTTCTCCAGCTATCAGTCCAGAGTCAGTGAGCTCCCACCAGCTCAGGTCCGCTGTCTCTGTGGGTTTCCCCATCATGATCTTGAACCCTTTGCTCATATAATCCCTCTCTTCAACTGGACTCTGGGAGCTCTGCTTCTGGTTGCCTTAGATATTGGATGAAGGCTCTGTGATGACATTTGGGGTATTCACCAGTTCAGGCCCCCTCTCCACTATTGCTAGGAGTCTTAGCTGAGGTCATCCTTGTGGATTCCTGGGAGTTTCCCTAGCACCAGATTTCTCCCTAACACTATAATGGCTCCCTCTATCAAGAAATCTCTTTCCTTGCTCTCCCTCTCTATTCCTCCCCAACTCAACCATCCCTTTCCCTCATGTTCTCCTACCCCTTCCCCTTCAGTCCTCCCTCCCCTCCCCACTCCAAATTTATTAAGGGGATCCTATCTATTTCCCCTTCCCAGAGGCATCATGCACGTCTTTCTTAGTGTCCTCCTTGTTACCTAGCTTTCTCAGGGGGTGTGAGTTGTAGCCTGGTTATCCTTTTTTTTACATCTAGTGTCCACTCATGAGTGAGTTCATACCATGTTTGTCTTTCTGGGTTTGGGGTACTTCACTCAGGATGGTTTTTCTAGTTCCATACATTTGTCAGGCAGACTTCTAATACTGACCCATAGAACAGACCCTTGCAAAGGTCATTGCCGTTGACTGGAGTCCAGATGATGGATCCTCTTTGACTGGTGTCTGCTCTAACAGGCATTCTCGCTGACTCAGGTCTCTATGATTGGAGGGCCTGCTGAATGGGGCCCTGATGACCTGTGGATCCCTATAGCTGTAATCAAAGTAACTGGAGTTCCAACTGGTATCATCACTGAATATAGGAATCACTCACTGGAGACCCCACAAACTAGAAACCCTGCTGACTAGGAACCATGTTTATGGGAGTCACAGGAGTCCCCACTGAATGGAGCTGCCTGTGACTGTCATCCCTATTGGCTGGTGTACTCACTGACTGGCTTCCCTTTTGGCTGGAGTTGCCATTGACTGGCATCCTTATTGACTGAACTTCCCACTGACAGGCATACTTATTGGTTAGTGTACCCACGGACTAGTATCCATATTGGTTGGTGTATCTAGTGACTGGTATTCCTATTGGCTGGGATACTCAGTGACTGTTTTCCCTTTTGACTGGAGTTCCCTCTGACTGACATCCCTATTGACTGGAGTTTCCACTGGCTGACATCTCTATTGACTGAATTTCCCACTGACAGGCATACCTGTCAATACCACCCTATTGGCTGGTATACCCACTAACTGGAATCCCTATTGGCTGATTACCCACTGACTGGAATCCCTATTGGCTGGTGTACCCACTGACTGGAATCCCTATTGGCTGGTTACCCACTGACTGGAGTCCCTATTGGCTGGTGTACCCACTGACTGGAGTCCCTATTGGCTGGTGTACCCACTGACTGGAGTCCCTGCTAACTGAGGTGTGGCTGTGACACAGTCAGTTCTTATCTCAGCGGGTTGCCTCACCTCTAAGATTTGAGTAGACAGACACTGAGGGGAGACAAAAAGAAGGAGCTTTATTCCCAACACGGGAGCAATCATTCAGACAAAAAAATTAAAAAGATGAAATACAACCCAGAAAATAGAAACCCTAAGACCCCAGTGGCAGCAGGATGCCAATAAAGAGAGACTGGGAGAGTTACACCCGTCAGCTCTCAGAGGCCCCAAAAGCCCATGAGGAGCAGTGCTCTGTGGAGAGCAGCTCCCAGAAGCAGCAGGTCTCAGAGTACAGAACTGCAGGTGAGTCCCCTGCACAGGAGCCAGTCCCTCTGCTGCAGATGCATGCTGAGTTTTAATGGATGGAGCAGGAATGTGCTCCCAGCCTGAGCTGGGACATCTAGTCCGAGGTGGTCCATTTCTGGAAAGTCTAGAGGGCAGCCTCGGTCTCTCTCCTCTTTCAGACAAGCAGGGCAGCGTGTCTGACTCTGAAGTCTCCAGTCTTCCTCTGATACCTGGTCACGTGGGGACTAGGACACCAGCCAGAAGCAGGAGCCACATGAGAGGAAGACTGGGGAAATGTAGACTCACATACTGATTGGCTGGGCTTCTGTATGCACTGAGGTGAAGAGAGGCCAATCAGGAGAAAATCTGTCAAACTCAGAGAAGAGAAAGTCAAAGGCTGCTGAAACAGGGGTGGCGGTGTGGTTTCCAGCAGAGCCAGTGTCCGTTCTATGTGGAAAAGGAAGCTGGGAAGGAGTGAGGGGGGACTATGTCCCCAGACTGTACCTGAGGATTTGCCTGCACCCTCGTCAGGCAGCTGGAAAATTTGTTCCTGTTGTTCTAATTGCTGTTACTTCAACCGTGTATTTGGCGTCAAAGACCCTCCTCTCACTAACCAGAATTCCCTAAGAGTCTCCCAGGTGACCAGACTACTCCCGTGGAGAGCCCTCCACTATCTGTTATCCTCCTCCTAGATGAAGAAGTCTAACCAGTAAAGAAGAGCTCCTAGCAAGCAGGATTTCCCACACTCCTCTTCCTGCAGCTGTGCATGCCCACACGCTAACAACACAGTGACGACAGGATATTGGAGCTCAGTGTCCTGTGGTTGGCAGCTTTAGATGCAAGGATGCACAAGACTGGGATTTTAGTGACTGCATTCACCCACCCTGCTCTGCACTGCTCTCCAAGGTGGTTTCTCTGAAACTGGGTTCTTTGTCACTTCCTTCCCCCATCTTTTCCAGATCCAACTACGGAATCCTTCTCCATCATATCTAGGAGCACACCTTCCTAATATACCTTCCTCCATTGTCATTCTCTGACAAACATCTTTTGGCTCTTTATTAATTCTAGCTCAACATTTTGGTTCTTCATGAGCAAGATAGTTTTATGTTTTAGATAAGCATTTAGAGTATTGTGCGTTTGGAGTTCAAACGAAGTACTTCAGCATCTAGGAAGAAAAGGTTTTGGAAAATGGCAAAAAGAAGAGCAAAGTCAGGTGGTGGTGGCCCACACCATTAATCCCAGCATTCCAGAGGCAGAGGCAGGCAGAGCTCTGTGAGTGACTGCCCAGTAAATAAAACAAATTTCAGAACAGAGTTGTTACACAGAGAAACCCTGTCTCAAAAAAATAAATAAGTAAAATAAAACAAATCCAGACAAGTATGTGAGCAGGTAGAAAACAAGACAAAACCCAACAAGCTCACATTGAATTAGGAGGCACACGAATGTCCAGGTGAAGTCCTCTGGAGACAGTCTTTGGGATAGCCACCTTCTGTTCCAATTCAGCTTTTGCTTGAATGAAAATTCAAGTAAATTGGTGAAAATTCTGGTTTCTCATTCCACTGCAGGTTTTTTTTAAAAAACATCCTGGGACACACAAAAGACAAACCAGCTGGAAATGGAAATGGACCTGCCGGTTATTCTCAGAGACAATCATTTTACTCTTGGGCTGTTTTGCTCCTATTTTTCCTCTTGTTTATGAGTTGAGGGACCAGCCCATCCTCAAATACTAAGTCTTGGAGGACACTTTGAGATAAACACGCTTTGTTCTGGAGTTTAGGGGACTACAGAACTGTGCTACTTAGGTTTTTGTCAGCGTGACCATAAGCTAGGGGCTTCTGGAAAGAGGGAAACTCTGCTGAGGAAATTCTTCCATCAGATATAGGATTTTTGTTGATTAGGATTAGATTCAGAGAGAACGGTCACTGTGGGTGATATTGCCACTGGACAGGTTGCGTTGGGGGTAAAAGGCAGGAAGGTATGATCTTGGGTATCAAGGCAGGAGAACACATTCTTCCGGGGTCTCTGCTTCAATTCCTGACCACAGGTTCTTTCTCTGACTTCCCACCTTGGATTCTTTCAATGATGGGATAAAGGATGTGTGTTATCGCTGCCTGGTCTGTAAGGCTGGCAGTGTGGCTGTTTCACTTTTCTGATCCTCAGGCAAGCTTTATTTATTGAAATATGAATGAAATGCCACTATGAACTCATTGCCCAAAAGGAACCTAAAAATAAAGTTCATGAGGAAAGGCATAGATAAAAGCAAATAAGGAAGCATACCTGGACCGTGCATTTTTTGTCATGGTGTGGTGTCCCCTACTTTTGGGGATACACCTTTCTTGGACGCTTTTTGTAGGGTGTGAGATGCTGCTACATAGTCTCAGGATGCATGTCCTAATCCTCTTCTTCCATCTTGCCCAGCCCCTGGGCTGCAGGGAGCCTGTGGGTGAAGTCCTGCATGGTTCCAGACATTTAAGGGCTTTTCTGACCTAGAGCTAGTGGAAAACCTGCTGTCTTCTACCTCTCTCGCAATGCTTCTTGGGAAGCAAATTAACGGAACAGTCATAGAGTGTGGGTGACTTCTGCCCAGAGTGGGTGTCTTCTCAGGCAGGTCAGGGATATTCTTCTCCCTCTTTTGTCTTAGAGGAGGGTTTTCAGTGGATGAGACTAATATCCAGAGGGAAGGTTCTCTGGCCCTCCTCCTGGGGGAGGGGACTTGTGAGGGTCTTCAGCAGAAGGGAAAGGTGTCATCCCTGCGTCCATTAACTTTGTGTGGACCCTACTGTCATTATCCTGGCAAACCTGACATCTCAGTAAGTGGTATGCAGCCATTGTTTCATTGAATTTTCTGTGCTTTAAAGATTCTCTTATATCCTGAGTGTCAAACCCAATGTTTTCCATGGCTGCCATGATTTCAGCGTCTGGGCAGGTGGGCAGGTGGGGTCTCCATTATAGTTAATAGTAACAGTCCTTTCCCCTTTCTGAAGCCTGGGTGACCCATGAGGTCCCGGACCGTTGGCCCCTGACTTGCATTAACTGTTAATAATAGGTCGATCATGCTCCTTAAGTCTTTGGAAAGCTGATAGGGGATGTCATACCTTCCTTGCAGAACTTGTTCCCTAAGTTTTGACAAGGTGGCCCCTGAAAATGGGACATTCCCTGTTACCATATAATGTAAGAGGACTTCCAAGGTCCAGATGTGGGCTTTGGAGCCATCATAAGGGATGACCAAGAAGATTTCTGGGGAAATGAACTGGAAGGCACCACACAGCCTTTCCAGCTTTTGCCCAGGCCTGAATCTGGCACCCAAGCCAAAGTCAATAATTTTCACCTTTCCGTTCTCATCTACTATGACATTGTCAGGCTTTAGGTCTCAATGAGTGACACCTTCATCATGGCACTGAGCAGCTGAACAAATAGGCTTCTAGCCTCGTCTTCCTTCAGGCATCCAGCCTTACCGACGTGATGAAATAGCTGCTCTCCCTCAGCCACTTCCATAACTAAATAAACGTTCTGTTCTGTTTCTATCACCCGCAGGAGGGAAACATGTTAGGATGGCTGAGCATCCTCATGATGTCGGTGTTGGATGTTGTCGACTCCCACCACTTCTCCCGCTTCCCTGGAACTTTCACAGTGACTGGGGCACCTGAGAGACGATGCTGGGCCAGCACGACTTTGCCAGGGCCACCCTGACCTAAGGCCTCCAGGATGGTGCTCTGCCTGGTGAACACCTCTTCATCAAAGAAGCTGGGCACCGTGCTGGACTCTGCGTACTCGTCCTCACTGTCACTGGACATGCTTGGCAGTGACGCTGCTGCCAAAGAAAAGGGGAGGGAGGAGAAAGGAAAGAGATGTAAAGGAATGTACAGAGACATGAGGAATGCAAGCAGTAATATCCGGAGACATAAAGTAAACACAGAGGAGAAAATGAGGCTCTACGAACAAGTAGCTTTAAACGAGAGCACTGAAGGCACACGAACTAAACAAACTCAACGCCCAAACTGAGCTCTGACTCTCACTCCAGTGAAGGGGAAGAACCACTACTCAGGGAGGTTCTGAATGCTACTCGGAAAACTTAAACGGGAGCTAGGGGATAGAGATGAAAGTGAATGGAGCAAGAGTGAGTGAGAAAATGATATACAAAATAAAAGAAAAATTTAAAACCAATATCCAAAACCAGCTACCTATAATACCAATCAAAGAAATCCAAGCAAACCAGGACACTTTTTAGAAAACAAAACAAAAATCATTAAGTAAACTGAGGCAGTCAAGCAAATGTAAATAGCAAACCAGATAAATCAGAAATACTAGAAACTCGAAACTAGCCACAAGCCAAAGACGTGTAAATTCCACAGGTCAAGTACACTACTAATGACCTATGAATAATTTAAAAAGTAAAAGGTTAAAGAGAACCAAAATAAATGAAATTTTAAAATATAGCAAAAATTCGATTAAAAAAAAGTTAAGAAATAAAGTCCCTCAAACACAACTATTGAACACTCGAGAAAAATAAAACCAGAAGAAAAAGAAGAATATAAGCAGAAACATAAATAAATAAAACTATAAATAGAAAACCAAGTGTCCAGGAGCGAGCAAGATGCCTCATTCAGTAAAGAATTTTCCTTGCAAGCATGAGGTCCTGAGTTAAAGAAAAAGATTCAGTCCCTACCCCAAAAATAAAAACAAAAGCCACCACCCACACTACAGAGGTCTAGTGTCACTAGCTTTAATCTCAGCACATGGGTCACAAAGGCAGATCCCAGAGGCTTCTTGGACAAGCAGCCTAGCTTAAGTGGCAAAATACAGGCAAGTGAATCCCTGTGCTTTGGAAATTGAGGTTATCAACATACTTTTAGTAAGTCACTGAGGGTGGAGCTCGGGCCTGCACCAGCAGCTGCACAAAGTAGGCAGATGAACCCACACCCATCCACCAAGACACAAGGATGTATATACACACAGCTACACACATCATACACCTACACACAACACGCACATCTACACCCACACCTACACCTATACACTCACACAGTTTCACACACAGACACAAGGATGTATATACACACAACTACACACAACTCACACCTACACAGAACACACACATATACACCCACACCTACACCTATACACAGTCACACAGTCTCACACACAGACACAAGGATGTATATACACACAGACAGCTACACACAACCCACATCTACATCCACACATACACCTATACACTCACACAGTCTTACATACACAAGGATGTATAAACACACAGCACATACACCTACACAGAGCACACACCTACACTTAACATACACACACACACACACACACATGCAGATGCAAGTGTGGGACTGCCCATCAAGTCTGATATGTAGTAGTCAGTCTGGAGTGAGCAGCGAGACTCGATGTCTCAGAGTAGAAGAGATGTGGTGTTTCTCTTGGGACAATGCTTAGCCGGGCATGGTGTGTATTTTCAGGGATGGGTTGCTTCAAGGACTTCTATCCATCATTGTATATGAGGCATGTAGGGACACAGCATCTGATACCCAACAGTACATGTGGACCGTTCCCAGGACTATTGTCCGGCTCAGACTGACACCTAGAAGTGTCTCCGGGCAAATAGGAAAGATCATCATGGCGTGCAAACTTGCATCATAGGCTGGGAGCTGGAGGATCAGAGCCTGAGGCTACTTCATGAGGGGGAGGAGAGGGTTCCTAAATGCGCTGGTACCTAGCAGTATATGGGGGTGGGCGTGGGTGCTGTCCTCTAAGACCTGATACTTCACCATTTTGAGTCAGTGCAGGGGGCTGGTGAGCAGTCACTAATGCTGGCTCTCTATGAGGGACATGGAAGGTGTGGCAGGGGTGAATCTAACCAGGCCTGACATCTAGTAGTGCAGGTGAGGTCAGGGGGGAGCAGTGGGAACAAATGGTAATATTGTCCATCACAGTCCTTCAAGAGATCACTAGCACTTACGTTGTCCTAAGGGTCCTACCCTGGCACCTCCCTGCTCTTATTCAAAATAGCAATTAACACTTTGTACCAGCTTTTGATACGGTAGATTGTTTTTGTTTAGGTCCTGAGATTCAGGTGATAAAAAGGCTGTTTACTGACTAACCATGTCCAGATATTATTAATCGCACTTAAGAAATGTAAAATAATACACGTATTCTCTGCCTTTTTCTTAGATCCTGCAGTGGTTTAGTTTTTTCTCTTTTGTAACCTGTAGCGGCCCCTTAAAGAGAAGGCCAGAACCTCCCCACAGCTGGAGCTGTGGTTAGACACAAACTAGCTGCTAAGTTTGCTGTGTATCTTCAAAGAATGCCCATGTCCCTGAGAACCTTCCTTGTTTGTTTGTTTTTTTAAAATATTATCAGCAAGCTATTAATGAATGGATATACTATATGTATATGTTTGGAAGTTTGTAATGGCAGGAGAATAAAGAGCGTGACTCAAACAGCGTGTGTGTGTTGAGTGTGTGTGTGTGTGTGTGTGTGTGTGTGTGTGTGAGTTCATCCTGTGACATCTTAGGTTAGAAATGTCCTAAGTCCCTTTCCCTGTGCTGAGGCAACTGACCTGAACCTTGGCAGGAAGTCAGTAGGGCCGGACTCTGCTGTCTCCCAAAACCAAACTCTTGATAATAGAAGAGACTCTTGAAATTGGGATCTAGAACTAATCATTTCGATTTGGGGTTCATCGTTCTCAGGCGTTTTGTGACAACGACAGAAGCTATCGCAGTGACAATGCTGAAAAGACTAAACTACACCGGAGGAGACAGAGAGGCAGTGGCCAGGCGATGGTGAGTAGGGTGCGATCATCGGGGTCCTCCGTGCTTCTGCCCCCCAAGGACCAGAGTAATAAAGACACGGTGATTTGTCCTCTCGAGGCTTGTCACGTGTTAGCCGGGGGTGTGGTAGAAAGCCCAAAGAAACCGACTTAAACCTCAAATATTTAAGTGTTTAAGCGTCTTATTGCAGGGTGTGGCTGCTTTAGGCCTGCAGCAGCACAGTAACGTCATGCTGGCAGGACCACATGGTGGAGGAGGTCTGTTCCCCTTGTGACAGCTGTGTCACAGAGCACAAGAATGTCTTAAAGAACACACACCAATGTGTCCCTGAAGGAACAGAACAAGCTCCATTTTGAGAAAGAACTCCGTATTAGACAGACCCTAACTGGGGGCGGGGGTGAATGCAGCCCAGCAAAGCCATAAACATTCCCCCCAAACTGTGCCTGCCCTGGTCAAAGCGGCCCACCAGGATACCCAAACAACATCTGTTTACATCTGCTTCCTTCAAAAGTCCTTGTAGGTACCTGATAACCACTATTTTGACTGTTTTGAAGTTCCCCTATATCCCAACTAACAAATGTAAAAGTTATATACTTTTACCCAATCCCCAAATGCCAAGGTTTGTGGCACTCTGCTTGCAGGGTTTTTTTTTCCCCCATAAAAAACCCATTTCCCTGAGAGCTCAGGGCCGTTCTCCCCCACCCGCTGTGGAGGTGTGTTGGATTATGGTCTGAGTTAGCTAACTTGTAATCAATAAACCCCAGTGTGTCTGCATTGGATACTAGCTCTGTGGTGGTCTTGTTTGAAGGTCCCATGACTTGGGTACAACATCACCATGTCTAGCACCCCTCAGTGGCAGTAGCTTCAGCAGTAGTAGGCCTTGAGGGGTGAGGGAGTTCCCGATCACAGCAGTCTCCAGGTGAGGGTGCAGTGGCAGGTGGCCCTCAGCAGCGGATGCAACTGAAATATTCAATATACCAGACCACAGACTCTTAGCAATACTTCCTTGCTTGTTTAAGTCTAGCTTGTAGAACTTTTAAGTTTAACCAACTCTTAGTTTAGGCTTCTATTGCTGTGAGAAACCACCATGACTGAAAGCACCTTGGGTAGGAAAGGTGTTTACTTCATCTCATAACTCAAGGTCATATTCCATTGCTGAAGGTAGACAGGGCAGGAACTCATTCAGGGCAGGAACCTGGAGGCAGGAGCTGATGCAGAGGCCATGGAGCAGGACTGCTAACAGACTTGCTACTTATGGCTTTCTCTGCCTGCTTCCTTAGAGAACCCAGGACCAACAACTCAGGGCTGTTGGCACACACAATGGGCTGGATCCTCCCACTCTTAATTAACCAATTAACTAAGACAAAACACCACATGTAGGCTTGCCTGCAGACCAGTCTGGTAAGAGCATTTTCAAAATTGAAGTTCCCTGGTCCCAAACAATTCTAGTTTATATCAACTTGACACAAAGTTAGCCAGCACACTCTTGAAAACAAAGGAATATGTACAAAATTGCTACTTACTTTCCTTTTGCTTTTGACACCCGTTTTCCTATTGTTGCCTTGACTTCATTCTGCTCCTGGGCTTGTGGGCCTCTTGTCTCAGCCTCCTGAGTAGTTGGAATTACAGATATTTACCACACTGCCCAGCTTGTTTCTGCATAAATTTAAATTTGTATTTTCATATTATAAAATCAAATTGGTACATAAGCACGGAAAAGTCGGAAAAAATTAAAATCTACATAAACATGTTCTTAATTTTTGAGTCAGTCTTTGTTAATAAGAACTCATTTTTCTCATTTTCAAAAATGTATACACACTATTTTGAGTTAAGACCACACTGTTTTGGCTACAAAGGTATGTAATTAATAATATCACATTGTCTTTCTGCCTGAGGCTCCACAGTACCTGGGGTTATGGGCACAGGTTGGGGTGTTGAGCTAAAAAACATGATTTACTATTTACAACCCTTCTGTTGCAGAATATAAGTAATTTTGCACAGTTGCTAGAGGGTATCCCTCCTGGTGTCAAACAGGGAAGCAAAGAGATGAGAACAAAAACCTGGTTCTAATTGACTCTGTCAACCTGGACCAGACTTTGAGGTGTCTGATGCCGGACTATTCATTGTCAGCATATTTAAAACACAGTGCAACTTAAGAAAGGGTTTTCAGGCAATAGTCAGTCTAATTTCGGGTGCACAAAACAGTGTAAGGTGTGACTACATAGAAACTCTTACACTAGCTATGAATTAGCTAGAATTTCATGTGGTCCCTGGCCGGTAGCTTAGAGGTCAGCAGGCTATAACGAACATGTGGCATTTCCCCTAAGGATGGGTAAAGTGGTCCAGGGATGGGAGAGTCTGGGATAATCATTTTGGAATATTTTAGTGAGGTCTGTGTCTATAGCAAAGGTAGGAGGGGTCTGCCTCTGCAGATGGCATAAAGGTCACCAGGTCATTAAGAAAATCCTCCCCCAGCCTTCTGGGTATTTTATCTTCTCCACTGGAAAGAGAGCCCTGTGCATATAGAATTCCTGGTTTCCCTAGTGATCTGTGGGTGGCAGGATCTTTGTGTCCCCCCAATACTTGCTTAATTCTGTGCATGTGTGTGCACATGTATGTGTCTGTGCATGTGTTTATAGATGGCTTAGTGTGCATACACCTGTGGAGTCCAAAGGTCCACACCAGTGTTGTGGATCTCTTCCTTAACCACTTCCCATCTTATTTTTGAGGCAGAGTCTTAGTATCTTTGAGACAGTTACCCCTACCTAGAAGAATATATTTTGCTCAGTTTGGGTCTTCTTGCTTGGACAAGCACTTTTCAGCTGACCATCTTCCCAGCCCTTACATGCTCCTAGCTTAAATAAAGACCAGTCTCTAATGTCATGCCTATCTTTCAAAAGACAACAGCTATAAATAGTAAATATGTCCACACCATCCCCTATATATTCTGAGAGACTAAAATCACTGTGCTGACAGTAAAAATTGTACGTCCAAGAAGACTTTGGAAACACGATTATCATTTTAGACAATGCTGAGAAATTTGTGGAAATCTGACAAGAGAAAAGACAACATTTAATGAAGCTGTAAGTGGGAAGGGCACTTTCCGTATGGAATAGGCACTTCCTCTTGCTTTTCACTGATGCCAGTTCAAACCGTGTAGTGGATTGACAGGAAAACAGGTAACATATCATCCAGTGAGGACCACTACTCTAGTATGTTTATAGGATGTTGAGTTAATGTATGTGGAACCCATGGTTTCCAGCCACATTGACACATAATAAAATAATTCATCTGTTGTAAACGCCAACATAAAGCAATAATAATCTATTTAAATTATTTTAGCTAAAACTAGGAGATATGTAACAGAGCAAATGTACCTAGGCAAGGTGCTGAGTGCATCCCCAGTATCACAAAAAGAACCACAAAAATTGTTTCCAGACTTCTTGTATCCAGAAGCCAGACCAGTGTGCCTGCAATCTTAACATTTTAGCACCACATTTTAAATAGGCAGAATCTTCAGAAGATGGCTGATACAATCGAGTAGTTGTTGGCTCACTGGAAGGGTGAAATTATATATGTATATATATATATATATACATATATATATATATACAATCTGTTAATTGTACCAGACTTCTTTTAAACTCTCCTGTCCTGTGACATGTTAGCACTCAGAAGGCTGAAGCAGGAAGGCCCCATGATTGAAGGCCAGTCTGATCTATTTTCTAAGTAAATTCTACGCCAAGGCTGGGGAGGAGATGCTGAGGAAAAGCTGTCTTTGATATTGCTTTGGGGGAGTTTATGTTATCACTGAAAGATTTCTAAAGTCTTGTCCTCAACTGTGGCACTGTCGTCTCCTACGGTTGAGAAAATGCCTTCTGAGCTTTAACGGAAAGGGCCACCTTTGGAAGCAAGGCCGGAACAACACACGGAAAACATGCTCTAACGCTGGATTCCAAGATTACGCCAGCAGAGGGCATAGTTGGGCATTAGTAATCACTCCCTGCTAGGCGGCATTAAACCAGCACCCACGCGGCTGTCACAACAAAACACCAGTTACCTGATCCTCACTAAATTCACTGGTTTAGTGAAAAATACAGTAGGGCTGGGGTCACTGGGAAGTGGCCGATTTCCAATGAACTGCACAATGCCGGTTCATACAGGCACCTCATACTGTGAATAGGACTCCCCAGGTGGAAGGGGCTTGCCTCAAAGTATTGATCTAGGGGTTGGTGGGCTGGACTGGGGGCGGGATTTGGAGAAGTGGGGCGTGGCCACAAGATGAGTTGGTGTCGCAGTGGGGAGGCTTAACAGACATTCTCAGCCAGTGCTGGGTCAGCTGACTTCCACAGACCAGCCGGTGTTGGGTCCTTTCGTCACACGCCACAGGCAGGAGCGCGTGCCCTTCTCACCAACGGTCCCACTGGTTTTTGCCAACGGCAAAGCTCAGGCAAGCACAGACGCCTCTGCCTCCTACTGCAGGGAGCAAGCTCGGGAGCATCACCAACCTGCCTAGGCAGCCAGGACAAGTGTGAAGCAGCCCATGGAAGCTCTTGCGGCCACAGTGGTTCCATGAAGAGCCAGTGAAGTCGTGCAGGGCCCGGCTGATGTTGAAAGTTCATAGAACAGGTGAATGTTTTCACTGTTACGTTGGTCGACTCAGGCCGTTCACAGAAACGCTTGTGGGCCTTGGGCTATGCTTAGCTTGGGCAGTGGGTGGTTGATTGTTAGTAAATTGGTTATTTAATAAGAATTTAGCGCTTAGTCTGTACAATGTGACAAGCATGTCCAACTTAATAGTATGCTGAGAAAATGTTGCAGAAAGTAAATTCACCTGGACAGATTCCCACTAAAATTGCCTTTCTTGTGTGTCATGCAGTAGTCTTGGCAGGAGGAAGGGTCGTTTGGGTATTTTTTTTTGAATTGTATTAGTGGGCTGCTTATATAAAAACAACTTATAAGGTGTTTTATTTGCAAGACAGAAACCAGTTATGAAGGCAAAGTTAGCAAATGTTTGAGTCATTATTATAGCTCATAGGAAAACAAGCTGTTGTAGTTGGGCATAAAATACTGAATCTTGTGACAAGTGCTTCTAACTGTGGACAATCCATCTTATAATAGAGCACATATAGAAATATATATGCACACATGTGTCCACACATATATTGTGAGAGAATATGTTCTTGCGTGTTCGTAACTGTACTGACAGACATCCCTAGACTCTAGCTCTAAATGAAGTCAAGCAGCCATACCGTACTGTGAACAGATGAATCCGGGATGAGAGAAAATTCTAGGTGAGTTCTTTCCACTCCTCCATTGAGGGCAGGGTGAGCTATGTATCCTCCGGTCAGTGAGCTGAGTAGTCAGGAAAGGTTTGAGGAGTTAGGGGCAGGTCCCTGGAGGACTGAGACCACAGGAGAAACCTGAGAAAGACGGTGAGTGTACAGACCTGCACACATAAATCAATAAATCACCTTCTGCTTGCAAACTGTGTATCTGTTTTTTTTTTCTTTTTAATGCTGTTGTTGAAAGCTGGTTGATTGTAGAGGACGCAGTTCCATAAGAACAGCAGTGCACAGTAACGGGGTGTATCAACACCAGCTGCGACACTCATTGTTTGATCTGGTAAGTTATTTAAGTGACGGATTGCTGTGATTTTGCTCACTGTTTGATGGAGCTACCTGCTCCTATCTCAAAAGGTTGCCGTGAGGATGCCGTGTTTGCAGATGGCTGCACTTTGCTCAGGGTGAGGACTTGTCTGCTCTGCTGCTTCTTCAGAATAATTTCTGCTTGGGTTTTGCTCAGGGAAAGTCCTTTCTTGCTACCAGTGTTCTCGCTCCTTACAGTGTGTGTTTCCAGTCGTTACTCTCCATTCCATGCAGGGGGAGCAGGAAGACTTTCTTCTGTAGCATGCAGGATCCCCCTATTTTCTAGCTGCTGTTGGCACGACTCAAGGGGCCACATTCCATGATGTGCTCCCAAATGTTTTCATCCTATCTGTGCTTGGAGGGCTTCCAAAAATGTTTCTTGACATTTTGATTTGCTTGAATTTGGTGGCAAGAGGTAAATTTTACTTTGAAAACTTGTAAGCAGTGGTCGCTTTATAAACATCTAATGCAGGCTTATCCAGTGTGCCAAGGGCATCGGCCCTTAAAGGAGCGATAAGAGAAAATGTGTGCAGGAAAGTTAATGCCTCTAAAGAGATCTCCAGCAAGCTTTCACACTTGCATTTCAGTGGGGCTGTTGGATGGGAGGAAGATCCTTCAGTATAGTAATTTATATGATCTTTAAACAATTTATTGGCTTTATACTTGTGATTACAGAAAAAGATGCTCAGTTAATTTTTTTGTTTGTTTTTCAAGACAGGGTTTCTCTATAGAGCTTTGGTGCCTGTCCTGGAACTAGCTCTTGTAGACCAAGCTGGCCTCGAACTCAGAGACCTGCCTGCCTCTGCCTCCCAAGTGCTTGGATTAAAGGCATGTGCCACCACCACCCAGCTTCAGTTAAATATTTTTGTTGGGGTTTTTAGTATTCAAATGTGACATGGGCTTATGGTGCCAGACATGAATTATGAACATATTCATACCTCGTAGTGAAAGGACTATTCTTAGATGATTATAGTTCTTGTTGGCAATTGTTTACAGTGCAGATGCCCAGTTAAACATGGCATATTGTTACAGTAAAATTTAACACTCACATGGGATAGCTGCAGTATCTGATAAAGGAAATCTGCCCAGATTCTCTAAAGGCGGCCTCTGACCCTGTAATTGTCATTTCCTCTCAGAATGTCCTATTGGTATATGAAGCCTTCCACTATTGTGTGTTTGTCTTAGCAGTGTGCGTGTGAGAGCCATGCTGTAGTCAAATTCTTCAACTTGGATTCTTAAATGATCGTGACATATGTTGTCATATGTAGTGCATATTTCTGTATTTTCATGTACCATCTGTGCATCACGTTTGGGTGACTCATTTATAGTGTCTTCTTGCCCCCTTTCTTTCTATACTTAGGGATTTAGTATCTCATTTAGCAAGAAGTCTGGCAAAGGACAGTTGCTAGATTGCTCTCTGTGTTAGCTAAAAGGAAGCAGATTTTTCCATCTCCAGCGTGTGGACTTCTCTGCCTGTCACAGAGCAGTGTCTGGAAGCTGAAAGTGCATCTTTCCCCTTGCTGTCCTCTTAGTGAGCATATGATGTCATATATTTACGCCATTAATGTCATTGAAAAGCATACCATTTGGTTCTTTTGAGTACGATGAGAATGTGTGGAATCGCATCCAGTTCAACGTCCTTCACAACTCCTTAAAGTGAACCCTGGTTCCACTCAGAATCATTATTCATTTTTCTTTCCTCCAGATGCTTGACCATTTTAAAATTGTGACTCTTCATTTTATTTGTGACTTTAGAAACACTTATATTTTTTGTTCTTGCTTTTTGTTTTTTAAGACAGGGTTTCTCTGTGTAACCCTGTCTGTCCAGACATTCCCTTTGCAGACCAGACTGGCCTCAAACTCACAGAGATTCACCTGCTTGTGCCTGCTAAGTGCTGGGTTTAAAAGCATGTGCCACCACACCTGGATCTTTTATATGTTCTTAAAGTCCCTTATTACATGTGTCTGTTCCAAATATATTTCTCACCTAATCTGTGCCTTGTGCTTTTATCCTATTAACAGTGTGTTCCCACCGGAACTAGCGTGAAGGTGCTGTCACGGCAAACTCCATGTGCTCTGTCTGCAGGAAAGACCAAAGTCAAGCTGGAACCCAGTTGGAAGCTTTTTCCCTGCTGGCTTGCTTTCCTAGAGCTGGAATGTACTTTGCAGGCTCTGGGACAGAAAAATAGCAAACAAGTTTAACTCAACACTGGACCCTATGTGCTACACGACCGACCCGCTGAGCCATATGCCACCAGAGTAATAGTTTCATGACCATTAAGGGAATAGCCAGATGCTTTTGACTGGATTTGAGGCTAGCTCTTCTTAAGGAGATTCACACCTGGTACTAAAAACTATTCAATAGACTGGGGAGCCGCTAGGCCTTATTGTGGAAGATTCTACTGTTGTTTTGCTAAGCAGACATGCTGTGACTGGCAAATTGCTTTCTTAATTTTTACGTCTATGACAATCCCTGGGGCTACTCTCAGCTTTGGTCACAGAAGCTATTTTTTTTTTCAGTTAGTGGCAATTGCAGAGACTCATAATTGGTCAAAGTGTTCAGAATTGGTGAAGACTCAAAACTAAATGGGACATTGAGTCATCCCAAGGGTCAGGGAACAATGCGGGAGAGGAAATGGAAAGAAGAGACAGTAGAGGTGGTGGGGGTTTATGGACCTCTGTCTTCAGGCAGCGTCATGCTCCACACTCATGAGTCTGGAGCAGCACCTGCGCAAGCCTGGGCGCCTCAGCGTAGTGTCATGGTGTTTCTACCTGGTTCATGATCAGAGAGGCTTCTGGCTGAGGAATTATTGTTAACGCAGAGACTCATGGCGGGTCAAGGTACTAGGAGCAAGCACTCAGTCTTAAATGGGACACCCATTCCCCTCCGTCTGAGGCTCAGAATATTGCAGAAGATGGCGAGGAAAGATTGTGAGAGCCAGACAGTGAGGAGGGAGGCTGTGAATAGTGTCTTCAAGGGAATGGCATGAGCATTGTTCTCATGAACTCCAAGCAGTTGCAGTTGCCTGAGAGGGCCTCCACAAGACTGAGCCCCTAAACTTCCATTCCCCGCCGGAGCGCTATGTGAAGTGCCAGTTGCTGAAACCTCCACTGCTGTGGTCTTAGGATGCAGGGAAATGAAGGTGAAATTGAGCTGGAAGCTTTCTCCCGGCTGGCTAGCTCTGATCGTGCCAGAATATGCTGCGAAGGCTCCGAGGGGAAGAAGTCATCAACAGGCTTATGAAGCTCCTGACCCTCTAATGACCTGCCAAGCAATATGCCCACCGCTGGAGTAAAAGGGGGTAACCTATTATTCTGTATGATTGATATATGATGCCAAAAATGTATCTATGCCTGTTGTGTGATAGACTGTTCCAGGGGAGACACAGAATGCAAATGCTTATTAACCCCAGGAAGTGAATTCACAACAGACTACTGCTTTTGAATGGATTTTAGTACAGCTGCCCTGGGACTTCATACCTGGTCCAGTAGCACTTTTCAGTAGCTACTAGGGAGCGACTAGACCCTGGGGAGGGAAGACCCTACTATTGTCGTAGATGGGGTAGGGAGAGTCATGGAGTCTTGTCCTGACCAGGGGCACTACCCGTCATGATGGGCTACCAGGGGAAGGACGTTCACTGTCTTTAGTGTTGTACCACGTACCACTGTCAACTCAGTCATGTTCCAGTGGGTACCTTCACATCCCTGCTCATGTGATCATCCCTCCTTAAATCCAGCAAGTCGTAAAACAAGAACAAAAATGTTCTAACAGTGGAGAAGGGTGGGTTGGCGGTGGTAGGAAGAGGACAAGGGAGGATTGGGGAATAGTGTGATCCGAATCTTTATATACATTATACAAATTTCCCGGAGTAAACCCATTCAAAAGAATACTTGGCATGCCAGTGTTCTCTCAAGGATGAGTGCTGGGCTCAGTAGACCCAGTCTCTCTGTGAGGATTTGGATGTGGCTAGGGATTGCTGTTAGGTCTCCACAAAGCCTCATGAAGACTCGCTCTTCCTTGAGGATCTATTGGCAGTTAATGGGGATTGTGGGGGAGTGGAGAGATACTTCTTTTAATAAGAAAATAACTGCTTTATTGCCCATGCTCCTTTCAGCAACCTTGGTTGAATTCATTAGATCAAACACACAAAAGACAGCAAAGTGGATGGAAGTCTGGTTAGGTGGAGGAAGGGCATTAATGAAAATAGGAGGGGGCCCCAAAAGGGTAATAGGAGCTGAATATGATAATATATATATGTATGAAATGTCATAATGAAACCTATTCTTTTGTATAGTATATATATGCCCAAACCAGACCATGATAGACATTTCCTAGGGAGATGAAACACACACGTTTACCCCAGAAAGTGAACTCATAGCAGATCCAAGTAGGGATTGCACACAAATTCAGCTTGATGATCTAGTGATTTTTGTTGAGGTTGCTTAAAGAGGTGGGATCACTTTAAATCTTTGGGACCAACGAGATGTCTCAGAAGTCAAGAGCAGTGGCTGCCTCTCTAGGGGATTTGGGTTCAATTCCCAGTTCCTGGACAAGTTTACAGCCTCTGTAACTCCAGCTCAGGGCACCAGATGCCCTCTTTTGGCCTCCATAGACACCAGGCATGCATGTGGTGTGAGGGAATACATGCAGGCAAAACACTCACACACTAGTGGGAATGTGGTGCGTCTGAAAAGCTGGACACAACACAGGAAAGCTGTGAGCTGGAGCTTCTGCAGGTTTACCAGCAACTCACAGTCCCGTGACCTCCTCTCAGTCTCGGGCTCTGGGGTTTTCCCACACCAATGTTGGTTTATGCCTTTTGGCCAACCAGGGAGAGTCATCCCAGAAACTTCCAAGTTTCTTCCTTTTTGGATTTGTGATCTTTTGTTTACCTCCTGAATGAGCCTTCCTTTCCTGCAGGGAATGTTTTAATAAAGAGGAAATGTCCATACATCATTTGCAGAGCAGGAATTTGCCCTGTCCACTTGATCTTAGGAGGCAGACTGAGAAGCTAGATTTTGAATCAATTCCTACATTGTAGTGGCGTCTTGCAAGGGCCATGACTTTTGTATTGTATCTCCAATGCTCATAATGAAATCACATAACCAACTTCTATCTTCTAGATTACAGTTTTTCATTTTAGTTTTTGGTCCATGATCTCTTGCGAGTTGCTTGTGTTTATTGTGATAAATGCACCCAACTTAAAGTTACATGATACCATTTATCTGTACAGTTGTACAGTCCCTAAGTCCCACCATCTCTACCATGTTTTCAGTGTCCAGTAATCAGTGTACCTACTTCACACTAACTGTCCAGCCCTGCTCTTCATTGTCCTTTTGTCTCTGTAGGTGTGAGGATCTAGGTATATTGCACAAATGCAATCATATAGATTTTGCCCCTTTGCCACGGCTTTATTGTTCGTAGCTTAATTTCCTCAAGGTTCTTGCATATGGTACTGAAGGAGGGGTCAGGGGAACTTGGACAAACTTGTCCTGATCTAGGAAACAGGGACTGGCCATTTTAAGAGAGGTTCCTCATCGTTCTGGGTTTTTCTTTATCCTGAACTTTGCAGTTCTTACAAATTTCTAAGAGCTATCAGGCTGGGGACCAGCATGCGAGAGGGGGAGACCAGCAAAGGAAGGGCCCTGGAAGCTTCTGAGAAGTCTCAAACAGTCTTTAGTTCCCTTGATGGGAGTTATTTCTCCAAATAAAATGTGTTCTTTCTTTGTGGCTTTTGCCTCTTGGATGCGCAAGTGTACAGCCTTCATACTCTCTCTCATCACGTCATGTCACATCACTTCTCAGCACATCACTTCACTCTCCTGTGGCTCTTCTTTCCTGAATGTACAATTCTTTTTCAGTCCCACAGAATGAGCTCAGTGGTACCCTAGATGGCCACCCTTCCCCCATGAAACTTCAAGCAGTACACATCCTTGTTTCCTTCCTTTGTAAGTCTGAATAATATTCTGTGGTAGAGCTAGTCCACGTTTTTCCAATCTTCTGTCTTTTACTTTGGGGCTGTTATGAATAATGTTGTGTCCGTGGTCATTTAATAATCTGTTCTTGACTCTACATTTTTCTGAGACAGTCTCAGAAGTAGAATTGCTGGATTGTAGGGTATATCTTTTTTTTTTTTGACAATTTATGTAGCTCAGGCTGACCTTGAACTTGTGATTGAAGAAGAGTCAGGAGAACTTAGGTCAACAAGAAAAACAGAAGCAGGCTCCTTTTAGAGGTGCTTCTTTCTTCTGGGGTTGTACCCTGCACTCCCCACACCTAGCTAGAACATTGGACCTGTTACAAATTGCAAATGGCTGGCAGTGACAGGATGAATGGGGAGAAGGGAAAAGAGTCTGGGGTTGGCAGAGCCTGGAGAATCCTATAAAATGTCCTGGAGACCCATAGTCTCCTGGTGGGCCCCCAGTTCTGGGACCTCCTCCACCCCCATGACTTCAACCGTCTGCTCTAATACCCTTTATGGTTTTCATTCTCTTTTGTCTCCGGCTATGCTTTTCTACGCCGCTTTCTTAGCATTTAGCACCTGCCGCCATTGCTTCTTTCTGATGGAATTTTTGTCTCCTGCTCTTCCCAGACATCCAGTCTTTTCTTTGCCCCATGGGAATGAACCCAGTGGATCCCATCAACAAATACCCCTCCTCCCCAAACACACATAACATGATTGGCCTGCTACAGTTTCCAGAGTGCTGGGATTTCAGGTCTTGTTGAAGGGCTGGTCTGTGCCATTGGCGTGGGTTTCTTCTCTTTGGCCTCTGCCTGTATTTGAAGGTTTCATCTTTTCAGGGTGCCCCCTAGTCCCTTCATGTTCTTCCTGGGTATTTTAGAAAATTCATGCTCTTGACTGCACGGTCCAATTGCCCCACTTTATCTTCGACTCCTGACGTTCCATTTTCTATTTGTTGATTCAACTTGAAAGGCTTTCTCATGCGTTTTCTAAGTGGGTTACTGAGTTGTTCGGTGCTGTTCTCATTTAAGCTTTGAATTATCATCATTAGTTTTCTTTACTGATTTTAGTTTTTACATCCTGGGTTGTCTTCCTCGTTTCATTCAGCCTTCTGTTGTGTTTTCTTGGGCAGTTCTCAGGCATTTATTTCCCGTAACTACGCAGAGACACTCTTTGAGCCTCCTTTGGGCTCCTTGAATTCATTTATGAAGCTGAAGACTGTTCTTTTAAGTTCTGTATCCCGGCATTCATCTAGGTAATTCTCACTAGAGAACATTTTGATAGGACTGGTGGATTCCACGAGCCTGGGCCTATTTTCTTGACCTTTGAGCCCTTGGACTTCCTTATTGGTAAGGTATCTGTTGTGGAAACAGCAGACTGAACTGGTAAACAGGATGTGCCACTAGGCCTAAACCTGAAGGTTGGGAAAGGTTCAAAGGGGCCTATTAGGCTGGACCAGGGGGTGTGGTTGTGAGGCCCCTGATTGAGTCTGGGAACTGCAAAGGGTACAGGCAGGATAGGGTCAAGAAGAGTGACTAAGCTTGGTGGGAGCACAGGATACTTGAACCAAGCTCAGCTTGAAAGGTGAATGTTTATGAGGTAGTCTTAAGACACTTTTCTTTTTCTTCAGTAGGGAGAGTTGAAATCCTAATGTTGGATTAATATGTAAATGTATTTTACTTTTAATCATGTAAGAATTATTTAGAGATTCCACCTGCCCACCAGTCACCTTACACAGGGGGCTGTCTAGCACCTTGTGGAATCTAATCTAGAGTAGCTCTCCCACGAGCTGCCTGCCTATTTGGCATTCTGCCTACCATATTACCTGACACTGTTTAGCCAACCCTCAGACTCCAGGTAGGGCCTTTTGGAACCATTCCAACCACCTACCAGACATCTTACTGAGGTGCCTGGCACCACGTGGGGTCTCACCCAGGACTCCATGCAGGTTCCACAGACCCATTCAACCCACCCATCAGTAACCTTCCCACTTAGCTACTGGGTACCATCTAGAGACGGACCTAGAACTCCTGGCAGGGCCTTCAGATCCACTCCCCTAGCTGCCTATCGCTCAGTCATCCTACCCACCAAGTTGCCTGTCTCGGTGTGGAGTCTGTCTCAGAATTCCAGGCAGGTCCCCCAGACCTATCCCACTTGCTCACCCAGCATTCACTCTGCACCCCACCACCTAGAACCCAGGAGGTTGTTTTCTCCCTATGGACATCTATGCCAGCAGATTGTTTGTGCTGACATTTAAAGAAAGTTCATATTTTCTCCAGAATATGTGCTGAGAGAATTTGAATTCTTGCTCTATTGTGTTTTGGAAGGCATGAAATCAGTTTCTGTCACTTGGGTGAAGAGGGCCCTCTCTGGTTCTCTATGTTAATGGGCACTTTCTGTGTCCAGGAGTTTACTCTTTCCCATGTTTGTAGGTGTTGGATTACTTAGCTTCATGAAATACTGAGGGGGTATAAGAAGGGTACAGCTCTTTAAGACAGGGAGTTCATTTAAGGTGGAAACTTATTTTGAATTTTGGAGCTGAGTGAATGTGGAGATGCTCAGAAGAGCTGTTGTGGCCTAGATAAGCAGTTTCCTTGCAGAAGACACTAACTTGGACTGTCAGTGTTTTGGCTCGGGAGCATCAGTGGTCCATATTCCCTGGATGGATGGGCTTAGGAGCTGATATTGGAGTATCCATTCTGAGAAGCCATGGATGCTACCCTGCCTTTGCAGGAATTCTTATGGGCATTGATGAGGCAGTGGTAGGTCGCCCCTAGCCTTGCTCTAAAGGCCTTTGCCTGTGTTTCATCAGAAAATAATCTTGTCGCAAGCCTGAGTCCTTGACAGTGTGGTTAACTAGTTTCTCTTGTAAATAAAACCTAGGTTTATGAATACAAGGGCTTTTGTTCATAAATAAGAAATGTTATTACCTTAGTGTATCATTTACTTTCTGTTGCTGTGATAAAACACCATGGCCAAGGCAACTTATAGGAAATAGTTTTCTTTTTTAGGTGGGTGCTCACGGTTCCAGAGAGTTAGGGTCCATTACTTGGGGAGACAGCACAGCAGCAGGTGGCAGACATGCCAGATGCTGTTTGAGGTTGAAAGCTTACATCTCTGCCTGCAGGAAACGGAGAGGGCTTGTGGTTTTGAAACCTCAAAGCCTGTCTCCAGTGACGCACCTGCTCCAACAAGGCCACATTTGCTAGACCATTCAAGCATCACCATTAGCTGGAGACCAGCTATTCAAACATCTAAGTCTGTTGGGGAAACACGTTCTTATTTAAACCACCACAATTTGTGGTTTTGGATCAGCACCCCTTCCCAAATTCTCAAGATTCCTAAAGGCTGTACTTGAGCAGCCCAACTGTCTGCTAGTCTACCTCTTTTCCAAATCTGCCTGTGGATGCTATCCCCTTACCTTGAATCTGGAAAGGGAAGGAAATTTAGCTGGTACTATGTGGTGAGAGGCTTTGGTTTTTTTCCTATTGCTGTTTGCTTTCTGTGCCTGTTACCAGTGCTGTCCTGTGGCATCTTCTTAGGAGCCTCATTGCTTTCTAAGAGTTGGCTCCTCCAGGACTCTCTGTCACGCCTCCAGCTCTCAGAGTCTAGAACTTGAATCTAGGTTAGGTACAAGGTGGTTTTGCCCTGATGAAATGCAGGAGGTTAGAAGTATCGGGGGCCTGATGAAAGAGCTGCGACTTCCTAAGTGGTCTCTCAAGGCTCGGCTTGTTTCAGGATAGCACTGGCAGATGAAATGGGATCAGGTACCATGCGAATTCTATGCTGGGTGAAGAGTTTTCCACCCACTATTGAAGGAAGGCCATTTGTGAGTGGCTGGGGACTTTTCCATTTTGTGGCTTCCAGACACAGAGGTCTCTTCTCTGGATAAGCTCTGGGCTTGTACTGTACTTGTACTGCTTGTACAGTAGGGTGAGACATAACAATGAAGAGGTGTTGGGCATTCTCAATTCTCAATGGAAGACTAGAGAGACCATTGGCCAGTGTAGAAAGGCAGAGGTGAGATGCACCCAGGAAGCGCCAGGACTCTTCTTTTTTCCTAACTGGAATGGTGGCAAATTACTTCCAGGTCAAGGAGCCAGAGGTGTGCTCCACAGAGGGCACATGTCAGGGAGCTGGGGATGACCTCAGGAAAATAGACATTGCATTCCAAGTACCTGAAGATGGGCATTCCAGCCCCTTATTCATAAATGCTGACCTCTATGGATTTGGGACCTGTGCCCTTAGACACAGAAGTCTGTCTCTGGCCCCTTAGGCAGGCATGGTCACTTCCCACCCTACTCCATCTTTGCCTCTAGGATACTTCTTTCTTTCTATTACTATATTTGCATTTCATGCATTTGTATATTTGCATTTCATCATTTCATTTCCCACTGCATTGTGAACTCTAGACTGCAGAGGCCGTATCCCTTTATTTGGAGAACTCTGGTGTCTTATTCCCACTCCAGGTCAAAAGGGGAGATTAGAGACTTTGATGAATGAATATATTCATTTACATATATGCAGGCAAAACACTTCTAGACATAAAATTAAAAATTGAAAAAAATGAAGAGAGAATGGCATCAGCATGCATTCTGCCCAAGGTTAACTGATCGATTATGGGTGATGTTTATGTCCTAAAAGTTTCATCAAAAATGGAATACTTACGGTTACATATAATATATTTGCAAACAGTCATATTCTTAGTAATCAAATGAGTTTTACTGGTGTATTAATATCTGTGAATGCTTTTAGAATATATGTGATGTCTCCTCATTCTGATGATACCATTTCCAGTGGGTCTGAGAAAAAGAGTTCATTAATACTGAGTTGGACAAAGGCAAGTAGCTGTTCAGAATTTCTAGACAAGACTATGGTGGACTGGCTGAGTTCCAAGCTAGCCTGAACTCTTAATAGTATAAATTAGGTGCTGTCTTGTGTTAGCTATGTGACTTGTAAATCACTTAGCATGCTTGAGCCTCAACTTTCTCTTAGCCTCTATGCCTGTTCTGTTGAAATCACTTCCCCTATTGAATCATCAGGTTAATGGATTAGGAGATAAAGGTGCTTAACCACTAGCCTGGTGACCCAAATCTAATCTGGTAAACCAACACTGTGGAAGTAGAGAAGCAACTTTCACAAGTTGTCCTCTGACCTCCACGTGCATGCCACAGACACAGACACACACAAGCAACCTCTTTCTCACACATAATAATGTTCTTATGGAAAGTAATAAGAAATTGGAATGCAGCCTAAACATGGCAGTACACACTTGTAATTCTAGCTTGAGGGAAGCTGGGCAGAGATAATGATAAAATGCATTTTAGGCTGGGTTAAGTACCCTGTTGCAAACAAAATAAAACCAAGCTGTAAGGTACTCAAAGTAATAGTACCCCAAAACAGCAAGAAAAGACAATCGCTTGAAAGAGGGATAATTTCATGTTTATAAAGCACATTCTTGATGTGATTGCCAACTGGGAGTCACTAAGACTTTTAGATAATGCAGTCAGTCATCCTTGGCAGTGTCAGAAAATACCAGGTTTTAGTGACTAGTTCACAGCTGACTAGTTCCCTCTACTGGAAATCAAAGGATTGTCGGGCAATCGATAAACACGAGTTACATCTGCGTGAACTTTTGTTTTTATACTTGGGAGATAATTGTTATATATAAAAGTCTTTCATATATATATATATCATATGTATGTTAGTGAGCTTTAATATAATTATCATAGGAAAAATGTTTCTGGGGTGCTGGGGAGATGACTCATCAGTGAAGGGCTCCTGCCCAAGCAATAGGATCTTAGTTTGGATCCTAACATCTCTTGTGAAGTGAGGACAGCACCTGTCTGTGCATGTCCTTAACTCTAAAGCTGGGGGGGAGGGGATCCCTCAGTTGATGGCCAGTCTACCCATTTCTAGACAAACTTCCAAGTTCAATGAGAAACCCCATCTCAAAATGCAGAGTGAAGAGATTGAGAATGACACCTGATGTCAACCTCCACAGATACCTGACCACAAATGTGTGTGTGTATACATACATGTGTGTGCACTAGCATACACATATACTTACGTAGATGAATGCATCTTTTCACTAAATGCATAGACAATTTTGGTCTGCACCTTAGATTTGTTATGGTTATAGAAGGAATGCCTGTTGAAAGCATACATATTAGTATTGAGAAGACATTTTCAGGAAGTATGCCACTTTTCCTTAATAAAAGTGACCGTAATCACAGGCTTCTCCCTCTCCCAAGTCTCACTTGCCTGGAAGTGTTGCACATTGCCCTTACTGGAAATGTACTCTTGTATTCTACATACAGAGAAGTAGACTGAAGCACGAGGAAGCTCAGTGCCTTTCTAAAGATTATGCAGTCACTTACAAGGAATAGTCATACATCTCTGTGTTCAGTTACTTTCTGTTGCCGTGATAAAAACCTGTGACCACAAGCAACTTGTTTATGTAAGCATACACCTATGATCCACCCATGATAGGAAGTCAGGGCAGGAACTCAGAGACCAGGGAGAAATGTCGTCTTTTGACTTGTTTTCCATGGTTCACTCAGTTTACTTTCTTATACAACTCAGGATCAACATGTATAGGGTTGCTGAGGTACCCCTAGCATCTGCCACGCAATGGGATTCTGAAACACATCCAACAAAACCGTGAGAACTTGTCTTAAACTCAGGGATCTCTGAGTGTGTGCTCCCTTAGAAGGCTCTATTGTTAAAATCATTGTCATTCTGTCTCAGTGTGAAATTCCTTTGTTTTTCTCTTGAGACCATCAGGCTTATGGATGGAGATGGACTTTTCATGTTCCCCTGTGTTTTGTCTCCAGCACATTTTCTCTTTCGTTGGATGGGGAAATTCTGGTGTTATCTCACTCCCTGTTTTTGTTTTTTTTTTTTTTTTGTCTGTGTTTCCGTTCTTTTCTGAATAATCCCTAGGTTGTCAAGCTGCTTACTGACTATGGTGCTTAGCACTGAGCCTAATGCACAAGGATTATGTCAGCAGTGACACGGGGATGCCTGCGAGCAGTGACATGGGGGTGCATGTCAACAGTAAAGAGAGGTCTTTGCCTCCCTCAGACCACAGGTGTCATGTCTGGCAGTAGAGACTCTGTCTTCCCACATGTCTTATCAAGCCAACTGAAACTCTCGCGATGTGTTCACTGCTTGAGTCCTGTTGTTCGTCCTGTCACTTCTCTTTGCTACATGCCATCATTGCCATCATTATCCTATTGGTCTGCCCGGCTTTGAAAACCATCTTGCTGCTATGAGCTACTACAGAAGCTCTCCATTGCCATTTCTTGTTTTGTGGTGCTCTTTAGGAGATTCTTGAATTGCTAGCACTGAGGCCATTGTCAGAAGTGTAACGGTTTCCCAGTTTAGTTCCTGACAATATTAACAGTGCTCCTGTTTGGGGACATAAATCAAATCCCTAGGAAGCAAGAGTGAGCTTCTCTGAGGGGAAGGGACTTGAGTTCTGCAGTACTACACAAGCAGATACAAGGGCTGTCCGGTGACTTTGAACACTGGTACATCAAAATGGCTACCGGGGTTTTAGGTTGTTTTGTTTATCTTTGCAGGGGATGACTTCTTACTAAAACCAACTCATCCTGTGCCTGTCAAATCATGGAGATTCAGCTTTATCTATTTGATTAGTACTAGTGTTTATTTTCTCAGGAAAAGGAGAAAGGGAAGTGATGAGAAAATACAGGAAAGGAAGTATCCAGATGGTTACTATCAACCATAAAGTAAACATAAGTGATGGGGTTGCCGAAGCCCAAGAGGACTCTGTCTCCTCCTCTTCAGGAAAGAGAAACGTTGAAGAAGGTGACAAACCTGTGAATATTTTTCCACCCCTCACCATGGTCCTCTCTACAAACTCAAGATTGCTCACAAACCTGTGAATATGTTCCCACCCCCTCTCCGTCCTCCCCACAAACTCAAGATTGCTCACAAAGATTTGGTTTCTGGCAGGAACCTGAAGACACATTTGTCTTGTCTTCTTCTGATTCAACAATCTTCACTTGGCATAAGCTTTTTAACCTTGCATCAAAGGTTTGAAGTGGCTTGAATATCCTCATTTCTCAGATCCTACATTCTACATTGGAAGACCCTGATTGCTTCTCTCTACTTAGGGAGGACAGATTGAGTCAAGCTGACATAGAGATCTTGGAAGATGATACTCCTTTTAAATATCTTAAAATGTTGGCAAAGCATTTCAGGTGCCCAGTAATGCACAATCTGTCCTTATTGCATCAGTATTCCTTCAACGATCATTTTTTGCTATAATGTCATCAACGCCAAATAAAACCACTAGAGTTTTTATGACAGAGTCAGGCAAATTCTGCAAGTTCCTATGACCTTGCAAGGTATGCAGTTTTCTTCTTTGTAGCAGTCTAGTTTCTACAGGCTGTTAGGACACTAGCCGCAGAGCAATTTTAGGCACTTAGAAGCTGGCCCTTCTCCATTCTCAGAAATTCAATGTATATAACCACTTAAAATTCTGGTTTACAAAGTTTCAAGCTGGGGCAGGCCTAGGGGTGCAGTCCTGTAATCCTAGATGTGGGGAAGCCTGAGACAGGAGGATTGCCATTTTAAGGCCTGCAAGAGCTACAGAGTGAGTTCAAGGCTGACCTCAGCCATTTACTAAGACCCTTTAAAAAGGTAAAAAGTAGGCTAGAGTATGGTTCAGTGGTGTAGCACTTCTTCAGTATGTATGAAGCTCTGAGTTCAGTCTTCAACACCACACGTGCGCGTGCTTTTCTCTCTCTCAATATTCTCTTGTCGAGTGACTGTTCTGTCAGTAGTTGTGTGAATCACTCACTTGTGAAGGTTCTCCACTTACATCTACATAGCATATGGATGTGTATTTTTAATAAGAAGTAAATATTTGCTAACTTGGGGAAGCTGGGAATCTTCAGTGTCGTTTCTGTCCAAATGTGTGCTCAGCAGCACAGGGCCCCAATGCATCCTTCTGCTGGAGCTGACAGTTCTTTATCCTCAGCATCTAATTGTGTGCTACCCTTCCATTATCTTTAATGGCTACTAAAGATGGGGTCCTGCCTGAGTCCTTGTTGTTAGGGAGACTGGTTCCTTTCACATGGTTATTGATGTCTAATATTACAGGATTGTGTCGTTTTATTTTCAATAGTTGTTAGGTAAGTTGCTTCTTAAAATATGTTCGCAAATGGATCTTATTGGGTCAATTCCTTTGCTGTGACAAATGACTGTCTTCATTTGTCTTAGGCCTTGTTTCACAGGAAGGTGATTCCACCATGGAAGGCTTCCCCGATAGGTTGAGCATCCTATGACTGGGTCAGATTCCACCCACTGGAGGAATGTTCTAAGAACCAACTCCAGCATTCCAGGTTTCAAGCTCTTGCTTATTTCTGCATTGGTGGTTGTAATCATTTTCAATGGATGGTCAAAATTCTTGTCCTGAAGTTTAGAATTTCAAAGTATCTGACATCTGCTTAATGCCCTCCAGAAGAGAAGACCGGCCCTGCCTCTAATCAACCATGCTGATGCAGGCTTCTGTGAAATTGCCACAGACGGGCTCAGGGGAGCCACCCAGACTGTGGGAGAAGCAGGGTCTTGGTAATCAGGAAGGCACAAGTTCGGCGAATGACAGACAGACACAACACACAAGAGAGTGGTTGGAATCTGCTGCAATTTTACTGAATTCATGCTGAATATAGTATTCAAACAAAGAACGAATCAGAAGGTTATATATCATTAGTTGGCACAGTATGAAAGCCTTTTTTAGTAACATCAGCGATTTTTAAGAAAAGCTTAGTATTAGGAACAGGTGTTAGACATAAAACATCCTTTAAGAGGAACTCTTGTCCTTGGGAACGTAAATCTCAGACAAGTGGTTTCATCTTATCTAAGAATAGAAAGTTTCTGTCTCATTATCGCTATCATGGCCCTTCCTCTTTCTAACTCTTTCTTTATCTCATCTAGTGACCAAATATGCCTAATCAGATCTCTGC
Source organism: Myodes glareolus (assembly GCF_982192425.1). Classification (NCBI taxonomy): domain Eukaryota; kingdom Metazoa; phylum Chordata; class Mammalia; order Rodentia; family Cricetidae; genus Myodes; species Myodes glareolus. The sequence goes on along the minus strand of NC_142026.1, from coordinate 115,993,165 downwards.
ATCTGCTGAAATATACTTTTCAGTACCTTCCAATGCAGCAGACATCATGGGGGTTGGGATCTAGTAAGCCTATCCATAAAGTTCAAAGTATAATATAACACTCTTTTCCTATCAATATTAATCCATCTATTCCCTTGCTCATCATACACCCCCGTGTATGACAAAGGTTCTGCTGTCGTCTTATACATTCCCATACTGTGCTTCCCTATTCCGGAGCTGTATCTGAAGAGATGATCCTTGTCTTGTATATATAAAGACTATCATTATTATAAAAGAGATTGTGCAAAGCCCATATCCCGCATAGCCAGATAATCAAGAAACCCGTTTATGCCTCAAGGCCTGCCAATATCGGGCTGTCTGCCATTGACCTCCAGGAAGCCTAGTCCCATAGGACACATAGCTCCTGTCCGGCATAATGACGTATGTCATGTCACACAGACGACACTGGAGTTGTTGTGGCATGAAATGTTCTTTTACTTGATTCCAGTGGAGCAAGCATTTGCTGAGGACTTACTGTCTCCCCAGCACTATTTCTTGAATGGTCTCATTTTCTCTTGCCAGCGCCCAGGGAAGCGGAGAGTCCTGTTACTACTACCTGTCTGATAGGAGGATCTGAGTTAAGTAGTTTGCCCAGTGTTGCACCACTAAGAAGTAGCAAAGGCAGCGGTCTCTTGCTGAATCTGCATTCTTCCACAACTCTGTCTAGAGGCTTCTAAACTCAGTGTCCATCCTACCCACATAGCAATAGTGTGACTATGTGTCATTTCCTTTGGTGCTGGCTAGTTTTATGTCAACTTGACATAAGCTAGAGTCTACTCCAGAAGAGGGAACTTCAATTGAGAAAGTACTCTCCATCAGAATATCCTGTGGGCAAGCCCACTTTCTTGCCTCATAACGGATGTGTAAGGTCTAGTCATTTTGGCTATTGGGAGCCAAGGAATACCACAAAGTCACACCACCCAACAAACCTTGTATAAGAGATTAATTGAGGGAAAGAACAGAATTAGTAGGGAGGTATCCTATGATAGGAAACATGGTTTGGTCGTTAAAGCTGAGTCATGGAGGCAGGGATTTTTAAGACTTGGCCAAGTCAGGAACAGGATAACTCTCCTTTCGCCTATATCTTGGGGTCAAGTCATAGCCAGGGTGGTTTTTTTCCTGGCCCTTTTGCCACACCCCTGGGTGTGTGGTCTTGGGTGCTATAAGAAAGCAGGCTGAGCAAATTATGAGAGAATGCCAGTAAGCAGCACGCATCCATGGCCTCTGCCTCAATTCTTGCATCTAGGTTCCTGCCTTGAGTTCCTGCCCCAACTTTCCTGGATAAAGGATTACAAATTGTAAGATGATATGGAGTCTTTTATCTTCCAGTTGCTTTTGGTAGTGGTATTTTATCACAAAAATGGAAACTAAATGAAGATACCCTTTAAGAATGAAATGATCCAAAAGAAAGGTGTTTACTTAACATAAAACAACAAAAGTTAAACTCGTTATAGAGTCAGAAGACTAATGTACAAATCACCGGATAATTATCAGCAGATAAATGCTTACAACCAATTGGCACCTACCTGGGGCTGAATAGAGATGGGCCTGCTCCTTGTTCATCTGACTTGGTAAACATGTGTAAAAGCAGAATAGGTCAGTGTAGGTGGGCTTCACAGACTTCTCTTCTGTGAGAGGTTGCTGAAACCCTTTTTCTGCAGTAGTTCAACCTCACTTTCTGCCTTTCATTTTCATTGATCACATAAGCTGCAGTATTCTTAAGAATAAATTAATAGACAAGCCTTCCTTCCTGAGGATCTGAACACAGAACTTCAGTCATTGTTTAAGTCTTGTTCAGGAAAGAGTTAAACATACTCCACAACAAAGCAGTTTGCTTGGGAGTGGACACAGGGTGAGTGATGAAGTCAGTTTTAGCATGTCATGGTGATTCATACTTGGAATCCCAACAGGGAGACTGAGTCAGGAGAGTCCTGGCCAACCTAGGCTACACAGTGAGTTTCGCATCAGACTGGGTTACACTGTGAGACCACTTTTTCAACAAACTAAATGCCAACCTAAAAGTATTTAAAAGCAGGCAAGATGACTCCGTGGGGAAAGGCGCCTGCTGCCGAGTGCGATGACACAAAATTGTAGATATTTCAGGACTGGTGGGATCCAGAGGCTGGACGGTTGTGTAGAGACACAGGTGCTGAGTGCCAGCGTCCCTCTTCCCTGTTTTAGTCTTGTCCTGTGGTCACTTTCTTTTTTATTTGAATTTTTATTTTTAGTTCTGGGATTAGACCCTAGATCAAGCTTGATCTTTCCGTTCTCTCCTCGCTCATCACCCTGTTGAGCGAGACTTATTTCCCTTCACAATTGGCTTCTTTACGGTGGTCTGTTCTGCTAATGACTTTGTTTGTGGCCCACTGAACATTCATGAATATTTTGTTCAGCTGGGAGTGGTGGCACCTCAGAGCAGTAAGAGGCAGAGGCAGTCAGATCTCTGTGACCATCTGGTCTAATTCCAGGCCAGCCACATATAGGCTGTGTAATGAGATCTTGTCTCATAAGTTTTGTTGTTGTTAAAAAGAACTTAATTTGATCCCTATTTAGTCTGTGTAGTTTCCTTGCTATTTGTCTGTTGATCTGATTTGGTA